>NW_017728943.1:51771398-51802794 GCF_001723895.1 Crocodylus porosus | reverse complement strand
AGGAGACTGGATAGGCACCTGGCTAGGGTCTTATGACCCCTGCCACCCCCAGTGCTCCTTCCTGCCCATGGCAGGGGGTCAGACTCGATGATCTGTCTAGGTCCCTTCCGACTCATTGATTCTATGATTCTATGAGACACTGCCCTCAGGAAAATGTAAGACTTATGTAAGGTTTTCTCTGTTGTCTTGGTTGATTTACATTCCATTTTAAGTTAAACTAAGTTGTGTGTTCTCACTGTATTTTACTGGGCTGCATCTTAGCTTAGGTGAAAGTTTTTGGTGGTTCTGTTGTGTGCTTGATGTTGCAAAGTGTTGTGTTCAATGCATGTTTGCTTCAGAGAAAGGACTACTCTTGTTCCAGCTTTGATAAATTCAATACCACTATCTTTTCCCCCACACTGCTCCTCAGTCTGGCAGTGGCTGCCCCCCCTCCCTCGAGTGGCAGTGGGGGTAGAAGCCTGGCAAGCACTGCCTCCTCTCCCCTTTCCCCATTGCAGATCTGGGCTGGATTTAAACCCCCATCCTTCAGCTCCTGTAGGGAGGGGTGAGAGTCTTGGAGGGCTTCTGTCTTTCCTTCCCTTTGGCAATGGCTGGGAGGCATGCTCTAGCACCTCCCCTCCCCCCCCCCAGCCTCTGGCTTGAGCCACTGTAGGTATGTGGCTGTATTTCCTGAATCAGAAGTGAAATTCTATTTGCTAATTGGTTCAATTTGCACATCTTAGACTAACCTGCAAAGACTGAATCGATTCAGCTTTAGGCTTTTTGATGGTCTGTACCTAGCCTCAAGGAAATTAAGCATGGTTTTCACCTTCAGCTGGAAGCATGAAGTTTAGAAGTAAGCAAATGCTTCCTATGTATATTATTTTCTTTAAAATTAAATGAATGATGGCTATAATATGTATAAAATTCCTTTCAGTAAGAATCTGTGTAAAATTCATTGTGTGGATTTTAAACTGAAGCCTTTCTCCTTGGGAAGGGAGCAGGGAACCTTGGTTTAGCTTTTTGGCTTTGGTACATGTGCATCTTCTCGTTGAAAAATCCTAGCAAAAGAATATGTTCTCATCCATTAACAAAGGAAAGCTCTTGGAGGAGCCTGTTCTATGTAATATTACAGCAAAATAGAAGCTACAAAACTGAACAGAGCCTCGAGTGCACTTGAACCTAAAAATATCAAGCACAGTTTTGTGGTCATGAAGATATTCTCTTTGACTCTTTTCATGCGTGTTGGCAGAACAGAATTTCCTTCAAATTTCTGTAATTTCCTTGAACCTCTACCTTAATAAAATACACAACCAAAAACATGCATGTGAGCTGCTAGTCCAAGCAATGTGTGTTTCCTTTATTTGAGAATAAAAAAAATCCTTTATTAAATTTTGGGAAATACAGTATGACTTCATAAACCTGGATATCAACAATCTGGAATTCTCAAAAATCTGGCACTTTTTAAGCTTCCCCCTGTGCTCCCCTGGACGGACGTGGAGGGGGAAGCTTGCACGCATCGCCTGCCACTGGCGTCCACCACTCCGTGGTGCCACTATGTGTGTGGCCGCTGCTCCGGGACTGGCTGCCACTCCTCCCTCCACCCCTTCCTCCCCTGGAGGGGGAAGCTTGCATGCGGCGGCTGCCATTGCCATCCACCACCGCACTCCGTGTACAGCTGCTGCTTTGGGATCGGCCACTGCTATCCCAACTTTGCTCTGTGAGCAGCTGCTGCTCTGGTTTAAAAAAACCCCAGAATCTTCAAATTTCTGTCAGGTGCTCGGTCCCAAGCATGCTGGATTTATGAGGTTATACCGTACTTAGTCAAGTTTGGGAGAGGTCTGATGCAATAATACACTGTACCCCTCTTGGCTCTTCAGCAACTTGTTCTGACAAGTTTATGCCTGTCTCTTGGTACAGAGTAGTCAAGTTTGGCGTCTCTTAAGAGCATTCACTTGCCTTTTCTCCCTAGGTTGGTTTTGTTGAGCCTGTTAGCCACAGCTTCTTTTTAGTTTTGTGCATTCGTGATTCAATTTTTTTCTTTTGCCTCAACAGCATTACTTTGTAATTACAGGGGAACATCCTTGGATATGAAACTAATACATTTTTAGGAGTCTTGAGGAGCAAGCTGGCTCTGACAAACTCCTACAACTACTACAAATAGATTTAAAAAAAAAAATCTGTCTAATCTACGAATCTGTCAGCCATAGGAGATTAGTTAGCTGCAGTATATCTAAAATAATAATTTGAATTAAATTAAATGGATTTAATTTGTCTCTGGACTTAGCTGCCCTCGCTTAATTATTTTTGTAAGTATGGCCTAATGATCGCGGATGTATGCAGCTCTATTTATTATGTTGTAATTCAGTCTGGATCTGATCATTTTCCTATTTATTGTGACTACAAGAGCTTTCAGCTCATCAGGAGATAAAATGTTTTCCGGCAAATTTTGAGCCACTGCCATGTTACAAAACTTCATTTTCTGATTAATGATTCTGGGCAAGTAGATTAAGTGTACTGTTAAACTGGCAGCAGTTTGACTGTTTTCCCCCCTGGGGGGGTGAGGAGGGGGGTAAAGCATCTCATTGTCATTTCTCTTCTTCTTATGGATTATTGGAAGCATTGGAACATAGATGCCAATTTTTTTAGCAGCCAAAATTTTACACAGGAACCATAAGACTGAAAGGGAGCTTCCTGGGTTAAGTCTAATCCCCCCATTATTGCAGGCAACTATGATATATATCGCTTTCATAAATTAATCACACTCCATGTTAAAGTTACTTAAGATTTTTGCATCTGCTGTTCCTACTGGATAGCTCTTCAAAATCTGAATGCTCGGTAGGATTGGAAACCATCTCATCTCCGGTCTAACTTTATTTCTGATCACTGTATGCCCATCTGTTCTTGTGCCAGCATCATCCTTTAGCCTAAGTCACTCTTCTCCCTTCATGCTTACCTTACCGTAACAGAAAATAATGGTATTTTTTTTCCCCAGGCTTCATTTTGCTAGGCTAAAGAACCCAAAGTACTTTAAGAACCCAAAACATTTTAGTCTCATCTTATAAAATAAGCCCCTGATTCCTCTGATGGTCCTGCCAGTTCTTGGCACCTATTTTTGTTTTCATGTAATCATCCTTGAATGCTGTACCCAGAATTGTATTCCAAGTAAGTTCTCACCAGTGCCTTGTACAGTGGTGTTCATATTTTTCAACTTTAGTTGACAAAAATACCTCATCTGATGTTATTTTTAGTATGACACTTACATTTTTTATGACCACATCATTCAGGTGGCATCACAGGATAACTAATACACCCAGGTCTCTCTCTCTCTCATCTTTTGTTACTTGTATTTATTATCACAATTTTTATTGGAACATCAAATTTCCAAACTGCTTCAGTATCAGATTAACAGGAACTTCTGGAATTAATTATATGATAATGTCACATAAACCCATGGGTATCTATTTTCTGTGTCATTTGCTCCTGGGTTTTTTTTTCTCAACATTTTCCATATGTCACGCTTTTAAAATTCTGCTTCTAGAAATTCAGTCACTCTCCTTAATAAAATGGTCTAACTTGTTAGCCATTAATAGATGTATTTAAAAAAATAATTTCAAACCAAATCTAGGAAAAACAATAAAAGCATAGAAGAAATCTGGAGAATAAGGGGAAGAAAATTTTATTTTCTTTTGTCAGTCAAGATTTTGCAATAGACTAACCTCTGCCCGCTCCATTCATGGCCTTGCTGAGAGGGATGCTACAGGGATGTTACATAGTGTGTTGGTACATGTGGACTGAGATAAGCAACTCATTTCTCTGACTGTGAACATTGGGAACATCTTGCTGTGGGCTCAGAAGACTTGGGTGTTACCATTTATTGGCTATTCTGCAGTTACTGTGTGCCATACACACACTTTACCTGAGCCGACTGGAAGCTAAACTGGAATGGTTTAGCCTTCAATTAAAAAAAGAATGAATTACCGCAGTTTAGCATTTTTTTACCACAGGGTAATTAACAGATACTGTGGAACAACTGGGCTAAGTACAGACATTTGGGAGGTTAAATCAAGTTCAAAATGGCCACCTAGTTTAAACTTGGCTCGTCCCAGTGCTGACCTTACACTTAGGGACCTGGGCTCGGTGACCAGTAGTCAGTCCAAACCTGTAACTGTACAGAAGATCCATGCATACAAACTGGTCTAAAAATTGCAGAACCCAGTTTAAGATAAATATAGATCTATGTAGTATCAAACTGATTTGATTTAGGTTAGACCAGTGCATGGAACTTTTGTACACTTTCCCTGTGCAGCCCCAGGGCTTGGAAAACCCAGCCACTGGCCCCAGCCCTGGGGCTGCTCTTTTCACCCCCCAACCCCTACCCCTACTCTTGGCTATTTTTAATGCAGCTTTTTCCCTGCAGTATGTTAATCGTATGCCTTTATGTTTAGGCCAGGGCTGGGCAAAATACAGCCCATGGGCTGAATCTGACCAGCCAAGCTGTTGTATCCAGTCCACGGGGCAGCTAAAAAATTTCGAAAATTAATATTTATCTGCTCCTGGCTGCCTGCCAAAGATGACAGAAGCCAGGGGCAGCAGGACCCAGCAACCCAGCAGCAAGGCCTGCCCGGCCCCACCCCACCCCACCCCAGCCCTCTCCCACTCCCACCTGCCCTGAACTGGAAAGCAGAGGCTTCTGGCTTGGGACCATGGGCCTATTCTCTGCCTCAATCCGCTGGAGAGGGAAATGCAGGTAAGAATGCTGGGGCAGGGGTGGGGGAGGAGGAGGCAAGGAAGGACTGTGGTCCCACCCCGCGGGGCTTGGCCGGGCCGTCTCCTGCTGAGTTCTGTGGTTGCGGCCATGCATCCAGGAACCATGTGGTGCCAGAGCACTGCAGTGGTGGGCAGGAAAGTGCACAAAACAGCGCTGGTGGGGTCTCAGAGCGGGTCGCCAGGAGCACGGGTTCTGGCACCAGCTGTGCTGGAGGAGGGACAGGGGTCCTGCGCTCCTGCTGCCTTGCCCTGGGCCCCTGCTGGCACTGGCCTTGGTCACCAGCGTGGGCCCTGCGCTTCTGTTCATTGCCACCTCACCCCCACCTGCTGCTGCTTTCACCGCTTCCCTGCCTGCTATCACTGTGCTCCAGCATTATGTGGCTTCTGGCTTCATTGCTGGACTGTAGGAGCATGGGGTCTACACCAGTACCCCAGGGCCAGGAACGGGAGGAGAAGGGTTGTGCGTGTGTACATCCATGCCATGAGGTTGGGGGCAGTGGGGGAGAGACAGAGAGCAATGAAGGAGGGAGAGTGTGTGTGTGTGTGTGTGTGTTTGTGTGTGTTCATAGGGTGAGTTCCACATGCACCCCCCACCATACACATGTACCCACGCACCCCCTCTCTTTGCCAAACAAACAGACCCCCATACCTCCCCCATACACCCCAGCCACCCTCCCCCCACACACAGTCTTGCCACAAACCCCATACCTACCCACACTCCCATACCTATTTACCCCACCACACCCTTCCTCACAGTCTGCCACAATGCTATACCCACCCCCCACAATATACAAGAGTAAGACTTCATTTTAAGCTGTTGTGCAATCACTTCTATATACACTACACAAATGTATGTAAATCAGGACAAAAATTTTTCTTGAAATCAAATTAATGAATGTTGTAGATGTTCGATTTTTAAAATATAATTTGGTATTTTTTTGGTTTTTGAGGTGGCAAAACTCCTTGTTTAAAGGAGTACTTGTGGGGGCAAGGGCAGGGACTTTTGGTGGCAAAGGTCAGGAGTTTGGGGGCAGGACTTTTGGTCACAAGATGGTGACCAGAGGGCGGGGCATCTGTCAAGAGGAGGGGCTATGCATGACAGCTTGCCAAAACTCAGTAAGCAGTCCTCTGCCTGAAATAATTGCCCACCCATGCTTTAGGCTGTTAAAGTCCTCTTAAGTGGTAACTGTCTGGTCTGATAACCTGTAATAGTTTTGAATACAGGGTGGAGAGTTGGAAGGCTTGAACTCTGATGTTGAGCTCACTAGTCCCCCTAATCTGTGTCTCTTTCCAGGCCTAGTGGGAAAAGGCTTTAATAAAAAGGCATTTATACCTAGTGTAGATGGGATTTAGCATCTTTAGCAATACTTTTACAAAGTGTTCTGAAATGTTAAGCAGCAAAGAATAACTCCTGTATTGGGTTGGCTATGCACTGTTAAATGATGCAGTTAAATGAGGGTAACTTTCTAGCCACATGTGCACATTTCTTTTTTTTTTTTTTACCTGTCTGAAAAATAGTTAATGGATCCTGGCGGCGTAGATTATGTAAGGTTTTGACATGCTTTCAGCATAATGCTGACCATGAAGAGCTGCATAACTCATTATGTTTAAAAAAATGACTGTGTCTGCGGATGCCCCCCTTTTAGTTCATATCTGTGCTTTTGCTTTGCAGAAGTCCCATGAACGTGGGGTTGAGAATAGTTTCTGGAAAGGTAACCTAAGAAAACTTCCCACGTAGGTAGGGGAAGCCCATTTCCTTTTCCAGTCTTTTCAAATCTTGCACTAATGAGCATTGAAGAGACAGGGAGGCAGAACAAAGAGGAATTGAATCGGAGAGTATCAAGAGGCCATCTAGTTTGCTACCTTCATATATAGAAGTTGGTGCAGAAAGGAGGCTCTTATTAGAAGTGAGCTTTCCAAAGCTGGATACATTTCAGTATTTGTTACTACCCTGCATCACTTAACCAGTTCTGAGGGGCATATAAGGGGAACTAATTTAATTTACCATTACTACAGACAGGCCTTGAAGATATATTGTCCATTGTTTCTCTGGAAGATCACTCTATGTAGCAGGTAAAATAGTATCTCTTGAAGAAAATTTAGACTTTTCAGATGCATTCCACCATGCTGAAAGCTGGGTGCTTAGAGGAGTTGAGATGCTAGAAGCAGCAGCCAAAACATTGAGGATTAAAGCATACTGCTGCTTGCCTCTCAAATCCCAAAGCAATTAAGAGATGGAAGAAGCATGAACTATTGTGCTTCATGAAAATGGCATCTCTCCAAACAACTGGGGCGAAAAGATGGGATGCATTGTGGTCCTATGAGATTAACAAACCTATTTCCTTTTAAATTGAGGGAAAAGGATCAAATTGTAAAACAGGACCCTGTAGGGAATAACTGGCTAACAGCCCCTTCTTTAAATTGAGGGTATTCTAGTTGAAGCATTTGATGGCAACTGCAGTACTGTTATAGGGGAGGAAAGTAGTCCCTTCAGATAAATAAGTCTTAGGCTAGTGGTTCTCAATATTTTTAGATTAGAGGCACCCCTCCAGAACTTTATAAACTGAGCAGTACCTCATTAAAAAAATAACTCTGTTTATTGTTATATAAAAAATAAATCACTGTTTTAGACCATTAAGGGCAAGTAGGCCAGTTACTGTTCTGTTGTTAACATCAGTGTCATGTAAAGAGTGAACTGAAGCAAACTTCTTGAAGTGGAAGTCAGGAATCTTTCAAAATAGGCAAAGGAAATAGGAAGTTCTGATAATAGTACCTAGTGTTGTCTTCGACTGTTTATGTCTGGGTCTTACCTGGGTCTAGGTACATATTTAATCTGTACTGTGCTTAGTTTCATGGGTGCTGGGTACGTGGGGGCCTGAGGGCCCTGGACCCCTCGAGAAGAGGGTTGTCACCAGGGCCCCCCCTTGGGGTCACCAGGAACAATGGCCACAAGCTGAGGGCGGATAGGTTTAGGTTAAATATTAGGAAGAACTGCTTCACTGTAAGGGTGGCCAGAGCCTGCAATAGGTTTCCCAGAGAGGTGGTGCTCTCACCTTCCCTGGAGATCTTCAAGAGGAGACTGGATAAGCACCTGACCAGTCTTATGACCCCTGCCACCCCCAGTGCTCCCTCCTGCCCATAGCAGGGGGTCGGACTAGATGATCTGTCTAGGTCCCTTCCAACTCATTGATTCTATGATTCTGTGTCGCCAGAAATGCATATAACTTTCCACATGTCCATCGTCTTGCCCTCTGCCCCGCTCCACCCCACAAAAATTAAGAGTTGATGCCTATGCTTAGAGTACCTGCTGCATTGCATGTTGAAAAGTTTTTTATGATCATTCATGTAGTCCGTAACACTATCTTTATTTGTTGTGATTAAATTATAATTTGAATGGTTGCAAAAATGTAAATACTTATTTACCAATGTCAAGTCACAGCTGGGTGTTGTATAGGCATGCAGCTGCAGCCCTGAGAAAATATTGCTGTCACAGAACTATTAATATCTGCAGTTGTTAACAGTAAACCAGTAGTTGCATCTTACACTTTACCGCTTGTGGATTATTATATGTGTACTATACACAATGTATATTTGATTTAAAAATACTGTGGATGTTTGTGTTTGATCCATTGAATCTCATAACATTTTTGTATTTTGTATTGCATACATGGAATAGGTGTTGCCAGCAGCTCCAATTTAAGTTGCATCTTTTTTGGGAATGTTTCAATGTATTGACTTCCCATTTGGTATTCATTTTAACAGATTTAAAGCAGGGTAGTGAGGAGGGGATATGTTCTAAAATAATATTTCCCAGTGACGTGACTCAGACTTCAGGCAGCTTGTAGCAAACTGTCCAAATTTGAGGATTTTGGGGCAGGGGCCTGGACTTGATGATTTTCCGAGGTCCCTTCCAGCCTTAATAGCTATGAAATCTATGAATTAGCTGTTGGAAAACCACATTGAGTATGGATGTTGGAAACTTTTTCGATGTATTACATTTTAAGAAAGTGGTACTTTTCAGAAGTTTGAAGTCTTATCCAAAGGATTTTTTTGCTCAGCCTTCTCCCCAACAATATTGTGGTCAAATAGCTGAAGTTCACTTTATAACCTTTACCTACATGAAGTTCTGTTCATGTTCACAATTAATTAATTAATTGAAAGCACCAAACATGACATAATAGAAGTGCACCTGATTTAGCTCTTGAGAAAATGTATCAGATGACATATACATAGAAACAATTTCTGGAGTAAGTAGATTCAGTAAAACAACGATTATCATCAACTTTTTCCTGGGAACTGCTGAATTGTACACTGGTGCTATTTTGTCTTGAGTACACAAGAATTCAACAGAATATTTAGAAAATATACAGGTCATTATGATGGCTTACTATCTCTTTTGTTCTTTGACAGGAGTGCACCAGATGTTGTTGTTGACAGTGTTTATAACACCTCTTCATGATATCTACTCTGATTTCTCCAAGTTTCAGGAAATGATAGAAACAACTTTAGACATGAGTAAGGTATGGAACAGCTTATTGACTTAATGTGAAATTTCATGTTGAGCTGTAGTGATCTGATCCAATTTGAATAAGAAACTTAATATTTGAGCCAGATGTAAAAACAAACAAATCCAGACTTTTTGTTACAACAAAACACTAGCATGTCAGGATAGTCTTTTGGGCATAGGTAGAATCTTATTTGAATTGGGGATGTGGGAGGAAAGTAAATTTAGATGAATTGTCTAACGGGTATTCCTTATTATTAGTTTTAAATTTAAAAAACTATGTGGTTTTCACAGGGGACTTTGAAAAGAATGGGAACTAGGTTCAGCACCTAAGTGTAGTTTTTAAATTAGCTTACAAGAATAGTTCATTTCAGGTTAATTTACTGTTGTTTCTTGTAAAGACCTTACAGCAGCTGTTGAGGCCCTCAAATTGCTCTGCAGCATAACTTGCTGCAGTTTTTCAAAGTGTACATAGATATTTTGCAGTACTTATTTTTCTCATCAGCTGTTTTGTGCAACAACCCTTCTTGACCATGGAGCGGTCATATCCTCTGAAGTATTCTGTAGTTTTGCTCAGCTGATAAGGATTCACTGCATTGTGAAGCTTTGAAAACCTTAAATTCATAGGCAGGTGACTTTTCATTTCGAAGTCAGAATAGAAGATGCACCAAGAATTGCTTGGTGGTGGTTGTAGTGACTTTTCCCAATTGAAATATTTGAATCATATCTTTCTCTTCCTAAATTAAACACAGATTTATAAAGAGCTCTTAGGGAGCCAGCAGGAAACTGAGCTGTAGAAATGGAATGCAAAAGTTTTAAGTAAAAGCACTTTATTGTATGCAGCTGAATGTACTTGCATTAAGAGCTAAAGCTGTATAGCTTTGGTTCTCCAGCTTGAGCAGTAGCAAATGAATGCAACATACATTTTAAAAAATGTGGGAGGAATTTAAAAATGTGCTCCTACTGCATTCACATAGTTGAGGATTTTTCCAAGGATAACTTCTCCAGAGTAGCCCATCACTTAGTGTAACTCAGGTGACAGTGGCCATGACATGATAAAATTCAAGATCCTAAGAGAAGAAAGCAAGGAGAGTGGCAGAATAAGGACACTTCAGAAAAACAGAATTTAACAACCTTAAGGAACTGGTGAGCAAGATCCCCTAGGATGCAATTGTGAGGGGAAAAGGAGGCCCTCTTAAGGGTACAGGAGGAAGCTATCTCAATGCAACAGAAGGATGAGAAGTACAACAGGAGTCCAGCCTGACTAGACAGAAATCTCATCAATCAGCTCGTGGGGGGCATGGTTTCCATCACTGCTTGCACCCCAGGAGGGCAGGGGTGTGTGTGTGTGTGTGCGTGCCCCCCTGGATCTGTGCAGGTGGGTGGGCTGTATCCGGCATTGCATGGCTCTTTTTGGTGGGGGCTGAGCTCAGAACGGGCACCGGGAGCAGCTGCAGCCCAGTGGAGGACCTACAGAGAGGTTGCGGGGGAGCCATGGTCCCTGAGTGCCGCCCTGGGGCGGTGTGGATTGGGCCCTTCAGAGCCGGGTGGAGAGGCTGCAGTGCCCCTTGTGTTTGGTGTGTAGCCCACCTGGCAGGTTGTAAGTTTCTTTACCTGTTACAGCTGGAAATTTTGTCCGTCGCCCCTCTCCCTGCGCAAATTTTTTTTATATTGGTACCAATCCAATATTGGACCGATGTATCGGTGCGCCTCCAGTCTCGTAGGCTTGCAGGGAGAAAATTAGGAAGGATGAGGTATGATTTGAGATGCAACTGGCAAGAAACTTAAAGGACAGTAAAAAAAGAATTCTATAGTTACATTGCAATAATTCTACAATTATGTTGCGAGGAAGAGGAAAACCAAAGAAACCATAGATCTCCTACTTAATGCGGCTGGCAATCTAGTTATGGATGAAGCAGAGAAGGCTGAAGTATTTAATATAGGGCTGTCAGTTAATTGCAGTTAGCTTACGCAGTTAACACAAGTACAAATTAACACACAAGTTTTTTTAATTACATTAATTGCACACGTTGTTTTCACCAGAAGGGTGGACCATCCAGAATTTGTGTGCACAGCCTTGATCCCGGCCCACCCTGAGCCTGCTTCAGATTCACTTGCCCATGCTGAGCAGCAGCCAGGCAGAAGCTGCTTTTTGGCATGGGGGGAAAATGGCTCCTCACCCTCACCACTGCCAGAGCAGGTGCGGGGCGAGCTGGGATCGGGGATGTTCACACGGGTTCCAGCTGCTCTGCTTTACCTGGGGCAAGTCCAGAGTAGGATGGGGTGAGCTGGGGGTCGGGGCTGGGGCTGTGGGAGGGAGGAGCCACACGGCACATGGACTCCATGGTGTTAGGTGGGGGCTGCTGACTGATTGGGACTTTTTCTTTAATCTTGCAATTAATTGCGATTAATTTTTAAAATTGTTTGTCTTCCCTAATTTAATGCCTTTTTTACTTCAGTCTTCTCAAGTAGGGACAGCTACCAGCTGACTAGTGCGTTTGGTAGCAAAAATGGGGAAGGTGTCAAACAGCCTAGGGTGAGGCTGGCCAACCTGCAACACATGTAAGTGGCATGGGCAGTTTCTGTATGTGGCATGTGGCAGACCAGCAGAGCAGAAAACAGAGCAGCAGATTGGGAAAGGGCATTGGGGTGTCATACTTGCCACAAAGTTTGGTCCCCACTAGCCTAGGGTAATATTAGAACAGATTGGATGTTATTTAGAAAAGTTAGATGCTTTCAAATAAGTAGGGCTGGATGGGATGCATCCTAGGGTACTGAAGGAATTGGCTGAAATAATTTTGGAGCCATTGGCTATCTTCTTCGAGATCTTGTGGAGGTTAGGTCAAGTCCCAGGTGACTGGAAAAGGGCAAATATAGTGCTCATCTTTAAGAAAGGAAAAATGGAGGATCTGGGGAACTACAGACCAGTCAACCTGAACTCTGTACCTTGAAAGAACATGTTGCAGGTCCTCAAAGAATGTATCATGTAGCACCTACGGGAGAGCAAAGTGATTGGAATAGCCAATGAGGATTTGCCAAGAGCAAGTCATGCCTGACTAACCTGATTTCACCTAGGATAAGATGACTGGTTCTATGGGTGGGATGAGAGCAGAGTGTGTGATGTACCTTGATTTTAGCAAGGGTTTCAATGCTGTCCCTCATGACTTTTTCATTAACAAACTAAGTGACTAAGTGAAAGTACTGTAAGGTAGATACAGGATCCCTGTGCTCAATGAGCAGTCATTAAGTAGGTTGGGAGGAGGTATTAAGTGTGGTTCCCTCAGGGGGTCCTGCCCTGTGTCTGGTATTGTTTAATATCTATCTTAATGATTTAGATGGTGGGATTGAGTGCATGCTCAGCAAATTTGCAGATGATGCCAAATTCAGTAGAGTTGCACACACTTTGGAAGGTAGATCTAGGATCCCAAATGAGCTGAATAGACTGGAACAATGGTCTGCAGTCAGCCAAATGAAATTCAGCAAGGACAAAAGTACAAAACACTTGGAATGAAATCAGTGCATGCAGAAATACAGACTGGAAATAGCTGGCTAGGCTGCAGTACTGCAGAGAAGAGCCTGGAGGTTACAGTAGACCAGTGGCTTTCAACCTTTTTATTATCTGTGGACCCCTAAAAAATTTTGAATGGATGTGCCAGACCCCTTTGGAAATTTTGAATGGAGGTGTGGATCCCTTTGAATTGTAACTGTGTGTACTTGCATACTTTTGATTTGATCATAATCATCTTTTGTGAACCTTTGGACATAGTTTGTGGATCCCCAGGGGTTTGTGGACCACTGGTTGAAAACCACTACTAGACCGTAAGCGAACATCATAGTGGGCACATCTACACGAGATGCCATTGCACAGTTGTTACTGCTCATTTATCTAGTACTTGTATTAGCTAGTAACCGGTGTTACTGCACAGTAGCACCAGTGAATGTTTTCTAGGAGATGCTACAGCACGGTAGCCTAAATAATACTGCACAATAGTGTATTAGCACTGTCCATGCTGCAGTGCGGTGCTGCACAGTATTTTCCAGTTGTTGTGCAGTCAGCATCTCCTGTAGGTGCACCCACTATATTGTGTCAACAGGTATGTCACTTGTAAATTAAGGGAAATGATTCTTCCACTCCATTCAGCACTTCTGAGGCTTCACGTGGAGTACTGTGTCCAGTTTTGGGCCCCACAGTTCAAGAGGAATTTGGAGAGGATAGAAAGTTTCCAGCTGGGAGTGCAACAAAAGTTACTGGAGGCCTGCGGAAAGAATCAGAGTTATTTAGTCTGAAGAAGGAATTTGATAAGTCTTCAAATTCCTGAAGGACAGTTTATAGGGAGGCCCATGGCCTGTTTCTCTGTGGCTGAAGGGGATAAGACTATGAGAAGTGGCCTTAAGTTGCAGCAGAGCAAGGTTTGGCTTGGAGATTGAGGAACTTTCAGACCATAAGGGTGATCAAGCATGGGAACAGGCTACCTAGAGAAGTTGTGGACTCTACCTGTGGAAGTTTTCACGAGCAGCTTGGAGAGACATTTGGCTGGGATGGTTTAGTTAGGGTGAATCCTGCTGTGAGTAAGGGGCTGGAGTAGAAGAGTGGTTCTCAACCTCTTTTGTACCAGCACCCATTTGTAAACATTGATGGCTGTTTCTGACCCGTTAAATAGTTTAAGTAGAAAAAAGACCCCCAATCCTGCTGGTGCCCCTCACTCCCAACCCACTGCCCCCAGCCCCACAGTGTGTGGGGCAGTGGATAGGTGTGTGGAACAGGGGAGGGCACATGCCCCCCCTGATTTGTATGCCCACAGCAGACATGGGGCTGGAGCCTGGCCAGACTGGCACAGGCAGGAGCCACCTCCATGGCTCAGCAGTGAGGACTCAGCATGGGAGGGCAGAGCAGGGTGGTGAGACTTGTTGCCAGGACCTGTGCGCCAGCTGTGCTGCCAACAGTGTAATGGATGGGAGGGGGCCATGCTGCCTTCACCTCCTTTCACCAAGAGTCATTAACGAGTTGGGCCCTGGCCTGGCCGATGCCACTTCCCTCAGGCCACCCGTGCTTCCTGCTGCCCCACCTCTGCTCTGGGGTAGAGTCATAACCTGAGGGGAGTGGCAGTGGCAGCAGCAGCTGGGCCATGGCAGCAGGGTATTGCCGTGGCCTGGTGCACAAGCAGCTGGCAGCAGGAGGAGGTGAGGGCTGTGGCCTCCCTATCTGGTACTCCTTGTGCTGCTGGCGGCACAGCTGAAGCAGGGGTCTTGACGGTAGTGGCAGCAATGAGTCTCATTGCCCTGCTCCACCCTCCTGTGCCAGGTCCTGCCCACTGGGCTGTGGCAATAGCTTCTGGTCATGCACCTTCCTTCCACTCCCCCAAGCACCCCCGTGCAGGCAGGAACTGTGCCAGCCTGCAAGGGGAAACCCAGTTTCCCATGTTTTTCTCCTTTAAAGGAGAATCCGTTTTTAAAGTTTGATCCACTTTTAAAGTTTGTTCACAACCCTTTCATATATTTTGGGTTGTGACCCATGAGTTGAGAAACGCTGGACTAGATGACCTTGTGAGGTTCCTTCCAGCCCTACTTTCCTACGTTCATATTGAATAAACTACTCACGTACTTTATATATAGTAAGCTACTGTGCTTTTTTATAAAAAGGTGAGTTTATGTATAGATCTGTTGCTACACTATGTTAAACTGTCAGATTGATCTGCTAATTAATTTTTATTAAGTGACACCTAGATGTCCCAATGAAAATGAGAGCCCTAGAACTTATAATTTTATGCTAGTTGGAGACCATCTGTTTATGTAGTCATATGTCTTGTGTGGAAGAAATAGGACTCTTGTTTTCTTATCTAAACCAAAGGCTTGTCAGATAAGCCTTTACCTTTCAGGGCTCATCTCTTCAGATCTTTTTCCAGCTTTTTTTAGATAAGTGTTTTTACTGCACTTCTAACCAAAATAATTACTTGGATATTTTTAATGATGCCCTATAAAATGTGTCATGTTGGATATGTTTACAAGGCAGTGGAGTTAATTAAAACGGCTATTACTTAGCCAGCTGTGGATTTACTGAACAGTAAACTTTCCTCAGAATAAGCATTAAAATTTTAACCTCTTGGCTCTGCTAGATTCTTATAGGATTTAAATAAAATGTCCAACTCTTTAGCAGAGAATAGAGTACGATAAATTTACAAGTTGTCATAGCAACCAAATTGTATCAGAAATCCATTCAAAGTAAGCTTCCTAGGGTAGGGATCAAAGATCATTATTTGAAAACTGCCACATATTTGCAGTTCCATATAATTTAGTCATTTAACTAGCTGTAATAAATGTTAATAATGTTTTCCCTTCCTATCATTAGTTATCACTTTCCATAGACTTGATGTATGTGGTTTTGAATGTTCTGTGAAAGTATCTAGTGTGTGGTGCTGTATGGAAGGGTTCAGTCATAATTAGTTTACATATTCTTTGATTCTGCAAACACCTGTAAATTTATCCATCTGAATAGTTTCATTGCGAAGACTTCAGTGGGTCCACTCATTTGAGTATAAATGTATTCCTGTACTTAATTGCTTGCAAATTTAGGATAGTAGGTTGGTATTTATCCATCTGTTTAAATATTTTAATTTTATACCTTTTTTAATTAATTGGAGAGAAGTTCAGAAAAAATAGATTAAGGCCCAGATCCAAATTGTCCCTCTGGGTACATAAGCATTTTATCCACTAACATGTCACGGTTTCTAATGCTTAGGTTCTTTACCTCTGGAAGGTGATCAAAATAGAGAGGGTGAGATGTATGGAGTTTTTGGACAGTAAATGAGGAGATGTGAGTGCCCCCTAAGGGTGATTATGACCTCACTTGTTACACCTAATGATAAGTGCTAGAGGTAGAGATGTGTCTGAACTCCTTTCCCTCAGCATTCAGGCATTTGATCTGGGGCTACAAAGAAGGCACATCTGGCACTCTGGACAGCCAGGCTGTTCAAGTGGCGCGTGCCTACCTGAACCAGAGCATCTTAAATGACAGACACATTAAGTGCAGAATAAAGCATAGCACTCCCCAAATCATTCTTAAAGTGGGCCACATCTTGCTCACTAGTCTAGTAGAAAGATCAGTTATGTGGGGGACACCTGGATGCTAGGCCCTCTTTAGCCGAGTGGGGGGCAAACCCAAATTTCCCATCTTACAGAGTGAGCTAACCACCAGGCTACAGGCTAGGCTGGGAAGAAGGTTTCCCTCCACTGCTTCCAATGAAAATGAACTTTTGGGCAGCTAAGAGTGCAAGCGTCATGAGGCTAGGACAAGAGCAAGTGAGAGGGAGGGAGCATGATTCGTTAGCTGAATTAGGAGGAAACTTTCTTGGGGGAGGAGGCATTGGTCCAGCCATGTTTATGCTTTGCTTTTTCATGCGAGCAAAGTGTTTTATGCTTTTTCCCCTGGAGTATCTGGAACAAGGGACCTTAGTGGTAACGTCACAAGTAACGAGTGCGGGAAACGTGAGATGGTTCCTGCCATCGTGGATTAAGAGGTTTGACTGGTGCTGACCTTGGTTGAGCCAGGGTAGAAATATCTGCATTTTGAGATTTAATCAGAGCCTCTTGGGTGAGTGAAATTTTGCCTTGCAGGTAAATTTACCTTACAGTGGGACTGTTGCAAGAGGGTCGCTCTGAGAACTTTAGGCCCCATCAGTCAATGCCCAGTTCCAGCTGGCAGTGTGCCAAGCCATTTGGCACTGTGTGCAAGATGGCAGCCTAGCAGAGTTCCTTTATGGGGAGAGGGTGGGGGTGATTGTCCTCTGCTTAGGCTCAGGCAGTTGTTGAATTAGAGAATATGAAGCTTGGGTGAAGAGGGGAGCCTTGCAAGAGGGTAGGAATGTTTGATGCATGTTCTGCCCTTTGGATGCCACCCCTTGTTTTGCTAGGCCTTTTATAAGCACCCTGACTTGCAGAAGGGTCAAATTTAGCATCTGACATTACTGTTGACCTCTAGCTCATCACAGAGGTAGAGTCATCTTCATCATCCTAAAATTGCACTTATTCCAGGTCTCAAACAGCTGTCTCTCAGAAGCCTGAGGTGGTAGCCTTGTCACACAAGTGACATGTTGCCCAATGAGAGATAATTCTCAGGTGCTGCATGAAGCCGGCTACCCCAGTAGGTCCTGACCTACATGACTATTGCAGCAGATCTGCCTGTCAGCTGCTGTTCTTGGTCTTGGCTCTTTGTGGGTACTTCTAGAAACACCCTCACTGATACTGCTACACTGACATAACAACTGCTTTTCAAAGTTTAGGACAAACCCTGGCAAGCCATTCCTCCTGCCATCCGTTTCAAGAAAGGGCTTTTAAAATAAATATTACCCTTATGGGGAAGTTTTCTTAGGAAATACTGGGTCTGGGTCCAGCACTGTCTTTCACAAGTCTGGTGTGTTCCCAGCTGGCCATTAAAAATCCCACAAACCATTGTTTCGGGTAGTAGGTTATGGTACCGGGAACTGTGTGTTAGGCACTTGGATAGTGATAAAGGCTGAAACTGCAACTTAAGTAGCATGCTCAGCATGGGCACATTGTACTGCTGGTATTTTCCCATTTGTTTTCTTACCAAAGGTTTGGTTCTCTAGTGTAAGCAGAGAGCTGGTAGAGTAAAGAATATTGATGCTGGGGTACTGGTGGACCAGTATGGGACTAGCAGCTAATATTGCATATACTGCATTGTGAAGCTTCATATGGGAACTTATTTTGGTGGCTATTTAGCCCTTTAAATTTGAAATAATACACACTCTTAAATCTCTAGATTGCATTACCAATTCCTACTAAGAAGTCACTTTAAAATGGCCTAATATGACTAAAGGGAACCCACGTATTGTACAGCTGTGCAGAAAAAAAGACATGGATTTAAGATGAATGGAGGTCCTTTCTAGCCCTACCTTTTCCTGTGCTTGTGTTGGACTATGGGTTTTGGCTGATGTGTAGGAAAGTGCCTTTCCATAACCCTGTGGAGTATTCCTTTGTTAGAACTTTTGCAGAGAAGCAGAAGCTCCTTGTTTTAGAAAATGTCCTGGTTTGTAACTCCTTCCCCAACCCCTCCCATACCCATTTGTTGTCTGTCTCTAGCAGAGAGACAAATCTGGGATGTTATGTAGATTGAGAGTCATGTAACAGTCATTTCATCACATTTGGCATATTTGTCTGTTTGCTAGTACTGAGCTTTGTGTATGTTCAGATAAATCCGTCTATCTTGAAGGTAAATGGGTCTGTCAGATTGGTAATTTTTTGCCTGTATGAAGAGTGATGTATTTGTATTAACAAACAGATGTTTGGGGGATTCATTTGCTTTGTAGTCAAATTCCAATCAACCAAGGATATCATCTAAGATGCACATTAGTGAATGATGAAATGTACCACAAAAGATTAAACAAATTGAAATAAATGAGTAACATCTAATTAGTGCATACTTTGTGTCCTAACACTTTTTGATTGCTCTATTTATATTAATTGTTTCACTCTGTTTTCCAGGTGGAAAATCATGAATTCCTTGTAAAGCCTTCTTTTGATCCTAACCTGACAGAGTTAAGAGAGAAGATGAACGAAATAGAGGAGTCCATGCAATCTTGTCTTAAGACAGCAGCTAGAGAGCTAGGTATGGTAGAGTAAAATTCTCTCTGGTATCTACTACTTTTGTGAAGTGTTTTGAAATCTACTGATGAAAATTGATATGTAAAAGCTAGGTACTGGTATCTGAGGTGGTCAGTGGAGACTAACAATGATTTTAGGCCCAGATTATTTTTTAACAAGGGTAATGTTCCACAGGTAACCAGACATAGCTCAGGAGACTGCCCAACTCATCTGCCATTAATGTAACTCCTTCTAGCCATCTCAGTTTCTTTTTAATTTAAATTTCATGAAAACATTAATCTTATCTTGTCCATTCATTTAGGTGTCAGTTTTGGAATGGATAGTTTTCTGTGGTAAGAAGGTACACATCAATATATGGCTGAATTCCTTTGAAGCATACCTAAACATTTTACAGGCTAATATTTATTGTGTAATACAATCAATGTGAGGTGTTGGATTTAGTCAGTGATAGTCACCTGCTTAATGAAAAAAGTAGCAGAGAAAATTGGCACTGGTTATAAAGTATATTAATGTTTGAGATGATGTTTAGTTTTTTTTCACAATATGGCTTTGTTCCCATGAGCCTGTCTCTCCATTTTGAAGGTTTCAAATGTACCCTACATAGATGGTATTTATTATTGCATGTGTGCATCCATGCCCTTCCTCGCAGTATAAAAAGCATGAAGAATTGTACCTGCCTGGTCAGCTACTTCAGTCTGTAGCTGAACTTGTTGTGTTCAAAAGATAGCACGTAACATATCTTTAGGGACCTACATAAATTGTGACCGAAGTTAGCGATGCCTTTAGTTTCACTTTGTTGCCCCCCTTCCACCCCTGAAGGCAATTCACAGAAGTTTAGGGCTGGAAAAGACCTGGTGAGATCATTGGGTCCAGCCCCCCTGCTCTGGGCAGGAAAGACTGCTGGGGTCAAATAATCCAAACAACGTGTGTGTCCAAAGTTAGTTAATACTGTAGTTTTTGCCTCTTGGCTGCTGGGGGGGTGGGGGTGGGCAGTGAAAAGGGTTAGCTCTTTGGGTGAGATTTTAAAGATACTCCACAATTTAGGTAGGTACCTCCTTTGGCTTCTTTGAGCTGATAATAATTAAGCATTTCCCCAAAAACCCCCTTCATGTGACACTTTGTTCTGCTGCCCAATATAATTTAAAGTGGCAAGTAAATTAACAATATTCAGACAATGGAAAATTAATAAATATAAATAACACAGTGATATGTTTCTAATGGTGTACTCATTCTTCTCTTCTCCCACCTTCCAAAGGGTTGGAGGCTAGCAAGAGCATCAAACTGGAGTCTAGTTCACAGTTAGGGCATCACTTCCGAATTACCTGCAAAGAAGAAAAGGTCCTCCGGAACAACCCAAAATATAAAATCTTAGACACACAGAAGAATGGTGTGAAATTCACTAACAGGTATTTGAAGTGTCAGCTATTTCGCAGGTCTGCTAGGACAGACCTGATAAATATACTTTTTGGTTGTTTTTGCCATAAAGATACTGGTGCCATATTTAGGTGTTGAAGTGCTTGCTTTTCTTCTGCCTGTTTTATTTGCAAAATGAAACATTGAGTGAGATTGCTAAGCGGGGAAAAAAGCAGTAATGCATGCAAACTGGCACAACCGCACTTCCAGCCAACCCATTTATACCAACTACTTTGGCTGTTTTGATTTTGGCAAGTGTCTGTGCTTAGCCTGCCACCATCAGTGTGTTTCTTGCCTTCATTGTAGCAGTAAGTGTATTTCTTCAGGCTGCTGTACAAAACAGCCATTTATACTTGTTCCTGAACAGAAAGTAGCTGACTGTCGGTAATCTGTTTCTTAGTACACTTGGCTGAATAAATTTTCTATTTGTGCATATTAGCTATGACGTGACTGTGTACCTGTGGCTGTTGATGATTTACATTTAAAGTTATAAGCTGTCGCCTGATCTGCTTTATTCTTCATGCTGTTACAAGCATTCTTTTAGTTTACTTAAGGAGCAGAATGCTTGGAGCAATAGTGTGCAGCAGGTCAAGTTTGAGATAAAAGCTCTTTCTCCTTTGGACAAAGTGTCAAGTGATGCGAGGTTGATTATGATACACTTTTCCCGGTTAGTGAAACGGGTCTTAACTGATAGATCTGTATAAGAACTTTGCACCCAGTGCAAGCTGGTTTCAAGCTAAAGCTATTAGTATCTG
The DNA here is from genome assembly GCF_001723895.1 of Crocodylus porosus. NCBI lineage: Eukaryota > Metazoa > Chordata > Crocodylia > Crocodylidae > Crocodylus > Crocodylus porosus. Next base: position 51,781,755 of record NW_017728943.1, on the reverse strand, counting down.
TTAGTCACTCGCTTTCAGGAGCAATAAATTCTCTGCTTTGAAAAGAGGCATGAGCCTACTGGCTAAGTATACTTCTGCACCAGTTTTTTTTAGTTATGGTCTAGATAGGCCTACAAGGTCTGTTGAAGTACATTGGGCAAGGTATGTTGGCTCCTATAAGCAGTTGCATGCAAGTGCTTCTGACTCCCCAGTCTGAGTGACCACAGCTTTGGTTCAAAGCAGGGTTTGAACTCATACCTCTGGACGTGTTGTGAGGTGTCTTAATTGCTCGTTCCCACCGCAGCCCTTCTGATTTGTTTAAATGACCAAAATCAAAAGACTGAGGACAGGAACATTTGTTGAGTTGCGAAGAGAATAATGTTCTTCAAAGCAACCATGAAACATAAGCATCTCTGCCTTGTGTGAAAACTTTTTACTTCGTAGATCTAAGCTGATGTTTGGATTTAGGCTCTTTCACAGAACAAGTGAAATATATTTTAGTGAATATTATTTCTAAGGAGTTTGCCCAAGAATCACTTACCAAAACTGATTTTGTGATTGCGGTTTGGATAAAGCCACTCAAAGCGGGCTGGGCGCGCTGGACCTTGGGCTGAACTTCTCAAATAGTAAAACTGGCACAAATCACAGTGCAGCCTTTTGTGTGTGGTCTCATTAAGTCTAACCTAGAGAAGAAAGATAAAATGATAGTTGAAGAGTTTGTTTAAACAGTCTCTTTGAACATGAAGCATTAAATCAACCTTATTTGAAAACTGAAATGTTGCTAAGGTGCGGTTACTTAAGATCCTCCAAATAGAAAAATGAATGTTGGTATAAATGCTTCCTTTAAAGGAGTCCATAGTCCTGTTGTGACCCCTCCAAGACACTGGGCAAATCAGTAACTTGCTCGGTGTTTGGTTTTCCTTCCATCAGATCTTCCACACATCACAGTACCTGGTAGGTTAGCTATGAGTCCCACTTTCATGCAGTCCTTTAAAAGAAAATCCAGTTGCCACACTTGGCATCCATAGCAAACATATAGACTGCAGGACTTCAAGAATAGTTTTATAGTGATGTAACTCTTAGTTTTCAGGGTCACAGCAAGGATCTTCAGCTGGAAAACAGAATAAGCCATTTGTTCATGCCAGCTTATCTGTGCCACATCTTGATGCTTAAATTGAAGTCCCCTGAGCAAATACCTGATGATATTTTGGAATGATAGCTTGTCACAAAGCAAAAAGACAAAAATGAGCGAAGCGTAGTAGAAATTGAGAACATCACAGGATGTAAACATTATGATTTTTTTTCACAGTAAATTGAGCTCCTTCAACGAAGAATACTTAAAATACAAAGAGGAGTATGAAGAGGCCCAGGATGCCATTGTTAAAGAAATCATCAACATTGCTTCAGGTAATAAGGCAGTGCTAACGCACAAAACATTGGAGAGCTGCTATGACTCTTTTCTTGGTTGCCATGTATGTGACGGGTCACTGTCAGTGGTTCATTTTGATATCCTCCATGTTGTGGTAGTGTTGGGGTGATGTAATTGTGATGGTCCGTTAGGGCTACAGCATCACCTCAACACTACTATATCTAGGATGTGCAGTTGGTGTCAGCACAGATCCCTGTCGCTTCCAAACTGTTCTTGAAAACAGATTCATCTGTTCAGATATTTACGCAACATGCTAAATATTTTGTTCCGCCGTATGTTTTAGCACTGGTTACCTGCACTCATCTCCATTATCTGTGTGGTTCCTCTTAAAGGATAACTAGAAGGGGCCAGCAGATAAAAATCATTGTTCTCTTCATGGAACAGAGAGGTATTACTAGAAATGAGCTACTGCATCAGGCGTTTCTGTTTGTTCAGTCAGCTTAAAGATACTCTGCTAATAGATCATCTTAATAATGGGATGACTTTTTCTCAAATAATAATAGAGAATTTCTGCATGAAGAGTTCTGTAATATTTTAGCTTACCCAGAGTTGCAGTTTCATTCAAAGCAATCACTACATCTTTGAGGGGAAAATTTGAAGGGCTTAGTAAGCATAAACCTGCAGACAATAACATAAAGTTAAAAATTGTTTTCTTAAACCTATATGATTAGCTATTATAGCTTGGGAAAAACTGGGAATTGGGTATCTTTTAGCCAAAGAATACTGAAGAAAATGTTAGAAAAACAGGGTATCAGTGTTCTGTGCCTTCTGAATACTTTTTATGCTGTAAGTCCAGCAAATGAGTTCTATTAATTCTATTAAGTACTGTTTTTGAGAGCTAGCTGTGATGATTTTTCTGGGCATACAGGCTAGGGACAGAAGTTACACACAAACCAATTTAAATGATCAGGAACTGGGTGAAACCTGTAACAGAACAGAAGTTCAGTGCACTTAAACCACTTTCAAATTGGTTGAAACTGGTGTAATATAAACCTGGTTTGATGTAGTATATCAGACTGAACTGATTTAGGACAAACCGGTTTATGCAACTTCTGGTCCAGGTCCCCTTCAGTTCAAGTTAAGTTGCAGCCCTTCAGCCTCCCAGGATGCCATGCAGCCCTGGGCTGTGCTCTCTGCTCCAGCAGAGCAGGGCTCACCATACCTCTAGCTGTCAAGGGGGGCTTTTCCTTCCCCTGCAGCCAGGGGACAGGCCAATTCCCCCAGTCCCACCCCCTCCCTGGCTGGAGGGATTGGCCTGCCTAGCACCGTGCCTAGACTCCTGGCAGCCCTGCGTGAATTTTTAGTACTGGGCCCCTTTTTGCCAGAGATAATGATGATGATAATTTAAAAATTAACATTTTAGGGCCCCCTTCCTGTCCGGGCCTTGGGCGGCTGCCTGGTTTGCCCATGCCTGTGTCTGGCCCTGGCCTGGCTTGGGTGGGGGGGGAGTAAAGCCCCCAGTGTGAGTTTCTTCTCTCCCCCTCCCCAGCCCCTGTTGCTGGGCACAGCCCAGTAGGGTCAAGAGCCAGGCAAGGGGGAGGGGGCAGCCTTTTTCCACCCCCACTCCCTCGTCAGCTGGCCTGCAGGCTAAGGTGGGCACGTGGCTAGGTGATCAGTCCGGCTCCTGGCTTCGAGCTCAGGCAGGGAGAGTAAAGCTCCCACGATGGATTCCCCTCCCCCATCTGCACTAGGCACAGCCTGGTTGAGGGTCTGGAGCTGGGGGGTGGGAGTGGGGTGGGTTTCTCCCCCACTCCCTCCTCAGCTGGCCTGCCAGCCAAGGAGGGGGCACAGTTAGGGGACTTGCCTGGCTGCAGGTGGGTGGCATGGGAGGAAAAATGCCCCACTGGGGGCTTCCCCCTGCATTAGGGAGACCCTGACTGGTGGTCTGGTGGGGGGAGGGGTGGGGTTCCACTCATGCCTGCCCCATAGCCTTCCTGGGGCTGAGGACAGGGTCTGGCAATGGGACTTGCCAGTAGCCAGACCCTGAGCATGGAGTCAGGGAGAGAGAGAAGCTTCACTCAGGGCTCCAGCTCTGGGCATGGAGGTGGGGGGAAAGAGAAACTCCTCGCTGGGAGCTTCCTCTCTACTCCTTTCTCTTGTACCGGAGGTGAGGGGTTCTCCCCCCCCCCCAGCAGCTGGAGGCTGAGGAGAGGGCTTCGTTAGGGGAATCGTCAGCTCCAGGCTCTCTGTAGACATCAGGCTGGGAGGCATGCTCTAGTGCCCCCAGGTGCTGGTATGGCCGCTGCAAGGGTCTGGATGCCTTTCCAGTTTGAAAAGTGAACATGAGTTCACTTATTTATCAGTTTAATCTAGGCAGTTTAGAGAAACCTGCAAAGATTGAATCGATTCAGCCTCAAGCTGTTTGACTGTCTGTACTTAGCCAGAAATTTCTCTCTGTTCTGTACCCAGCTGTGCAGCAGCACGACAATGCAGTGAGTTAAAACTTTGCACAGCAAGGTACTTCTAAAATCCCAGCAAAATTGCCCAACAGCATTTTCTGAAATGAACTTTCTGCAATACACTAATAGCTTCTTCTGACATGTTATACTACTTGCAGTGTTAAAGTAATTATAGTTCTGTGGCTTAATCACTACAGAGTCTAGTACTGTTAACACAGCGCATAAAATTTAAATCATTGTGCAGTATGTGCTCTCAGTGGCTCTTGCCTTCCTTGTGTGTCCAAATGAAGAGTCACTATGCAAAGGGAGAGCTTTCTAGCTATTCTGTTCTGTACATTTGTATCCATATTTAAATAAGCTTCCCTTTTTCCTCCTAAGTCAGCTGGGAGCAGTTGGTATGAATATGGTGCTTCCCCTTCAAAGAATGAGAGCACCCTTCTGTAGTTGCACATAAGTCGCGTGATAATTTCTTGACTTCTCTTGTGGCGCGTGGGTTGTCACTAATTTATCAATATCTTTTGCACACGATGCTGTTGTATTTCACGTAAGTGAGAGATTTGAGTACAGTGCATTCTGATTTATTTGTAGAAACCTGTCATACTCTCAGTATGTTTAATACATTAAGTTTTGCCTTTTTTTTCCATAGGTTATGCAGAGCCAATACAGACAATGAATGATGTGATAGCTCAGTTGGATGCTATTGTCAGTTTTGCTCATGTATCAAGTGGAGCCCCTGTGCCATATGTCCGCCCAGTCATTTTGGAGAAGGGACAAGGACGGATTGTGTTGAAAAGTTCCAGACACCCTTGCATTGAAGTGCAAGATGATGTAGCATTCATTCCCAATGATGTCACCTTTGAGAAGGGCAAGCAGACGTTTCATATTATTACTGGTAAATGTATATGCAATATTTTTTTCAGATTTTGTTTTCAAACTTTTCAAATGGCATTTCTTAAGTTTTTTACTTGTGAGACATGCTACAAAAGAAAAAAGTCAAACTGCTGAGTCTTTAATAGGTAAAAGGAAGGGAAAAGCAGTTATTAATTTACTCATACCTGCATTGGCATTTGGGGGTAGTTCTTATGTCTGGCTTTCGTAATCTGTTATACTTCATGTGTTTTATAAAACAAAGGGTGACAGTTATGCCTTTTTATTAAGCATTTCCATTCATGCTGGGTGCTCTGGTAATCCAGCATGCATACATTTCCAAATGATTGTTCATACAGACTTGTAAATAGATACTAAACCCTACATTCATGTGTGACATGATTTAAGCCTGTTGAAGTTGCTTAACTAGTTAGGTGTAGGGAAATCTTGACCTGTTTAGGTCCTTTAGAAAATTCCATTAGCTACCTCTGTATTTTTAGGTGCTGACTTGTAAGTACTTTTGTTTTAGGACATATTGGGGTAGATTTTTGATGGTCAATTCCCCAACTGCAGCTACTTTTTCCTTTGTTTTTTCAGTTTTAAATGCAAAATATGTTCTGATAAACATAGCTTGTTCTTGTACATCCAGCCCAATTAAGCTGGTTATATTGAAAGAACGCACCTTTTAAATTGAATTCTAATTTCCATCCAAATGCAGCTTGACACAAATCATGAGTAAAATAATAACAGCAATCTATTGTACAAGAATGTTAATAAATGGATGGTAAGCTACATAATTTCTTAAATGTATCCAGATACAATGGTTAGCAAACAGAGTACAAGATTTAATACAGGCTTCATTTGGCTGCTAAGCAGTGTCTTTCACTGGATGCTGCTTTAGGAAAAATACAAAAATCAGTTATTTAAATCCAGGTTTCTTTCTTACGTTGGTTTCAGTGGGGGAACTTGAATCACTTACTTCAGTCAGTCTACCCTTTCTGTAAATAAGGCTCTTTATATAGAGCAGATTGTCAGTTGCTGCTCTTCTAGGTTAAAATAAACTGCATTAATTGCTTAAAGGAAATGCTGTCATGATGGATGGGTATAAAATTAGAGCCTATGAGCTTTGCTTTGATTTTCTGGTATGAACATGCACTTCTGATTGCTCATATTTTTGAGAAGAAAACTACTCTCCTTTCAGAAGAACTGTATTTGGGAATGGGAACTATCATCAAATGCATCCAAGCATCCATTTGTTCCAGTAGAGCTAAAGGTCTTTCCCCTAGTAGTAGCAAGAAAATGCTTTCAGCTGTGCTTTAAGTTCAGTTTGATCTTAGATTTGTTAACCTTAAAGCTATAAATCATATTAAACAGAGAGGAAGCAGTGTTCCTTAATATCTTTGTAAAATTAATTCCTTAGGACCTAACATGGGAGGGAAATCTACGTACATTCGCCAGACTGGAGTGATAGTTCTTATGGCCCAAATTGGATGCTTTGTACCATGTGACTCAGCAGAAGTGACTATTGTGGATTGTATCCTGGCTCGGGTAGGAGCAGGAGACAGTCAATTAAAAGGAGTCTCTACTTTCATGGCAGAGATGTTAGAAACTGCTTCAATTCTTAGGTAAGAGGTATACCTGCTTTGTTTTCTTAAAAATCGGTAGGACACATTCTAAATATAATGTATAAAGTGACCTTTGCATTCTTTATATTCTACTGCCTTTGATTAGTTAAGGCACTGCTACTTAAACTAGGGATTGTTAACCCAGGGATTGCAAGATCCTTTCAGCTGAGATGCAAATAATTGCCAACTTTTTATTTATGTTAAGTAATCATTGGGTTGTGAAGTAATCTCTTGTTATTGGGAAGGGGTTTCAAGTTCAAATAAATTTTGAGAATCCTGACCAAAAATGTGCAGTGTAACACTGCCAGGCTCTCCTCTTGAGTACCAGTCTTTACTTAACATGGATTTTGTTTTCCTTCACACGTTGTCATGCCAGCACAATAATTGGACAAAATATAAATTGGGGGGTGGGGTGTATTAGTTTAACTGTATTTGGTGTTAAATGACACACAACTCTGAAATTCAAAATTTGAATTTGAATTTCAGAGCTTGTGCTATTTAAACTTGGAAAAGTGATTTTTTTTTTTTTTGCCCCCTTTCCTTGTTTTAGGACTGCCACAGAAAATTCTCTGATAATCATTGATGAGTTGGGAAGAGGAACGTCAACATATGATGGATTTGGGCTGGCCTGGGCAATTTCAGAATACATTGCAAGCAAAATTCATGCCTTCTGCATGTTTGCCACACATTTTCATGAACTGACAGCACTTGCTGGCCAAGTGCCAACTGTCAATAACCTGCATGTCACAGCTCTTACTACTGACGACACACTGACTATGCTTTACCGTGTCAAAAAAGGTGAGATCTAAATGCTTAGCTAGATAAAAATGTGTCCGATGCCAAGAGAGAAGAGAGATGAAATCTTCCTTTTTCTGAGGTTCAGTGCAGGTGGAAGTCTACATTTTATGAGATCATCCTACTTCTATAACAAGGGTGGGCAATTATTTGAGCAGGAGGGCCATTTAGGCCTGCAGGCCAGGTCAGCAACCCTGCCTCCCCCTCCATCCCACCCTGGCCTGCAGCAGCTCACCAAAACTCCCTAGTGGCTCTGCCCTGGGGCCCAGCCCCATGCTGTCACTGCCCAGCAATCCTGGGGTCCCCATGGAGATTGGCCCACCTAGGCAGGATACACTCGGTTGAGTGGATGGGATGGGGCTGTGGGTGGGCAGGGAGCAGTGTCTGGAAGTGGGGTGGACAGGTGGGGCTGGGATTGCAGAGCTGTAACAGCATGGGTTTGGAGCCTGAAGCAGAGTTATGCCCTGCCTGTGCACCTGGCTGCTAATTGCACTGGGTGGAAGGAGTTGGTGTAAGATGGCTGACAGCTGGATCCCCATGCACTGGGGCAGGAGCCCTTTGGCTGCAGCTTCCCTCCGTGCCTGGCTGGGTGGTACCTGGCATGTGTCCCCAGGGCTGTTGCTGCTTCCATGTACTACCTGCTGTCTGGAGTGGTGCAGGAGGAGGAGCTGCTGCAGACAGTGGGAGATGAGCAATACCTGGGTGATAGGAGCAGCCTCACTGGGAAGCTGCACACACCGGGCAGGAGCATGGCACAGGCAGGAGCAGGTGGGGCTCAGCCATGTGCCACGTGTTGCGTGGGTGGCTGCAGGCTAGATACAGTCAATTGGCAAATGCCCCCAATGGGCTGGATCCAATCAGTTGGCAGGCCGGATTCAGCCTGTGGGCCGTATTTTGCTCACCTCTGTTCTATGACATAAATTGGTGCCCATTTTTAATCCTGCTTCTTTTTCTTAAAGCTTGGTTTATGAAAAGAAATTCTTCCAAAATAATTTCGCTGTTCTCCACATTTCAAATTAAACCTGTCTTTTACCTTACCAAATATTTCAGACCTTTTAACTTTGTTTCAAAGAAAATTATTTCAACATGAGAGATTAGAGATCGACAGAACAGTTCAATTAAGATGGAAAAAAAATGAAAGAGTAAATTTATGGGTATAAGCATCTTGAGGTTTTTATTTATTTTTTCAGTGATTAGGAAATAGAACTTTATAAAGAGACATGGGCCATTTTTACGTATATAGGCGCTGCAGCACCGCATGCTTTGAAAAGCGCCTGACACTGTGACACTTGCAGTTGTATAAGTGGCAAAATGCGCGTCAGTGCTGAGAAAATGGCAGTGGCGCACTTTTGAACTAAAACACATAGATAGTACTTTAGTTCAGAAGCTCACTGCCACCATTTTTGCGCGCTGATGTGCATTTTACTGCTTATATAATTGCCTGTGACACAACACAGTGTGCATTAGCTCATGCATGGATCTCTGGTGGATCTCCAGCGTGTCACAGGACCAAAATGTATGTGTATAAATGTCCAGTATCATTGAAGACATCACAGCAAGCCTGGTTTAGCAAGGCTGCTTTGCCCCCCACTCCCCATTCTCCCCATTCTTAAAGGCACATTAGTGAAACAACCAGTATTCTCATACATTACCATGCTTGAAATTAATTATAGGCATATTTGGTTGGAACTACCAATACCTGTTAATGGATCAGATGATTAATTTTGGCTTTAAAAGAGTGCAAGCTCAACAACCTTTCAAGTATAATCTGGCAATAAACTTTGTAGTGTTTGAAGCACTGTGGTTAGCACCACTACAACCATGTCTCTTGCCTTTTTTTAAATCAAGGTCAACAAGGTCTTTTTAAAAAAAATGTTAAAGCTATATTAGCTTACTGCATTATCATTCAGGATTTCTCATTTTCCATTTTTTTTCCTTTTTTAAATTCCTTTCTTTGGAAGACCAATTAAAATTAACGTTTTTTAGCCTGGTAAAAGAATAGCATAGATCATTGGGGCTGAACCTTTTCTTTTGGCAGGCTGGATAGGCAGTGCCTGGTCCATCCACAGGCCAGATGTGGCCAGTGGCCCTGATCTGGTGCCCAGGGCAGGCATGACAGTGTCCCATCTATCTGAGAGGGGCAGGGGACATGGCCCAACCCTGTTTCAGCCCCACAGGGAGAACTGGGCATGGCCCAGCTCCAACCCAGCAGTGTGGGGAGAATAGGGTGTGGCCTAGTGCTGATTTAGCTGAGCGGGAGGAAGGGAGTATGGCTCCATCCCAATTTGGTGGTGCAGAGAGAAGGGTATGTAGACAACCTGGATCTAGCTGTGTTGGCAGAGGGGCTATGGGAATTTGGTGGTGGGAGAGGGTGGCCACTGTTCCCCTGCCACCAGATTTCCCAACCTGTGGCAGGTGCCATGTGTCAGATGCAATGGGTCCATAAACTACATTTGTCCTGCAGGCCAGAGGCTGAGCACCCGTGGAACAGATGGTGTAAAAATAGATAGAGACATAAGAATTCCTGTAGTGTATCAAATCAAAAGCCAATAACTAGTCTCCAACAGAGCCAGTATCACAGGTGCTTCAAACATGCTATAAAACAGTCATAAGGTGCTTAATATGTTGCCTAAGGGAGGAAGTGTTTCTTTCTCTGGCTGAGAAATCAATGGGTGTCTTGTCTCCTGAAGCCTGGGGAACATCAGTCCTAAAAAAATTGTGTTCTGTTAAGGTTGAGACTAAACCATCCATTAACGGGTTTGTAAGTCCTTCTTGATTTTTACTAAGATCGCTGCCCCCATATAAAATTTTACCATCAATGTACGTGACACATTTTTAAATACATTGCTTTCTTTTTCGTAGTGCAGCTTAATACACTTTGATTTTTACTGCCTCTGCGTGTAAAATGGAAGTTCTCTTGCAGCTGTTCACTATGACATTCTTTTCTTCTTCCTGACTTTAGTATTTAACTTAAAACCCATATAGGTTCAAATTATTTCTTCCAGAACTTTTATTCTAAAATTAACTCATCATTGTGTTGTGTTGTCCACTTACTTTTGAAGTAGGGGTGCACTGATAGGGATTTTGGGGGTTGATACTGATAGCCAAAATTTAAGGAGGCATATCAGCTCATACTGATCCGATATTCAACACAGCTGCCTCCAGCTGATAAGTCTGGTGTGGTGGAAGGGGAGGGGGGAGGGAGAGGGCAGATCAATGCTCCCCCAATGGTGAGGGATAGGGCAGGGGCAGAGGCAGGTTCT
>NW_017728943.1:51741185-51771298 GCF_001723895.1 Crocodylus porosus | reverse complement strand
GCAGGGGCAGGGCTTGGAGTGGGCACCCGTGGCGCTGGGAGGATGTTGCATTTATTCCAGATTTCACCACTGCTCCGCTTCCAGCACCACTGCCGCCAGCTGCCCGGCACTGCTCCAGCTCGATGCCCCACCTCCACCCATGTGCTGGGAAGAGCCAGGTCTGCGGTTGGTGGCAGTGGTGCTGGGAGCTGAGCTGCGGTGAAATCTGGGGTGGATGCAGCATCCTCCCAGTGCTGCTGGCACCTGCTCCAAGCCCATCCCCTGCCGAGAAGTGCCCCACACAGCCTCGGCTGCAACCCACCCCACTCCACCCTGTGCAGCTCCAGGGACATATGCCCCTCCTACCCCCACCACGCCCTCCCAGGTTGCAAGCACAAGCTGCGGCTCTGTCCCGCCTCGCCCTGCCTGGGCAATGCCTGCTGCTGCTGCTGCCCACTCCCTCACTGTGGGAGGTGTTGCTCTGCCCCCCTCCATACCTCTTCCCTCCCACCTCCCCTTCTACCACACTGGACTGACCAGCTGGAGGCATCTCTCCATGCTGCTGGCTCTGCTCCTGGCTGCTTGAGTGCTGTACTGCAGCTGTTGGACATTTATCAACCTAATTGGGCCAATATCCAATACAGCAGATTTTCTTTATATCTGTATCGATCCATCGGTGCACCTCTATTTTGAAGTTCTTCAATAATCTCTCTAGGCCTCGGTAGGTTTTTTTCTTTTCAAACTTCCCTTCATCCTTTTAGATAATGGATAAATATATTCATTATACACTGACAAAACCTTAGTCCTGGGGGACCTTACCATTATTTCCCCTTGTTGGTCACTGCCTATTTATTAGACTGCTTTTTCTTCTCTTAACCAGTTTTTAGTCCATACCTACTAGTATTAGCTCTGGTGTCCTACTTGGATTCTTCACAGAGTAGGTAGAGGGCCTGTCAGGCCAGCAGCATGAATCCAGGCCTGGAGTTGATAATGTACCAAGAAGGGCTTCTGATAATGAAAATTGCTCTTTAGGTGCTTGCTCTGACATAAGAGCAAATGCGATATTTAACAATCAGAGCAAATGAGGTATTTATTTTTGTCTCTTACACATCTCTGTAGTACACATGGTACTTTATGTCAGTGAATTTAATTGCAGTGAGGTGCAAAGTAAGAGGTTTTGGCACACCTTAAAAAAACGACAACAACACCCTCCCCCCCCCCCTTAAAAACCTCCCATACTTCCGTGCTGAGAAAATGTGTACTATTAAAGTAACTGCAGTTAACAAGGATGGGTTTAAATCTTGGCATAGCTGATAATATGCTGTAGAGCTGCATACGAAAACGCTTGATTGAAATTTAGGAAATTCCAATACACTAAAAAAAAATTAGAAATATTTTTTAAGGTATTGGAAATATTTTTAAAGATATTTTCCCTTTTATCTGTTCAGCTAGGGTTGTAATCAAACAGAAGGCATGGTAGAGATGCACCTTTAGGACTTTTACATGTGCTCTGCAGATGGAGGGGGGTGGCACTTTAATTAGAGTGGCGATGAGAGCCAGTGTAATTAAAGCGCCATAGTGTCTCATGTATCAGTGTCCCTGCATTTAAAAATGGTGGCAGGGGCACTTGAACTAAAGCGCATTCAACAAGCTTTAGTTCAAGTGACCCTGCCACCATTTTTAAGTGACCCAGGGGATGCTGACACGTGAGATGCAGAAGCCTGCAGGAGCACAGTAACTACCGCACTCCAGCAAACTAGATTAATCAAGTCTGCTCCAATGCACTGTAATTAAAGTGTGTCAGAGCAGCCTCCCTACTCATGTATAGGCACCCCTAGAGACTAACTAAACTTAACCTTCTGCCTGACTTCAGACCAACTCAACTTACTACCTCTCTGTAATCAAATAAATGCACGTTTCCTTATTAAATATAGATCAAATGTTTGTAAATTGGAAGATATTAGGAGAGTTGAACAAGACAGTCAGCTCTTGAAAACTGAGCATTTAGGGCTTGTTCATATGATCTAATGCATCATACATATTGTTTTCTGAGAATTGACTAGTTATTTTCTTCCAGGTGTTTGTGACCAGAGTTTTGGGATACATGTAGCAGAGCTTGTTGCTTTTCCAAAACACGTAATAGAGAGTGCAAAAGAGAAAGCTCTGGAGCTGGAGGAGTTCCAAAACATTGGAGAGCCTGAGGAATCTGAAGGAGAGCCAGCAGTGAAGAGATGCTACCGAGAAAAACAGGTTAGCTGACATAAAAATATGTTTAATCTAGACAAACTGAAACTGAATAACTTGGGAACAAAACTTCCCCAAAGCACATTTCATGCTAAAGTGCCAGTTTGCCCCATTATAAAAATGGTCTGGCTTCAGAGTTCATTCTTGAAGTTCAGTGAGTATCTAGGGAGTGGGCTTTGGTTTTGATTAGTCTGAATTTAAATGGACCTAATCAGGCATCTTCTCCATAAAAATAGATTTTGCTTTGGTGACTCCTTCGTGTAGCTTATTTCAATAAATATTACTCTGTCAGACTAATTTTGTTAGTCCAGTAGCAAAAAGTAAACCATAGGAATGTAACGTTACCTTTCTAATGTTGTGGTTTTGCATTAGAAACCTGATGGCTGGCAAAAAGGAAAAAACTAGAAAAGTGCAGATTTTTCATTTTAATAGAGAAACACACAGATTTTGTTCTTTTGCAGATAGCTGTCTGCAGACTGGCAGAGTTTCTGGAGCTTAGGCCCAGGGCTGCAATACACAGCCACAGGGCCCTGGCAGGGAGTGGGATGGAGCTGTGGGCAGCTCATCTGGGAGGTGGGGGGGGATGAGGCCAGCTCCCTGCTGCTGTCCGCACTCCTGAATGGATGCGGGGGATGCTCCCCAGATTTGTGTGCAGGGCAGGGGCAGGCTGCCTTCTACAGGCTTGGGCTCCCCACCCTGTTGCTCTCCCTCGGGGCCTTCACAGCCTGGTGGGCAGGATCTGCCCACCCCGGAGCAGCGAGGGGCACAATCCCACACTGCTGCCACCCTGCTCTGGGGCGGGCAGCAGGCGCATCACCAGGGCAGCGTGGGGCTCACAGCAGCTGCAACAAGCTTCCCTGCCTAGCCCTGCTGGGCTGCGGAGGCCCTGGGAGAAAGCAGCTCACAGCCATCCTGTGCACAGATCTGGGGGCACGTCCTCCCTTTGCCCCCTGGGTGTGTGCACAGCAGAGCAGGGAGCCAGCCCCCCTTCTCCCCTGCCTGAGCCTGCAGCAGGCAGCCTGCACCTGCCTCCCCCTCTATGGGCTCCACTTTGGCCATGCTGCCTGTGGGGGAGGGGGAGCTGGGGTCCCCACTCAGGATGCAGCAACCGCTGCCTCCTGCGAGTGGCACCCAGGGCTCAGGTGTGGGGGGCCTCTGCTTTGGGGGGCAAGGGGCTGCAGACCAGGGTCCCTGGCCCCATAGTCCTGGCAACTTGGGGCCCCTCAGCAGGGCCGGAGGGGTGGGAGGTGTGAGGGACACCAGCAGGGGTGAGGGAGCTGTTTGTGGGGAGTGAGGGTCACTAACAGGACTGGGGGATGGTGACTTGGGAGTGAGGGGCCTGGACCTGCCTCCTGGTAAGCTAAGGGGGCAGAAGGAGCCCTGATTTTCCATGATAAAAAACACAAAATCAAATACCAAAATTTATAGGTACTTAGAATTTATTTTACTATAGTGATTGTAGGCTTCCAAATTGCTTTAAAATTATAAGTATCTCAATAAAACATTGTTCAATTATACCTATATATAGTGGTGTTTCATTTTAATCGTGGATTTTGGGATTTTTATCAGAGAATTTGCACATTTTTTTTTATCAGAGAAAACCAGGATCCCTGCTTATCACTTAAAAAATTTCCACTTTTAGCCTTTCCTTAAAGGCAAGTACATAAGTCTTCGTTTTAACCTGTTCTCCTTAGTGACTGCCAGTCTTTGGTTGCTTGGTAACAAACTCTCCTTTCCCTTGGAGTGTTAAAAACATTTTTGTGTTTGCAGTTTAGCACCCCAGTATCTAGTCGATGAGGTAAAGTTGCTGCTGATTACAGGGATTGAACCAGTCTTTGTATGCACCCAGTGCCCAGCTCCAGAACTAAAATTATGAGCAGAGATTAAATATGAAACAGACATTGTAAATTCAGCCTTTTAGACTATCAGGTTCTTAAAACATACAGCATTTCACACCCCCAGCAACTTTAATCATAAGATCATAGATCAGAGGATTAATCATGGGTTAATCATAGGATCATAGAAAAGTAGGGTTGGAAGGAACCTCACAACATCATCTAGTTCAGCCCACTGCTTCAAGACAGGATCATCTCTGACTAAACACCTTGGGAGAAGGAATCCACAGCATACATACAGGCTGGGGAGTTTCCCTCTTAAAAGCACAGAGGCGGAAAGGGATCTTGGCGTCATTATTGACTCCAAGATGAACATGAGCCACCAATGCCAGACCACAGCCAGCAAGGCCAGCCATACCTTTTCATGCATCCAAAGATGCATCTCAAGCCGGTTCAGGGAGGTGATACTTCCCCTCTATGTGACACTGGTCAGGCTGCAGTTGGAGTACTGCGTCCAGTACTGGGCGCCGCATTTAAAAAGGGATGTGGCCATCCTGGAGAGGGTTCAGAGGAGAGCCACCCGCTTGGTGAGAGGGCAGCAGGACAGGCCCTACGAAGAGAGGCTGAGGGGCCTGGACCTGTTCAGCCTCAGCAAGAGGAGGCAGACGGGGGACCTGATGGCTGCCTACAAACTCATCAGGGGAGATCATCAGCAAATAGGTAGAGCCCTTTTCTACCCAGCACTACCTGGGGTGATGAACAATGGTAATAAGCTGATGGAGAATAGGTTTAGGTTAGAGATCAGAAGGCAGTGTTTTACAGTTAGGGTGGCCAAAATCTGGAACCAACTTCCCAAGGAAAATTTGCAAGGATTGAGATTACACAGTTTCTTTAGGTAGCCTGTTTCAGTGCTTGACCACTCTCATAGTTAGAAAATTATTTCTGATTTCCTATATAAATATCTTCTGTTGCAGTCTAAGGCCATTGTGCCTCATTCAGTCCCCTGCACCCACAGACAAAAGTCTATCTCTACATAGCAACAAATGTTTTTGTTCACAGATTGTTAAGTGAAAGTGAACATTGATACACATTGATATAGCTCTTGCCAAAAGAGCAACAAATGCCAAAATACCAGCCTTTGGCCTTCAGACATTTTTTTTATAGCTAAACAGAACCCCACTGTTTTCTTGGAGAGATGTTGGAAGGAGTAGGCTTA
This sequence comes from Crocodylus porosus, assembly GCF_001723895.1. Classification (NCBI taxonomy): domain Eukaryota; kingdom Metazoa; phylum Chordata; order Crocodylia; family Crocodylidae; genus Crocodylus; species Crocodylus porosus. Next base: position 51,766,024 of record NW_017728943.1, on the reverse strand, counting down.
GGGACTAATTACACATTCATTTTTTTCTTTCAGGAAGGTGAGAAAATAATTCAGGACTTCGTTTATCAAGTGAAAGCATTGCCGTTGACAGCCATGTCTGAGGAAGACATCAGAACAAAACTGAAACAACTGAAAGCTGGAGTGCTGGCAAAGAATAATAGTTTTGTAAATGAAGTTATTGCCCGAACAAAAGCCACTTCATGAAAAAAGCCAAATGAGACATTTCATTGAGAGTATGTTTTAAATTGAAAGAACTATCATTTTCTGTCTTGTAAGGTTTAGACTTTATAATACTTTGCATTGATCACTAGTGCAACTTTTTTCTCTCTGAGTAAAATTTTGAAACTGTCAGAGTACATACTGTACTGGCTTAATAACTTAGTAATGATTATCTGTGATTTTTTTTTCAAAATTTTCAATAAAGTTGTTTTCCTAATGTTGGGAAAGTATTAATGCTACTTCAAAAAAGAGTCATAAAATCTGACTGAAACGGGATGTGCCAAACAATGGAACTGTTCAAATTACATATAGCAAAGTATTGTATATGGTAAGAAAACTACGGGCTCAGGTACAAAATGGACAGATGTTCTTTTTCAGGATTATTTATTGGTAATGCATCTCCTAGTCCAAAATAACTATTAGTGCTATGGTTAAAATTTTTTTTGAGGTATTACCATTTAATAACTTGATATTTAACTGAAACTATTTTTTTAAAATGCAAGGAGAGTTTACACTTGCTTGAACTAGACATAGTGCAAGGAAGTGCTATGCCAGCCTTGCATGCACTACTTCCTGTTCAGTGACACATCTTCATTGTCCAGAGGCTGCCAGTTGGGTGGTAGTTTTGTAATACAAACAACTAGTACTTGGACTGTAACAACAGTCAGCTTTCACGTGCATGTGGAAACAGATTCATGCAGGCTGAAGGGCAAAGACTAATTCATGTTAATACACACCATGAGAGATTTTGTAACATATCAAGATGCAAATTTGCCTGCAGTTCTTGCCTAAATCTAGTACCTTCCATGGTGATGGTACAGTGCTTTAACTATATAGTTAGAACTGTCCATTTCAGAAGCTTTATAGAAAAAAAAGTGGCACTCTGTCTTTGAGACTACAAAAGTAAAATAAAATTTCTGCTGCAGATGACAGAGATGAATCCTTGATGTGTGCTGTCCACAGATTAAATCAGTGTATTCTAAGGATGTTGGTGGCTGCAAGCTGCTAAAAAACCAATAGCAACAAGTTTATCTGGATAACCTTGAAGTTGGCAAAAAATTCTTTAATGAAACCAAGAATGTAGAAAACAAGTGTAGTATTCCAACTGTAATAGGCAAAAGTTGGTTTGTTGTGAAGAATGTTTCTTTACAACGCTTCTTGGCCTTCTCTGCTCAGATCAAGTGTAGTTCCTGAACTCTGCTATAATGCCCTGTTTTCATTTTAAAATAGAATACTGTACTAAAAAAGAAAAGATTGCCCACACAGTAGAGCACAATCAGTGCATATATTCAGTTTACACAGGTTTGCCAGGCAGAATAGAATTGTATAAAGCAATGCCAAAGTAGCTACATTTATTAATCCATGTGGGATTAATATGCAAATATTCTTAACCATATATGTATTAGGAAAGAATCAATTTAAAATATTATGGAATTAAAATTCACATTGGAACACAAGATTTGCAATAGATCAACCTGCTTTTGCTTTTCTAGAAAGAACTGGCAGTCTTTGAAGTTTGCAAGTGCTATTAACCTACTTAAGCCTTCTAGGAAAATGAGCTGGTGGGCTATTTGCTTATGTGAAGTTACAGTATTCAAGTGGATTTCTTTAGCAACAGCAATAAGCCTTGTTCTTTATTGGAATGATGATACAATCCAGTAGGCAGATGCTTGTGCCACATGCTCCCCTCCTCATCCATTGAAGAGTTCCACAGCTGCAGCATGCTCACCCATCTCCACTGCTGCCCTATGTGGGGACTCCACAGAAGGTCTGCTCCAAGGCAAATGAAGAGCAGAAGTTGGCTTGCCTTCTTCAGACACAGGGAGAGAGGTAGTTAGCCATGTTAGTCTCAAGTCAGGCAGAAGGTGGGTTAGATCTGCACCCCAAAGAATCAGAATATTAGGGTGGGAAGGGACCCCAGGAGGGCATCTAGTCCCTTAAAGCAGGACCATCCTGACGGAGATCATTCCAGCCAGGACTTCGTTCAGCTGAGCCTTAAAAACCTAACAAGGTAACCCATTCCAGTGTTTCACCACCCTTCTAGGGAGAAAGTTTTTCATATTATCCAACCTAAAGGTCCCTTGATGCAACTTGGCACCATTGCTCCTTGTTCTGTCATCACTGAGAACAGTCTAATTTGAGGGTTTTCAAACTTTTTGGGTCAGTATACCCCTGGTGCCTGGTCGAGAAGCAAGGAGTACCCCAGTGGCCAGTCGATGAGCAGGGGAGACCCCCCTGAGACCAGTTGGTGGGGGGTGTTCCCCAGCGGCTGATCAATGAGTGTGCTGGCAGCACAGCGGCGGTAGAAGTGCCGGTGGCGGTGCCCACTGCCAAGTACCCCCTGAGGCCATCCCACGTACCCCCAGGGGTACACGTACCCCTGGTTGAAAACCCCTAGTCTAACTCCAAAGTTACTGACTGACTGAATCAGATTTAGTCTGTTCAGCCTGAAGTAAGCAGCAACTTACTTCATCAGGTGCTCTGAAGGGACTGCAGGAAGCACATGTTAATACGACTAGGCTAAAAACAGAGGTGGTGTTGGAAGCAGTTCTTATGGATCAGCATCAACCTGATACAAAGGAAGAGCAGCACAACCATTTACACATGTAGCTTATCCTTGGAATAAATGGCAGGTAACTCAAATAAGCTTTGACTGTCTGGGGGGGAAAGTGTTAGTGTGCATTATCTTGCATACCTCACAGGTACTTAAAGTGGGATTGTATGGATGCAGAATTCCAGGACAACAGGCCTTCTCCTTGGAGAAATCTGATGTCTGGTTTTAGCTTTAGAAACTATCAATTTAAGTTGCTTCCCTGTTTGTACTATAGAACCTCCCTTTTGGGAGGCTCTAGAAGCAGCTGAGGTGATGATAGATCCGGAGAGTACAGCTGTTTTTCAGGAGTTGGTGCCCAGCATGTAGTGAGAAGAGGATACAGTCAGGGCAGTACATATGCCCACTGTGGAAATACCCCTTTGCATCTGTGGATCCAAGTGTTGCTATAATCCTAGGCTGCACCTGGGGGTTGGAAAAACCATTCAAACGAGAGTAGGAAATTCTGGCAGTTGAAGCTTGTAATGTTTCCTTTCCTTTCGATACATTGTTCCTGCAAGGGGGAGAATGTCCGTTTGTTCTAATTCAAATTAAGCTGCTTTTTTTCCCTCTTCAAAGGAGTTGTGCCAGGAAGTCATCTGTAATGACAACAAATGTGCCAAGAATACAAAGATCATCAAAGCTTCCCAGCCAAATAGTGTAGTTATCAAGAAAGTTTGAGGCCCCTTACTGTCAGTCTTGGGTAAAAAATGAAATTTTCTTTTTTTTTCTCAGTTCATACCCGCATTTTCAGAATGCTCGGCACTGGATCCTTGTTGAATGGACAATATCTGTAATCTGTGTAGTTGCTTTTCATTTAGAAAGCTGTTTAGGAAGAAAACATTTTTGGAGGTGAAAAGAAAGGTCATTATTGAACACTGCTGAAATTAGTTTCTCTTGAAGATGCCATTTTTCCTTGATTACTTTAACTACTCTTCATCAGACTAGATTAGAACAATAGGTGGCTTTATAGGCAGATTTATTTTTGTATTGCAATAATACAAATACTGGCCATTGGTAGCTGACAAGCTTCTCAGATTTGCTTGATAGTAACAGAAACACCAGTACCCCCAGACTGCTGTCTATATTATTGGTGCTGTTGGTGCAATACAGCTGTGGACCTTTCTTCCTAGAACTGTACTGTAGACAGTCTAAATAATGTGCATCCAAATGCAGTAGGGAGCTTTGGCCAAATAGAATAAGACATGCAGTTTGGGCAGGGAGAAATTTTACATTCTGTTTAGATGAGTTAAATGTCTTGGGGGTGAAAATGTGGTGAGAATCTGGCTTTTTATGGGATAAGGTGTGAGGAGTGCACTGAGGATCTGGGATGGCAACTGTTTATAGCTGTTCTATAGGGTAAAATTGTTCTGATTCTGTAGGGAAGTTGTGAAATTTGACAAGCAGGTGTGCCAAGTTGAATGCAAGCAGAGTAAATAGCTGGCACTTGCCAAAGCATCTTCCTGATGATCTATTTGGTCCTAATGTCTATGGTTAAACCATCACTGGTTGCTTCATATTGTGGTAATACATTCAAGCAGTTTAAAAACAAATAAGGCAATGATCACAGTTATTACCCACTGAGGTCAGCATGACTTTAGGCTTTGACAGTGCAAGAAAGAATAACCACAGGAAATGAAAGATTTAGTCTGGATGACAGTAGCAATGGGAACCAAACTTTTTGGCAAGTGTGCCACAGATTAGCTCCATACTCTCTCCAAGTGCCACTCCAATCCCCTTCCTCTGCCTGACCTGCTGCTCTGCTTCCTGCTCTGTACTCTTCCCAATCTGCTCTCCTTTCTGCCTCTCACTGTGTGCTCCCTGCCCATCTGCTGCTCTCTTTTCTGCTTCCTGCCCTATCTGCTATTGTGCTGCATGTCTCTCCTTGTTCTTCTTTGTGCCATGCAGAGAGGCTTTCCATGCTACTTTGGCATGCTTGCCACAAGTTGGCCACCCGTGTACTAGGGAATCAGACTCACTGTCAATCTAGTCCAGTGTCCTGGTTCTGAGTGGGGCAAAAAACTCTGCGGTGAGCAATTTCTAGATCACCTGTGCACTGGTATTTTTCAAGCCCTTAATACTCTGAAAACCTGAGGGGGTTTTAAAATACCAGCAGTCTCTGATGTCAGTCCTTTCATGTCTTCTGGCTTGTGCACTGAAATGGTGCTGAGCTCCTTTGTGTGCTGGTTTAGACTTCAGTTAACAGCTTTCAAACAAAAATGTTTGCAGGCTTCAAACTTGCTTCCTGCAGAGCTGTGGACACAGTGTTGTGACTGTAAGACGAATCTTGTAGATGCCAGTAAAATTGTGGAAATACTCTTCAGATGTCTTGGCCTTTCACCATGGAGAAATTTGGTACTGACACTTACAAGAAACATCCCTCCACAGCAACTTTCAGTAACTTGTTCCAGTACCTGCTGGTCTTGAGACTCCCAAGTATTTAAATTTCTCATTGATTTATTAATGCAAGATTCTCAGAGGGAATCAAAGCACTGGCTCCACTCATTCTCTTCTGTTTTTATCTCTGACATTTTGCATTTCAGTGCCATGTCAGGCACTTGACTAATTTTGGGGCCAAATATTGCTCCAGATCCCCTGACTGAAATTAGGTCTCTTCTTCAACAAAGACCAAGAGGCCAGGATAAAGTGTGTGTCCATTTCTACAGCCTCCTATTCATTTTTCCACCTGTGTAACAATGGATTCTTACGCTTATCACTCAGTTTCAAGTCTGATTATCTTTTGGGGGGTGTGGGGAGAGACACTTGTATAAGTGCATTTTGATATCACATTTTTTATTTCCAAGGCTGTTGTGATGCATCAGAAATGCAGTGAGAAGTTATGCCCAAACAGATGAAGATAACTGATGAGAAAAAATGCCTACCCACTTAATCCCATTTCCTGAAAAGAAAGTGTATTGAAGCAAACTGATCAATGATCTGGATGTGGAAACATGAGCAAAGCCACAAGCTGTGCGAATTCTCTCAGATCATGCATGGCTGTTTGAAGACCAAGGCTCAAGCAGCCCATAGGGTTGCAAGGTCATTACTTGGTCCCTTTCTAGCCTATCAATTGTACAGGACCCCAATGAATTGTGATAGCTGTCACTTCTACAAGGTCTGGTTTGGAGTGTATGCTGGGGAGAAAGTGAAAAAGCCTGCACACACGTGTGTTCAGTTCCTGGCAGCAGGTTATCAGAGGGGCTGCTAGGGTGGCCTTGAAACAAAACCGTTATGGGCTGTCCTGTCCTAGCAAGCTGCATTATAAATGGGTGTCAGAATTGCCTGCACCCAGCACCCACCATCCCCGTCACCTGGCAGCATGAAGAAGGAAAGGAGGAAGAGAGAAGCAGCAGCTCTCACCTATTGATGGGAAGGAAAGGGGACATGTCTTGCCCCCATCAAAGCCACACGCTAGCTTAAAGGGTGCATGTCTAGCTCACTGGCATAAACACTTCTGACCTTGGGCTTAGCAGTTTAAGAGTCATTTTGCTGTGCTCTCTTGTTTCCACGGTGTGTCCTGCTTCCTCTTAGCTCCGACAGAAGAACAATAAAAGGCGATTTGCTTGACACTTCTCAATAATGTGGGAGCTACACAAGAGTAATTGCATGTTTTATTGCACAGTTGCTACTGTGTGCATTACATTAGCTGAAACTTTCTCTCCCCTCTGGTGATGTCAATCACTTAATTTTATGTTAGGTCCCATAAGGTCCTATGTAACCAAACAATTTAATTTAAGACTAATGATACAATGTAGCTTAGTTTCTCAAAGCAGGCAGGAGCTCTACACTTCAGGTGTATAGGAAAAGGCTTGATCCTATCACAGCCTCTGCATGAATTCAGGGCTTTTCCTGAGGGTATGGACAGACATAACATTTCAGGTACTCCAAGTGTCCCCAGAGTGCTTCAAAAGGTGATTATGCAGCTACCGAAGCACTTCCAATAGGGCTATTCCACTTTGAAAGCTACCTTGCAAAAAACAGAAACAACTTCAAGGAGTTTTGTTGCGGAGTGCTTCATGCTACATTTGCACCCTCCCAGTAGAGTGGATAGGAACTTGGTTGGTCATTTGGCACCCCTCCCACCTCCCGCTCCAAGTTGCTGAGTGAGTGACTCATGTGGAGAGCCACTGTTCTGGGGTCATGGAATCAACCTGGCATGTCACCTCTGCTGTTTACAGCAGGTGTGAAGGCAGGCTGTGCTGGTATATAGTGGAAAAGATACTGTAAGTGCCTAGCTGGAATAGTCCCCGTAGGCAAGACTGCATGTGATGAGTAGGAGTAACACAAAAAAGAGATGGGCTTGTGCATCTGAACTGCATGAAGGCATCTCCCTCCAGCTATAAGTGAGAAGTCTGGAAGCTGGGACTTAAGACTCACCCTTAGCCCTTAGTGTCCCCTGTTGTATGGTTCTTTTGATTTTAGGTGGTTGATTTTAGGTGGTTGAAGATTTTAAATTGATAGTCTCTAGGGCTAAAACCGGACATAATTTCTCCCAGGACAAAGCCTGTTGTCCTGGGATTCTGCATCCATACAATCCCACTGTCCCACTTTAAGTACCTGTGAGGTATGCAAGATAATGCACACTAACACTTTCCCCACCAGACAATCAAAGCTCATTTGAGTTACCTGCCATTTATTCCAGAGACAAGCTACATGTTTACATGGCTGTGCTGCTCTTCTTTTGTGCCAGGTTGACGCTGATCCATAAGAACTGCCTCCAACACTACCTCTATTTTTAGCTTCATTGTATTAACACATGCTTCCTGACCTCTGCTTCCTGCAGTCCCTTCAGAGCACCCGATAAGGTAAGCAGCTGCTTATGTCAGGCTGAACAGATTAAATCTGATTCAGTTAGTCTATAACCTCGGAACTAGACTGTTCTTACTGGTGGCAGATGACAGAACAAGAAGCAGCGGTCTCAAGTTGCAGCAAGGGAAGTTTAAATTCGATATAAGGAAAAACTTTCTCCCTAGGAGGGTGGTGAAGCACTGGAACGGGTTACCTAGAGAGGTGGTGGAATCATCCCTGGAGTATGTTGATTTCAGGTGCTTAGAGTTACCTATTTTGAATCCCATTCAGAGGTGCCTAACTCCCCCTGCACTGCATAGGGTGCCCAGGTGCCTATCACAAGTTTCTGGATTCTACATCCGGGTCTGAGAGGTGTAGCATCACCCACCATCTGGTCCTTTGTTCTTGTGCATTCAAAGGACACACACTGCACTTCCTGATGCCTCATGGATGCTTCAGTTCTAGTCTCATAGTTTTCCCTTAAGTTCAGCTAAGTCACCTGGTATTGAATGTGCACGTTTGCTTAGTCTACATGGAAACATACTGCTTGCTAAGGAATTGGCTTCAGGCAGAGAGGGCTGTTAAACACTCAGTATGGTTAGTTATCCTTCCTAGAAGGAACTAAGTCATTGGGGGTTGGAGAGGGGAAGCATGTAATTTGTTTTTGAAACAAACTGGGAGGTACTGAGCTGGTTTTATTCTGCGGGTTTCCATAAGGGCATTCACAGACAGTGATAAGAGGAAATCACCAGATCCTGCTGTTTTTAATCCGCCTTCTTTTTTCCCCTTCAGTAGTGATGAGGGTTTCTTCAGTTTGGTATGAGAGCAGATCGAGTAAAATTAAGAGTGCGATAGACAATTATGCCACTGAAGATAGGGGTGAGGGGTGCAGGGGGGAGGAGACTTTATCATGGCTCAGCTGAATCTGCTGTAATTGTTCCATCTGCCATTGCCTCTCCTGGGATTAGCAGAAGTTAAACCAGGATAACTTTTCCCTGAATGAAACAGGGTTACATTACCATGACTGTGGGATAGGAACAGACAGAAGAATAACTAACTGTTCATCTCTCTGTTTCCCATAATAGTCCTATACCTGATTAGGGTTCTGTTTCTGGTTTCCCGATGCATCCTTTACAGCACAGTTTAATGACCCGATTTCTTTTTTGTCTGCTTTGATTCTTCCAGGGAGGAAATTAAGTTGTAGAAGGAAAATCTTTCAGGAGCTTCAGTTCATTGCTTGTTTCAAGGATTGGGTGTTTTTAATGTGATGTATGCTACAGCATTCTTAATGAGAATAACTGCAGTGTTGTTGAGCTGTAAAAAGATGCAGGGTTGTCATTTTCTATAGTCTGCCATAAGGGCTAAACACTCGCTCAGTATAAACTGATGTAGTTGCATTGAAGTCATTGGAACTTTTCCAGTGTACACCAGCTGATAATCCTGCCTACAGATCCATGCTAATGGTATTGTGTCTTTCTTAGTTCTTAATGGTTTAATTCTCTCTTAGGAATAGAACATGTCTGTGGATAAAGTAGTTTTCACCCAGGAAAGCTAAAGGAGCTGATGTTCAAAGCTCTGGAGCACTAGATGGAAAATTTGTTTGAATTGCTTTAAAGAATTCCAGCAGAAAAAATAGTATTGTGATGGGACTTGCCACATCCAGACTAACTGACATTGGTTTACCTTATGGGGGGTGGAGGGAGAGGTAAGGTGGGGAAGAATAAAATAGTTATCAAAGGCTGTGGTTCATCCTCAGTGCAAGGAGAAAAATACACTTTTTATGACATGTCTTTTATTTCCATATCAGAAGGAATCAAATAAGATGCCAAACTGTACAAAGATACTTTGTGGACAAGAGATTCCTCATTTAAATGATCTCTTCCTTGTTTTTATTCAAACAAGATCTGAAATCCTGGCTGCTGCACAGGAGTGCTGGGAAAAAACTGCTCTGGGTTCCCAGCCTTTCCTCCCCCGCTGTGGATAAGAGCCATAAATATTTATTTCCATGTCAGGTGGAAGTGTCTATACAGTCCCCTTAGGCTTTTTGGTGAGAGTCTCAGGGCTTGGGATGTCCCGTGTCCCTTTTCCTCCGTAATAGTTTTATTTTCTGGCTAGAGCTGTACCTGATGTCTTTACCCTTTTTTGTGCTGTTGAAAACCTAATGCTGATAAAACAAATCAAATCAAGTTAATAATAGCAAACTACTAGCAGCCAATGGGTAAAATGCATGCATCTAGGGTGAAGGCTTTAGGGGGTGACCTGGCCTGTTAGAACAGACAGGAGGGCTACCCTGATTTTAGTTGGGTAGTTGTTGATAGCGGCTGACTGAATTTCAGTGATCTTTGGATCCCTTAGTCTCTTTGCCCTCTCAAAACACTTCTTTCTGTTGTGGTCTTTGTGACTGTACCTTCTTGGTGGTCCCTTTTATTAACAGTTCAGGATTTTCAGAGTGTGGCTGAAGAAGCTTGTCAGATGCAGGCACAGAAGTTTTTATCCTTTTCCCTGCCAGTCTCTGATGGGGTAATGAAGCAGAGCAACTTGCATGGTAGTGTTCTGCCAAGTGTTGCAGCTTGAGACTATCGGCACATTTGCCCCCTCATTCTCTTTGAGTGCAGTCGTACAGGTGCTAGGCTTCTTGGCTGCTCCCCGTGGCATGGCACCCCAGGGTCCCCACACTCTTAGAGCTGGTACTTGGGTGCAGCATCCTGTTGGCCAACCATGATTACTCCACAGACCTGCCTCGGATTCAAATGCCCTCCCAGGATTTTCTTCTAGAGCAGTGGCTGCTGAATGTGAAAGCAATGCTGAATTTTAAGAATAGGAATCAAATGACACATGAAAAGGGTTTTTAATGCAGCATCCTTACCTACAGCTTGAGTAGCTTTAGTTCATCCAGGCATGCTCCCTCACTTCTGGATCTGCAGACTTAGTTTACACTTCTGTAGCATCTGCCTCTTCCTCTCCTTCAAGGGTTGCTCTTGGTTGTTCCCCTCTGTTTGCTTCTCCTGAACCAATTCAGGTTGGTCTGTGCAACCCTTCTGGTGTGATTCCCTACCAGACTGCAATCTCCTCGGTCAAGTTAAAGCTCTGAAGTAGGTGATACCTTGCATTTCCCTTTCAGATGTCCGTGACTGGTGGTATCTAAAGTTTTTCTTCCCGACTTACCTCCTGGCTGCTCCTGTCAATATAACTGGCATAAACACATGGCCAACAACAGCTGCACACATGCAATTAATATTTTATCAATATTTCATCTTCCACATCCTTCTAAATATTGATCCTTTGATTTCCCACTCATTTTTATTTTTAAGGAACATCCCTCCTCCTACTGCTGACACTTACATGTGGGAAATGCTTTTTACTGACCCAGCAACTACCCACTTCTGTTTCCAAAGTCAAGACCCTTTCTAAAAATGCCCTCTTATTGTGACTGGGGTATTAGCAGTACTTCTAATAATCTGCTGTCTAATGCATTTGGGGTGGGGATTGTCTAGTATGTGCATGTAGTGCCTACAGCAACAGTACTTCAATCCCTGACTGAGGCCTTTGGATCCAAATAAATAATTCTGTTCAAATTCAGGCAGAAGACAGGGTTGATTTGCCCTTTCTAGACTAAATCAGAGGTGCATAAGCTTTCCTAAGCAGCAACTTACTTCAGCAGATGCCAAGAAGCTCTGCTTAGGAAAGATTATGCATCTCTGATTTGCTTAGTCTGTAAGGTGCCACCCAGCCCGGCCTTCTGTCTGACTTCAGACTACCGCAGCTAACTTCCTCTGTCTCTTCAAATTCATATTGTTTACCTTTATTATGTAGGTCTGCAGCCTAATGGCCAGTCTCACCTCTTAGCTGAAGTCTGCGAGGGAAACATGCCTGTCCCTATCTTGCATAGGTCTTCATACTCTTGCATTCATTACTTTGCAGTTGCCTTTGTGCTCTCTCTGGCTTGCACTGTAGATCACCAGTGCTTCTACACCTGCTACACTTTGCTGTGGGGAGGATTTTTCCCTCTCCAATTTCTCTTCAACGCTACTCACTGCCAGGAAGCACAACAACAAACTCCTTGGTTTCCCTGCCAGGTTCCCTTCCAGAGCAAGTGAAGACTGATTCAGCTTCTATCCTTTGGGCAGCTTCAAGTCTGCCCATACAGGGAATAGAGAAATGGGGATGCATAATTTTTCTTTCCCCTGCAAGACGATCCCAGGCACGTTTCTGTTGTAGACATCACTGAGTTTATTAATCCATTGTTTGCCTTGCGGCAGCACCACATATCTGGAGGATGGATCAGGGCCCAGCTGAGCCATGCCGTGAACGTACTGTACACAGAAGTGTTTACAGTGTAGCCAAAGAACCTGACATTTTTCCTGTTGTCAGCTGCCTGTTCTGCAGACTCTGATTGTTAGTTACTCTTCGGCAAAGGCATAACTAGCAAGGTTTGCACCCTGTGCAGAACTGTGTGTGGCGGGGTGGGCAGGGGTGCCAAGCCCTGGGGAAAACTGTGGGGGTACTGATGGTGGGGGGGGCTCAACAACCTGGCTGTTTCTGGTACAGAGCAGTCTGCCTTGCCTTGGTTGGTGTTGTAGCTGCTGTTGCTTCAGCAGTGGCATACAGTCTTTGCCTCCGGCTGCTACTGCTATAGCCCAGCACAGGGCTGCTGCTCCATCACAGTACCACAGATTCCACCTGTCCCCCACCAAATGTCTGGGACTGCTGCCTTGCTCACCGATCCCTTGTTATGCTACTGCTTTTTGGACAACTAGGGTTTTAGTTGCAAATACTGAAAAATTGACATACTGCTTTTGGCTTGTCCAGCAACTGACCATTAATCGAACCATGATACAAGAGAATGGGGCATTTAGCATGTTACTTTTGTGGGTGTGTAAAATCTGATTCTATTCTCAGTGAAACTATGAGCAGTCAGGAGTAACCAGAAGTCTGTGGAGACTCACTGTATGAAGTTGGTGCAAAAAGAGTAAGGTCCTGTGTGGGTTCAGTATTTTAATCCATTCCTCCTTGTGTAACACATCATAACAAATGCAGCTATGCAGAATTTAGGTACTGAAGAAGATGGGCATAATAGATCTCCTTGAGAAGCTATGTAGCCACATGATAGCACTATAGGAATCACTGGACTGCCACCTTCACTTACTGAGGATGGTTACAGCAACTTAAAAGATTTTGGCAAGCCTCTTGTTTCAGTTGTGTTCAGAGGACCCTAAATGTGGAACTGTAGTATAGGGGTGGCCAACCTTTTTGGCTGGCATCCTACAAGTTAAGCCTTTCCTCTCCCCAGGTGCCTCTCTGATCCCTGCCCCATAAAGATGCACCTGATAGAGTTTGTGCCCTGGCGTGCCAGGATGAGGACAGAGGTGCTCAAGCCTCCAGCGGGACAGAGGAAGCAGCAGTAGGACTCTGCCAAGAGAGGAGGTATCACTGCCAAGGGCCAGGTTAACCATTCCTTGCCTCTGCAATCACAGCAGTTTTGTATGGTGAGTGGGGATCAAAAGCAGCTGCAGGGGGACTAGTGAAATCTTAACCTGGCTCTTGACAGTGATGCCTCATCTCACAGAAGTATCCTGCCAGAGGCTTGAGCACCCTGCCTCCCTTCCAGCACCTTCTTTACTGAGCGCCTGAGGTTCATATGCCTCACACTATGGCTACCTGTGGCACATGCTGTGAATTGGTCTGTCCTGTTTTATTGCTTTGCATCTCTTGTGCTGAGAATGAAAATGCGTTTCTTAGAGGTGTGGAAAAACACTGCTGTGTGTAGGCTTTTTGGCAAGAGAGTCTCAGGGCTGGGGATTTTTCATGTCCCTTATCCTCTGTAATAGTTTTATTTTCTGGCCAGAGCTATTCCAGATGACTTTACCCTGTGGCAGCCTCAGCTGAGGCACCTTGTAAGCTGCGTTGAAAAATACTTCCAGTGACAGGTTTGCCACATGCCCCAGGACAGCTTCAGGGATATCAGTTCCCATGGGGTGGAAAAAGCAGGGCCCTGCCTTCCTGATAAGGTGCTGCCTTCAGCACCATATACTCTGTACCATACGTTGGTACCCCCCCCCAAGTATTTTCAAGGCCTTGTGAGGTGGCATCTTCAGAGCCCGTGACTCTGGCACCCTTAGGCACCTGCACTCCAGAGGCTGCCTGTGAGGTGTCACTGGGGTCTGCTGGAGCAGCCTGCTCCCCAGTCATTGGGCAGCCCCATCAGTGAGCACTCTCTTAATCGGGTGTAACTGGGGGCAGCCCTCAGGGCCCATCTGGGTGATATGCATAGGGTCCAGGCAGTTCAGATACTGCATCCAATTCTGGGCTCCACAATTCAGGAAGGATGTGGAGAAACTTGAGAAAGTCCAGAGGAGAGCCACACGCATGATCAGAGCACAAGAGAACAGGCTTTATAAAGACAGGCTGAGAGCCATGGGACTCTTCAGCCTGGAAAAGCGCAGGCTCAGGGGGGACCTGGTGGCTAACTATACATCAGGAGTGTACATCAGGATCTGGGGGAATGCCTGTTCACCAGAGTGACCCACGGGATGACCAGGACCAATGGTCACAAACTCCTCCAAGACTGTTTTAGGCTGGACAAACTTCTTTACTGTTCGAGCCCCCAAGGCCTGGAATAGGCTCCCTCCAGAGGTGGTACAAACACTTACTCTGGACTCCTTTAAGAAGCATTTGGATGCTTATCTTGCTGGGATCCTTTGACCCTAGCTGACTTCCTGCCCTTGGGGCAGGGGGCTGGACTCGATGATCTTCTGAGGTCCCTTCCAGCCCTGATGGCTATGAAATCTGTGAAATTCCATGAGGCTGTGGGATGAGGTTTCCACAAGGTCTGGCTCAGGAGCAATGCCACCCTGTGGGATCCTAGCATCATGACAGGGTACACTGGAGCTGAGGATTCCTTGGGGAGCAGTGACATTGGGACCTCAGGTCTGGGTGCATCTGGGATGGAGGATGCCCCCAGTGTGTGGAGGCACCAGGGTGCATAGGACTGCATAAGGGATGCCCTGCTGTGTCTCTGGGACACCAAGCATGGAGGACCTGGTGAGGGAAAATAAAGGAGCCGGTCTAATGCTGGAGACCTGGAGCTTGTTGCAAACATCCACATCCTAATCTGGGACTGCCAAGCTGTGGTTGAGCAGAGGCATAAATAAGAAGTTTTGTGGTCTGTGCCAAACCTCCATGAGCCTTGAGGTGTGTGCGCAAGGTGCCAAACAACAGGGAGACGGAAGGAGGATAATTAATTTTATCTGTCCAAGGGACGCTAGACCTGAGCTGCTGCTGCTGTGTCCTGCACCCAGCTCCTACAGCCGGGCACCACAGGGCCATTCCCTCTTCCTTTGAGGCCTGTCCCTGCCTGGTGGCCCAGGGCTGTTCTGCCTCCCATACCTCTGGCCAGCCAACATGGGGCTGTTCCCAACCAGCTCCTCCCGCTGAGCTCATCTGCCACAGAGCAGCTGAGTGGTTGCCCTGCGCTGCCCTTCCCATGTCCTCCTTCTCCCTCTTTGTTCCTAGCCCTCGTGCCACACACACTGGCTACACATGCCACTTGTGGGGAACAGATTTGCTGTTTGTAGCGTGTATATCTCATTAAACTCTAAATTTGACTCTAATTTTACACTGAATATGAAAGCCCATATATGTAGGTACTTTTCTGGGGCATAGTTGTTGAAACTGGGAAGATATTAGGACTTGAAGATATTAGGACTTGAATAGCTTTCTCTTTCCATTTTAAAAGTTGTAAGTAGTTTAGTCCTAGCCTCCACTGCATTTCAGCACCACAATTCTCTTTTCACAAAAACAGCAAACTGTGGCAGGGATGGTAAGCTATTTATCCTGAACCTATTGGAGTCATTAGTTGAGCTTGGATTAAAATTTGTGAATGTGTAGCTCCCATAATTGCTCAGGCCTAGCTCTAATCTTTTATTTAGTTAATTAAAAAGGCAAAGTAGTAATTAAATGTGAAGCACTTGTATCCAAAGCATTCTTGGTACATCAACAAATGAAAACTTAAAATACAACATGGCACCGTGCTCAAAGAGACAAAGGAGCAAGAGCAAGTGTTTCATATCCACCCCAAGAAACTGTAGGGAAACTGCCCCACCTTCAATAGCAAAAAAACAAGAAAAAGGAATTCAAATGTTCAAACACTCCATTCAGTGAGGACCTCTCTCCTCACTGAAAAACTCTACTGGTTTTAAATGACACCCTTCTTTGCCCTTCCTATCTTCTGCCCAGACCTGGAAAGGGAAAGCAGTTCACACTGCACTTTTGAGGACTGATTTCCCACTTTCTATTTATGTCAGACACTAGACACTAAAGACAAGGGGACAAACTGTCAGGTGCCCTCCAGCTGCCAAAGATAGTGTCTGGTCATTAAAGGATTTGCCTTGCCTTGGAGAGGTCTTGGAAACTGGCATGGCAAGTCCCTGCAATACGTGCAGCTTGGAGGCAGGAGGTGCCCAAGGGGCTGGGAAAACTTTGGGAACCAGTTCAAGAAGCAGAATTCTCTGTGAGCAAAGTATTGTCAAGATGGCTTAAAACCACCTCTGCAGTTCGCCTCCTTGAGTGACACAGTTGGAGTGCAGGCCAGGGTATGGGCTATTAGATGTGCCAGTGTGTTAAAGAGCATTAAAAACCATAACAGGCAGGGTTCACACCCTGGGCAAACCCCACAAGAGGGGGGGCGGGTCTAAGAGGGGAGGGGGCAGCAGGAATCTTACCCAGTTCCCTGCTGCTGCTGCCACATGCTCTGCCCATCCTGGTTTTTGCTCTTAAAGCAGCAGCAGAAGCAGCAGCAGCACCTCCCACCTCCAGAGTTTTGTCCAGGACTGCTACTGCACGAACAATGCTGTGGGATTGTTCTTGCTGTCAGGGCATGGACTCTGGAGGGGTGGGGGGCAACTTTGGCACCCCTCTTAAGTCATCTCCTGAGGCTGGTGTCCCTCTTGCCCACTGCTAGTTACACTATGGAGGAGCAGCAATACTAGCTAATGGCTAAAGTGCAGCCCTGGGGCCAGCTGACATGAGTCCCTTTCCCACCCTAAACCCACTGGATTCAAACCTGCTTTGCAGATTCCTGGCCTTATTCTTCTCTTACGTGAGTTGGTGAAAACAGCAGTAGCTCAGGTAAAGTCATTGGAGTTGCATTTGTGCAAGTGTAAATAAGTTAGTCCTTCAAAATGGGCTGCTACTTTTCCTCTGGTGCAGAGGTCAGCAACCCAAGGCCCACAAAGGTCTGACTCAACATGGTGGTATCAGTGGCAAGGAGCTGTGCTGCGTTGCCCCTATCTACAGGGCTCTCCCCAGATGTAGAGCCTGTTGCTTTACTACATTAGTGTTTGCATCACTGAAGAGGGGTTGGGAATATGGAGCAAGAGTGAGTGTGGAGGCAGCTGGCTGCTTTGGGTGGCAGAGACTTCTGCCATGGCTGGTTTGCAAGCTCCAGTCTGCACTGGCAAAAGGCTGCTGGCCCCTGTCCTAGTGAGCCATTGCTCCAGTTCGTTCATATTCCAAATATTAGTTCTCAGTCTACATGAGACATTTACTGCAAGTTGCCTAACTACCCCTACAGTAAATGTCTTGGCATCTACACATGCAGTGCTATTAGGGCAGATTAAAGTAATTAACTGCGCTGCAGGTTAGTACTTTTAAACACAAATATTATCCTACGGTGGAGGTTTTTACTCCACAGCAATGCATGTGTAGATGTTGATTTGACTGGCTGAGACACAAAGGTGCTTTGCTGTGGGGGCCTGCCTGCCAGCTAGCCCAACATTGGAGCAGCCTCATGCCCCACCCAGTCCCTCTGCAGCATGCTGAGCTGGGTCAGAGCAGCACCAGGCTGGCAGGCTGACCCTCCAGGCCTCCCTGCCATCCAGGGCTAATCCAACCTAGCTCAACATACTGCAGTCCTGAGTGCATGTGTAGATGTGTCCACTTAGTTCCCTATTAACCAGTTAATCCTTGTATAGAATGTGAGTATACTTCTAATGCTAGTGTCTGTTATCTCTCCACCCGTGTCATTTTGGTTCATAAGGAAAGAAGGCAGAACATGTGAATCACCTATGAATTGCAAGGTATAGAAAAGGCACTCTGGTACCACAGTGAAAAGGAACTGTGTAAGACCCTGCATATAATAGACTAGATGTAGGAAAAAGGATTGAAAGTGAGACCCAGGTTGTTCCTTGCTCTGTGTTTTCTCCTTCTGTACTGTCAAGTGGTTCCAAAGTTGTGTGTGCCCATACTATTTTTCCTTTTTCTTTTGATGTTGAATTGTAGGTCAAAGTCTTTCAATCTTAAACCCCAGGAATAAGCTTCATGTTTAAAATGATTTAATGCTATTAAAGGGAATCTCAGGTGAATGGCTTATTTTAAAAATAGGTATACTTTTTAGTTATTTATGCATTCCTCCTAGCAATGAGACTCCGCACATGCCTACCGTTAGATCCTTGCTTAACTGCATAGTTCTGTATGGGCTAAAGAAAATGAGAGTTTTGCTACTGTATCCAGTAAGTTTCAGGGTTAGATCCTAATCGCTCTTAACATCTACATGCAAACAGTTACTCCAAGAACATAAACCCATTTCTCTGAAGCCCCCAGAACAACCAGCCAGAAACAAAGGTCAAACTCAAACAATTCCCCTAGTCATCTGCTAGTATGTGCCTTCCTCAGGCCACTCCACTGTAAAGTCAGGAAGCAGATGAATTTTCTGAACTATTTGATACAGAGTGTAGAACTGTTAAGCCAAACTATGGATTCAGCAGTTTTCACTCAAATTTTTTCCTGATTTTGCTGATGCAGGAAAAAATAACTTCCCTAAAGTAACAAAACGAATGTTTATCTTACAGATTGGAATGAAATGTAGCGTGGTTGTGGGCCTTAAAATAAGATTGACTATACACAGCTTTACTTCTTACAGAAGGAACCTGGAGCTTCAGCCTTAATTAAATTGTATATTGATCCCTAGCTCCCCCTCTCATGTAATGAATTCCATTGCGTTAGAGCTATAAGCAAAAAGTGCTCAATGCAGCAGCATGTGTCAAAAGAAAAGGATGATCTGTATGCCACACTGGTTCCTTATTGATACTCCAAGAGGCAAATGGGAAACGGGTATATGTTTCTAACCTTTGAATAGTTGAACAGCTGTTTATTCATAGATTCATAGATTGTAAAGCTGGAAGGGATCTCAGAAGATCATTGGGTCCAGTCTGCTGCACCAATCAGGAAAGATGACCCGGGGTCAGGTGACCCCAGCGAGGTGACTGTCTAGTCTCCTCTTGAAGATCTCCAGGGTAGGTGATTGCAGCACCTCTGGAGGGAGCTTATTCCACAGTCTGGACACCCTGACTGTGAAGACGTTTTTCCTAATGTTGAGCCTGAATCAATCTTCCAGGAGTTTGTGGCCGTTACTCCTAGTTTTCCTCTTGGGTGCTCACTGAGCCCTTAAGGCACTCCCCTAGTGTAGCGGTAAGCTGCTACCAGGTGCCCTCTCAGCCTTCTTTTCCTCAGGCTGAAGAGTCGCAGATCCCTCAGCCTTTCCTCATATGACTTGCCTTTTAAGACTCTGATCATATGGGTGGCTCTTCTTTGGACTCTCTCAAGCTTGTCCACATCCTTGCTAAAGTGTGGTGTCCAGAACTGGATGCAGTTCTCCAGCGACGGTCTCACCAGTGCCAAGTAGAGCAGAAGAATCACCTTGGTTTTGCTGGAGATGCATCGATTGATGCACGCCAGAGTATTATTTGCCCTACTGGCTATAACATTGCACTGCCAGCTCGTATTCATACTGTGGTCTGTCATTACCCCTAGGTCCTTTTCATTCATGGTGCTAGTCAGTTTGGTGCCACTAAGCCTGTAGGTCTGTTGGGAGTTGCTCATCCCGAGGCGGAGCACGTTACATTTCTTGACGTTGAACTTCATCAGGTTCTGATCCGCCCAACTTGCTAGCCTGACTAGATTCACCTATATCAATAGCCTACCTTCAAGTGTGACCACGCTTCCCCATAACTGGGTGTCATCCACGAACTTGGACAGTGAGCTCTTCACCCCCACATCCAAATCATTAATAAAGATAGTGAAAAGTACTATGAAAAGTATGTGAAGGTGGATGGTTGCAAATGTGCTGGGTATTTTTTCTTTTTTATGGTTGTTTTTCCAGGTAAGGTCCATAAAGATTACAGAACTGGATGAACCATGGTTGAACTGTGTTCAGAGCAGCACCCTGGTAAATATGTTACTTTCATGTTTTGGGAGCCCATTCCCTTTAGGCTAATTTGAGGCTAATTTGCTAGTATCTGGATTGGCCCTGCGGAGGTTATACTGGTCAAGAATGGCAGAGGCTTGATGTTCTCCTGTTTATGTTTTCTCATTCTCTATTATGCTCTCTAGAGCATATTACAGCAGTTATATTCTGTCCTGAGACTTCCCAACACCCAAAGTATCATTGTTTTATTACATACGTTAACTTTTAGACACCAGCTCTCTAGTAGGGTGGCACAAGACTGCCTCATCACACCTAAAGACCTACTGCTTCAAAGATGGGAAAGTTTGTTGTCAGCCAAACTCTTCTTGCTAGCTTGAATAAGGCCAAATAGGTGCTGGGATTAAAGAGCAAAACAATTACATTTTTATAGGGTCAAGCAAATTGTCTTGGCCTGAGGGTTGAAATGCTATGCTGAAAATAATTGACTTTCAAAGCCTTTTGTTTCAATGCTTGATCATTATTGAATCAGGCTGCAAACTACAGTTTGTTTTTAGTAATTTATTTTAACATATCCTTTATTAAAATAAGGGGGGAAGGGGTTACGTATTAGATGCTTGCACATTTTGTCTGGGTAAAGTGAGCCTTCTGGTCAGGCACTCCAAATTATTAGATACACTCAAACTCTACATTTTCATCCCTTACTGCACTAATGCTTGTATAGTGACCTAAATAGCATGGTGATAAGTAATATAGAAATGTCTGTAAATATGTTCTAAAAATAATCTAATCTATAAAAGCAAATAGCATTGTAGCTCAGCTGTCAACCCATCCACTTTCATCATGTCTCACAGAAAACAACTGGCCATAACTCTGATAAGACTTCAAAACAGGAAGCCCGTTGTTTATGAATTTGAAAGCAAGGAAAGAACAACTGGTGTAGAGCAAGGGACCCCTGATGATTCAGAAATACAAAGTTAACTTAGGATTTGTCATACCTATTTATTTTACATGGAAGGCACTCAGGGCCAGATTCATCCTTTAAATTATCTCAACACCTCACTCTTGGGACAGTTTCATAAGGGAGTGTAGGTTCATATCCCAGCTGACAGTGGGGGTTGGCAAAGGTACCATCACCATCTTCTGCTCCAGTTGTCTGTTGAAGCCTGGTTCACCATGCCCCACCTCCAACTCTAGTTGCAGCCTGATTCAATAACAATCAAACTTTAAAACAAAAATCTTTTAGGGCATTCAGAAATGTAAGGTGATTGAGCTTCCAGATGAAGTCACCTAAGGTGCCTCAATGCCTTTAGGCATCAGGGCCCTTTGATCTACTGTCTTGAAACAGATGCTGAAGTTCCCTTTAGGTGCAAGGTTAGGCACTTCAGAATGAGATCCATGAAAGACAGCTGGTGGAGTGGGGAACAGCCAAAGCCAGCTGAGACAAAATGTGGGGGAGAGGGGATGTCTTAAGTCTCCCTCTTCTTAGGGATTCAGTGGCAATCCCTAAGAAGAGATTCCCAGTGAGAGGGAGATGTCTTTCTGCTGCCTGGAATATGTCACCTTCTGCCTCTTGCATAATAGATGACACAATCCTGGTGTGAGGAGGGCAGGAGGTGGTCGTAAGCTCCCTGAAATGCTCAGCACTGCCAAGACTAGCTGCCTGGGATGCAATCCTAGTGTGAGAAGGATGGGAGGGGGCAGTACTACCTCCCCCAGGACCCAATCATAGTGTGAGGAGCATGGGAAGGGGTCGTACATCACCCAGAGCCTTCTCATGGAGTTGGGGACTCAGCTCATTCTCACTCTTCAAAAAAACCAAAAAACCTAGGGAGAGATCAATTCTTTTTTTTCAACAGCTAGCTAGAGGGGGAAGAGGGTGGTAGTGTCTTTGCCAACCCCCTCTGCCAGCTGAGATGTTTCATAGATTTCATAGATTTCATAGACATTAGGGCTGGAAGGGACCTTGGGAGATCATCGAGTCCAGCCCCCTGCCCAAAGGGCAGGAAGTCAGCTGGGGTCATAGGATCCCAGCATAAGCATCCAATTTACTCTTGAAGGTGTTCAATGTAGGTGCTTGAACCACCTCCGCTGGCAGGCTGTTCCAGACCTTGGGGGCTCAGACAGTAAAGAAATTCTTCCTTATGTCCAGCCTGAAACGGTCTTGCAGGAGTTTGTGACCGTTCGACCTCGTCATCCCTTGGGGCGCTCTGGTGAACAAACGTTCCCCCAGATCCTGGTGGTCACCCCTGATAAACTTATAGGTGGCCATCAGATCACCCCTGAGCCTGCGCTTTTCCAGGCTAAAGAGTCCCATGGCTCTCAGCCTGTCATCGTAAGTTCTGTTTTCCTGACCTCTGATCATGTACGTGGCTCTCCTCTGGACTCTCTCAAGCTTCTCCACATCCTTTTTGAATTGTGGAGCCCAAAACTGGATGCAGTACTCCAGCTGCGGCCTTACTAAAAGCCCACTTCCCGTGTGAAGTAATCTAATCACCTTATAGTCGATGGGAGGGTATGCTTCTCAGAGGCATGGGTTCAGATCCCTCAGGGTGGGAAACTGAACTCAGGTTGTAGGATTCTGAGTGAGGGTCATAACCATGGAGTTCTTGGCTAAAAGGAGGCTCTTTCTTCCTTCACAGGTGATTCATGCAGAATCTGAAAGGCTAGGTGTGCTCTCAAAATACCTCCTGGATTGAGTCGATAGACAAGTTGGGGAATACACATTTTATGAATCCAACAGATTCATCAACCTGCTCAGCACTGCCAAGACTGCAGTGCTTCTGAGCATTTCAGGTTTACATTGAACATGCAAACTGATGCCTATGGACTTCAGGTATCTACAGGGCTAAGCAAGCTGTGAGTTCTCAAAATTCTGAGTTTGGGATTTGGGAGTGTAAAGTGGAGGTTAAGAATCCAAGTTCTGCGTCAGTCCATTTGTGGCAGGCAGCAATATAAAACCCAGAGATAGATAGTATAGTGTCATTTAAGGACCAGATCTTCAACTCATATAAAATGACTCATAAAATCGAAGGCAATAGATACGTTCACTTAACGGAACTGAAGTTGCTGTACTTCTGGTTATAAGCATCGAAAAGATCTTTTAAAAGCCTTTTGAACATAGTGGAAATCAATGTGTATGAGCTGGGTTAGGCAGTATGGGATCCCACCAGGCAGAGATAAAAATAGGTCTGTTAATAAGATTTTTGATTTCTTCAAAGGGCAAACTTTGAGAAATTAAGGGAAATAGTGAAGTCAACTGGATTGAAGAACTCAGTGACTTGAATGTATACAAGTCTTGGAATTTCTTTACATCAAAAGTACAAAAACGTACCTGGAATCTGTATCCTAAGCAAGGAAAAGACCCATTAGGGAAGGACTCCAGACACAAGTAAATGATTAACCACCAAAAATAATATTTGCAGTACACAGCGCAGAGGCATACCTGGACATTTCTGCATCTTGGGGCTGGATTATTGGTGTTAGGGGCCAGCCTGGAAGTGCAGCAACTGCTGTTTTGTATACCCTCCACAACTTAGTGCCCAGGGCTACTGCCCTGGTCACCCCCTTCTCCCCTCTACCTACTGACACTGCTTATGAAGAATGGATAAAAAGCACTGATCAGCAAAAATCCACACTTTGGAGGTCAGAGAGTGGATGGGAAGGGAAAGGTGAGACTTTCCTATTTCAAGCTGAGGTAGGTTTTGCAGAGATGTTTAAAATAAACAGAAGGTCCTTAACTAAACCAAGAGAGCAAAGAAAAGAAGTAGGGCTGCTATGTTGTGAGAATGGGGTTCAGAGGAAAGATAATCTAGGTAGTACCCCAAACTAAATTAATACATTGTCTCTGCTTTCAGTAATGATGATAAATTAGAACCTGATCCCAATCTGAAGAATGAAGTAGGCAGGGAAAAGAAAAAATGACATTTATCTGAAAACAAAATCAGCTGTCCCTAGCAGCATGCTAATATAGTTTTAAAGCAATATGAACAAACTCATGCTTGCACCATATCCTGCATTACAAAATAGGCTGGATAAACTGGATTAGCTGATCCAAACAGAGCAGCGGGTTATAGCAGTTACTGCTATATCAGACTGTCATTGTTATATGTACTTGCTTCATTCAGAAAGTTGTTTTCTGTCTTCAAAAGCTTCTCTCATTTCTTCTGTGCCACTCTATGCTTGTGAAGAAATTTTGACAATCCCAGGAGAAACCATTTTACTCTTTTGAAAAAAAAAATTACAGCTGTATGTATTCCTGCCAAATGAGGTCAGCCAGGCAATAGTATGCAGGTAGTATACTGAGTTCTACTACCTTTTAAGCAAAGCCTGTCTAAGGTCTTATTACCTTGTTGTCTTGTTCCCTGACTCCCTTTGTGTGGGTTTCCATCCACCATTGCATCTGTTTTTTTAAAAAAAACCCTGAATGTTGAACTTTTTGGTGGAGGGGAATCTGCAATGATTCCGATGGGTATAATTTAAAAATTCTGGGTCATTACCCTGCCATGAAATACCCTCACATTCAAGTGTGTCCACCTTGGCTGACAAGGCCTTCAGCACATACCTTCCAGAGGAGGAATAGAGGAGAGGATTTAACTTTATTGTGCACTGATCAACAATAGGTATGTGGAGGAAGTGGCTGAAGCTGGGAGAGAAAATTACATTTCCTACCACTCAGGGTGGAAATTCCCCAAACAGGACAAAGAAATAGAGACAATGACAAAGGAGGTCTTTAAAAAGGACTCGCAGAAAGAACAAGAGGATCAGGGACCCTTAGGCTGGAAAGGGAAAAAGACAAGATATTTTGTAGTGTGGGGAAAGGTGTATTATAAATGTGGAACCAAGGAATATCAGACAATGTGAGCAGAACTTGAAGGACTCCATGGTCCAGCAGACAAAACTTGAGTTTCACAGAATTCTGGACAACCCAGAGGATCTGACCTGAGCCCAAAGGAATAGAATCATAGAAGTAGGGTCAGAAGGGACCTTGTAGATCTTCAAGTCCGACCCCCTGCCTGGGCGGGAGAAAAACTGGACTTAAAT
>NW_017728943.1:51727535-51740320 GCF_001723895.1 Crocodylus porosus | reverse complement strand
GAAACCATGCTGGTTGCCCTTGAGCATCATCCCTGAAGCTGGCCCATCACAGATGTGCTCCTTGAGGATCTTCTCAAAGAGTTTTCCTAGGATTGAGGTAAGACTGACGGGCCTATAGTTGCCTGGGTCCTCTCTCTTCCCTTTTTTGAAGATGGGGACCACGTTGGCTATCTTCCAATCATCTGGCACCTGGCCCGAGCACCACGAGCGCTCGTAAAGCCGTGCCAAGGGCCCTGCAATAACTCCAGCTAGCTCCCTCAACACCCTGGGGTGGAGGACTCCCAGGGGTGGAGAACATCTGGACTCGCTGACTTGAACACGTCCAGCCCCTCCAGAAGCTCTCTAACCTGGTCCTCCCCAACCTGAGGTCTGGAGGTGTTCCCCTCGAGTCCATCTGGCATCATAGCGGGGAAGTCCCAGTCCCTGCACAAGAAAACAGACATGAAGAATTGGTTAAAGAGTACCGCTTTCTCCTCTGGCGCAACCACTAGATTGCCCAGCGTACTTTGCAGGGGCCCCACATTACCCTGTGCCTTCTTCATCCTCCTGATATATTTGAAAAAGGACTTTTTATTGTCCTTGATCTTGGATGCTAGTCCTAGCTCTATGTCCACCTTAGCTTTCCTGACAGCCCCTCTACAGACCCGAGCAGAGGAGGTATACTCCTCTTTGGAGATAGCACCCCCCTTCCACTGGGTGTACACTGCCTTCCCGGACGCCCTTGGTGAGCCAGGGGGGCTTTTGGGCACTCTTGCCCCCCTTGCTTCTTGTTGGGATGGACACCCCTTGGGCCCTGAGTATTGTTTCCTTAAGGAACAACCACTCGTCCTGGACACTGAGTTCCCCTGCCCTCAAGGACCCCAGTGCCTCTACCACTAGTCTCCTCAACTTGTTGAAGTTGGCCCTCCTAAAGTCTAGGGCTATCCTCTTGGTGCAGGCCCTTGACACCCTGTGCTGGATGGTGAATTCCAGCAAGCAATGATCGCTATTGCCCAGGTGGTCAAGAACCTGGAGGCCCCTCAGGGGTGAGGAAATGAAGATAAGGAAATGTATTTAGGATTTACTGTTTATGTCCCTATCCATATGGTTCTCGTGCTCCTCATGCTGTCAACTAATAAGCAATGCTGTTTTCAGAAACTCTGTGCCAAACTTAATTCCATGGGCATATGCGTAAGTGCATGCATACACACCAACTATGTGCCCTGAACTTGTTGCCTAGAAAGCCCAGAGAGCCAGAGCCACAGACCAGCCTGAGGGGTCAACAATGAGTCTAGTGGGATAGGCTGTTGGAGTGCAGGTTCTAGCTCCCTGGAAGGGATGCTAGACAGAAGATTTTCCCCTGGGAATGTGCCTCAAGCCCCCAACCTACATTTATTACTTGGACTTTATTTGGAGGCTGGATGCTGACAGTATGAATTTGAGACACACCTGTAACTGTCCCAGGGTGCCTTGAGGTAGTCTGCTGCTCCTTGGTGATCAGTCCTAGTCTGTTGACCCTCCCTATGTCCCAAAGTGTCTACCAACCTCTCACCTGCTATGACTTGGTGATATTAAAATTGGGGAGTTTAGGCCTTCAGTTTGGAAGAAGAGAAGTAACTTTAGGTGCCTCCCTCTATATTCACATCCCTGGGCCACCTTTGTCCTGGCCCCAACTTGCTGTTCAGTGGGCTGGACTCACTCAGTTTGGTTCCTTAAGTAGGCCAGAACCAAACAGCTTGGATCAGGCCAGGCCAGCATTAATATCTTGATATTGTTTCTCCTTCTTGACTTAGTTCTAGAATTCCAACCACTGCCACTCCAGGTCAGGGCTGGAGACAGGCATGGGTAAACCGGGTGGCTGCCCAGGGCCCTGACAGAAAGGGGGACTGAAAATGGTCATTATTTCATTATTACTAAATAATAGTAATAATACTATTTAGCCCAATACTAAAAGTTTGCCTGGAGCCACTAGCAGTCTAGGTACGGTGCTGCTTCAGGTACTCAGTTCCATAGGACTTGGCTGCCCTGCATGTAGTTCCAGCCAGGGGCAATTTTCAGCTCTTCTCAAGCTTTCATCCCAAACCACTGTGGCCATCCCCACCAGTCCTCCTGGGCATACTCACATGAACCAAGTCGAAGCACTGCTTCCATTCTACTTGTGTCAACCAACTTCCCTGCTTTGTTCCAGGAGCTGGGCTTGTATTCCCAAGGCTTACCTCTTCCAGCTTCTTGGCAGCTCATCTGATAGTCACAGGCCCAATTTCCTTGCACTTACATTAGTAAGAGTAAGGATTCTCTACTAACAGGGCAGGGTTGCCTTTACGTTAATTCATTGGCTTTGTAAACACAAAAATGGGCGAAGCTTAAATAGGTCTGTGCCACCATCTTGGTGGGGTTTTTTTGGCCATGCCCTGGTATAACCTGGACCATAGTGTTCTTGCTACACAAGTGACAATCCTCTCTTGGGACTTAATTCTGTCCCTTTTGGATTCAGTAGTGACAAAGCCCTCATCAATACAGATAGAGCAGAACCAAGCCCTAAATGCAGGGAAAACCTTTTGAATTGTTTGAATTGTCACTTAATTGTGACTTAAAAGATGCACATCAAAGTCTTCAGAGCCAGTGGGTAGGTTCTTAATGTTATGTGTGTCGGGTGGGGGAGGATGGGCTGTTGCCCACAGCCTGTGACAGTTGGCTATTGGTGAGACATCATTATACAGCATTCTTGATGACCAAAAATGGAGGACAGGTTAATGCAAGGAAGTGGAGAGAATGGACAGTGCCTGAGGATCAGTCTTTGTTGTGGTGTGCTCTTGTCGTCTCCTGCCCTTCCACACCTATTGTCTTTGTTCAGCTCTCCATTGGTGTCCTGCTTTCTTTCCGTTCCCCTATTCGTACCTTCCTTCTGTCAGTGTCATCTCTTTCCTGTGTTCCTGCTGTGCTTTACTGTATTGAATGGTGTGCTTTGCTCCACTCCTCTGTGTGTGTGAGCTAGCAATGCCAGCACCAATAGCCACATCCATTAAAACAACCTAGTTTCTGGGTGGTTCTGGATGGGAACCAGTTTCAATGACACTGCTACTGTGACTGCCAGTACATCCAGCATAAAGCAGAAGGTAGAACAGCAGGACTGTATAAGAGCAAGTACATTCTGCTCTATTTAGGGCTTTAGCCCATCCTCATCACTGTGGGATGTGGACATGGGAACACAGAGGACAGAGGCAGGACCAAGGCTTCCAATAACAGTTGTAGGAAACAGAAGAGCAAAAAATATTCATCTCTACAAATTACTTTTTTTTCTGTTTTCACTGAATGATTTAATTCTTTGTTGCTTATGTTTCTATAGTGCTTGGCTACCTTAGTCAGGGACCAGTGCCTGCTTGTAGTAAGCATTGGACAAACACACAACTAAAAAGAGACCCCCAAAATGTTTTTGATCTAAGACAAGAGACAACTGGTAGAAACAAACAGACATGAGAGCACAAGGAGCTGATTGTAGTCAGCATGATAGGCAGTGGTCTTAGTACTCCAGCACTTCTGGGTTGTCATATTTTGGTAGCTGTTATAGAAAAGGTTTTGAAATAGGGTGATGGGGTGGATTTGTAGATGTTTACAAGAGTTTTATCTCAAATATGAGGAAAAGGTACAAAGATACATGTTTAAGTAATAAAATCTGGCATCATGGGCTGACCTTTCAATACTGAGTGAGAGATGACAGGTAGAGAGGAGGGAGGCTGTTGAGTGACTTTAAAAGACAAGTAGATTGATATGATATAGAAAAGGGAGCCAGTATAGGGAGGCATAGTGGGCTGATTTGGTCAAAGCAGTGGATAGGAAGTTATCTTAGCAGAAATGCTCCAGCTGGATGCAAAAGGTCTGGGACTGTTTTTGTCAAGGACAGAGAAAGGGGTGTTGTAATAAAAGAGCTAGGAAGCACCTGGGCTGGAGTTTTAGTAGCATGAATGGCCAACAAAGGACACAGATGGAAGTGCAGCTCCCTGCTGTAACTGAGAATGATTTGCAGGAAGTGGTTTGAGTTGGAACTATCGCCCGGACCAAACAGAAGTTCACTGTTTGGGAGTGGAATCTAGCTGCTGGCTTCGAACCTGCAGCTGATTTCTCCAAGCAACTGCCCTGTTTCCCTCCCAGGCTCTGCTGTTTTCAGAATGGGAGCAGGGACAGGGAGCAGAAGCAGCTTGTTCTAGGGGTTCCCCAGCCAGTGCTGGGGGGGGGGGTGTAGATTGCAGCCCTTAATACACCTGCCCCACCCTCTCCAGCATGGGCTGAAAAACCCCAGATTCAACTCCCTCTGTTCCCCTTCCTCCCTCCCATTTTGAAAACTGCAACAGGTTGGGAGGCAGCGGAGACACAAATTACTGAAGATGCTCTGTTTTGAAACATCTTCATCTGACCCTTCATGCAATGAGGGGTCAGGTTTTTGTGGGATCGGGCCCTTTAATGTGCTTTGTGGTCATGCTCTTCTGTTTGGTCATGGCTATAGAGTGCTTTCAAGGGCCACATTGGGTAAAAATTGTCACTTCTACTTGTACCCAAAGGCTGTCTCACTGGTGTTATGCAGAAAGAATCTGCCAAACCTAGATGTAGCCTGGATGGGAGGGTCTAAACCAATGTTTTCCAAACTTTTGAGACCTGGGGCACACTTTTCTTCTGGATTAAAATTGGTGGCACACTTCATTGTTATACCTGGACAGGTAAATGTGTGTATATGCAAGGACAGATCCTGCAAAGTGGGGGAGGAAGGGGGGAAGAGGAAGAAATGGTACAGTTTGATTCCTTTGATTCCTGCTATGTCCACATTTTAAAACCAGATGCTTGGGAGAGACAGCCACATTTCTATCCAGGCAGCACTGAGGGAATCATCATGGCTCATTGTCACCTCCCCACTAATCTCTCTCCACTCTATAGGTAGTAATGACCCTCCTTTCTAATGGTCTTGATGTTCCACTGTTCAGACTATGGTTTCTTCAGCTTTTTTCTGTCTGTTAGCCATCCCTGGCAATGTGTCTTTTCTATTCCACAGCCCTGAACACTATTTTTAGCTTTAGCTAAAAAACTAAACTCAGGTGTGGTAATACTAACTTAAGTGTAGAAATGTATGACATTGAAGTACTGGAGGCACTGTCAAAACACTCAAGAAGACTAGATGCTGTTTTATAAATCTGAATAAGAGACATGCATTTAACTATAACAACTACAGGACCAGTGAAACAATATCTTTAGGCTACTTTTTGCCTAGTTTGTTTTTTTAAACTGTATATATAATCTAGAAAATTACTGTACATTCCAATAAAGTTACATTTGTTTTCACTTTGACCTTAAACTGAATAACATAGTATAATGATAAAGCTTCTAAGTTCTCTTTAACCAGAGAAAAATGTTATGTTATATGTGTTGTGCCACCCCATTTGCACCCTCCTTTTCAAAAACTTTGATTTACCTGTGTGTGTGTGTATGTATGGATGGCTAACAAAGGCATCTATACAGGCAACCCTCAGTTAATGCTGTTTCGCTTAGTGCTATTTTGCTATTACGCTGATTTTAAATTGATACCTGATTTCACTTAGTGCTCAGCAAGTTTCATTATAACACTTGTGGTTGCCATCTTGGATCATTAAAAATAATTGCGGTCACAATCTTGGTTCATCAAATACTTTTTGGTTTTGCTTAACACTCCTTTCACTTAAAGCTCATTTTTTCAGGAACCAATTAAGGGGGCTAAGTGGGGGTTGCCTGTATATGCAAGACTTACTTGTCAGTGGTGCTCATGGGCCAGATGAGCAGTGCTGGGTTGGTCCATGGACCAGATCTGCTTCATGGGCCCAATCCTACTGTGGCCACAGCCTGATATGGCCATGCAGAGCTTGGAAATTTGGTAGCTGGGGTGTTAATAACTACTGTTTCACCATCACCAAATTTCTGGACTTGTGGGGAGCTCTGACAGCTGCATCTGATACTAATAACGTATAATTTTTCATGGCATGCTTCTGCCAATCTCATGGCATGCTTGTGCGCTCCAGCACACCCTTTGGGAACCTGGTTTAGACAGAGAACTTGGCTGAAGATGACACCCAGGATATAGCCCTGAATAATGTGTATCATGATGATGTTGTACACAGTAATTCAGAAAGGCCATAGCAGACAGGAAGGGAGATTAAGCTTTTTTAGAGCTGGAGGTGACAACTAGTCATCTACAAGGAGATATTGGAGAGACAGGTCAAGAGATTAGATCTACTTTGACAGCCACTTTTGCTCAAAAAAGGAGTTTTCACTTGGATACAGTTTGGCTCTAGTCTGAAAACAAATTGCTTGCCTTAGCAAGAACTTCAGTTCATACTAACAGATGAAAAATACTGACAAGATGAATGAGCTTGAACTTATTCAGGTTGGCTGGCTCAGGGAATTAGATGGTGGTGCTTTTTACGATTAGGTTGCCAGTTCAAGCTTGACCTAAGACACACATGGCAGAAAATTGTGCTGAAAAGCTATTTAATGGCATATAAAAGAGTTGTTTTTGAAACCCCTGCCTGCCAGATGAGTAATGAAACTAGAACTGGTGCCTTTACTGTGTTTAAAGAAATGTAGGAGATTTCTTCTGAAAGGAGACTGAGCTATACTTGTCCTTCTAGGGACTACCTTGGCTTCTGTTGTTGCTGTAGTTTGGGCTGAAATGGCTGCGGTGCTTGGGACAGAGAAGACTTTTATCTCCCAGGGTGCTCTTTCTAGGCCCCCAGTACTTGCTGTAAACATTAAATTCATTCAAAACTATAATAGAAATATGCTTATCCTATATTCCATAAAAATGTTCATTTTCTCAGTAGATGGTCTGCGTTGTACCACTGCCACCAAAAGGAAAGATTATCTTATGGTTCAGGAATAGTAGTGAAAATCAGGAAACCCAGGTTGCTGCTTTCCCATGTGGCCTTGAACAAATCACTCAGGACTGGATGTTGCTCGACAGCTATGTGGATGCACAACGGCAGGGAAAGGGAGCACAGATACTCCTCCCTCCCCCCCAGGCCTGTAGGCATCAAAGCCAGACAGAACAGCAGTCCCTAAGCACAACAGAAGAGTTCAGGGTGTCACAAAAGACAGCAGAGAAGATGCATCTCGGTTTAGATCTTCTAGAGCTCACTGGCAGTCTATCTTCAAGGCATGTAGCAGTTTACATGACCTCCTCCACCTGATTGGTGTCCCATGGCACACTGTTTTTTGGATCCCATGTCTGCATAGCAAACTCTACAGGGCCTAGAAGCATAACCCTCAAGTTCTCCACACTGCACTGGGTGGAGCTCCTAAACTGGAATTAGGGTAGCTTCAGTGCGAAGCACTGAAAGCAGCTAATTAGCATGGGGTGGTTTAATTAGCTCTGTCATTACTTAGTGCCACATGGGTGAGGCTCTGTTCCCAGTTTAGGAAAGAAGGTGTCCTTCATTTTTCCTGGCACTGCTTTCACTAGGGAGGGCTTTGTCTACAAGGCTGCACCTGAACCTTAATCTTTTCTGTACCTTTCACGTTGAAGCAAGAGAAGTTTAAGCTAGATATCAGGAAAATTTTTCTTACAAGGATGGTAGTAAAGCACTGGAACAGGTTACCCAGAGAGGTATTGGAATCTCCAGGCTTGGCTGGGATGATCTGAGAGATGGCCCAGCTCTGAGCAGGGGGTTGGATTAGATGACCTCCTGAGGTCCTTTCCAACCTTAATTTTCTATGATCCTATGATTCTCCATTTCTGCTCTTGGAGAAAGGGGCTATAATACAAACTGACTAACACGGGGGTTGGCATCCTATGACTTGCAGGCTGGA
This sequence comes from Crocodylus porosus, assembly GCF_001723895.1. NCBI lineage: Eukaryota > Metazoa > Chordata > Crocodylia > Crocodylidae > Crocodylus > Crocodylus porosus. The sequence goes on along the minus strand of NW_017728943.1, from coordinate 51,732,517 downwards.
ATTACTCTGTGGAGCTATTGTATCTAGCCAGTGGAGCTGGAGCATTGGCAGTGTTCAGTGGTGAGGGCATTGCCCACGCTTCTCCTCAGCTAGGCTCAGGGTAGAAGCAGTGGTGGCAGTGGCTGAGTCTTAGCACTGGCTTGTCTTTGACCTGAGCTGGGACATTCCAGCCCACTGCTGGAAAAAATTGCTGAATGTGGTTTAAGGAGTTTGGGGAGGTTTAATTTATCATGGGAAAAATATGGGTGGAAAGTGTTATAGGAGTGCAAAGTATTATTAGTACTGATTGCAGTTCACTGCCTGCCATTTCTGTTCCACTCCTAATTGGACAGACATTGAGGAATGGTTGGTGCTTGAAACACCTGACTTTTTAAAATTTTTCCTTTAAATAAAACCCTTTTAAAACCACACTTGCCTCCTCCCCCTCATTCCATTCTTCAACGTGGTTATTTTAATTTATATTTTTAGTAGCCTATAGCTCTATCCACTCTCCAGATTCAAGTACCCATCAATAATGTATTAAGTTTTGAATGACTGAATTCGTTGAACAGCGGGGGAAGAAAATCCACATTGGGACTTGTCACTTGATTCTCCCTGGGGCAGCTTTCCACACAATGCTGTTTAACTTCAATGGAGCGGAATTTTATAGTTGAAACTAAATGCGTTTAAGAAACACGCTGCATATTGGGACTCTTTCTTCTTATGTTTGGCATCCATTTTGCAATCATTTTAATTGTATCTACAATAAACTTTCTGTCCACATTAAAACGTACTCTGAATCACAGTCGGAGAGGAAATCATTATGAAGTTAATGGTGTCTAGGTGCCATACTCCTCAATTTAAACCAATAGTTCAATGACAGAAGTGGGAATAGGGAAGAGATGCAATAAAAGATTTGAGTGGAAGGTCCTGGGGCAATTGTTAAATACCAGGTGTAGTTTTCTGCCTTTTGGAAGACAGAAAAAATTGAAAAACAATTTGGGGATTTTGCTATAACTTGCTAGGAACACATGCTGTTCTATTTAATCCCTGGTCTGTGTATCTAGCTCCTGGCCTCCAAAGCTCTCATGCAGTTCACATTCATAAGTGTCAATAGTGATTTTTAAATTGTTTTGCTTTTTGGCATGGAAGGCTCTTTCAAATGGATTGACTTTTCTTCTGAAAACACTAGCTCTTGAGTCCACTTCCCAGCCAGACAGAGTACTCTCAATGCTCCATCTCCCAGTAGAGATGACAGAAATAGTAGTTTATGACTTGTTAGAAGATTTTTCCATTACATTTCCATTAACAATTAAATTAACTTGTCATTTCCTGACCTGATTCTTCATTTATTTATAATGAGGTAAATTAGAAGCAACTCCTGATGGCAATTGTAGCAACACTGGTATGAATGAGAAGAGCATTGGTCTTACTGAGTTGTTTTTGTTCTCACTCTTTCTCCACTCCTGCAGTCTGGCTGCATCTCCACAAGTCACTGACTCCACAGTACCCCAATACTACTGCGTAGTAGCATTGTGTGACAAAAACCATAACATGCTGCTACTGCACAGTAATTTGGGTTACCGCACAATCATTTAGTACTTGTATAAATGACTGCTCAGTGAACATCTCACATAGATGCAGCCTCTGTCTCTCAAATGTTAACTGACCTTCCTTTCTTCCCTCTCTAAAGTCTCTCTCTCCATTCCCATCCTTCCAGTTTTCTGGAAGGCCCCATGCCTCTTCCTTTTTGCATTTTGTCTGTTCCTCTCTTTAGCTCCTCCCTGCTGTCATCTACCCTTTCCTCATCTACAAAATTTAAGGCTATCCTCCTCTTTTCCTCCCAGCAAATTCATAACCAGCTTGTCTCCCTCTCAAAAACTGATCCTCTCTCCTCCCAGGTTTCCCCCACATCACATTGGTCACTTGTCCTCTTAGTCTTCCCACCAAGAGACCTCTCTGTCCCCCTCAAACTTTTCTCCATACTCTTCTCAAGCCCCAGTAGTCTTTGCAGGAGGTCAGGGAGGTTTATTCACATAGGAAAAAAGGCAAAGTGCAGCTGAAAAGATAATAAAAAATATTCAATACCAGTAATGATGCATGAGAGCTGATGAGTAAACAATTACCAGGTGTGTTAGCTTTATGCTTAATGACAATGTTCTTGTCAGAGATGTAATGAGCAAGATTTTCCCCATCGGCAAACCCTGTGGGAGAGTGAGAGGGGGCAGGGAGGTGTTGCTGGAAGTTGGTGGGGTGGGGATTCTGAAAGTGGGACTCTTACTTGCTCCAGGGACTCAAAAACAGCCCCTGACTGCTGTTGCCACAGCCACAGTTGGGCTGCTTCTGCTGCTGGGGCACAGACTCTTCAGGGATGGGGGCACCATTCTGGTGCTTCTACTAAGTTAGTACCCGGGACTGGGGCTTGAGGCCTGGGGCTTACCCAGCTCAGGTTATGCCACTGGTTCACATAATGAACCATCCTCAATTGCATATTGGCAGGTGACAGCAACTATTTAAGAACTCTTTGATCAAATTCTTTTTAAAAGTCAGGTATCTTCTGCAGAAGACCTTTTTTGTGTCAAAGGCCAGCCACAAAACTCCTTCCAGAACTCAAGTGAATATATTTGAACCTTGGCCACACTATGAAGCTTAGCCAATGCTGAAGCAATACGTGCAATAGAACTGAAGAATTCTGAGGTTCCTTCATACATTCCTACAAATGGGTGTCATCATTGGCAATCTCTCACAGTTGAGGATGGTTGTCTTCCATGATCATCTTATCTGTGGGTCTGAAGATGGCTGACAAGGCCAATCCAGGATTCTATTGCCAGTTATGTTTCAGCTCAGGTTTCCTGATGCAGTGGATGGTTCTGGATTCCTGATTCGCTCTGTGACACTTTGTTTCTGCTGCGCCTGGTTTTCTGTCTCCTGTTGTCATCACAATGTTTCAAAGTACTGAGATCCTTGCAGGAAACTCTTCCTCCACTTGGGGCAGTCCTCCGTAATAGCCTCCCATGAGTTGATGTTGATATTGCATTTTTTCAAGTTGGCCTTGAGGACTTTCTTGAAGCGCTTTCTCTGCCCTCCTCTTCAGCGTATGCCTTGACTGAGCGGAGAAAATAAAACTTGTTTCGGAAATTTGGAGTCAGACATCTGGATGACATGGCCAGCCCAATGATGTTGCTGTTGACTGATCTTTGCCTTGATGCTCATGTTGTTTGCTTGCAAGAGGATGCTAATGTTGGTGTGTTTGTTTTCACACTATTTTCTGAAGGCAGCATTGATGGTATTTCTTGGCAATTTGAGGTGTCTCCTGTACATTTTCCATGCCTCAGATCTGTACAGTAAGGTAGAGATCACGACTGCTTGATAAACCATGAGCTTGGTTTTGAATCTGATGATACAATCTTCAAACACCCATTACCTCAGGCATCCAAAGCTGCATTTGCACATTTGAGATGTAATGATGTAACAGTGTTGGATTTCTTTGTCAATGTCAGCCTTCTGTGAGAGATCGCTTCTGAGGTATGGGAAGTACTCACTAGGGGTGTGCAAAGAGGGCCCTATTTGATTCGGATTCAGATTCAGCCCAAATCAGGGACAGTGATTTGATTTGTTGATTTGGATCACTGTCCTTGATTCCATTAGGCTGAATCTGAATCTGAAGATTCAATGCTGATTTGGAGAATCAGCGATTCAGACATAGATGCGGCTTTAAATGTTTTTTCGACATACCTTGAGGTAGCAAGAGCAGCTTGTGAACGCCGCAATGCTGGGTCAGATGAAGGGTCCCACAGAAGTGTGGTGGGGCCCTCCACGTGCTTGGTGGTGAACCTGGAAGTGGACTGGAAGTACTTCTGGTCCACTTCTGGGTCTGCCAGGGAGTGTGCTACTGTGCCACTTATATCATGGATGTCAGCGAGATGTTGTATCTCCTTCACCTTGTCTTCCCACCATCTGTTCTTTATATCATGGATCCTCTTTTGGACCTCTGCCTTAGCTTATTGGTGATTCAATTTCTTTTGCTTGGAGTTGATGTCATTCTGCCAAGCACAAGAGGACTGGTGCTGCTTACTGTCAATCAACTCTTGGATCTCCCAGTCATTCTCATTAAACCAATCTTGATGTTTCCTGGTAGTGATCCAAATATCTTTTTGTAGGCACTGATGATGGCAGACTTGAAGGCACCCCAAGGGCTGCTGACATTATCCCATTGTTATTGATTGGAATTTGCCAGTTTTTCATTGAGGCGCTCGTGGAAGAGGTCTTGCTTGATTGGGTCCTCAAGTCCTTCAACACTGACCTTCTGCCAGGATTGCTTCTGCTTCAGCCATCATTTGGGAGCCAGTTTGAGTGACATAACCAAGTGGATGAGTTGGTGATTAGTCCAGCAATTGTCAGCTTCTAGTATAGCTTGAGTGATGTGGACATCTTTGTGATACCAGGCAAAATGTGATACATTACAACAATGATGTAATCAAGTGCCAGTACTTAGGGTTGCCATGATGTCTTGTACCTGTTTTCTCTGGTGGAATAGATGTTGGTGATGATGAGTCCATGTTACACACATTTGGTCAAGAGAGGATGCTGCTGGAGTTGACCTTTCCCATTTCTTCTTTGCTGATGGGTCCATTGCAGAGGTTCAAATCCCTTCTGACTCTGCTATTGAAATCACTGAGCAGAATAAAGCTTTCTCTCTCTGGAACAACAGCAAAGACTTGGTCAAGGTTGGTATAGAATTTCTCCTTGGTTTCATCAGTGTCAAAGATCAAAGTCTTTGATTTCAGATGCCAATGGCAAAAGGTCAGATGACAAAGGGTCAGAAGCTAACACAACAAACTCTGTGGATGTAATTTATCCCTCTGTATTAACAGTGCTGCATATACACACCCCTATCTGTGCCTCGTTTCAAATTACTTGAGTTCTCATACTAGAGAGACAAACTGACCTTGACAGCCCAGCACAAAAGATAAAGTACCTATAGTAATGAGATTAGCTGACTT
>NW_017728943.1:51723597-51727156 GCF_001723895.1 Crocodylus porosus | reverse complement strand
TAAATCATACTGACTCCTGCTCACCGTTATCACCCACCTGCCCGGTCATAAATCCCCCTCCTCGTGCCAAGCCGGTCGTGCCGACCCAGGCTCGCAGGTCAAGAGTGCACCGGCGTTATGCGGCGCAACAATCAGCAGCATCAGGAATTGGGGAATATGCACGGATAACAGTGGCATATTGGCTCCCTGCCAATTGAAGATGGAGAGTCATCAGGCACTCATTAAGTCATCAGGCACTCGTTGAGTCCAATAGGGAACTTGCTGAGCTGGGTTATGAGTTCATTCTTAATGGCAAAAAGTCAGTTCCATGAAGTCAGTGTTCTCCTTCCTGTTTCCCCTTCCCGAAGAGGGTATAATCACCTCCTTGTTCTCTGAGCTGCCCATCTCCTGCTCACCGGGTCTTGCTCAGTGCAGCAATGTTAGTGCTGTGTCATCTATAATCTTGAGCCACGATAGTAGCGAGCTGCTCTGGGAGTTCACTATTTGGGCCGCCCATGCGGGTCCTGATGTTCCAGATCCCAAAAACGATTACATGTATTCATTGTTTTTTACCTCAGTAAACATGATACCACCGGATATAGTTATCCACTCAGGAGAAGGGTGGGTAGGCAGACTATGTTTAAAGCACCTTTTGTAGCTCTCTCCCCATGTGGGGTGAGCAGAGCAGATTCTAAAAAAGGCTGCTCAGTCACAGTTACAGTTGCTGAATCACACTCCTGCTAATCCAAGTTCTAGATGATCTTTTTGTAACTGCTGCTTTCACGCCAGTTCTTGACTAGGGAGCTTCTAGGCCTCACAATCCTGCTCGCATCATAACTAGCTGGTCACTCAAGACTGTGAAAAGTGTGCTAAGGCTTTTTTCATGGAAGGCACCTGTGCGTAATTTCTTTTATCATGGAAAAGCTGCTGCACATCAGTTTCCATATGCTTCTTGACAGAATGGGACCTTGATCCAATGGCAAGGTGGCCAAGACAATCGGAGATCTCATTGTGCTGCAGCCTTCATTTGTCTTTGCAGCCATTGAGTTTATAACATCAGCTACTGCCTGTTCCACCATTGAGGACTTGTAGACCCAGGGCTGGACAGGCTTATTATAGTGGTGACCTGTATTCACCATGTCACAGTACTGTCAGAGGATATATGTGGCTTTTTAGGAGGGAAGCATTGACACCTGATATCTGTACCACACCCTGGTGGCGCTGCTGTTGCTTGGTCCACAACTGCTTATTCATCAAAGATAACTCTGCTTATTTCACAGCTAACCTTCCCTGAAGGTCATTTCACTATCTGCCACCTGTGGATGCGCTGGGTAGCAACATCTCTCTGCCACCAGGAATGGATGTAGATGCATGTCAGCAAAATGATCTAAAGGAAAAAGGAACAGGGAGGGAGTGGGGACTGGAAGGATTTGATGGGAGGAACATATGATGGCCAGATATACTGGAAAGAACATTAGGGCCAGCTACTGTAAAAAAAGGAACCATTACTTTAATATCATAGAATTAGATGGGCAGAACTATCAAAGGCTTCTTTTAACCCCTCACTGAATGGGAGGAGGCAGTTGAGTGGAGCCGGGCCAGGTCAAGCCCTGCCCAGGCCTCTACTTGGCCCAGCCCCCCAGGGAGAGAGAGAGGTAGGAGGGGGTACTTACCAGTCCCCCTCCAGTAGGGCAAGGCCCACCAAATCCCGGGCAGGGCCCCCCCTTTGACTGAGAGCAGCTTTCCCCAACAGCGGGCCCACTGTGCATGCGCACAGTTTAAAAGGGCCCACCAACAGCAAAAAAAGCCCCAATTAGGCTTCGGAGTGGCGAGAGACACATGGGTGAAAGACCGCTGAGCCCCCACTCCCCCGAAGCCCCCCAGACACCCACCAGGAGCTGCAGAGCTCCCCGCTGACCCCCAGCACAGCCGGAGGCAAGCGGGGCCCATGGTGGGAGGGGGTTAACCCCTGAGTGAGTGGAAGGAGGCGGCTGAGTGGAGCTGGGTCGAGTCAAGCCCCGCTGAGGCTCCTACTTTGCCCAGGCCCCCAGGGAGCCACACGAACAGGCTGCACAAACAGGCACGCTTGCCTGCTGGTATGTGAGTTAGCGTGGAGTTCATGCAGGAAGGTGCGTGGGAAGGCCCGAGACCTTGCCTGCGAACCCCCCAGAGTATACAGTCCCAGCCATAGCCAGCCTACCAGAGGCATGAGATGGATGGGCACGCATTGCACCCCTAGGGTCCCCTCAGGCTCTGTGGCCCCCCCCAGCACCACAGAGACGGCCACCCAGATGGAGCCCATGGTCCTGGGCTCCAGGCAGATGGAACCTCTGGCTCTTGGCTGCAGGAGCTGCCTGTCCCTTTTTCAGGCTCTGGAGGTCAGGAGCATGGCCACCTCCCCGTGTGGGGTCTGCTCCCTTTTGGGGTCTCTGGCACACCAGCTGGAGGAGCTCCTGGCCACAGTCCAGAGACTATATGCCATCAGGAACTGTGAGCAGGAGATAGACTCCTACTGCCAGGCCCTTCTCCCCCGGGAGCCGGAGGGTAGACCATGGTCTCTCTCCAGGACAAAGGAGAACTCCAGGACCTACCACTCTGTCCAGTCAGGGGCATGGACCAAGGTGGTCAAGGGCCCTAAGGCCCACCGCACCTAGGCCCCTGCCCCGCCGGAGCTTAGCAACAGGTACGCACCTTTTGCTGCTCCAGCAGAGCCTCCTGAGTTGCCAGCTCCTGCAGGCAACACAGGCTTAACTACAGTTACCGCCCCCACTCTTCTCAAGACAAAACATAAGGTGTTTGTTGTGGGAGACTCCATCCTGAGGGGGACCGAGGGGGCAATCTGCTGCTCCGACCCCTTAGCCCGGGAGGTCTGCTGCTTCCTGGGGGCCTGCATCCGGGACATTGCAGAGAAGATCCCTAAGCTCCTCCAGCCCACAGACCACTATCCTATGTTTCTTATTCATGTAGGCACCAATGACATGGCTCAGAGCGCTCCCAGCTGGTTCATGAGGCGCTACAGGGATTTGGGAGCAGAGCTAAAGGGTCTGGGGGCAAAGGTGGTGGTCTCAGCAATCCTCCCAGTCTTGGGCTATGGGCTGAGGAGGGAGAGGAGGATCCACATAGTCAACCAAAGACTGCAGTGCTGGTGTCATGGGGAAGGCTTTGGCTTCCATGACCATAGCCCGCTCTTTGGTGAGAGAGGCAGCGAGCTGCTGGGAAGAGATGGCCTCCACCTCTCTCCCCTGGGGAGGAGGCTCTTCTCAGCCAGACTGGCTGACCTGCTCCACCAGGCTTTAAACTAAGCCCGTTGGGGGATGGGGGGAATACCGCCACTGCTGGCCTGCTGAGCAACCCTTGCAAAGCCAGCAGGCCAAGGCACTTAAGGGAGCCCACCCCTGCCCCAGCCCTGGTATAATCTGTGGGCAAGGTAAGAGCCCCCAAGGGGACACTTGCCTGCCTGTACACAAATGCCAGGAGCTTGGAGAATAAGCAGGAGGAGCTCATCCTCCTGCTCAATGCAAATAATTATGATGTCATAGGGATAATGGAGACCTGGTGGGACTCCACCCATGACTGGACC
>NW_017728943.1:51721878-51723497 GCF_001723895.1 Crocodylus porosus | reverse complement strand
TGATATTGGTGACCAGGGTGGATGACTGGAGACCCTCTGGGTTAAAATCCATGGGGAACATGGCACAGGGGACACAATGGTGGGAGTCTACTACAGACCTCCCACCCACAGTCCTGAGCTTGACCAGGAGTTCCCCTGGGAACAAGCTGAGACCACATGCTCCAGGACCATGTTTGTCATGGGTGACTTCAATTACCCAGACATCTTGTGGGAGAATCACTCAGCAAAATTGGAGTGGTTGCAAAGCTTCCTCTCATGCATGGATGACCTCTACCTGACTCAGGAAGTCTATGGGCCAACAAGAGGCAAAGCATTGCTTGACCTGGTACTGGCTATGGGGGATGACCTAATCGGTGACCTAGTGATTGATGGGAAGCTGGGTGACAGCGATCATGAGCTGATCAACTTCACCATCTGCCGTAAAGGTGGCAAGTCAGTCATCAACACGGAAGTCCTTGACTTCAGGAAAGCAGACTTTAACAAGCTCAGGAGGCTGGTCAGTGAGGCCCTAAGGGACCATGACCCCAGGGAATGGGGGATTCAAGAAGAGTGGCTGCTCCTCAAGGGAGCGATCATCAATGCACAAGCTAAGTCTATTCCATCTCTGAGGAAAGGCAGCAAGGGGCACAGCAGCCCCCCTGACTCTCCAGGGACCTAGCAGACCTCCTGAGGCTAAAAAGAAAGGCCTACAAAGGATGGAGGATGGGATTCACTTCCAAGGAGGATTATTCTGCACTGGTCCGGTCCTGCAGGGAGCAAACCAGGAAAGCCAAGGCTCCAACTGAACTCCAACTAACTTTGAGCATCCAGGACAATAAAAAGTCATTTTCCAGATATGTGGGGAGCCGGACGAAAGGCAAAGGCAACATTGGACCCCTGCTGAACCAGATGGGGCAACTGACAACTGACGCCCAGGAAAAAGCTATTAAATGGGTACTTTGCTATTAAATGGGTCTTTCATCAGTCCCATGGGACGCCCATGCCCGCTACAGGACAGGGAGGTCCGGGTGAGGGAGATCCCCTGCCGTCCATTAATGCTGACCTCGTGAAGGAACATCTTGAGAAGCTGGATACCTTCAAGTCAGCCGGCTCTGACTATCTACATCCCAGGGTACTCAAGGAGCTGGCAAGCATCATAGCCCAGCCCCTGGCATGGATCTTTGAAAAATCCTGGCACTCTGGTGTAGTTCCTGAAGACTGGAAGAAGGCCAATGTGTTGCCTATCTTCAAGAAAGGGAGGAAAGTGGATCCAGCTAACTATAGGCCCATCAACCTGACTTCTATCCCAGGGAAGATCTTAGAAAAGTTTATTAAAGAGGCCATCCTTAATGGACTGGACAACGGCAACATCCTAAGGGATAGCCAGCATGGGTTTGTTGCAGGTAGGTCTTGCTTGACCAATCTCATTTCCTTCACGACCAGGTGACCTATCACCTGGACAAGGGAGAAGAGATTGATGTCATATATCTTGACTTCAAAAAAGCCTTCGATCCGGTATCCCATAATCACCTCTTGGTGAAACTGGCCAATTGTGGCCTTGGGTCCACCATGATCCGCTGGCTGGGAAATTGGCTCCGTGGTCAGACCCAGAGGGTAGTAATTGATGGCATTTACTCATC
>NW_017728943.1:51710588-51721867 GCF_001723895.1 Crocodylus porosus | reverse complement strand
GGTTCCAGCACCTACATTGAACACCTTCAAGAGTAAATTGGATGCTTATCTTGCTGGGATCCTATGACCCCAGCTGACTTCCTGCCCTTTGGGTAGGGGGCTGGACTCGATGATCTCCCGAGGTCCCTTCCAGCCCTGATGTCTATGAAATCTATGAAATAACAATGCTCTGTGAAAGCAATTTTTGATATTCCAAAAAGTTAACAAATTCTAACTTTGGATAGACGATCAGTAGTGAATCCCAATAAAATACAAAAGACAGAATCTGTGAAGTTATCACTTCTCTTAACTCCAGAGCTGCCCAGGATTTGGGAATACTCATCATTTTGAAGGATTCGGCCTCTAAAAAGGAAACAGAACCTCCCTCCATGCCCCCCCCGTACATGTTGTTGGCATGAAATGCAAAGAACCCAAACCAGTGAGTTACAGAAGATGTGAATATATAAAAAGTTCTTCCAATCAAGGTGCCATTCCCAATTGATTGTGCCAGTCTTGAACAATTTAAAAATGTCTTTTCTTTAAGGTACTGTCAGTTTTGGCTGTTTACTTCAACAGATCCTAAATACACTCCTCTTTAAACATGATGTTCAGGAGACCTTTGCAATTACTGGTGCTGCAGTAATTAATCTCCCTGAAGTGGAGTAGGGATGCATTGATTTAAATCAAGCAATTTAAAACATGGAAATCATGATTGAAATGAATCAGTGAGCAGAAAGCCATAATTTAAATAATCAATTTTAATCTTATTTACATTTGTATTTTTCATTTATTTTCTTAAAGAAAGGTTGAGTTGTTGGTTGGTAGCTCTTAAAACATACCAATAAATATAGCCATAACATTAATTTTGAAACTTCTTGCTAACTGGGGAGATGCTATATCTTGTCATACCTATTTAAGCAATGATATAGCTATAATTCAATATTCATAGTTCTTACATTTTACATGTTTGTTTAGGAAATGTATTCATATGTGAATACCTTTAGTTTTACATTTTTTTTTAAGGAATGGTTAAAATACAATGTTTTAATACTAGACGATTTATTCTTTATTCATTTGTATGGAACTATTCACTTGTGATACAAAAACTCACAGAAATAGAATTTAAAATTTCCATTCGGTAACTAAAATTGCATTAAATCAGAGCCTGATAATCAGAATAAATAAAATCCAGTTTAAGCTTTGTATTTTGTGTTTATTAAAAAACAGTAGTATCTGGAGGGGGGAAATTGAAGTGGGAGTTTATAATTATCAAGTCTTTCAACACTTTAGAATGAGCAAATCATTTTAATGAATTGATTAGGAAACAAAAACAAACTTTTTTGCCTTTTCAACTGCTTATTAATTTATGTGGTTTGATAAACGAGTCTGTGAGATATTGCACCTACCATAGTTAATTGATTTAACATGGCGGGGGGGAGGGGAACCCCTTGTCTTGGATTCAAGCTGGGGGTAGGGAAGGTGCCTCTGGCTCCAACCAACCTGGAGCCAGGGTCCCACTGCCTCTCCCCCCTGCAGCCTTGTACTCCCTTACCCCTTTATCCTTCCCACCACTGCTTACCCTTGCTCCAGCATTGCAGGCTTTGTCCCTGTGCCAGGGCACAAGTCATGCACTTGCTCCGGCCCCCGCCTGGCCCTATAACAGTGGTGGAAGCAGCAGATTTAACCAGACCCCAGAGCCAGGGCTGGAGTTCCTATGCCACTGCTACTGGGCCAAGCTGGGGCAGAGACAGATCCTGCAATGCTGGAGCAAAGGTAAGTGGTTGGGGTGGAGGGATGTTCAGAGCTGGTGGGGGAAGAGAGGCACTGGGGGAACAGGTACAACGGGGCAGGCAGCAGGGGGGCCAAGCAGTGAAGGGGATAGGCATCAGGGGACAAGGTGTGGGGGGCAAGGGGCAGGGGTCAAACTGCTTCACGCCTTCACTGCCTTCTTCCCCACTACCTCCTCACCACCTGCCCCCTGTCATTGCTTTCCTTGTTGCAGCAGTGGGGAGATAAATTTGAGATGGGCTTCCAATAATTAGATTCTATACATGGAAAATTATAACAAATTTATAAATTTTCATATATAAAATCCAATTACTGGGGGTAAATCAGGGTCATCTTGAATTTGGGAAAATATGGTAATTCATAGTTTTACTTTATGTTCAAATTACATTTAGTGCCGGCCAGCATGGAAGCTCTCTTACCTGCACCCATGACTTGAGTCATTTTATTGCTGGCTGAACTTTGAGAAATATAGCACCTTCTAATACAATAAGATTAAAAAAAATATTCTCTTTGCAGGTTCATAAGAGATTGCTGTTGTCAAGAGCTCATTTAGCACTTCAACTCTGGTTTGAAATGCTTTGCCAGTGACTTCCACTGCTTCAGTGGCTTGACTTTCTTCAAAATTTTAGCACCAAACTTTTAAAAAATAATTCATTTATTGGTTTTCTATGTTGCCCTCCTCCAGAAAAGGCTCAGAATGTTTAGAAACAAGTCATAAAAACAGATACAATAATTAATAATATGTATTTTTAATTTATTCAAATATGTTTTAATAAATTTGGGCTTGAATACAAGGTTGTTATAATTGTGAATAGGTCTGAAAAGAAAAAATATATTTTATTTAAATAAAATGCTTTTCTTTCTTTTTTTTTTAAATCCGCAATTTCACCCATTTTGTCTGTACTGGCTATTTGGCTTACATTATTTATTCCTTTTCCTTTGAATTTTCTTTGGGTATCTCAATGTATATTTTAAAGTGGGAACACCTTTGTGAGTTTGTGGTCCTGAACTAGCTCTTTTGGCTCTCTTATGTGTGCCAGTGGGCTTAATTTATCAATAGATAAATATGTTAGATAGATATCTGGCTGGGGTATTATGATCCCAGCACTCGTTCCTGCCCAGGGCAGGGGGTCGGACTTGATGATCTGTTCAGATCCCTCCTGACCCTAGAAACTATGACACTAGAACTCTATTTTTCTAGATGAAGATTTCTGGACCACCAGTGCTTTTCCTTGAAACCACCAGTCTTGTGAGTAATTTTCACAGCTTGGAAAATTGCATTGAATATTGTTAATATCATTTTTTAATAATCTAAGCTGTCAGCACTGAGTGATGTGCAGTGCTCCTTCTCTAGTCCAGGCCCTGAGCGTACTGTCTTAACAGCAGCTTGTCACTATTTTTGACAACGTTTAGTCAGAAATTCATACACTGTGAAGCATGCAAACATCAGAGGCCAACACAGAAATGATGCGTAAGTATGACTCCTCTTTACTCGGTCTGCTAGACCTACTTACATCAGCTTACAAAGAAGTTAAAGACTCAAAATTGGTGCAACTTACATAGAGCTGACCTTGCCCAGATGCCCTGGGCAAACATGTATTTTGGGGCAAACTGGGGCCCAATTCTAGGGCATGCTGAACACCTTCAGGTTCCACTGAGGCTGCTGGTATTGGGGAGTGCTCCACACTATGCAGGGCTGGGATGTTCCCAATCTCCCTGGAGACTATGGGCAGGAGAAGTTTGGGCTGGTCCTTGAGACCTTGTATTAGGACTTGAGAGGTCTGGATTTAAGTTGCAGCTCTCTCTCAGATTCCTTGAGTGACCGTGGGCAAGTCATTTAGTCTTCCAGTGTTTCATGTTCTCCAACATGAGGCTGCAAAGAGCTGCTTTTCCTCCCACAACCTTATGCAGATATTGTTATTAATGTTTATGAGGCATTTAGAAACCAATCTTTTGGGCTACATTAGTACCAGAGGGCAAACAAAGTATCAGATTTATTCAGGGCCTTGCCTTTTCACCTTTTAAACTGAATTGAATTCTAAATTGAAAGTCAGAACATGTAGGCATGTCTTGTATTCCAGGGTGTCCTCTATTGGAATTGAGGGTAGAGAGGATTGGATATTCCTCTGTCTCTCATCCTCAGGACCTGTCCTGGTCCTCAGAGCCTTCCATCATAGTCCTACTGTTTGGGTAATGCTCTGAGACATTTATCATGGTGATCTTCCCTAGATTGGAATGGGTCCACAGAATAAAAAGAGGCACTTTCTCCCCTAAACAGTTGTGGATGCTTCTTCTGGAAGTGCCTTCAGCCCCTTTACAACACATATTAAAGAAAAGTTCTTTTAAATGATCTTAATCAGCACAGCATACTAACATTTGCCATCATCTATTAGGTCTACATGGAAATATTTCATTTCCTTTGTAACAAGGCAGCTGGTTCTCATGGGATTTTGTTTAATTATAGTTACATTTTGGAAGAAGGGAAAAGAAAGACTGATAAGAGCACAATTTTGAAAAGAGCCACGAGGAGCTGAGGGCAAAGGTTTCAGCCTCATTATCTAGGAAAGAACATGCTCTTTCAATGTCTATTTGTTTAAAACTGCTTTTTTTTCCTCTCCTGATTTGCATAGTCATGACTCAGAGTTTCTCTTCCTATTTTATTCAGACAAATTGTTTTGATTTTGTCATTGTAAAAGATCTGATTAAAAGTGCTACAAATCCTAGAAAAGTTCTGAGAGGGCATGGGCCATTGAAATCCAGTCCAGGTGATATCAGAGAGACCAGCTTTGTTTAGCTGGTAGAGGTTTGGGGAAGGAAAAACAAAAGGTCATGGTTTCAGTAAATAATCTCCTTTATATTCACTACCAGAGGTAAAACTGGCTGGTACTGGGCCCTCGGCAGGAGCAGCCATCAGAAGTATGTGTGGGGGGGATATGACACCTCCATTTTTTTGCTGCTAACATGTGTGTCAAGTAGCCATTTAAACGCATCCATTTAAACACCAATTTTCACTGGGCAAAAGAGGAGCTGACATCTCTCTGGCTGCACTGGTGAACCCATGGCCACTGTTTCTACATGCATACTGTCACTGCCTTCCTCACTGCTGGAGCTGGAGTGAGATCCATTGCAGCCAAGGTGCAGAGTGCAGCAAGGTGGGAGGGGGGCAGGGGGACAGAAAATAGGAGGATGAGAGGTTCTCCCTGCTCCATTCTGGTGTCTCCATCCTTAGGCAGCATGTGGAGCTCATGCCCCACTCACCCACCCATTGTTGCACTGCTGTTCACTTCAAGGGACTTCTACCTGTTTTTACTATCTGCTTCAGAGAACCATAGCTTGGAAAGCAGACCTATAGGCATAATCCTATGGTGTGACTCTAGCACCATGCTAAGAAGTCTGTAGAATTTCTGGTTAGGGATGCAGCATGCATGAACAAGCACTATTTGTCCAGTATGATGCTACCTGGCACCATAATTGAACAACAAAGGTACTGCCCCAGTTAGTCGCGCACATTCAGATCAGGGCATTTTTCCTTCCTGGCCGTTATGACCTGGCTAATGTCCTTTCACCCAAAATATTTATGGTCACATTGTCAAATGTGTCCAATTAAAAGTTCTTCTCTGTGGGACTCTCAGCCCCTCATCCTAATCTTCTCCTCCCAGGAAAGAGAAGAGCTGCCTTTCCTGTTTCAGAATTACTGAAGGGTGAAGAACAAATTTAACACTGCTCAGTGCAGGCCTCTTACAGCCCAAGGTCTGGAACTGTCAAAGAGATTTGCTCAGGTAGACAGACCCTTGGGCTTACATGGGGTTTCCTTGACATCATTACATTTATTCAGGATTACAGTTTGCTCTATATAGTTTCATAGTTGGTAGGGTCAGAAGGGACCTGAGCAGATCATCAAGTCCGACCCCCTGCCATAGGTCTTCCCATACATTTCTCCTTGCAGGATATGGGCTGTCCAGGAGACGGGTAGAAGGAGATGAGATATAAAGGGAAGGGAGAAATAGGTGACTGTGAATGCCAAAAGAAGGTGAGTAGGGAATGGAGGGCAAGAGTAAGGAAAACGGAGGGAAACAAAAGGGGAATGTCTGAATGAGGGTGAAGTGAAACTAATATAAGAGAAAAGCATTGGCTGAACTATGAAAAGTAGAGAGAAGAAAATTAGAAGGGGAACAAAAGTGTATGAAGGGGTGAGAGGGACTGAAAAGGAAAATAAGAAATAAAAGAGTAATGCAAATTTAGAAAAAGAATATGAGATTTAAAGGAACAAAAGGCCCAAACTTTAAAACAGCTCACCGAGTGCAGTATTCATCTAGGAAAGCTCCTGTCCTGAGCCTATTGAAGCTAACTGGTATAAAATTGGCACTTTAAACATGATTGAAAAATTACAGAGGGCAAAGCCAGCCACTGAAAGAAACCTAAAAAAAGAGAGGTGGAGAAGAGAGAGGGAAGGAAAACCAAATTTTACTAAAACATAATAAAATTACTTTGGAGGTAGCTTTAACCAGAATTGTGTCCATGGAAACTAATATCAACATGAAACACACAATCAAAGATGAATGCAAAGCCATTTTGCTGTATCATATGTTTTAATAACTGTTTCTGAAATCTAAGTCATAGTTGAGTAATGGCAATTTTTTCACTAAATTTCAAACACTCTTATGTAGTTATTATTATATGAGAGAGTGAATTTACCTTGAGCATCCCATTCTGATGCTACTGCTATGGAAATCATCTCATTAAACATCTAGAGAGGCCCTGGTTAATAATATACTGATGTGAGGCTGAAGAACCAAACTTTTGTTCAATGGGCACAACACATACATTCAGGTGTCCCACTGACATCTGACCCTACTCTGTACTCTTAATCCCAGGTTTATTCCTCTAAAAGACTGACTGCATTGTTGATATTTGTGTGACTGTTGTATTCTTCCTCAGAAAGGGCATATTTCCAGTGGTGTACAGATATTCCTAGGCATTCAGTAACTCTACAGGAAAGTTGTGAAGCTTAAATAGCTTCTGCATGGCAAAGGGCTTGGAGTTCCTTAGGCACCAACTGCTATCAAAATGCTGAGTGCCACGAGGATAGTAAGATTTTCTCTTCCCTCTTTTTTTTTTTAAAAAAGAGCAAATTCCACTGCACACAGAAACTGCATTAGGGTCCTGCATTCCCACGGATGGGAGGCCAGTTTGATGAGAATGTGTGCGTGCTTCAGTTACCTGCTCAGACCAGCCCAGACCATTTTTACTTTCCTTTCCCCCTTTCCTCACCCTTGTCCCTGGGCTATCTTCACAGAAATGCTGACATCCACTGGTGGGGGGTGACTGAAGACCAGAAGCTGCAGTGGAGGAAATGGAGGAGTATACCTACCTGGCCATGACAACATGCATGATTATAGTAATGAAGCCCACAGGTTGAGGGCTACAGGTTTTTTCCCCAGGTGGACAGGAAATACGTGGAGAAAAGTGGCTAGGCAAGGACAATTATTGGCAGGTCAAGGGCAAGAGGAACCAGGGACCTGTTTAAAACAGGTGTTCTCCAGCTTCATTCAGACAAGAAAAAAATGCAAATGATGAGAATCTACCTAAAGATGCTAAACAGACCTAGGAAGATACAGAGAATACCTACTAATGCAATTTTGTAATTTAATTCAGCACATGCAGGACTTCTTTAAAAGGTCTTGATCTTCTATCCTAGCTTGACAGTAGGAATGCTCTTCAGTAAAGGGAAATAAATCTTTTTCTTATGGAATATTAACTGTTTGTGCTAGTCACTAACTGGATTTGTTCTTTCAAGGCTGGGCTTTCATGAGAGGCTGAAGAAATCAGGCATGGAATATCAACAGGAAATGGACAGCTGACACTGATCAGCTACACGGAACATACTAACCTAAATAGCTTAATGTTCGCAAATTAACGATGAAGTTGCATGTTGCACGTGGACTATACAAAGTCTGTGGAATGTTAAGTGATGTTAAAGTTAAAACACGCTGTGAGCAGTTGCATATTAAAGGTTAATACCATTTCTTACCTGCACAGCTCTGACCTGTCATTACAGGGCTGGCAAGCAGGGTTGTGGGTAGGAGCCAGGACATTTGGGCTCTATCCCTGCTGTGGGGGGGAGAAGGTGGGGGCAAGGGAGGTGTCAGAGAGGGGGGTTGTAGCAGCAGGAGCATGGAGCTGGAAGGTAGAGAGGCATGGGGGCTGTGGCTTCCTGTGGGGGTGAGGTGGCAGAGGCCTGTACTGTGGGAAGCCCTCTGCTGACCCTTGACAACCCAACCCAAGGACAGGAATGTGGGAGCCTGCAGAGGGAAATCACAGCCCCCATATCCCATGCCTCTCTGCCTTCTAGCTCTGTTCTCTTTTCACTGCAGCCCCCATGTGGCATTGGAACAAGTCTTCTCCTAGGCAGTACCACCTCCTAAGCAGTAAAGTTGGGGAGTGGAAAAATTTGTCCACAGAGCAGGAGTGGGAGGTGCTGGAAGTGGTGCATCCTGGGATGCTGGAGGACTGCAAATTGCTCATTTTACCTCCACGGAGCAGATTGATGTTACCTTAACACAAGTTAGGTAGCACAGCCTATAGTTAACTCTCACCTGAAGTGGTATAACTTTGAGATGCTCAGAGGGTACTATTTAGCACTAGTTAATGAGCACTAAAGTGCAGACACTTTTAAGTGTCCTTAGTATGGTCTAAGTGTTACATGTGACTTCACTCTAAGATGCACAGCTCTGACTTGCTGCTAGAAGGCTGGTGAGCAGAAGTGTGACTAGGAGCTGCAAAGTCTACCCCATGGCTGCCTGGCTCATTGGCTTTCCAGTGGGTCCCCACTCACCTGCCCCCACCCCTGGCTCTCCAGCAGCTCCTCTCTCATTCACATCCTCCTTTCCCCCTATGTAGCTCCCCACTTAGCCATGGCTGCCAACTTCTTCCCAGGTCGCTGTCAGTTTGGGGTAATGAAGTTATGAATGACAGATTGTCCACTTAGGAGGATACTGGAGATATGGGAGGACCACAAATTGGTCTCTTGCAGCAAATTGTCTCTTGGAGCACGGGTATTGGTCCCTTGAAGCAGACTGATGTTACTGCAACACAACCTGCATAACACTAGCTGGAGATAATTCTTGCTTGAAGAGGTGTAACTTTGAGATGCTGAGAGTGCACTGACCTCTTCTTTTCCTGCCTTTACAGAAGGACACTGCCATAGTAAAAGCATTTAACACAGGGGAAAGGGAGCATCTAAAAGCATCTAAAAACACTCAGAGATTATGGAAATCCAGCATTTAACGTGTGGGTAGGGAGATCCTTGCATTATATATATATAGTATATGCAAATATATGAATATATGTAATGTAGGTTCCATGAAAGAGAGAAATATTTTTGAGATCAGCAAGATCAGAAAACTAAGGTCTTTTTCTATTAGAGGGTTTCATAACTGCTTAAATGTAACAGATCTGTTGGAATACTGGAAGACAGTACCATAGAGAAAATGTCTGTTTTGATAACACGGAATGGAAGCATCATTTAAAAGACATTGATCTTTTGGTAGAGAATCACTTAAGAAATTGTGTTCAAAAGGAGCTGTTTGCATAGCAGTGCATTCATGCAAACAGACTGGTATCTAAAAGCAAATTAAGAACAAAATGGCTTGCTTTGTCTATTTACACTAACATTATTCCAATATGGCCTTTGGTGATCAAAGTAATGGACTGATTATTCAGAGTCTATAACTTTTAATGTAAATACTCCAAGTAGACTAGTATGGTTGAAGGTGCAGCAACCAGATTCTGTGCACTGGGTGCTAGCTGTGGCAGGAGTGTTAGTGGTGGCTGGGTCTGTGGTGGCAGCTACTGCCACCAGGTCAATAGCAGTCATTTTTGCTCCCCCTCTTGATTGGCCCCCAGGCCAGTGTCCCAGTTCCCCACCCATAGTTACACCCCTGTGTAATGCAGGTTTCCTTAAAGTAATGGTGTACGCTTAAAATTTTGCAGGACAACTGTGACATGAAACAACGTTTCTATGATTAGAACATTACAGCCATGGTGACTGGTTTATAATTCTTCCAGTTTCTCCTGAAACAGTGTACTGAATTCAAAACTTTCTCATGTGGAAATGTTCTCATCTCTTCTATCAGCCTTGGTAATCATTCCTAATCATGTTGAATTACATGCAGCTTGCATACTGGCTGATATCTTGAATAAAGACTGGACAGACAAGTAATGTATAGGCACATGTATGGCTCCCAAAGTTATTACATTTTTTATGGGATAACTTTGTGGCTTATTTCTTGTTTTATCACACCCTTCATTTATTGAATGTGTAGCTGGGTCACAACTTAAGGCATTTTTAAGTGGGCAACCACTCCTTAAGTGTAATGTGTAGATGGAGCCAAAATGTCTTGCAAAAAGTGTGTAATAACTTTGTAGCTTATTCTAATCATACCAGTTATTTAATGTATGGCCAGGTGCTCCCCTGTGGCTGGGGGTCCATCAACTGAGGGGCTTCCGGCCACAGGGGCACCACTGGCTGCCAGTCCCACAACTGACAAGACACTCAGGGGTGGTAGCATTCCTGGTACTGCCTCTGCTGTGAGCATTGTCAGCCATGTGCCTTGCAGCAGGGAGAACACTGTGATCCTAGTGAGGTGCAGAGCTTGCAGCAGGAGCAGCAGGGAGAAAGTTGTCACCACCGCAAACCTTGTGAGGTGCAGCAGTATTCTCCCTGCTGTGAGTCCTGTAGCCCCTGCTGCAAGCCCCACAGCCCATGGTGGCTGTGGGACTCACAGTGGGGGCAGCAAGGGGAATGCTGCCCACTAGGGGTGCGTGAAACTTCAACAGCCATTTCATTTCAGAGGTGTTTCAGCCCCTTTCGGTACTCAAAACACCAAATCTGAAATGAAAAGGAAGGCTCCAGAACATCTTGAAATGAAACAAAACCATTCAAAATGTTTCTGAAATATTTTGGATGTTTTGTAATGTTTTGGAGGTGGACTTGCAGGGAAACAAACTCAGAAGAGGGAGGGAGAAGGGAGCGGGGAAGGACTGCTTTGATATGGTCATCTGTGGGTGGCCAGTATCTGCAATCTGCCCCTGATGTCCCTTCCAATCCCACTGCTCTGGGGGAGGGATGGGAGCCTGCTGTCACCCACACACAGATACGGGGGCCTGCACCCCCCAGGAAGAGTCTGGCACTGCCTCGCAGCCCTCCTTTTAAAGTGTAGGGAGGCTGGGGCTGGATAGGGGATGGGGCTGGGCAGGGCAGCCAAGGGGCTTCTCCCACAGCTCCCCCACACTGGGGCAGAGGCCGTCACAACCAGAGGATCCATGGAGAAGCCCCCATGACTCCCCTGCCCAGCCCCATCCCCCACCTGGCCCCAGCCTCCTGACACTTAAAAAATAAAAAAGCAAAAAAAGCCCCACACTCACCAGCTGCAGCAGCAGCAATTGGCATCTCTGGGGGCTCATAGCTGCTGCATCTTGTGAGTGCAGGGCTTTTTTTTAAAGTGCTGGGA
>NW_017728943.1:51701986-51710488 GCF_001723895.1 Crocodylus porosus | reverse complement strand
GAGAAGCCCCCATGACTCCCCTGCCCAGCCCCATCCCCCACCTGGCCCCAGCCTCCTGACACTTAAAAAATAAAAAAGCAAAAAAAGCCCCACACACAACAGCTGGGGCTGGGGCTGGGGCTGGGCAGGGCAGCCATGGGGGCTTCTCCCACGGCTCCCCCAACCTGGGGAGAGGCAGGCACAGCTGGAGGAGCTACGGAAGAACCTGCAGCCTCCCGGCTATGCCTGCCTTTCTTGGGCCCATCTGAATCTCCAAATCAGTGCCAAAACAGTGTTGAAACTCCAAAACAGATTTGGACAAATCGAAATGGAACAGTGAGCCGAATCACCGAAATGAATCACTGTCTATCCAAAGCGGCTGAATCCAAAATGGAAATGAAACACAGCCATTTCACACAGCCCTACTGCCCACACTTTTAGCCCTGTCAGCTGCGGAGTTCCAGCCATGGGAGTTGCTGTAGGGGGAGCCCGGGATCACAATCCCCCTGTACCAGTGATAAGGCACAATGGGATCTAATGCATGATCCCACAGTTGTACCTTCTGCCATGCACATGTGGCATGTCAGGAGGAGTAATTTTCTGGATTGCACATTAGATCCCATTGTGCCTTTACCTGCACATGTAGAGGGGCTCTTATTCATACTACCCAAGGGAGCTCTAGGATTGGATGTCCTGGAGAAACCTATTGGCAATGACCCAGGATAAAATGTTAAAGCACAAAAATTCGGGGGGAGGGGGGTTAAATTCGGCCCACAAAAAGAAATACATTTTAATGAGGAATATCATCCATAGGATTCAATTTGGGACTGAATTTCATTAATATTTGCCAAAGTTCAGCAGCTATTTAGAAGCTTGTATTATTCAAACATGATCCTGAATTGCCATCTATGCAACAAATGGAGATTTCACAGCAATTTAGTGTTGAGAGAGACACATTTAAAATGAACAGTTAGGGTTAGTAGATGATGGCCAATATCATTTAGCTAATACATGGAAAATGAAGATAGTTTGGAAGGATTTATTTTACCAGACAAAGTTTGTGATACATGAATGACTGCTTTGCCATGAGGTGGATTCACAGTTTAACACCTTTGGATGATGGTCTTCATGAATGATTTTGATTCATAATCTCTCACGTTCCCAACATTCCTATTTTTGTGCATCAAAGAGTGAAAGCTAACCACCCTGCCAAGTTAACAGTAGATTTATAGCTCTTCATTCTCCACTGCTGTATGGTTCACTAGAAGGGATAAAAAAAAAAGAATGAAATCAGTGGAAAGGACCTTGAGAAGGAAATTATTTATATGGCACCTCATACAAACAGATTTCAAAGTTCATTAGAATAAAATCAGAGTAATACAAACATGAGAAAGTATTCTCAAACAGTGGGTCTAATCGTGCAACAAGCTTGAAGGCTTTCTGGCAGGTGATGTCCATAGGAGTTCAGTATGCATTGCAGTAGAAATGAAAGACAATTCACACTTTGTTTTAAGGTATACTGAACAGGAGGTGCTATGGCCAGTTACTCCTGCTTGTTTGCTATTTATTTAGTGATCACAGCAAACGCAGTGCTGTGTGATACGGACAAAAAGAGGCTCCAAAGATATCACAATCTAGGTTTCCTAATCAGGAAAGTATTCCTTGTTAGGAAGGATACTTGAGTTTGTGTATACTCGTTCCAGGACAGGCATGGACTAAAATACATGCTGAGTGCTTTCCTGGATAAGGGTCTAAGATAGATTTTACCCCAATGCCTGATTTCAAAGACAACTGCAGCACTGTGCCCTAGAAAAGGCTGCATCAGGACACCCACAATTTTATGTTTTCAGATACTTGTAACTTTCTGAAGATGGCTTCTTTTAGACGGAAATGCTTTGTGCTTAGACACATGTTAATATTGATTTTGTGTGTTGTTTTGATTTGTTTAAATCTAACCATCACACCCACCTTTGTTGAGCTATGGAAATAACATACTTTTTCTCATGTAAAATAAAATATTAGTTTTTGTGCACAGGTGTAATTCAAAATAGCTCGACTTTTGCAAGTTTAAATTTTTTATTTAGTGTGCAATAGTTGGTGTGCCATGATATATAACAGAGGATTGCAAAAACAACCAAATGTAGCACGATTAAAGGATTCAAAAAACATCTGAAAGCAAATGTTTGTATTTGCTCAATTTTCCAGCTGGAGATTACTTTAAACTGTCATTGTGCCATCTCTCCTATGCATGGACTTGCTCTGAAACATGTTACACACTTGACCATTTCTGAAGTCAGCATGTAGCAGCAAAAGACTGATCCCACAGTGGAATTCAACTGAGATCCTAAAGTTGTAAGAGGTGACAAAATGAAGTGATCAGAGTACTTGTTATTTACAGTAACATGATCATATGTTAACGATGAAAACAAAAATGAGATTAGTAGAGTTTTAAGTTTTTGTAATGTACAATTATTTTTCATTAACTATGATAATGTGCTCTTCTGATATGTTTTAACTTTTTTATATCTTGCAACACCATTTGCAGTCTGATTAAAAACCAGTTATACACAGTAAAATTGGTATTAGTTCTATTAGGGAGTCTTTCACTTCAGATCTCCATAACAGTGTCACTGTCCAGTTTGGGACAATGCAGTGAAATAAACATAGACAGGAATATTTTAACTCCTACTTCATTCCTCTTCTTTAAAAAATATGGAAATCAATAAATAATTTATATTAATGCACCATTAACACTAGTTCTAAGACAATGTCAAGAAATTCTAAAAAAACTGAAGGATTTTTGTAGTCATATCTTTTATTGGACCAACTTTTTAGTTGCGGGGGATATTGAAAAGTTTATGGAAATGAAGTACTCTTCCTTTGGTCTCAGGGCTATATCACCCCAACTCTACTGAAAACAGGAAGGTTTTTTTAGAAGTGTCTTTGTTGTTACAGGTGAACTTGACAGAGAGAGCAAAACTGAATTTACACATTTATTGTGGGAGTTCAATGTCCTGTGAAAACTGTTAAGTCTTGTATTTCCTGTCATTTGTAAACTTGTAATCTTCACATGATAACAGTTTAAATTTTTGTGTTATAAACAGGAATAACTTCACTCCCCCTTGAAACACAAGCATGTCTGGTTGGGGAGCATTCAAAGTCTTGAACAGTATATGGGAATGCTGCCAAACAGCTTGAGATAGGTAAGTGAAAAAACAATACTACTTTCAACTGCAACTGCTGGGGATTTTCAGGCAGGAAGAATGTAATTACTTAGCTGGAATATGAAACATTTACAGTAGCTGTAATAACTGTGGGCCTCCAAGCATCTACAAAAAACCTAATAAACCTGGAATCCAATAATATCTTTCAAATTCAATACACTTACGGATTTAAGAGCTTTAAAAAGTGAAGTATCCTTTCAGATGATACTGAAACTTTTCAAAGGTAAAATGCAAGAAGATTCCAAAACAATAACATTGTGGCGAAGAGCAGAGGGCAGTGGATTTCTAAAAAACCTACCTTATCTCCTAGCTATAGATTTGGTCCAACAAATATCAGCAACCCCCCTCGCCTCCTTTGCTTCTCATATGTCTTTTGCAAAGCACAGTACAATTCAGGTATTCCTATTAGTGGCAGATGAACTGAAATCTGAAATGCTCCTTCAACATCTCCTTTCTTTTGCAGTTTCTTGTGATTCTTGGAAAATCATATACTGCTATGAATATGAAAGTTTTTCCACTTGATTTTGCATACACAAAGAAACAGCCATGTTCTCATAGAAAGTCCAAAATTCCTGCCAGCTCATTCTTTTTCATTAACCTCTATGCTCATTATTGGGCAAAGCCCAAAACTTAAAGCATGCTGAGGGATATTAATGGTTTGTAAGGTGCACCTGCAAGATATTTCAGGCCATATCTTACTGCACTCGATCATATGAAGTAGCTCCATTTTTCTCAAGATTATGGGTGGTATAAATAAGATAAGCAGGATATCAGACCTTATATGATACACCATTGCAGTGAGGGCCAACCTTTTTGCAGGAGTGCCACAGATTAGACCTGCACCCTCCCCAAGTGACAATCCAATCCCCTTCCTTTGCCTGCTCTGCTTTCTGCTCCCTGCTCTGTGCTCCCTGCCTGATCTATTCTGCTTTCTGCTTCCTGTCCTGTGAGGCCTGCCTGATCTCCTGCTCTGCCTTCTGATTCCTGACTTTGCTGCTGCGATGCTACCTGTCCCAACATTGCTAACTGTCCCTTCCCTGGCCTGTTATGTGCCACACACATGCCGTGGATTAGCTATCCCTGTACTAAGTGCAATGCTAACCATCTATGGGTCCAGTTGGGTGATGCACACCTATCACGAATCACAAAAGCATAACTGCTCAGGTTTGCACCCTGCATCAAACCTGCTGTGGGGGAGGTGTCTGGGGAGTCAGCCTCATGCCCCTAATCTAGGGCAGGCAGCAGGGCTGGGGGCAGCAGGGTTTGAGGTAGCCTAATGCTGCCCGCTGCTAGGGCTGACCCTGCTGCTGTTTGAAGAGGTGTTGGCCCAGCCAGCAGGGGGTTAATGCATCCCGTACTGCAGCCACTGCTGAATGATGTCACCAGCCACATTTGGAAAATGTGATTTGGAGGTGAAAAAAAACAGTGGCTGGTCTCAACTCCTCCTCCAGCAGCCATAGGAGGCTGCTTTGAGCTCCACTGCCGCTGGCACTACCTCTGCTGTGGCAGTAAGAAAAGCATGGACTAACCCCTCACCGTGCCCCACTCACACACCCCATATTACACTCCTGGTGACTCCATTAGCTCATTACAAGATCCATATGGCAAAGCACCTTCCAAAAGAAATCCAGACTACCTGAAGTGGAGGAGGGAAGTGTGTAATCAAATGATCCACAGAGGCAATAGAAGAAAGAAGGTGAAGTGCAGATGAAGGAAAAGGAGAACAACAGCAAGTTTGAGGTGGTGAGGTTCATTTTGTTAACCAGGACATTTAGAGATAAAATTACTCATTGTAGCCTAAATAATACTGAAAAACTCAAATAAATGATCTCTCAGGCTCCTATCTAGTCATTTAAATATCAGGCGTTATACAATCATTTAGCCATCCACCTTCTCACTTAGCTCCACAGATTACAGGGTGAAGGAGAGAGAATCAGTGCTCTGTCACAAAGAATTGGAATTAAGGCCACTTTTCTCAGCATGTTCCAGTGAGTTGGAAGGAGGATGCAGTGTTGAAAGTGCTATTAGGTTGAAGAGGGGAGGAAAACAAGGCAGGATAATGGGATAATGATTTGCAGAAGGACTAGCATGAATGGGGAATTGCGTCATGCAGTATTACATAGAAGGCTGGAATATTCCTACAGGAATATGAAAGGGAAATCTATAGGCCAAAATCAGCTCCAATGGAAGCAGGATCAATTCCCTTGACTTTACTGGAGTTTCACTGGAGGGTTGAGTTCGGTCCCAGTTGCCATGATTAATGGTAATAACAAGAATTCATTGGTCTTATATACAACAGGCAGGTATATATTTTTTTAAAAGGGACTAATAATTCGGGGTCTTTGTGCAGTACATTTTCTGAAGATCAGGTCTTTAGAAGGTGAGTACCCAAAACAGGCACTTCTGGAGTCTCTGGTGGCTTTTGAAAAGGCTGGGGCACATTATTAGGATAATCAGGTTGCAAATCAAATCCCTTTTTGCTTATGTAAAAAATCATAGAGAAAAGTAGAGGATTGAGTATCCACAACACTGGTAGAGAGTTGTTAGGAAGCATCTCAGAATAATCAGAGGCATGAGTCTGAGGATAGTGCTCTAACCATTTTATAAAGAGCTGAATGCTAAAAGCCTTACTTTTCATGCAGGTCAAATTCCCATTAGATTAAATCTTGAACCTATTGCAAAAGTTTTTCTGCATCCATACACAGGCAAACTGCATGTGTTTTCACTAAGGAAATTGCCTTAGATTTGGCCTATTGAATTCTGTGGGAGTTTGTTGTGAAAAAGGACTTCAAGGTTTAGCCCATCATTTGTATATGAAAAATATTTACTGTGAGAAATTTCCTGTTTTCTGTTTCTTGGCAGAATGTTCTTGCACAGTGTAATTAAAGCATGTTGGGTTCCACATGCTGGAAGATTCATATAATTTATCATTCATTTAGCATGTTTTAAATTTTAAAATAAGGGTCAAATTAAAATCAGAAAACAGATACATCTCCATTTGTGCCTAGGCACGTATATGAAATAAATATAGTGAAAAGGGAGCATGAAGCATGTAAATACAGAAATTTAAAGATTTAAGGTGTAATTAGAAAGAGTTGAGCAAATCTTGATGATCATATTATGGACTTTTAACCAAATCCTTCAAGAATCTTGCATCCACATCCTTACATTAGAAATAATGCATTGAACTGAATTTTCATTCTCAGTGAAATCCCATATAAATACTCCTCAAAAAGATCTCTGATAAATTAATTAAATTCATGAGTCCAAAGCCTGAATAGCCTCTTGACATAAGAGTTAAATGACTCTCAAATATTTAAAATACAGATAACATTAATGAGCCCCTCCCTTCCATCCTTCTTTTTCAGTCCATAGGTGAAATAATTTAATTCATTTCTAGCCGAATTTTGTTTCTTTCCCTTCATCTTTCATTATTACTATACTCCATGAACCGAGGCTTTCAGACTTTCCACTCCCTTACGCAAGTATAATCTACATAGCAGAAAATGATCTATAAGCTAGTTCTGAAATCTGATTATGCTCCATATCTTGGCAAATCTTCTGTTTTCTTCATATTACCTGGGCATATTAATAGCACAGCTGATATCAGAATTTAGTGCATTTTTTCATAACAATATAGGCTGACGTCTTTTAATAAGGTTAGATAGTTAAAATTTATAGTCAGAGATATTCCGTGTAAGCCAGTAAGATTTTATTGGGATATCTTTACAGTGTAATGATTGGAATCAGGGAAGTTTTTTCTTGTAAATGTGACTGAGTCACATACTCATTATATAAATTTAGGAGTGATTGTTCACATTCTTGTAATTTGTGATAGAAGCTTTAACAGAAAAGTTTGCCACAGAAACTGAAGGTTGTCATACAATATTTAACAAATCAGGAAGGAGGAAACATTCAAATTACGGGATGGCTCAGAATAAATGCTGGTAAAATTGGCATTCCAGGAAGCTCTGACTCCTACAGAGAAGTCTGAAAGGCAGTTAAATCTGTCCTAAACAATAGAAAATCTGTATTCTTAGGTTGTGTTGCTGTCCTGTGTCTTTCCAGATTTTAACTGAGTTGTCAGAACAATGTTAATAAACTCAAATTATGGATATGATCAGACTACCTAGTCTAATAATCTACAATACAGTGTTACTGTCATCACTTGTGGGGGGGGGGGCACTATTTTAATTAGCTGAAGAGAGTAGCACATGAGGATTTTGAGCCAACAGGAGTGGTGTTCACATTTCCATTTCATTAGCCAAGCAAAGTAAGGTCCTTAACCCAATGACATTTTTGCTTGCTTATTTGTAATGGGATATTTTTGAATGCTTCATCTGATCAATGCCAAAGTTTAAGGGAATAGTCTAGGCTAAAGCTCTCTAACTTCTGAGCATCTGTGGGTCACACCTTCCCTTTGCTGCCTTCCCTGTGTGCTACACTGCCTTGCTGCCAGGGGCTGGCAGGAAGTAGAAGCTGGAGAAGGGAAGAGAGCCTGGAGACCCTGGTGGCCTGGGGAGGGAGGTGGCAATGGCAGCAGCAGCAGCTGGAGCAGGCAAGGGAAGGAGGTGGTGATGGCTGGGCATGGGGAATGGTGCCTGGACCTGTGGAGGAAAGCACAGGGAGTGAAGGAGGTAAATGGCAGAGTCTGTGGGTCCCACATTAAGCATTCGTGAGCTGTCAGTTGGACAGCCTTGATCTAGGCATTAAGGAGCAGAATTCCATGGATTTTGGGGAAAAGAAGGCAACATAAAGCCTTTTATATCTATTTAGCAGCTCAAGTAGTTTCAGCCTCCCCTGTAGGTATCTATAAATGCAGGCTGGTGACAGCCATTAATATCTTCCAGGATAATAATCCCCACAACTTCTGCCCATTGTAGTGGAGTTTAATTTCTTCCTGTCACTTTCAGAGAGAAAGAGAAGAAACAGGAAGAGCAGCTGGGAGGGAATGGGGGAATAAGGTTAGGGGTCATACCTGTGTCAGGGGTCAGACAATGAAGGACGTTGGTATATAAGTAGAGGTGAATAAGAGGACACACAGCCCCTAAAAGAGGGAAAAACTAGACATGCAGACCACACAGGGCTCCTAACAGGAAAGAATGATTGTAGGGAGATTCTGAAATGTAAAGGAAAAAGGGGTGGCATGTAGGAAGCTGGGAGGTGAGTGGGATGCTGCTTTAGTTAGTTAGTTGCAGATAGTTTCATAGTTTTATAGTTTCTAGGGTTGGAAGGGACCTGAGCAGATCATCTAGTCCGACCCCCTGCCATGGCAGGAAAGAATACTGGGGTCAAACGA
>NW_017728943.1:51677430-51701106 GCF_001723895.1 Crocodylus porosus | reverse complement strand
CCTGCATCTAATGATCTGGTGATCTGATCGTAAAAGGCCACCAGGTTGGTCTGACAGGACCTGCCATTGATGAACCCATGCTGGTTGCCCCTAAGCATGCAGTCCCCTGCTGGCCCCTCCTGGATGTGTGCCAGTATAATTTTCTTGAACAGCTTGCCTAGGATCGAGGTGAGACTAACCAGATCTGAAAGCCCCATTAATTAAAGTCCCCAGAGTGTCATGTATATCAGCATCCCTATGCTAAAAAATGGTGGTGGGGGCGCTTTGACTAAAGATCATCAAACAAGCTTTAGTTAAAGAGCCCTTCTGTCATTTTTCAGTGTGGGGATGCTGATACACATGGCGCTGGAGTCTGCTCCAACATGCTGTAACTACAGTGTGTTGAAGCATCATCCCTGCATATGTATAGGAGCCCAGTGAGCTTGATAAAAGATCCATCATTGAAATGAGGCTGGATGCAACAGAGGGAGCAGAGAAGTGCCATCTTGTGTCTGGACAGGAGCACGGCACCCTGCAGGGAGCTCTTTCCCAGCATTTTGTGGTCTATAGGAGCCTCTGTAATTCCCCCCCTTCAACCATATGCTGATGTTGCATCCCATCAGCCATTGCCTGCCTGTAATGGCTGCTTGTCTCAAAGGTAGGCAGGGACATGTAGGAGACCAAGCAGGACAGAGAAGGAGTGATGCGGTTGGGATGGAGCCTTGAGGTGAGGATGGGGGAGAGGCAGGAGGGAGGGGTGTGCCATGCCAGGATGGGGGCTGGACTGAGTACGGGATGTGAAGTTACCAATGAAACCATAAATGCAAACTTTGAATTATGAGGGGTACTTGTCACTTTAGCGTGCGCACATACACACACATGCACTCACTCATTCAAACCCAGGCCATTTAAACCCATGTAGTATAGTGTATAGTAGCTGCTGTAGTGATTGTGAGAGCATTGGTGACAGTGTATCTACCTATTTGAGGCTGTGGAGTTTGCTGTTGATGGTCAGCTTCCTTCAAGGAAATGTCTTCTCCAGAAGGGGGGTCACCTGTTTCTCCTTCTGTCTCGGTAGCTCAGGTGCTGGATGAGAGGGTGCCACTGAGGGTCATGCTTCACTGCCTTTTATCCGTTTCTGGCAGACTTGTGTGATCCTCCAGCATCATTTTGGCTGCCCAGTCTGGAGGTCGCTGTCCCTCGTGGGTCTTGAGTAGTGCCAGCTGTTAGTCACAGAGGTTTCGCCTTCCGGTAGTGCAGTTTTGCGAGTCAGTTTGTGATTTTGATTAATTAACAATAGTATTGTTAAGGGTTGCAGGAATAGTGAATAGGGTGGGTGCTCAGTCTCAGAAATCAGTTTCTTGGCTTGATTAGCCTAAAATGGCTTGTAGAGTAGAGTTTTGTAATGGTAAGTTCCTCTGGCAAGCAAATGTAATTTAATTACCTACTGATCATCATACATACTCACATTCACTCAAGGGACCAGCCCAATATAGCAGATTTTATCACTTTACAATTACAGTTTCAGTGCAGTTTTTAACAATGGTCCAGGGTGTAAATTCATTCTACAGGGAGTGCTTTCCTTAAGGGTTTAAAAGTATAAAATACAAAATGCCATGGTAAAATTGAGACAGATGAAATATAAAAATGCACTCTGAGAAATATATAAAAATGTAATGTGATATAGTGAGGATCAAAAGCTACTGTGGACAGTAAGTGAGTTAAGTTAGCACCAGGATATATTTACAGTCTTTGAAGTGGATATTTTAGTTTTTTGTTTTCTTTAGTAACATTGAGCTTAATTAATATGTAGATGTAGTTTGTAGGTTTCTCCTACAGAAAGCCACTTCAGCTTTCTGGCTTACTCTGAGACTTGCCACACCCATGCAATGAGTGTGCTAAGTCTCTGCCAATACTTGGAAAAAGAAATGCACAAAATGGGGGGCGCAGGCAAGAAGGGGCTTCTTGTTACAAGAAAATGGCAGCAGTGTGCTTTTGAACTAAAACACCTTCCATATGTTTTAGTTCAAAAGTACACTGCTGCCATTTTCTCAGCACTGATGCGCATTTTGCCAGTTATACAAATGTGTGCTGCAGTGGCAGGCGCTTTTAAAAGCACCTGGTGCTGCGGCGCAAGTATGTTACAAATGCCCTTTGTTACCATTGTCCAGGGCCTGGCAGAAAGGGTACATTTATATTAAGTAAAACATATGTCAGTAAAAAAGCTTGGTTGTCTGTAAAAAGCTTGCCGATTGTTAATACAAATATTCTTGTTTTGGCAACTGTTTGGCTCATGGATGCACTGTGATCCAATGAAACCCCCAACTATGAATTAGGGACCCAGGTTCAACATATAGGAGTGAAATGCAGAGAAAAGCAGCAAGGTTTAGGCAACCAAGTGGCCAGAGATGGAGATTAGGTGCTGAAGCCTGACCCTCCTAACCACAAAAAAATAAAAATAAAGAAAAATAAAAAGACCTTCAGCCATTCTGGAATTGTTAATATTGATTAAAACACTCACTGAGGATAGGAGCATTTGAATCCTTATCCCAGAAACTGCCTAACCCTCAAGGTTCTGGGACCTCCTAGGTGTGTGTTACTCAATCTTTTAATTATTTGAAAGGGATGGAGCTAGACTGTCCTTAGTGATGGCAAATGACACATCAAGGAGCAACGGTCTAAAGTTGCAGCAAGGGAAATTTAAGTTAGATATTAGGAAAAAGCTTTCTCCAAAGGAGGGTAGTAAAACATTGGAACGGGTTACCCAGAGAGGTTGTGGAATCTCTATCCATGGAGGTTTTTAAGACCCAAATAGACAAAGCCTTAGTTGGGGTGGCCCTGCTTTGAGCAGAGGGTTGGACTAGTTGACCGCCTGAGATCCCTTCCAACCCTAATTTTCTGTGATTCTGTGAAGAGTTGCTCAGGTCTTATTAATACCAGCAGTTTCTCAGAAATCCATTTCTTGTGTAGCACTGATATCCTGTTGTCTCTAATGGATTACTATTCGTTCTCATTAAGGGAGGTGCATGTCATACATTTCATTTTTGCCTCTTTACTTACCAAGGCTATCTCCTGACACAAAATTGAAACAGTATTTTGCAGTCTTATCCACCTTTGAGGGATGACAGTCTTATCTACTCTTGGTCACGCTATGATATAAAGCAGAAGAAAACAAACTCTGCATGCCATCCGACCGCATTTTTCTATTTATTTCAAAAGTCTTTGAAATATCTTAATCACAGCAATCCAAATGTCATTTGGAGTTTGATATCCTTTCAGGTACACAGAATTCATTGTTGGTTGTACATCATGTCATTAAAATTACATAAGAATGTAAATTAAATACAATTAGCAGGTTTCAGTATCTTAATTGTTAGCTATTAATTACCTGTCATTATCAAGTAATATTATTTCATGAATATCTTTCTATCCATTTACAATGTAGCTGTTGTTAGTCTCTCTTTCTGCTTTCTAGATCAGGAAGGGTATGTCTGCACCACTTCAATGCCACAACTGGGCGTGCTGCTGTGAAGTGTACCCGGTCAATTTACTCTAGCTCTGTGCATGCTATATGTCAAAAATAGGTGACATTGCTGGCTTTAGAACTGTCTAGCACAGATGGGCATACCCAAGACTGAGGGCTTGGGAGTAGCGTTGAGTATATCCTGGGTGTGCACTAAAAGCAACTTCATTACAATTTTTCAGTTTGTAACAGAAAATGAGTAGGTGTGCTATACTTTACTGTAGCACTTTTTGGTGTGGTGTATGTAGACATACCCTTGGAGTATTAGTCTTATCAAAGGGGTACATAACACAAAATATCCATCCATTGATGTTTGCAACCTGTATATATCTGTAGAAATGTGATTCCCATTTCACTAGCTTAGTATATGGCTTTTAATCCTCTTCATTCAAAGGTTTTACAGTGGAAAAAATCCTGAGTTGGCATCAAAAATATTCTTTACTGTTGCAAGCATTTACATCTAATTGTACATGCTAGAAGCAAACTTCCCATCAACCCAGAATTAAATTATTAAAAAAAAAATGTCACTTGATTAAATAGTTTTCAGTCTTGAAATGTATTTTAGTTTAATGTTTTGCTAGGAACGCTGAAAGAGGATAAAAACGTACACCTGCTAATCAATGATCTATGGGAATTTATATCTCTTCACCTCCTGACATAGTAAATGCAATTGAAGATCTGCTCAAGAATTCTCACAGCTGCTTTTGACTTTTAATAAGCCTTTGAAGCCAATTAAGCCTCCTTACCATATTAAGTATATTCTGAGTTCAACAAAATTACTTCAGATTCAAACCCCACTGTATTTGAGAGAAGAATCTATTCCTATAACCCATTAGCTACATTTACTTAATCATGTGACCTGAAGGTCATACTGATTTCTTTAAGAATATATAAAATCAAACCATCACTCTTCAGTTGGCAGCTTCGTGGAAGAGCAAATTCATTCACTTTTTCAAGCTATGCAAAGTTTGGTTTAGCAAAAATCAGGTCCAGATTCTGAAAAAGAAGCTTAAGATCTTGAGCACCAGCCCTCCAGGCAGTTGGATTCTTTTGCTACTCGCTGTTTTTCCTGACTTAACTAAAGTATGCATGAACTGCAATTTAAAGATATATAGTAATGCTATACGTGTTATGAGAGACTTCTATTTCTTTTGTAGGCTTTCCAGTTATGTGATCTGGAGAAAAATGTTGTTCAGGGGAGGGCTTATGATGATAAAATTCTTTCCAGTATAGAAGACCCAAGCAAATTGCCTCAGAGAAGCATGAGAAGGGTTTATAGTGCTGAGAATGGCTTTTTTACATGCTGACTTACATGGTGAATAGCTATCTGAGAATATGGCTAATAAGTGAAAGTGAAAGAGGCAAGTGCTTTATTTGGAATTTTTTTTATTGAACCAACTGTATAGTTGGAAAAGATGTTGGACAATCCGTCAGGGACAAAGCGCAAGTGAAAGGCTTTTAGAGCCTGTGTGGGAAGGGTGAGAAAGAATTAAATACATGATGCCAGTAGATATGTCAGGGTCATTTCTGAGAGGGTAACTACTCGGTTTTTTTTAGTCTGAATTTTGATTGTTTGAAAGCCTTCTCTCACATGGTGATGTTCAGTTAATCATAATACTTACGTACACCTGTAAAACAGCTTTTCATAGTAAAGCATGCGGTAATATCCATTCTTCTCTCTTTCTCTGAGACACACACCATTATAATGGTAAATTCACTTCCAGTGTGAGAACTGTACAAACTATTCCTTCTCACACTGTGTCAATTCCATGGTGGCATTGGCCTCCTCATGGGCATTGCCCGAGTGGGATCTGATCCTTGAGTTCTTGCTCCAAAAACTCCATCTTCAACCTCTTGAGCTGGACTCTCTCTTGATGTTAACAGAGCATCTGGCTGGTATTGACCAGAAAATGTATATGGAGTTGTCACCATTTCATGATTTTTGCAAAAATATTGAGAGAGATACCACTGAGCACTTGGCAGGCCTTTATCAAGACAGGCCTTGGCTAGAAAGAGCAAGGCTGTTGTAGGACAGGCATTAGATATAGTCACTCAAGGGTATGTGAGGAAACTTGAAAATCAAGTAATTCTGTATGATGGTTATATATAGTCAAGCACTTTCTGAATAATTAGAATCTATATACACTATAGAGGTCATTGTGAAGTCCACTAAGAAGTTGATTTATAAGTGTATTGCAGCTGAACTGTTCCAGTCTATTGGCTTGCAAAGTAATGGATGTGGTAGATTCCAGGGATGGTAGACAGCTTCTGAAATGGTTCCTGTACTATCTCCCCTCCACTGCCATGCTTCCAAAGGGGGCACAAAAGAATAGGAAACCTTTTCCATAGTTGATCTTCAGTTGCAAAAATAGTCCTTGTAGGCTCAGGACTACTAGTTACAAATTAGAGCAACCTTGAGGTTATTCTATTTTATGCCGGGGAACTGTAATGGCTCCAGGATCAAGGAAACTCAAAAACTTCCCACTCCCATAATAATCCTTGCCCAGACCAAAGCACGTTGACACAATTATGTATTGATTTTTTATAGACGAAGAAAATTTAAGTCCTTGCTGCCACAGTGCCACAGAAAACAAGGGCCTCGCCTCAGAATTTTGGCTTGGTTTGGCACAGAGTAGGTCTGGACTTTAGACATTTGTGTGTGTGCAATGCTGTTTGCATCATGCACTTGAGGTTTTGGCCAAAATAATCTGTTGGTATAACCAGAAAATATATTTATTATTGTGCATTTTGTTGTGAGACAGTAGAACATGTCTTTTCTTCTTAGTCAGAAATGGACTTGGTTATTTATGATTCCTATAAGCTTAACATCTGCTTTCATCGCATGAAAAAATAATGAAAACCTAAGGAAGTGTTAGTAGCAATCACAGATATAGCGCTTTCCTGAATCAGAGGTTGAATTTAAAATTAATAAGCACCAGCTATTGTTTCTTAGAAACATTTCAAACAGCAAGTCTTATAATATAAGAGACTTCAGGAGGACAGGCCAAGTGAACCAAAAGCCATATGAATCAATCGAAGTCCAGAAACAGCAATACGCATCATGGAATGGAGTGTGAAATATGCAGTGGTTTTTTATTTTTAGATATAATATAAGCTCTAGTCTACTTCCCAAGCTACCGAGCCATCCTGCCAAACATCAGATTTGTCAGTATATGAGAGAAATTAGTTCTGATCCTGAAACCATTAGTCTCTCTGCCAGTTGTTTCAAGGGAACTCTAAAAGGCTGCTGGCCTTCATAAAGACTACTTGCATGAGTAAGAGTTTACAGTCAGCATAGGGCAAAAATATTCTGGATTGTTTTGTTTTTCTGAAACATGGGCTTCAAACAGCTGAAGATAATTTTACAGTATTAACCATTAATTTGAGCAGTCCCAATCTCACTTCCTTGTAGAAATGCTACTTATAAAACAAATGTGTAATTTAGAAACTCTACAGGTGGGCTTCACATGATTTTGTAAGTGTATTCAGGTAGATAAAATGTTATGGAAAGCAATAAGAATTACCATCTCCATAAATAAGTCTCCTTATCATTCATACATTGGTTTAGTGCCAGGGAGGGAGCGCTATTGCTTGTAGTCATACGAATGAATTCATAGATTCATAGAAGTAGGGTCGGAAGGGAGCTTGTAGATCTTGTAGATCATGGCGTCTGACCCCCTGCCCTGGGCAGGAGAGAAAACCGGGCTTAAATGACCATAGCCAGGTAGACGTCAAGCCTCCTCTTAAAGACCCAGGAGGGCACATTGAAGACCCATTCCAATGGGCACATAAAAGGGATGCTGTGATTCTGTTCAATCTCCAAATTTTCAATGCAAAATGTTAAGGGTAAAAGGTTTTTTTATGTTATTTTTAGTTTAAATATGTTCACAAAAATTCCTGAGCTGGTACACAGCTGCAGTCGCATAACTAGGGCAGGGAGACTGGGGCAACTACACTGGGTGCTGACTTGAGGGGAGGAGGGGTGAACAACAACAGCTGCTGCTAGCAGCTGCATGGTTGTGGTGGTAGCCCACTGTGCCCTGGGTCCCTGGGCACATTGCTACAGCACTGCACAGCCCTAACACTGCATAGCTTATCTATGTGCACAAATTAGACAACGAGCCTACTAGAAACAAATAGCTCTTCTCTTGCCACTGCCCCCCTTGAGTGAAATGCAAAAAGGAAGCAAGTAAAAACATAGACAAAATGATATTAAGTTCATAACATTCTTTTGATGTTAGGAGGATGATGTGGTCTGAGGTTAATAGTTTTTCACCTGACAGTGTCCCTTTAAGAATAAACAACGGTAAAGCTGCTGCACATCATTGTTAAAATGTTCAAGACTTTGTAAATGGGGATATATTTAATAAACTATATTTTTAGTGCTTTTCATTGCTCTAGGTATATTAACGAGCAAGGGTATTCTACTGAACAAAATACAAGTACCTTACAGGGAAAAGAAGTTTTTCAAGGGTTAGCACTCTAAATCAGAATTGCCTTGATACATATCTGACATATTTCAAATGTTGTGCTTTTCAACACTAAAATGTATAGCAAGATTAAAATAGAAGTACTGTATTGCTTTGAATCTATGCATGTTACAGTATTCAAAAAATGCCTCAACATATTCTGTTTGTAAAGAATAAATTTGATGCTGTAATGCAGAAACTGGGAGACTCTAGCAGTCAATGAAATATTTGCTATTTAAATAGTTCTGGTATATTGTTTGAAATATTAGTGATTATCTCCAAGTCATACAGCATATATTGTGATGGAAATGCTTATTTTGATGGACTCTCAGATTTAATAATTCATCTTACAAGTTGTGGGGAAGAAAGTACCCATGTAAGTTTTCCTGTATTTCTTAGGCGTGCTATGTATCCTTCACTGGTTTAGGGCCCAATCCTGCAATCCTTAATACCAGACTGTACTGAACAGAAGGAGACTTGGGGCTACTCACAAGAGTAATGCTCCCAGTGGTAAGGTTTAGTAGGATCAAATTCTTATTTTGTCCACCTCTTATGTAACAGAAATACAGTTCCATATTCTTCTAAATAATTTCCTCCAAACAGCATACAACATGAATATTATAATTACATATAGTGGGGCATATGCTTTGATACTTTCTCATACTGTTATGACACAGATTGAGGGAAGTGATTATTCCCCTCTATTTGGCACTGGTGAGGCTATATCTGGTGTATGGTGTCCACTTTTGGGCCCCCACTACAGAAAGGATG
Organism: Crocodylus porosus; assembly: GCF_001723895.1. NCBI lineage: Eukaryota > Metazoa > Chordata > Crocodylia > Crocodylidae > Crocodylus > Crocodylus porosus. Next base: position 51,692,364 of record NW_017728943.1, on the reverse strand, counting down.
TGGACAAATTGGAGAAAGCCCAGCAGAGGTCAACAAAAATGTTTCAGGGGTGGGGCACATGACTTCTGAAGAGAGGCTGAGGGAACTGGACTTATTTAGTCTGGAGAAGAGAAGATTGAGGGAGGATTTAATTGCAGCTTTCAACTACATGAAGGTACAAAGAGGATGGAGCTAGACTGTTCTCAATGATGGCAAATGAACAAACAAGGAACAATAGGCTCAAGTTGCAGCAGGGATATTAGGAAAAAATTTCTTACTAGGAAGGTAATGAAGAACTGGAACAAGCTACTCAGAGAAGTTGTGGAATCTCCATCCTTACAGGTTTTTAACACACGGGTAGGCAGAACCTTGGCTGGGATGATCTAGTTGGAGATGGTCCTGTTTTGAGCAGAGGGTTGAAATAGATGATCCCCTGAAGTCCCTACCAACCCTAATTTTCTATGATTCTATGATGATTACAAGGAAAACAATTCAAGAATTAAGATCTCCTAGTACATCTGGTTGGCTCCCCAAGCTGCAACGTGCTTCGTTCTTTTTTGAGGTGCAATTCTATTATGAAGTTACAGCAATATAGATAGCAAAAAAGTATTTCAAATATGCAGGTGTACATACTTGGGCTCCTTGGACACTAATACCTGTGGAATTAAGTAGATGATGAAGACCCTTTTCTTGATACAATTATCCCCTTGACATTCTTCTTCATTTAGTTCGTTATGCTAAATTGTGAAAATAGTAGATACATTCTGTGTACTATATCTTGTATCTTCCCTTTGTTTGGGAAGGTGTGGCAATATGGTATAATTGTTATGGTCTGACACAATTGCTGTTCATACAGTGCAAGTCTTAACTCCTCCTTCAGCTAAAAAAATGTCATGTTTTGGCATCATGCAGCTGACCATTCTGAGGTTACTTTGAATCTAGACTATATTGCTGTATAACACTCATGCAAAAAACAATCCACTCATTCACCTGGCCTTAAAGTATTTTGTAGTGAAAGGGTAGAATGCAAATATATAGCAGAAAAGGATATATATTTTGAAATATAAAACTACAGTCTGGAATTTGGAGAAGTTCCTCAGCATAGGTCCCATACAATGTATTTATGATGCATAAAAAAACCCACTGATTATTGTTAGTATGTAACTGTTCCTTCAAGTGACCTATTCATAGGGTGACTGTATGTCCTAGTTTGGCCAGGACACTTCTGGATTCTATCGCCTGGTCCTGGATGTTTGGTCAAAAGTCCAGGGCTGGAGTTTGGTGGGGAGGCAGAGTGGCATGGCGTGCCAGGCAGGATCCAGTGGTGCTGTGCAGGAGCAAGTACGTGTCACATGTGTGTGGGGTGGTACCTGCTCCCGTCTGCCTGTCTTGCTCCCGTACAGCACCAATGGTGCCTGCCCGGGCACCTGCCTGGTGCAGCATGCTGCTCCTCCTCCCTGCTGGACTCCAGCCCAGGACTTTTGACCAACTACCCAGGATTGTCAGAATCCGGGAGTGGCCAAATCGGGATGTCCGGGCACCCTACCTAGTTCGAACATTTCCACAAACTTTGAACTGTTGCTGTCTTCTTAGCAAGATTACTGAAAGAAGCAAAATTTAATTTCAAATGTTGCGAGTATTAACATAATTGCATATTACTGCAAAATTTGCAGTTTGTAATTCACTATGGATTACTTGAGAAACTCTTTTGGTATCGCTTCTATACTCTAATTAGATGAATTATGTAACACAGCATGAACTGTATATTGTATTATAACACTCACAGTTTGTGTTGTGTTGGTTAGTTACATAAATCATTCAGCTAGGGAAGTGAAGTAGTGCCATATGATTTACTATATATTTGGAACCCACAGAATGCAAATTGTGGGTATGTGTAGTTTGTGAATATGCCATAGAAGGCTAATCATTTCCTGAAAAATGTTCTAATTAAGAAGCTAAAAAGTAAATGGATGTGAGAACTTTCTCTCCATTTCCAGGCAGGGCGTATGCAGGAATATACTGATTGCAATTTCACTCAAAGCAAATGCTCAGACTTATATCAAGTATATAATACATGTCTTGACTGCAGGGCATTCAGTGTTTTTGACAACAAACACACAATTTTCCTCTAGGCTCTTCTTTCAGTAATGAGTTGAGCAAGAATTTAGAGGCAATAGGCTCAATTATACTCTCACTTTCACCTGTAGAAAACACAGATGAATTAGAGGAGATGTATGCCCAATAACTTCATATAAAATGTCCAAGAGAAAAATATTTTACAGAATATTGCTGAGAACAAAGTGAGCATAGTTATTCCACACCATATAAGTTCTGTAAGTCATATGGCTGTTATGGAAACAATTCCACTACCACTGGAAAAAATAACTTGCAATATTTAGCTTTTGAGCTATGCAAGAAGCAGCCAAACCCTATGAGTGGTGACTGTGCCTATGAACAGAGAATGTATAATGAATGTTCTTGGTCAAATAATTCCCAGCTACAACTAAAATTATTTTGAATGGCTTTTAGAATGGGCTTCAGCTGCTTTTATTTTCTGCCTGGTTTGGTCTAAGGGGAGCCAAGGTTATGTTATCTCATGCCACATTATACTGGGTCATCTATTTGTTAAAAGCCAAAATAGCAGGAGGTAAATAATGCAATATCACATAATCCAAGGTGAAGCAATTTAGTGCTTACTGACCATGCTCTTTGCTGATCCACTCTGCTAATATTGAAAACTGCAAATAGGTGACAAATAGTTGTCCTGTTAGCTGCTGAGAAACCAGCCAAATTCATGTATTTTTCAGATGTATATTTCAAATACTTCATAATGGAAGTTCTGTACCTCCATTTAAAGTCTTTTGAAATGGGGTATGCTGCTCTAATCTCCTCCGGTTGTATGTATGTACCTTCTGTTACATGAATAGACGTTGCTTATGAGACTGTGATTACTGCTAGAAATAGGCACACTGTGGCCTAAACTTGAAAACACTTTAATAAATGACTGAGCTCAGTAGGATTATTCATGTGTGGAAAAGCACTCAATCAGTAATTCAATTTTTTACTATAAAAGGAGCTCTGGGCAGATCCACTTGTTGCATGGACCAGGCATAAGCCACTTGTGTCACAACATGCATATCTTAATTTAACACAAATAGAAGAATAAAGCCTCTACTCATTCCCCTTGGATGCTAATAAACTAGTGGTATACATGACCCCACAATTGGCTGAGTGGATGCATCTACAAAAGACATTTATTGTGCAGTTAACTAATTAACTGTGCAGTAAACATCTCAGCATCTATATGTGCGCCCCTATTAGAGGGCATGAAACTAATAAAGTTTCAATAAAGTTTCAATAAAGTCCCTATTAGGGCTGCATAGTGTTTTCATGCACAGCAGTGCACATGTAGATGCTGACTGACTGGCCCTCCACACCACACTCAGCCTGGTCAGAGCAGCTTTGGGTTGGCAGGCTGACCACGTGGCCCCCTGCCAGCTGGGACTGCTCTGAACAGGCTCCATGTGTTTTGCATGAATAAACTCTGGAGCTAATTGCTCTGTAGTTATTTGCTGCCATGTGCATGTTCAAATGGTGCACCCAGGAGCAATAAACTCTGGAGCAACAAGCTCTGGGGTTTATTCACATGCACTAATTGCACATGTAGATGTACCCAGTCAGTCAGAAAATAGTATTTGGTTCTCCGTGCTGGTTTATGTGGGGAAAAGACCAGTTATTTCCCTCCTTCCTCTCTAGACAAGTCAGTGGCTCTTCTCCTGCAATGTCTGAAGATAGCAGTCCATTTACCAAAGGCAATCCATTTACCAAATATACCAGAGGGATTGAAGACAGTAGCCAGTATCCTTTTCCACAAGTAGCTAGTATCCTTTTCCACAAGAAGATAACACCAGGAAAGGCTGAAGGATGTTTGTGTTTGGTTATGTAAGCTGCTGTGGTTCTCCAGAATTTTAGCTAATCTGGCCAAACATTGAAGTCAGAACTTCAATTGGTTTCTCCTATCACTTGAATTATGTAGAGAGTTGAGCTTTCAAACCATGTGTACAGTTCACTTTTATATTTAATTTGCTTATGTAAAGTAACTTTGTAATTCATCCTTACTTCTCATGTACTTTTGCTATGAGAAGCTAACTTAGGGCATGCTTCTGCAGGCATTTGGGCTATATTAATGCTAAGAAATATATATGTTTTTATTTTATTCCACTGGTAGTGAGAGTATTCATGGTGATAAAACTCATTAATGTTTTGGGTACACTGAAGAGATATGGGGAAGTGTTCCTGATGCTAATCTGGCTGATTTATCAGCTGTTTCATTCATCTAACCCCACTCAGTCTCAAGTTTGCTTTCTTCACTGGGACAATTTCTCCCCAGCTGGCAGGATCAGAACTTGTACAGACCCCCCATGGCCCTTTCAGAGTCACAGTCAGAATGCTTACAACCCTGAGTTCAATCCCAACAGGTCCACATGCTTATAACATGTTTTATATAGATGAATGACATTTCAGCATATCGTTCTATAGTATCTTCTCTTCTCTCTTCACTAACATTGACAAATATGATTGTTGTTATACATTGGCTAGACATTTCAAGTGCAAAAACCTCAAAGTTTCAAGTCAGAAGTGGATTTTACAAACTAGATTTCAAAACATTTTGTAGACCTCAAAAGAAAGCAAAATAAGGACCAAAACCCATGCAAAATGAAAAAAAAGTCTGTGCTAAATGTCATGAACATATTTTCAACAATTCCCACTTAGTGTAAACCTGTTCCCATCTTTTTCCCTGCTTATTCACCAATCAGTGCTTTAACAGTAATCCTGCTTAGTATGTACCTGAGTGATTTCCAATAAGTAATATTGATCTGTGTTGTTTTTCAAATGGTGGCTTCTTAGCTTGCTATTTGCTAAGCACTTAAATACTCATTTGTGTGCTAGAGCAATATAGCCTAATCCACAGCCCACTGAAATCCCTGGAAGCCTTTAGCTTCAGACCCATACAAAAGAGAATACATATATATATAAACTAGTGCTTTGAAATGCAGCTCAAAGAAACTTCACAAAACTCCTCTTAGTTCAGTGTTTTCAGTTCAAATAAGAAATACAGACCAGGTTTATCAGAAGGTGCCCTAGGGTTTGTGGGCTTTTTAGATTAAGACTAGCTGAATACAAGATAACAGTTACAGCAGACCTAGGCCAATCTATAATTTACATGCAAAATCTTAGAGCAAGTTACCTTCCAGATTGTCTCCAGTAAAAAGCCACTATTTCACCTAAGCTTATCTTTGAGATTTTTCAAAGCAAATTTAATGTTACAGAACCACAAAGAACTGCAAAGGAAATATAGGTATAGCTCCATGAAACTACATTCAATAGTATTCTAAAGTAAGAAATGTATGCTTGTAGCATGAACAGATGTAAAATTTGGGGTGGGGGGAAGCCTACTTTAATGTAATAATTTATTTTCATATGAAAGCAGCAAATTGTGCCACTGGCAATGAAATAAATGATAGCTAGGATGACTATGTATTTTCTAGAAGATGGAAACATTTGAAGGAACTATTGGCTGGTTTTATATGAAATGAGGTCAGCAATGAAGGTGAGGTGATGCATGTGCCCCTTGGCTGTACAGTTGCTCTAAACACCTAGGAATAGTATTACATATACAGCCTTGGTAGTTGTAACCACTTGCGATGTAACTTCTTGAAGTCAGTTATTGGGTAGTGCTCAAGACAAGAATATGAAAAATGTGCTGAGACATTCAGTCATAGCTGTGTGAATTTATTGGGTTTGGCCCTACACCACTAAAATCAATTGGATTCCTTTCTTTGACTTCAGTAGGAGCATGGTACAAACCCGGTTTATCTGCTGTCACATACTTTTGTGCTCTGTACAGTATTGGTTTATAATGAATTATTGGGGAATACAAGATACAAAAGTTCAGGTCTAGACCCAAACTTCAGCAAAGTGTGGGCACAGGGTTATTCAATGATGGGATGTTAGTTTGTCTCATCTCTGTCAAGTTTGAGTCCAGATCTGAACTATCCCACAGTTTGGTGGCATTTTGATCCAGAGTTTTGCTTCTGCCTATTTTTTACAATGAAGGAAAGCCCCTTGATAGGGACACTGTCTTGATGAGGCAGATCACTCTTCCAAATCTGTCAAGTGCTAGAGGATGTCATTCTCCACGTCAGCCATGTGAAGAATAAAATAGGGTATAGATAGCATTGCACCCCGGAGACAACTTAAAAAAACCAAACTCCAAACAAACGGCAGGCCTATCTCTAAACTCAGGACTTTGATAAAATTGCCTTCAATAACTGTAGCCCAATCACCTTTTTATTTTTATTAAATAAAGAATAAGAAAGTGTCCTTTTCTCATAGAAGAGAATTTCAAAAACTCTACCTAGAATCACTTGTTTCTGCCAATCTATTGTTCATGATGGCGAGAGCACCCACTCCTGCAGAGAAGCCATTTTGTCTGGTGTTGATACAGACATTTCGAGGATAGCCGTTGGCCGTCTCTGACAACTGCTTTTGCAAAATGGCCAGGGAAACTTTGTTTGAAGCTGTGAGCTCCCTCATTGAGATCATTTCACCAGAAAGCCTCCTCCCCTCTGTGTCACTATCGTACTGTCCATCAGTTTCCATAGAGAGGTTATGCCGGCGTAAGCGGGCTCCAGGGGTAATGGCGTTGCGTCGTCCAAGGCGGGCACTTGATTTATGGCACTTTGAACAACATCTGCATCCAAACTTTTTCAACACCCAATTTAAAACTTGCTTGATTACAATCGATATGACATTAAAAAGAGAGTATATGCAACATACCCCCATTAATATAAACATAAAGTTTCCAAATCTATATAATCCCTGATTTTGGTACACAGCATTTTGACTGCTTACCAAGTCTCCAAAGCCAATGGTGCTGAAGGTAACAAAACAATAGTATAAGGAGTCAATGTAGTTCCATCCTTCCACTGCGGTGTACATAGCTGAGGCACAGCAGGAAAGCATGATGGCAAAAATTCCCAGAATCAGCATCACATGATAAACAGATGGCTTCCAGCCAGGAAGACTGCCCACATTAGAGATTGCTGAACCCCTTCGGAAGTTAGGAGGTAGAAGACCACTTCTTCGCAGCTGTCTCTCACGACAAGTCTTCATGATAAAAGCCAGAAGAGAGATAATACGCTCCAGGAAGAGGTTGAAGAAAAGGATAGTCCCAGCACACCCAAATAGACCATAAATGATGAGGAACACTTTTCCAGCCACTGTTGCTGGTGTGGTCATTCCAAAACCTGCAAAGGCACCGAGATAACGTAGTTACAATGATGACATGGCTATTCCAGCATATAACCTATGTGAAACTTGCCCCACTGCTTCCCATTTTACTTCAACAATTGAGTTCTAACATGCTAACCCAGCTAGTGAAATAGTGCTTTCTATAACTCACTTCAAGAGTGAACTATTTTCTCAAAGAGTGGGGGAATGCAGGAGAGGATGACTAGAATCCAAGAGAAAGCAAAGAAGCCTGAAGAACCGCTGGAAGCTTGAAAGGAAGCTGGGCAGGAGATTGATCAATCTCGATAGGTCCTTATACATGCTCTTTCTCTTAGCATCCATGCTTTTTGCCACTGTGAGGTAAAGGATAATGAATCACAGAACCATAAGGTCAGAAGGGACCTCAAGGGTCATCTGGTTGAACCCCATGCAAAAATGCAGGAATCTTTCTCCTACATCTTCCCTGACCAATGTTTATCCAATCTCTTCTTGAAAACCACCAATGGAGGAGATTCCACAATGTCCCTGGGCAGTTTACTTCACTGCCTCACTATCCTAATAGCAACGAAGATTTTTTCCCCTGCTAACTAATCTAAATCTATTGCCTTGCAATTTGAAGCCATTGCTTCATGTCATGCTGCTTGCAGCAAGGGAGAAAAGCTATTCTCCCTCTTCTTTATGACAGCCTTTCAGATACCTGAAAACTGCCCAAAATTGCTTTTGCTTTTTTTGCTACTGCATCATGTTGCTGACTTATGTTAGGTTTGCCATCCACCAAAACCTCAATATCTTTCTCAGCAATGTTGCCACCCAGCCAGTTATCTCATATCCTATATTAGTACTTTATTATTATTTATTATTCTTCACTCGAAGTAGGACCTGCCATTTGTTGGCATTGAACTTCATCTTGTTGTCTCTCCAATTAAGTTTTTGAATTCTGCTCCTATGTGTTTGTAATCCTTTTCAGTTTCATGTCATCTTCAAATTTGCTGAGGAAGCTACGGATACAACTTGAAACCTCTTCCTATTGTGACATTAATTCATTTGTAATTACCTTTTTATCACGGTTATTAAGCCAATTAACTATCTGCATTCTAGTAATTTAATATAGTCCACATTTCACCAATTCACTAATGTGAAGTTCATGTACAACTTTATTTAAAGGTTTACTAAAGTCCAAATATGCTATATCCATTTCATTCCTTTCATCTATTCAACTAGTTACGTTGTCAGGAGTAGATCAAGTTGGTTTGTGCGATTTGGTCTTAACAAATCATGAGCAAGATGAATCCATGGTCTGACCCAGTACAGCAACTTTGTTCATAGGAAATGAAGTATAACCTTTTAGGGTATGACTACACCAGTCATCATGAAGTAAACTAGGGTGAACTTAAAGCATGTTATCAATTCTGCGGCAATTATCTCTGTGCATACCTACATCATGGTAAAGGTGCGGTAGGTTTCCTTCAATGGAAGTAGTATAAGCTACTTTGCATTTACTACAGATTAAGAGCACAGGAGTTAATGGAACCCTGATGTGACATAAGTTTACACCCTAACTTACTTCGTGGTAAATTGGTTGTATAGCTTTACTGTTGTTCTAGCATTGTACCTGGATCTTCAACCTGATACTGTTCAATTGGATCTGTTCTTTTTTGTTGCCTGTGTTAAATATTTTGATTCAATGTAATTTGCTGTTTCATTATTTGAATTTTGAATGCGTTAAGAATTACATTATATAATCATATCATTTTTGCATTTTAAAAGAAAAAATAAGAGAGACCTCTATTAAACTACAGCAACAGCAAGAATTGTGGAAATCTGTATATTTAAAACAAGCTATCAGACTGGCAAGCTCCTTGTAGAGAATGAAAACCAAGAAAAAATAAAATATTGCTTCAGAGTTTAAATATACTGTTAATGTACTGAGTATATACTTTGGGAACGTGTTTTTGATTTATACTGCCCCTTTGCAAAATGCCATGTAAAACAGACTAAATGTGATATTTATTAGATTACTACTTTAACAAAATTTAAGATTTTTATCACCCACAGAATATTTTGAGGGTATGAAGCTGGTGAAACAAATAAGTGAACAATTTGTCACAGAGAAGGGAAAAAGACAGGAAGATTTTTTATTAAAAATTCAAAACGATTTATGCAAAATTACCCTGTTCTTTTTTTAAATAAAATGGGTCCATTATGCCATTTTCTGAATCCCTTTATACATGATGTAGGAAATACTAGGCTACTGTGAATATTGATAATACAATGGTAAGTGTATTTATTTAGTTATTTAAAGCAGGGCATCAAATTTACAGCTCATGGGCTAAATCTAGCTCTTGGGGCCCCACCATCTGGCCCCTGATGTTCCCATGGGTCTAATCAGATCCATGTGGGGCACAGTATGCACCTGCGGTGGACAGGTTGTATTCAACCTGGTGAGATGTGAGCAGTGGGGTACCCTAGTGCTCAGTCCTCAGGCCCACGCTGTTTAACCTTCATCAGCGACTTGGATGAGGGGGTAGAAAGCATGCTGTCCAAGTTTGCTGATGACACTAAGATGTGGGGCGAGGTGGACAAACTTGAAGGGAGAGAGAGGCTGCAAATAGATTTAGACAGACTACAAAAGTGGGCAGATGAGACTAGGATGGAGTTCAACGTAGATAAATGCAGGGTGCTGCACCTTGGGAGAAGGAATCCACAGCATACCTACAGGCTGGGGAGTTCCCTCCTTGAAAGCACAGATGCAGAAAGGGATCTTGGCGTCATTATTGACTCCAAGATGAACATGAGCCACCAATGCCAGACTGCAGCCAGCAAGGCCAGCCATACCTTGTCATGCATCCAAAGGTGCATCTCAAACTGGTCCAGAGAGGTGATACTTCCCCTCTGTGTGGTGCTGGTCAGGCCACAGTTGGAGCACTGCATCCAGTACTGGGCGCCTCACTTCAAAAGAGATGGGGCCATCCTGGAGAGAGTTCAGAGGAGGGCCATCCACTTGGTGAGAGGGCAGCAGGACAGGCCCTATGAGGAGAGACTGAGAGACCTGAACCTATTTAGCCTCAGCAAGAGGAGGCTGAGTGGGGACCTGATGGCTGCCTACAAACTCATCAGGGGAGATCAACAGCAAATAGCTAGAGCTCTTGTCTCCCCAGCACCACCTGGAGTGATGAGGAACAATGATAATAAGCTGATGGAGAATAGGTTTAGGTTAGAGATCAGAAGACAATATTTTACAGTTAGGGTAGCCAAAATGTGGAACCAACTTCCCAGGGAAGTGGTCCTTGCCCCTACCTTGAGCAAATTCGAGAGGAGGTTGTCTGGGGTCTTGTGAACCCAGCATTCATTCCTGTCTGTGGCAGGGGTCAGACTAGATGATCTGTTTAGGTCCCTTGTGACCCTAGCTACTATGAAACTATGGAACCAGATGACGGACCAGACTGGGCCCACGGACACCCTCCCTCTTCCCCTTCCCCAGCATACATGATCCAATGGCTTGTTCCAGCAGGTCTGAGACTGTGCCCAGATCCTGCATGGATCCTGGAAGCTGGAACAGGCACTGTGTGCAATGCTGTCTGTGCAGAGCAGCAGCCACACTGCATGCAGCGCACCATGAGCAGCACAGATCCCAGACTGGCTGGAGCAGGTGCTACATGTGGTGCAGTCCCAGAGCAGCCAGGTAGCCAATGTGTGAAGCACGTCTGCCACTCTTGCTGGATTGCACTGCACACAGTGTCCGTTCCAGCCTCCAGGATCCATGCTACATGCAGCGTAGTCCCAGGCCCACTGGAGCGGCCTCTGGATGAGGTCTTCTGAGGGAAGGGAAGGAGGAGGGTGTGTGTGGGCCTGATTTAGCCCAAGGACTGGCCCCATGCCACTCATCTGGCCCCATAGGAGTTTGACACCCCTGGTCTAAAGGAGTTAGCAAAGTTTGAAAACCTATTACTGTATTCCATACCTTTAACAATAAAACAGACACTTTATTCATTAAGTAAAATAATATTTGGTTATCTGCACCCAGGGAAATGTCTAGGTATATTGATATTGCAGACATTGATATATTGCAGACATTGTTGTAAGGTGATAATATGGTAAAAGAAATGTCAACTATCTGACAGTGTATACATACAAGCTATATGACTGCCAATGAGCTGAGGCTTTTCGTTAGGTAGGCCACAAATTCTGCTCCAATGTAGGTTTAAATTAAAATCATCTAGAGCAGTGATTCCTAACCAGGATGCTGCAAGATCCCATTCAGGTTGCTGTGCAACCCGACCCCTGGGTGAGCACATAAGTGCTCTCCTGTCCTGTCTGGCATTCTGTGCCTGCCCCAGCTACCCCAGCAATGTCTGCAGTAGTTCCTCAAAGGACTGACACTGCTGCTGCCCTCCCCTGTCCCAGGTAGCCCCTGTGCCAGCTGCCTCCACCCTCCCAGAAGGACACTTTACAACTTATCTCATCCCCTCTTCTCCTCAAACACTCTTGGAAGCAATGGAAAGGCCTACGGGGCAGTGTCCTGCCAGGTCTTGCATAGCCATGTCTGGGTGTCACTTAGGATTTGAGGGGATGACTGGACTAAGGAGGCATGGGAAGACTCCAGGAACAAGCTGGATCAGAAGCCAGGTCAATCTGAAAACTGGATCTGGGAACAAGCCAAGTTAGGAGGCCAGAGGACCAAGCACAGCACAGAATGGGAGGACAAGCCAAGTTGGGAAGCCAGGAGATAAAACAACAGAGTAGGGTCTAGAGCCATGATTCTCAACCAGGGTGGGGGGTACCTTGGGGTACTGCAAGATCCTTTGAAGGGTGTTGCAGGAAGTGTGGGGAGACAAACAAGATAAGCCTAGGCTCAGGCTCCCAGTTATGAGGAAATGAGCAGATAAGAGCAGGTTTAGGCTTTTTATGCCTGGCCTCTCCCTCATCCCCACTGCAAGGAGGTAAGTACAAGGAGGTAAATTAGTTTTTAAAATGGGGTGCTACTCAATTCACAAAAGTTATGGATGGATGCCTTGAGTCAAACGAGGGCTGCTTTGAGTGTAAGATTGAGAACCACTGGTCTAGGAACAAGCCAAATAAGGAAGCCAAAGGATTGAACAGTGCAGAGTCAGAGGGCAAGCCAAGTCTGGAGATCAAATGGAGTGCAGGCAGAGGCACAAGCCAGAAGGAACAGCAAGGCCATCTGGGTTCTGTAACAGCTGAAATTATGTCTCTGTGATAAAAGTGCTTGCTGAAGGCTCTATGAAGATTAGACCAGGTATTTTTATGTCATTTGTTCAGGTATTAAGCTATATGTTGTTGCTAAGAGCCTAATTAAAGTCTAAAATGTAGTAAGGCCTTGTATGTAGTACAAGTCCTGGTAAATTTAGCAAAGCCTTATAGAAGTGATGGTAGGCCCTGTGGCATAGTTAAAATGAACCTTACCAGAAGAATGCAAGGCTTGTACTGTTATTGGTCAGTCCAAGGACAGTTGAAGTAAAAAGAATCTGAATGGCTGTAAGATATCAGCACAGCTCAGAAGTGATAAATTGGCTGGCACATCCAGAAATCATTCAGAAGGAAGATACAGCTCTGTGAAAGGAACTACTAATTAGCTGTTGACCTGGATCAGTGGGCCCATGGATCTCGAGGAGCCCAAGGACTGAATACCAGGGTTCTTCCCGGTACCCCTTGGACAGTGCTGATCGGGGATGCCTGACTTTGCTGAGCTTTATGGAAAGAGAAACGTGCCATACATCAAGCATCAGAGGGGACTGCCGATAAGTTGCTGATGTGAATTATTATTGTCTATCATTATCTGTCTTAGTATACTACGCATAGTCATGTTTTTGTTAAGTCAATAAACCTTTCTTACCTTTCTACCCCCCGACCACACTCTCAATCAATCCTGAACCCTCTGCAGTGGCTGGAACAGGTCCAAATTGAGCCCTGTTGTCCAGACCCTTCTTGTTCCTGTGCAGAGGTTAATATGGAGGGAAGTAAAGGGTCAGCTGACCCTGACTGGCCACTCCAGTGGCAGGGAGTGTGCAGATGGCTAGGCCCTGATGGAGGCTTTCATCCTGCCTTGCCCAGCCTGAATGGCCAGCTCGAGAGTGGCAAGCCAAAGCCCCAGGTATGAGGCCACAACCTGGCAGGTGATTGCCAGTCTATGGGACCCCACAAAGTCAGTTTTAGTGATAGGGGAATTAAGAATTATTGATGAATGTGGCCACTTAACTGTCTTATGATAGGGGTATAATCCAAATTTAAAATGAAAGTATAAGAAAGTTAAGTGGGCACATTCTTCCATGGTGTAACACCACTGGTGTAAAGAATATTATATATGGGGTATATTAGATTTATTGTGTCCAAACAGACACCATTGCATTAAGAGCTAGTGGAGATTGAATTAGATAGTCGGGGGATAGGGGGCAACCTGTGGCACAGGTGGCACAAGTGGCATGGGCATCTTCTGTGGGTGGCATGCGGCAGACTGGGGAGGAGAGAGGCAGCACAATGGCAAATATGGCAGAAAGCAGAGCGGCAGATCAGGCAGGGGAAAGGGATTAGAGTGGCACTTAGGGAACGTGCAGGGCTAATTTGTGGCCTGGCTGCCAGAAAGGTTGACCCCCACTGAATTAGTCCATAGCTTTTGATGGATGTGAAATAAATGTAAGCACCTAGGTGTTTATAGACATGCTCTGGCAGGTGGGACATTTTAATTAGCAAGCTGCGCTAATTAAAAGTGGCCGCACATCATGTGTATCAGCATCCCCCTGATGAAAAATAGCAGTGTGGTGCTTTGAACTAGAGCTCATTGAACAAGTTTTAATTTAAAGCACCCCACTGCCATTTTTCACTGCAGGGACACTGATACACATGATGCATTAATTTCCATGCTCCAGCAGACTTGATTAATTGAGTCTGCTCCAACGCACTGAATTTACTCAGAACATTGGAGCAGCCTTGCTGCACGTCTATAGGAGCCCTAGTGACTTTAAGCATAGATTACTGAGAATAATATCATCAGTATCAGAGAAAATAAGAGAAACAACATTTTTAGTAATATTCTCATTTGGATCAACTATATATGCTACATATGTTTGCTTCTTGCATATTTCCTGGACCATCACAACTACACCATCACAACTACACCACTGCTTCAACCCTACTACAAACAAAAATAATATGGACACAGGATATATTATTATTTGGCATGGCTTGAAAAAAAGAGACGATCAAAATTGACTTTTTCCAGGAATTTTTTATCCTCTTCAAATCCATAGAAGAAAATAGTTTTGTGCTTTACACATATGGACTCAAACACCGCAAAGATTTCTAGTAGTTGGAGTATTCCAATTAGATTTATAAGGTCCTATGCTAAAGTCCTAGCAGTTTCTCAGCTGTGAAATCTGCTTCTGATTTGCCCCTGCATCAGGGTCCTATGGAAAATTGCTTGTCTCTTCTAAAAAGTGTGGACTAAGAGTTTGAGACTTGAGAATCTGTTTGTCTAGTTGATTATTCAGTGACATTAGATATAAGAAATGAAACATGAGCTAGAAAAGGAATGGGGAGTTAAACTAATTTTAACTATAAAATTAGAACTGAAAAAATAGACTTGATATGAAAAAAGGCTGAGTTAAATACTGCTGCTGGATCTTTAACTTTAGCATGTACTGATTT
>NW_017728943.1:51675215-51677330 GCF_001723895.1 Crocodylus porosus | reverse complement strand
AAAAAAAGAATTGTAAAGAATTCCTTTATGTGCCACTTCTCACACACCTAAAGTGGTGCTCATTCTTACTTACTGGGTGCATCTACATGGGCAGTTGGCACACAGCAATAAACTCCAGCACAGTTTATGACAGAGTTTATTGCCCCAGGGTGCATTTGCATGTTCACTTGGGACCATAGCACATTAAGCCAGGGTGGAGCAGCCCTGGCTGGCAGGAAGCCCTGGGGGTCAGCTTGCCAGCTCAGAGCTACTTCAATCTAGCTCAACATCCTGTGGAGGGGCTGGCTAGGGTATAAGGGTGCTACAGCATGGGGCTAGCCAGCAGGCAGTCCATATCTGGGCTCTGGAGAAGTTGGATTGGGCCCCTGGGAGCTTGGGCAGCACCTAGCCAGCTAGCAGCCCACCCAGCTGGGCCTGGAGAGCACTGCCACCAGGGAGGGGAGGACTGTCCTCCCTCTCCCCCGTCCCACAGCTTAGAGGCTGCCTGGCCCACTGGCAGTTCACCTCCCCCCAGTTGGAGGGGAGCGGGGATGGGCAGGCTCCACTGAAAGCAGGATCAGGCCCTTTGCTGCTCCTGCTTTCAGCAGGCTCCTGTGGCCAGCAGGACACCTGGCGCTGCCCAGGAAGGGGCTACCTCATCCCACCACCTCATGGGCAGTGCAGGGGGGAAGCTAGGGGTGTTGGGCAGGGCTGGGTGTTGGGCAGGACTAGCCTCCCTCCCACCTTTACCCAACAGCCCTTCCTGGGTGGCCCCAGGCATCCTGCTGGCCACAGGAGCCCGCTGAAAGCAGAAGCAGCGAGGGGCCTGATCCTGGTTTTAGCAGAGCCTACTTGCCTGCTAGGGGCCCGATCCTTTTCTTTTTTGACAAAGTTCAAAGCAAAGAGTGACTTATATACCATATATATGAAAAATCTAACTTTTTATATAAAAAGTTTGGGGTCAACTTATACACCGTGTCAACTTATACACCATGAAATATGGTAACTACTTTGCTGAAGGATAATACTTTTGTTGGCAGCATTATCCTACAGTGGAGTTAATTAGTCAGCTGTGGCCTAATAGCGGCACATGTGTAGACAGTGGCAGTTTACTGTGGAGTTCATTAGCTCTGCAGTAAAGCATCTAGTGTAGACTTCTTTACTAAACAAGCCTTAAAAATAAATATGCTGTTCTCCATAATTGCTATCCAGATTCTAATTTTTTAAACATTTTCTTCATCCTATCCTTTCTGACTTCAAAATCATGCTTGATCTTTGTTCTCAGTCCAGTTCATCTTTCTACTGATTGATTAATTAATTAATGGAACTCAAATGAATGTGTTAATGAACTATTACTGCTACAATATTTAAACTGCAAAATCAGTACATGCTAAAGTTAAAGATCCAGCAGCAGTATTTAACTCAGCCTTTTTTCATATCAAGTCTATTTTTTCAGTTCTAATTTTATAGTTGTTTTCAATTTAAGTAGTAATGACTTGTAATACACTGGTATAATAAAGTTTGTCAGATAACATCAACAATTATTTAAAAATAGTTATGAGGGTAAATACGGTGTTCTTTGTGTTATTTGCTGATTGTGATTATTCAGAGAACTATCGGTTGATATATGAAAATGTTCCTGAATAGCAAAAGTTTAACATATCTTGTCATAATAATTTATTTGAAAATTAATCACAGAAGTACTGTCTTAGCTACTTTGGTACTCTTCTGTTTTAGAATTTTCACATATTCAATCAGAAAACAGAAGGAGTTGCACATGCAGTAAGGCAGCAGCCCTAGACTTTAGAAGGGCAGACTTCAGCGAGCTAAGAAGCATAGTTGGAAATGCGCTGAGGTCCCAGAGGGGAGGGGAGCCGGATGTCCAAAGAGAGTGGTTGCTCCTTAAGGGGGCGATTCTCCCAGCCCAAAGGAAGGTAATCCCAATGAGGATCAAAGGGAGCAGGAGAGCACACAAGCCTCCATGGCTCACCAAAAGCATCCGAAAATGTCTCCCTGCTAGAAAGGAGGCGTATACCCAATGGAAGGAAGGGGTCATCACCAGGGATGACTATTCTGCAGTCGCTCAGGGTTGTAGGGGGGCAGTTAGGAAGGCCAAGGCAAAGATGGAATTAGGAC
>NW_017728943.1:51637804-51675115 GCF_001723895.1 Crocodylus porosus | reverse complement strand
GTGGCCTGTTATAAACTAGTCGGGGGGATCAGCAGGCATTGGGGGAGTAACTGTTCCCCCAAGCGCTACCAGGAGTGACCAGGAATAACGGTCACAAGCTGGCAGTGGGAAGGTTTAGGCTAGATATGAGGAAGTGCTACTTCACGGTCAGGGCGGTTAGGGTCTGGAACCAACTTCCAAGAGAGGTGGTCCTGGCTCCTACCCTGGGGGTTTTTAAGAGGAGGTTAGATGAACATCTTGCTGGGGTTGTTTGACCTCAGTATTGTTTCCTGACATGGCAGGGGGTCGGACTAGATGATCTACTCTTCCGACCCTAGAAACTATGCAACTATGAAACTATGATTTCGGTGGCTGACATACCTGCAGAATTAACTACAAATAATTGAAGTGAATGGTTTTCAAAAAAAGAATATGTCAAAATTTGTTTGCATTAACTATTCTTTGAAAGAGAAAAGCAAGAAATTCTTTAAGCAAAGTTAGGCTTCATTAACAAAGAATTTACATAGAGGAAATAGGACTTAATTCTTTGGATGATTTTTTCACACTGAATAATTAAACCATCTCTATTACTATATTACACCTTTAAGGAAAAATAGAAAACTTCTACTTATGTGTAACAGAAATTCAGGCTGTCACTTCAGCTTTAGCTTTGGCAATTCCAAACTTTTGGGGATTGTGGCTGTGCTTCTTTTAACAATGTTGGTATGGTGGTGGTGCAATTAGGGTACCTTGCTACAGCTTTACAGGTGTTAGTTCAAGCCCTGATCTTCACTAGTGGCAAAAGCCATGCACAGTCAATCTAGATGTAAATAGAAGGCTGTGGAATTAAAGATGGTCTAATGAGATGCTAGCCAAATCCTTCCCTTGTGATTAAAAAACTCCACAATATCTGAGAATTGCACTTAAAAGTACATACCTCAATTAAATGAATGCACAGGAAGATCGTGGCATTCCAGTTGTGGCTACTGATTTTGCTTCCATGGGTGTATTTGAGTACCAGCACACATGTTTATGTTGTAATGGCAGCTCCCATATTCAGCTTATTGTCCACTGTAACCCCCAGGTCCTTTTCTGCAGAGCCGTTCGCCCCCACCCTGTACTGGTGCATCAATTGTTTCATTCTAAGTGCAGGACTTTGCACTTGTCCTTGTTGAACCTCATGATATTCTTTTGGCCCAGTCCTCCAATTTGTAAAGGTCACTCTGAATTCTAGCCCTACCCTCCAGCATATCTGCTACTTCCCCCAGCTTGATGTCATCTGCAAACTTGCTGAGGGTGCACTCCATGCCATCTTCCCAGTTGTTGATGAATATATTAAACAAAACTGTCCCCAGGACTGACCCCTGGGGCATTCCACTTGATACCAGCTGCCAACTACACAGCTAGATTTGTGCCTCAGCACATGTGCCGCACATGTGCCTGAACATGCACTTGGGTATAGGGCAAATTGTGCCACTTGGGGCAAATAGGTCTTGCCTGTCTCCTCCCAGATCTTCAGCCAGGGGGAGCTAGACACCGGCCAGCACCTGTGCTAGCTCCGGCAGTATAAAAAGCTTCCCTGATGAGCAGCTCAGGGCTACTTGCCTTCAGCAGCTTCTGAGGCCCAGCCAGTTGGTATCTGGGAACTGTACCCCTTGTAGCATCTGGACTGCTGAAGCAGATCTAACCCAGAGTGCACTCTCTACCCACTGCAGCAGTCTGGCAGTGGGGGCTGCTGCCTGGCTGTGACCTGCTGCCACCTGTGAGAGCATGCAGCCCCATGTATGCATGCCTGCCAGATCTGGATGGAGACCACGGGGTTGCCTGGGCTGTGGTATGGGCACTGCAGCAGAGCCTCCTGCACTTCTGTCCCAGCTGCCAGTGGGCCATATCTGCACAGTTGGCCTTCATGCAGAATTGCTGTCATGTCTCTAATGTTCCTGGCCTGCCATCTGGGCAGCTATTGCTCAGAAGATGTGCTTGGTGTGGTGGCCCACTTTGAATTGTAAAAGCATGTCCTCCTGGCCCCAAATATCCAGGTCAGCCACCTTGTCTTCCCTCCAGCTGGATTCCTGGTGCTGGCCCTGGACTGGATCCTCTGCCCAGGTCTTGCCACTTGTCTTATCACCAGAGATACTGGTGTTCCCTGTTTAAAAATTTCAAATTCTCTGATAAAAAACATGAATTCTCTCATTAAATACCCCAAACACATGTTCTTCCATGATTAAAATGAAACACCACTATATAGAGAGAGATCAGTTGGACAATGTTTTATTGATGTATTTACAGTTTTGAAGCAATTTGGAAGCTACCAGTGCCTCTATGATCATAGTAAACTAATTCTAAATTCACTTTGGTGCTTGCTTTTGGTTTTTTTATCATAGAAAAATCAGAGATGCCTCTGCCCCCTTCGCTCACCAGGATGCAGGGTGCTGAGCAGCACCGATATGCCAGTGCCCTGCTCCTGCTCTTGTCCTTCACACTCAACCCACAGCCTACCCAGTGCCCCTCACTCCTGACCCACAGCCCCTGCCTGCCCTCACTTGTTCCCCCCCAGCAGCAGCTCTGTCCCACCACCAGGACATGAATCCAGCTGCAGCTGTTCCACCCACTGCTTTGTGGCTCTGAGCAGTGCCAGTCCTTGCTGTTCTGTTCCCTGTGCACAGGCCTCAGCAATCTCCATGCTGTTCCTCGGAATGTCTTGATTGGGGTTCAGAGACTGGACTGGGCAAGCCCCTTCCCTTCCAGGCTGGCCTCCCCCTGCTGCTCTAGGGGGGTAGAGGGTTTCTAAGCCCAGTTCTGGTAGCCTCTCCTTCCTGAAGCAGTCCCCCACCCCTGATTCCCATCTCTCTCTCTCTCTCTCTCTCTCTCTCACACACACACACACACACACACACACACACACACACACACACACACACACACACACACACACACACACACACACACACACACACACACACACACACACACACCTTGTTGCCACTTTTACCCCTCCCTCCAGCCCATAACACCCCCAAAACGCTTCCTGGGACCAAGAGTTCCCCAGGCTGAGGCTGCATGTCCCAGCACTGGTGTGGACATGGGGTAGGGCTGCAGTGTGGCAGTTGCCCCTGGAGACGTGGCTCCTGCCAGCAGGTCCTGTCCCATCCCAGTTGGCTGGTTGGGCACTCAGCATATGAGATTTGTGGGGAGGATGTGAGGTTTAGGGGCAAGGAGTGTGGTGTGGTAGGTGTTGGGTTTGTGGAAGGCTTGCGGGGGGTTGTGGATGGGTGTAGGGTTTGTGAGGGTGAGGTTTGTAGGGGGTATGAGGCTTGTGTGGGGGTTTGTGTTTGTGGCTAGGTAGGTGGGTAGGAGGTTTGTGGGGGTAGTTTAGGAGTGTGGGGTTTATGGGTAGATTGTGGGGAGCTTGTGGGTGCAAAGTGACTGTGGGTGTGGGGGGAACTGTGCGGGGGTGGGAGGAAATTGCTCCAAGGAGGGTCCCGCCCGCCCCCCTGCATGTTGCTTAGCTGTCCTGCAGCAGCAGCAGCAGTCACTGGACACTCAGGACCCACTGCTGACAGAGCCCCTGCATGGCACGATACGGCCCTGGCTGCCTCAGGCCCGGCACTGCCTGTGCTACAGGGTGTGGGCTCAGCATGGCCTGGACCTGGGGTGTGCACTTTCCTGGCTGCTCTTGTTGTCACCCAGGGTCCCAGAGCTGCATGCAAGAGTTGTGTGTCAGACCAGGCCGGGTCTTGCCTCGAAGTACCCTACACACCATCAGGCCGGGCCAGCTCCATGGAGGCAGGACCCGGGCTGGCTTGATGTGCAGCCCATGTGTGGTGCTTGGACCCTGGATGACAGCAACAGCCCCTCCACCCCTATGTCCCTACTTACTGGGGATGGCACCTGAGGCAGCACGCTGGGGCAGCAGGGGTAGAGGTAGGCATAGAGATGCTCTGGCCAGGTGCCAGTGTCTCCTTGAAGGACTCAGCCTCCAGTTGCTTTTTTTCCACAGGTTTGGTTTTTTTTTTGAGACTCAGATTTCCTGGTATCAAATTTAGAGTCTGTGCTGCAAATATGCAGTGCAGAGAACATTTTTTTGTACCCAGCTTCTTTGAGACACTGCAATAGGCACCTGTGTGCTTGTCTGGATGCACCCAATGAGTCTGTTACAACTGTTATCTATGTGACATGGGCTCCAGTTACTTAAAGCATTTAAGTTTTAAGCCTATCTCGTAAGTAGCATGTGCTTAGCTGTAAACACGTGAGCAGTCCAATTTAAATTAATGGGTCTATTTACATGTGTGCTGTTTCAGCACATTTAAATACTTGGTTAATCCAGGCTAATGGCCCTTTAGGGCAATCAGTAGATACTCATATGTTTTAGAGAGAGATATATTCCCTGGTGATGTTCATCTCTTGCATTTTCAGGAAACCTTGTTCACATAAGGATTCTGAAACAGGTTTTTGTAAAGTTTAGTGCAGATGCCAGCAGCACAGTGTGAAAGGCTATTATGGATCACTGCAACCAGAGAATTGAGACCTGCATAGCAAGTAAGACCACGGAAATGAAAAATGGCCTTGCTAACTCCTGCACTAGTCAGCAGAATAAGAAGATAGCCAGTTCCACTATTTGCGGATACTGGCTGTGTCTACATGACTGGCGGACTGCACAGTTGGTACTTGCATAAGCAAATACCAAATGACTGCACAGTAACCGGCATTACTGCACATTACTATTGCTGTACGGTTTTTCCCAGATGCTACAGTAGCTCATTACTACTGTACAGTATTGTCACCGCATAGTTAGCGCCCGCCAATGCTACTGCACAGTAGCATCACATGTCAATGTATCCTTAGACCTGAGTATATTCTCAAATATAAAAAATCTCAGCCCTTAACTATAAAAATTCCCTTCAGAACTGTCCCTGCTTCTGACTTAGTGCAAACAGAGAAGGAGCAGACAAGCATTTAACATATTTGCACATTAAGGTTGATTTTACATGCAATATCCATTAGCATTCAATATTTCAAACAGACACACAAATTCTGACTTCCTCTGCCTAGTCTTTTGAAAGATCTGCTCAACAGTACAGTTAATCTCAAGTGTTCAACACTTCCTTTCCTCAAAAAAAAAATCATTAATGGAAATGAGTTGTTACAAACTCACTAGCTGTGCCCTTCAGCACCATCAGTGAATCACTTGTTCTGATGTATATAACACATCTGATAATCATTGTCAAGTCTCTCAGTATATTGCTTTGTTTATTTGAACTAGTGATGGGTATAAATGAGTTTAGGGGAAGGCAATAATGCAAATAGATAAAGGGCAAACACTAATCCCCATGTCCCTGTGGCATGTTTCCTATTGTTCTTGCTGTGTTTCCTGTGGGTATTCTGTCTGTCTCACTAGGCATTTGTACTGAGCTCAGACCTCCCTGTATAAAAAAGGGCAAAGTCACAAGAAGATAGTTTGGCCTTTCTTTCCCTCTTCATTTCCTTATTGGTTTGGCTAAGTCAGTTGGGGGCTTGGATGGAGGATGTAACAGGAAACACAGCTATGTAATCCATCCTTTACTGACATATGCTTTTTGGATGGTATTAGTGGATGGAAGTTTCCTTTAAAATAAGTGGAGGGACAAACACACCATGTTCCTCCACTCAGGCTGTAATCAAAATGCCCTGTGTTTCCCTAGCTCTCTAGCTAATATAAATCAGGACGGCTCTAATAAAATTGATATAGGTATGTTGACTGATGCCACCTGAGGAGCTAGTCCACAGTCCTAATTCACTCTTTTCCTGGTTGGATAAGGCCTGAAAGTATCGGGGAAAATTTTCATCCCTATAAGTTACACAGGTGTAGATATTCTTTGTCTGCAACTTCTTCTTGACCGAAAATAGGGCAGATAACATTTCTAAAACATCACCTTTCAGAAATATCACCTTGGGGCACCTATACATAAGTGCAGAGGCTGCTCTAATGCGTTGGAGCAGACTCGATCAGTTGAGTCTTCTGGCGTGTAGCAATTGCTGCGCTCTAGCAGCCTCCTGCATCTCATGTATTAGCGTCCGCGTACTTAAAAATGGCAGTGGAAGTACCTGAACTCAAGCTTGTTGAGCAAGCTTGAGTTCAAGCACCCTTGCCACCATTTTTAAGCTCAGGGATGCTGATACACAAGATGCAGTGGTGCTTTAATTAGAGTAGGTCTAATTCAAGTGCTCCCCCACCCCCCACCCCGATGCATGTGTAAAAGGGCCCTTTCTGGTTCAGAGAAGCATACACTGTTGTAGGTGACACTTACTTTGGCAGATGAACTTGCAGAAAGCAGGGGTTCTAATTAGGAAGGAGTTTAATTACAAAGGATGGGGAGTGGGGGTACTGCTGAGAGGTGAAGCTGGATTGCATACATCAGTAGGAATAAATAAAGCAAGTAAGCCATCTGTAAGCAACACAGTGGTTACAAAAGCTAGTCCAGGGAATAGGATAAGAATTCAGAGTCTCTGCCAAGGCCAGGCTTAACACAATCCAGTCTGTGGATGATGTCTTGTTCTGCAGTTTCATGTTCAAGTTGGTTCCTTGTGTAATTTATAGCAGTGTGCAAAACTGATGTACATTACAGTGAGCGTTGTCTCTCTAGGCCTGTAGACAGCAGTGTCTGATCCAGCCTTGAAGCCAGCACTTACAGAAGTACTGATAGCAAAGGGGATATTTGTGATCATATTAATATCTTGGAAAAAGGGATAGATATCTCTAAAGAAACTCTATAACAGTTTTCACTGATAGGAACAAAAGGCACAAAGCAATTGATGGGAGCCTTCCTCATGGGATGAAAAAAACATAAAAAGATTTATACGGTACTTAAAGCAGGGATAAACAGAATGGAGAGATTTATGGGTTCCTTTCTACTATATGTAGCCAAAACTAGTATCTGTATTTGGATCATGTAACTGTGCTCAAGAAAAGTTTTAGCTGATTTCAGATTACTATAATTATTCCAAAAAAGTGATGATTAGATGCAAAGACCGTTACACACCAGTGATTAAGGTAGCAGGAATTATCAATAATACTATTAAGATCTATATTGTAGCAATGCTTAGTACCCAGACAGGGCTGAGGTATTATTATAGCTACAAAAAAATGAGAAAAAAGGAAGAAAATATGGTCCTTGTCCAGGAGGCTTACAATGTACCTGGGAAAGATGATAATGTGAGCAAGATAAATTCAAAAAGTGTGCTCATATTGAGCTTTTTACTACCTTGGGCCTCAAGCCAGACTGGGCAAAAAATATAAAACTGTAAAGAAATGCATACACAAAAATAATAGTGAATATAAAGGATCCCTTCTTTCAAAGTTATGTATCCATATTTGCTGTAAAACAATTAATACAAGCTATTTGATGTGTGAACTTTGTGCTTCTGCCAACCTGAATTTGTCATGCAATGATTGGATTCATATCTGAAAAACAATAGCTACGCACTCTTCAAAGATTTCTTCCAAGTAAGTGAGAGGGGCATGCAGAGATCTGTGTTGTATAATTCTGTGTTGTATAATAAAACTACATTTTCAGACCTTAACATTAAAAACAATAATTTTCCAAATGTTGTTCCAAGTACCCAAAAATGTTCCTGCTGTAGTTTAATAACATAGTGTCTAATTACACACACACACACTTTCTAAAGTGCTTGTGATACATGGTTACATGGTTAGGGGCTATAAGGAATACTGGTTATCCATATATAATAAAACATGACCCAGCCAAAAAAAATGTTGAAATGAAATTTATCATCCTACACTGACATTGTACACATGGTATTCGATAACTGCCTACTGCATGTTTGCTAGCAAATTGCTGTTAAAACACCCAGTGACAGCAAAAATATAGGGATGACTGCTGCTGCTGCTGTTTTTATACTATACAATTTCAACTGTAGTTATTAAGTGAAGTATAAACTACTTGGACCTGAGATGGACAATGGTTCGGAGAAGCACTGTCCATTCTTGACGTTTCTTAGATTCTGCTGTGACACAATGCAAGTACATTCTTTTGGCTTCCTCCATAGCTGATGAGTAGCTTTATATGGATTTCATGGGCCATATTCTATTTCTCATCCTTTTGTACTTTCTACTAGTAAGGCACAAATTTTTTTCCTTCCCATTTTTTTCTGATCTGCATCATCCAGGGGCAACCAGAAAAAAGGTCCCAAATGCCAAAATATAGAAAACAACACTGTCTGTAATGTCTAGCAAGTTTTTCTGTTCTATAGTCACTTGGTTTGGTGGGGCTGGGGGAGAGCAACTGCAGACTTGCAGCTGCTTTAAATTGTTGATGGATCCCCCAAGTCCCTGGACCCAATAGCCAATGTCTGTTGGGTCCAGGGGAATGCTGTAATTCATGGCATTTCCTGAGACCTGAGAGGCAAGCGGTGCTAAAGTTCAAGCTGAAAAAAGCAATGTATTCTGAACCCCTGCTTTCTGAGATGCAGGTCAAAACCTTCCCTCTTCTCCATGCAAACAGGTCCCACCCCCTTTTGGGAACTCATATTAAACATAATAAAGTACCACCAAACCAAGTGACTATACAGCAGAAAAACTTGCTAGACACTACAGACACTGTTGTCTTTCCTGTTCTCCAGGCAAACAGGTTTCATCCTGTTGTGCTTTCTACCACCAAGTGTACAGCTGTAGACCGGTTTCAAGGAGCCAGTTGCATGACACACATAACTTCTGTCTGCGCCGTCAACCTTCCTAGCTGTTGCATATGCTAGTGCCTTATCAGTGTACATGACTTATTCTACAAGCCAGCAGGATATAATTATTTTTAAATACTTGTTTATGATATCATTTAAGTCAGGGGAATGTTATCATATCCCTTAATTAGGTAGTCTTATTTAAAGGAATATAGACAGACTAAAACTGTTGAAAAGTCAGTGGCTTCCAAGGCCGCATATGATTTTGCATCAAATGGCTTCTCTTCATCAAAAAAAGAAAGAAAGAAACAAAATTTTCTGTCAAAATGCTGCTGCTGAAGAAAAGTTCTTGAAACATCAAGTATAGACTAGTATATAGTTGGGATATAGCAAAAATAAAGAAATAAGTCACCTTTGTTCCATATAACTTTTACCTCAAGACTTTCCCATATTATCCTCAGTTGAGGTTTATTGTTTAATCTATGTAATATATCAGGGAACAAGCATACTTTGAATTATGAGGTTATAATTCTACATCGAGATTCTTGTATCCACAGAACCCCATTTCACAGACTGTTATATCATAACTCCCTGATAGAATTATAGTTCTGAATTTACAGCTACCTTTCATTTACTCTATATAATCTTAACACCTAATATTTAAAACTAGTTGCCTTGGATACGGGGTCATAGCTTATAGCTATTAATAATGAAACTGCTGTAGACAGAAAACTATTCTACCTTTTACAACACTTTAGGAAAGAAGTGTGAAAATAGCATGAAGTTCTTGTTACATCTGGATTTGTAGATTTACAACTCTCAGTGAAAAAGTTGCCTTCCATTTACATTTGTTTTCAGTGGTCCTTAATGAAGTGCTACTGTTTGAATTCTTAGGGCATGCCCAGACGAATGGGCATGCGTGTTTCCCTGGGAACAAAGAGCAGCAGCACATAGCTGTGCCACTGATACTTGTTTCTGGGCAATGCCCGTGTATGCACACTTTGGCACAAAGCAAGTTACCCCAGGTTGGCCCCAGCAGCCTAACCTGGAGCCTTGGGGGATCTCTCAGGACTCCAGCAGCGGTGACCTGGCAGCAGGAGCATGGCCACCAGCTGGAGTGTGGCTCTGGCTGGCCAGGCTCCAGCTTTGGGTGGTGCGTGCTGCTGCCACATGCACCACCCCACTTTTTTCTAGCATGGGTTTTTTCACCACCAGGTTCTCCCAGTGTCAACCTCCCGCCCCTCCCACATGCCGCTAATTAGCGGTGTGGGGAATGCCTGCATCTGTAGTATGTGTGGTGTCCTGGTCCACTTCTGGGTTTACCGCCGAGCACACGGGCCCCCCGCCCCCTGCACTCCTGTGGGATACTCCATCTGCCCTAGCATGGCAGTGTTCACGAGCTGTGCCTGGTACCACGAGGTATGTAGAAAAAACATCTAAAGCTGTGTCTATGGCCAAATTGCTGATTCTTTGAATCAGCACCAAATCTTCAGATTTGGATTTGATTGAATTGAATTGGGACAGTGATCTGAATCAACTAACTGAATCACTGTCCCTGATTCAGGTCAAATACGAATCTAAATCGAATACAGCCGGTTTTGTACACCCCATTAATTAGTTTGCTGTGGCTAATACTGTTGCATGTGTAGATGGCGATGCTTTACTCCTCAGCTATTTAGTCTGCTCCACAGTTGAGCACATGTGTAGATGTGACCACTATGCTCATCTTACTCCACTTTGGGATTTGTTTATGCTCTTAAACTAAGTATAGCTTTTTTCTCCCAGCTGCCAAGCAAATCAGACAAAATTGCAGGGTGGATTTTACCTTTACAAAGCACATCCTAAACTTGAAAACAAAGTCTCTGATTTTAAAAAAAACCAAAGTAGTAAAAAACTGAAAGAACTGTTGACACGTTTTATAACCAAGCAGATTCATATTTGTGGGAGTCTCTGGTTTAGAGGAAGGGGATGAGTGATCTGTCTCTGGATTGATCTGTTGAGATTGACATGAAGAGCTAGGTAGGAAGCCCCTTAGGTGGCCTGTACTGGCCAGAAGGCAATTCCTGAATTGGTTTATAGTAAATGAATTGAAGAGTAGGTAAGTAATTTCAGGCTCCGGTATGCAGGAGTCTGCTACTGTTCATATCTTACATATTTGATAGCTTCTGCTAATGGGTTGTGTGAGGTTCTTGGGTCTTAAGAAGTACAATGTAGGTATGTAGGGGTGGACTCTGAGGCAGTGGTAAGGGGCACTGAGGCCGAAAGCAAATGTGGGGAGGAGGGACTGAGGATAAAGAGGCTGGAATGACAGCAGTGGGAATATGACGAAGTGGCTTCTGAATCTGAACAGTGTGCCCTGAAGGGAGACTTTAAAACTTAAGAGAAGGGTAGAGAGGGTATTTTGAGGGAGTGTGTCTGGTGAGTCCATGGCTGATGGAGAACTGCTGGGTACAAAGTCTTTGAGGTAGTCCATGCTCTGTGGACTAAGGGTTCGTGCAAGAGACCCCTGAGGCAGCTGTGATGCCTGTGTAGGCAAAAGATGAGGGAAGAGCATCTAAGATCCTGTTAACTGCTTATGAGAAGCCAGATGAGAGTCAAATGCTATGCAGCCCTGGTGAGGTGGGTGTGAGGCAAATCTTGAGGGAACAGGGGGTGCAGTGAAGTGGACCACTAAAGCTGGGGAGGCTGTGGCTTATGTTGAAGCAAATTTGAATGAAGCACCACAGTGATGATAGTTAGGGAACTCCTAAAATGGCTCAGATGGGCAAGAGCAGGATGTGAAGAGGCTGAGACACCTCCTGGTGTCTTGGACAGTATACTTGGGAAATGACTGACTGCTTAGGAAGTAACCGCTCCTCTTTTTGTTCTGTATGTCTCTTTTTGTTCTGCATGGCTTCTGCTAATGGGATGTACATGTGTAAAGACATGATGAGCTTTTTTTGTTTGAAGTTGAAGGAGATAGAGAAGTAACTGGAGCTGAAGCTGTATACAAGAGGTAGCACATGGTGTATCCTTCAGTGAGTTTTTAAGAAATATATCAGGAAGAATGTCAGATGAGGACGGGTTAGGACAGTGTTTCCCAAATTTCTGATACTTGGAGCACACTTTTTTCTTCTGTATTAAAGTTGGCAGCACACTTCACTCTTACACCCAATTAGCCGTGTGTGCGCGTGTGTGTGGGCATGTGTGCCATACATGTTCCAAAACAGATAACATATTCCATTCCCCTTCCAGAGGAAATCATACTGGTGCTGAGATGTACTGTTAGAAAAATGACACCAAATACATGCTTCCTTAAGCAAAGGATTAGTCTCTATACCAGTGGTTTTCAATGGGTGCCTATACATGGGTGTGGAGGCTGCTCCAACGCACTAGAATTCCACTACATTGGAGCAGACTTAACTGCGTCTGCTGGAGTGTGGTAATTACCATGCTCCAGAAGCCTCCTGAATCTCATGTATCAGTGTCCCCATGCTTAAAAATGGTGGCGGGGGTGCTTGAACTAAAGCTTGTTGGACTAACTTTAGTTCAAGCACCCCTGCCACCATTTTTAAGCATGGGGATGTTGATACAGGAGATGCAGCAGCACTTTAATTAGAACAGCTGTTGGAGCCGCATTATTTAAAGTGCTGCCTCCCCTCCCCTCCCCTCTGCCCACCAGAGCATGTGTAAAAGCACCCAACCTTTTTAGCCTCAAGGCACCGCCCTAAAACCTTTTTGAATTTTGTGACATTCCAGTGGAAAATCACAGAAAAGATACAGAGGGGGATAAAAAGGTTGAGGTTAAAAAGGTTGAGGCTAAAAACCACTGTTCCAGCTGGTGCCCCTTAGGGCAGCATTTCTCAACCTGTGGGGTGTGACCGAAAAAAATATACAAAAGGGTCATGAACAAATTTTAAAAATGGCTTCTCCTTTAAAGGAAAAAAAACATGGGAAACTGTGGCATTTCACTTGTAAGTTGGCAGAGTTCCAGCCTGCAAGAGCCTGCCCCACACACTGGGGACTGGGGCCTGGGGGCCAAGAGGCAGTGGGTTGGAACTGATGGGCACTGGGTCGGGACTGGCCATCAATGTTTACAAATGGGTCCTGGTACAAAAAAGGTTGAGAACCACTGCTTTAGGGTGCAGGTCCTCATCCTACTGTATCCTACTCTTTCCACTGTCTGCCTCCTTCCTCCCCCTGGTCTATACCTCAGGGTACAAGGGCAGACCCATTGCTGAGGCTGTTCCTGCAAGGTCTTCCATGGTGGTGACCACCCCTGTGGCCCCTTCTGCTGGCCTTGGGAGCATTGGAGGAGTAAAGGGGATGAGCCAGGCTGCAAAGTATAGCTCCATCTGTGCATCCACCTTCTTGCCCACTCACAGCAAAGTGCACTGCTGGAAGTGTGGGCAGGCTGGCAGAGGGGCTTCCTAGGGTTTGGAGAAGGCAGTATCAGTGGCAGTGGCAGTGGCAGTCCCCGGAGTTTTCTAAGCAAATCTGAAAGTTCTGGCATCTTAATGAGGAAAGAGCTAGTCTTCTAAGTATATGTGAGGGCACACAGGCCTTGCAAGTTGGTGCACTTTAGGACATTACCTGTATGGCATAAGAAGTGGTAGCACTTAAGGATGGTAGAAACGTTACCTTATTAGAGGGGGTAGGAATGCAAGATGGGAAGGAAGCTGGTGTGGAGGAGTGGGTTTAATGGTAGTGGGGGACCTAGCTGGATTCTTCCCTTCCCTGGATCCCTTTTCCAAATATCTTCAGGTTTATGTACCTTTTTTCCTCAGTTTAAAAAGGTAGGACTTTTTGTAAAGAGAAGATGACAGATCACCTTGTCATCTGAATGAAAGCCTTTTTCATTTGGTTCCTCCCCATGGGTGGCAAAAAGTGCTCTCCTTGTAATTCAGTGTAGGTCTTCCTTTGCCCCTTCTGGGACTGTACTCCAATGGAGCACTAACCAGGGAGAGCAGCTGAGAACAAAGTATCGGGTTTTATCATTCACTCTATCCTAGGAGCGAGTGCTACTGACACTCAGTTTCTAGGAGAAACTTCGGTCGCAGAACAGTATCTTGATGTCTGCCAGAGATTGGTGCTGAAGACAAGGAGTTGGGGTAAATTCCAGGAGGCAGCAGTGCCTTCCAAGTTTATTCTTATTTGGTTTGGTATCTGTGGCATGTCCTCTAGTCACCCTATCTGCCCTTGCATCTCTCTTTTGCTCCAACAGTTCTCAGGATAAAATGGACAAGAAGCCCTGAGGAAAGGGAAGGAAAAGAAAAGGGAAGCAAGAGCCAAGGAGAAAAAAATTGACCCACAGGGCACATATGAAATTCTAAAGAGGGTTAAGGAACTCCATCCTTTCTGTATAAGGAAATGAGTGACATATATGAGAATTTAAAACGAAACACTACTGGTATTATTTGAGTATGTATACAGTTCATCATGTGAAGGATACCTGGAATTCCACTATGAGGATAATATAAAATGTAATTATTCCTAGAGTTTCTTTTATCTTACATTTACCCTTGAAATTCATTTGCTATGAGCTTGTTGCCTTGTTGAAAGCTTGTGCCTTGTGGATATTATAGTAACACATCTGTTTTATACTGATAAACATATCCAGATAAATTTATATCTCATTTTTCACCCTCATAAAGGAAAACCCAGCAACTTTGCCATGAGTATTGACTTCTGTGACTGTGTGTCTCTGTTAACAGCCATCATTTTTCAGGATTGAATTCAGGACCTCCAGTTTGAGCTATACAGGTTACATCCTAGGAAACTTACTGGGGGCTCAAACAAAGAGAACAACGATTAAGTACCAACCAGTTTGTTCTTTTATTTAGAGGAAAGCTCTTTCTAAGTGCCTGAAATTCACAATAGCTCATAATCCAAGAGAAGCTTCCACTGAGTGTCTAACAATTGGACAAAAAAAATTCTAAAACGATAAATGTGGTCTATAAGAAGCTGAGCTGAAGAGCCAGAGTATAATCCATCTCTGTTAAGAGATTTATCTTCTCTGTGGATGAAGCCCTGTAGGAAACATATAACATGCCCCAGTTGATTACTCCTGCATAAATCATGTGAAGACTTGCATTTTGATGATGATGACGGTATTTTTTTTTTTTTGGATATCATCTTGTAGGTAAAAATTCCCCCAGTGGTCTACAAAGGAAACAATAGAAAAAAGCTATGGTAAAAGAATACTATTAAGCAAATCAAGCACCCAAATGTAGTGAATGCTTGAATTAAGGATACCCATCAACCTGGATTTGACTTGCTTTTGCATAGCCATTCTGATAAATCTTTAATTACAAGATTATATTATTATTTTCACAAGAGCTCTACTTCATTTAGCACACAGAATGAACAGTAATCAGTTAATGTGTAGGATTTTTGTTTTTCTTCATTGTTCAACATCTGGTCCCAACACCTTATGTATGCCACATTATTCTGATCTTGCTCTTTAGACAGAATTATTCATTTCTCACAGACTTTCCTATGGCATTTGTAACTATTGTATTGGAATGCTTAAATGTGTTAATTTTAATTCCTAACATTCCTATGAGATGATCTAATTTTTTAATCTTGATATTTCATATTGGAATTTGGAGAGACAATCTAAGATAAAATATCCACTGATTTTTTGCATTCCCAGTGTGTAACACCTAGGACCTGATTTTTTCCAAGTACTGACTATTATGTAGTTGAGCTATATAATCAATCATAGCCTCTGTTGACATTAGTTGCCCCTGTGAGGGCTCAGCATTTCTTCAAATCATGCCCAGGGTTTCAAGTTGTACGAATAAAAAATGAGGAGCAGGCAATTTGAAATTACCTGTGAAAAGTTCGGCTTTAAATTATTTGCTTAATGTAAAATAGGAACTCTGCCTAAAATAAAATCCAGTTCTTCAGGATATCATTTAATTGCTTTAATCCTCTAAGAGCTCCTTTTCTCTTTCTGCAGTTTTCTGCACCATTCACGAGCCTTCTCCCATTTCTTGCCTTACTTCTGCCGCTTTTCCCAAAAGCAAGTCCAGCCTATACATTGAAGGATGCTGAGATCAGGATGGAGGAACTGTATGTGATCATGTAATTAAAGATTGTATCATAATCCATATGCACACAGGGTGTGGACACACATGGCAATTAAACGGTTCCTAGTTGTCACTGGTTGGGAACCAGTTCACAATTGTGTGTGATGTGCTATGGCTCTGACATTAGGGGTGGGAGTGAGCACCCAGCTCAGTATGCCTCGCAATGGGTGAATAGCAAGGGAGAAGTGCTTTGGTGGTCACAAGGGGTGGGAGACCTGCCACTAGGGGTATTTTTACTTTTCTGCTTTCTCTTTTCTCCTAAACATGAGTTCAACAAACTTCAATAGCTTGTACTTGATCAAACTCTGCAGTGTGTTTACCTGGTTTTGTGTGGCTGATAGAAAATGCTTGGACCCTATGCTTTTGCATTCCTAGGGTCTCTGAGTGGGGGAGAGGCATGATGAAGGGATGTGATGTAGTAGGGAGTGAGAACACAGCTCATTGTTAAAAAGATAACTTGTACTGAAAGCGGTGCAAGAGAGTTCATTCATAAAAACTGTCAAAAAATGAGGAGGCAGCTGTGTACCAAAGTGGGCAGTTGTAGCAGTGAGGTGGATGAGAAGTGATGCAGTGGGGATACCTGGAGGACTGACCACATGCATGTCATGGAATGCTTGGTGTCCACATATAATATTTAAGGAGTTCACAGTGAATCACTTCCAAGGAGTACTTGATTTTCCACGTATGGTTTTGAACCATTCTGGGCAGCTTAAAGCTACTTTAACAGGCTTGTATATCTGTCCACTTCAGGCTTAAATGGCATTTAAACCAGTCTAGGTGTCACATGTGTGATCATACACTCCAGCAGGGCTTTATGGTGCTTTTATCTAAAGCTGCCTCAATAGCTATTAGATAAACGTGCCAAAAAAGCCCTGCTGAAGTACCTGTTCTATACAGCCAGGATTTAACTATATCATAAAGAGGGCATATACCTTTGGAATGATAATAGCTGATATTTACGAAGTGTCCCAAAGTCCCACTGAAAAAAGAACAGTGTCTACAAAAAGTACTTGTAGCAAATCAGGGTAGATTCTGATTTCAATTATATCAGCATGTATGCAAGGCTATTTCTTTGACCCCCAAAGACTGGCTATTTCCCTTTGACTCAATTTCCCTTTGGCATTTGTATACTTAAAACCACGAGACTGCTGCCTTCTTGATTTTCCTAAATTCTTGATATAATTGATGTGATAGAGGTGAGCACCTTTTCAGAAATAATTTCTCTGGGGTTTTTACATTTTCAGGCTTTGTAGCTGTTCCTACACTTGCTTTTCTCCAATGTTTTGGAGAATGTCTTTTTCCATGTGCAGATAATTGTGTATCTAAGCAACACCCTTCAAGAAGTAACTTGTGCCTTTTCATCTCAAACTGGATTTTCAAACATTATTTTTTCATATTTGTTGTTGCTGTGTAATGAAAGCCTCAGTTCTACTTTAGATGCCAAAACTGTACAATGAAGGAATTTATTTGAATTGGCAGCAAAAATGAATACCGATAATCCATATTTTGTTATAGGTCTCATTAGTTATAGGTCTCTTTATAAGGTTTTACGGTCTCATTAGTTAGTAAGCCATGTTTATTGAATACCACCCAAACAAAAAATATGTAAAAGTGAGCAACATGCTACAAGTCTGTAAAACACATTCACCATTCAATGCCAAAAATATATGTTGATGTTATCATTTTGTATGTAAGGAAGGAAGATGTAGTTAGCACTGGGCATCGAGTTTTGATCATATGCTGTCATCAACTTCATTGTGGTTGAGAAAACCTATTCTTTTGAATGATAATCATTGTGACACCTATTTCAGTGACTGGCAAAAAAAGTACTAGAACCCTTTCAGGTGGCCTGGTGCCATCCTTTCCAGAACATCTGCTTCATACTTGGTACCAGGACACTGAGCTATTACTGTATCCCTTATCTTAGAATTTCATAGGTCTCAGAAATGTAACCCAAACACAAGCAGACCTTAGAGGCGTAACTAGTTTTAGGGTAAGTAGGTGGTCTAAATCTGAATTGAGTCATACAATTCCTGATAAATGGCTTTAAGTGATAAACAGGTAATTATAGATATGTACACTGGAACTGTTTGGGATATTTTAAGCTGAGCTGCAAAGATCTGTAACTCCACAATGAAACACAATGCTGGTATAGCAGGACATTGATATAAAAGATAATAAGCCAAAAGCAAGAGTTAAAATTAACCTACTAAAATATAAGGAATAATGAGCTTAGAGGTCCAAAATTCTGTACAAAGTGAGGGTAATCAATATGAATAACAACTAGGAATGAATGGTATTACAGACGAATTGAAGTTGGAGAAGTTAGATGAAAGGACACTTAATGACTGTTTATCCTGACTATCCAACCAGCTCCAGGATCTTCTTAGAACATCTCTGAGAAACTGATATTGGGCTTTTTCCATACTCTCATATTTTTCCAATTTGTAATATTAACGTTTCTGGTTTTAGTTCTAATAGACATTTGTATAAATAGCACTTATCCTCACTGAGTTTGCTTCTAGATTCCTCTAACCTTTACCCATTTACCTGCAGCCAAACTGAACAAGCCTGGATGGACCCCCTAGGGTCTAACCCCAAATGAGGACCTTTGAAAAAGCTACATAAAGAAAAAGAACAGAAAATCTTTTTAGGTGCTTATATGGTTCCCATCACCATAGTGCACAAGCTTTTTATAACATGTGAGATACAGAAGTTTTATAATCTTTGTTTATAGAAGAACTGAAACATTAAATGATTTGCCAGAGAATACACAGGAGTCTGTAATAGAGCAGGATATGGAACCAGACTTTCAGAATCTCAGACAAATGACTTAAGCACAAGATTAGGCTTCCACTCATTATGTTTCATTTTTAAATATCTGTGCACACTCGGCAAAATGATTGGCAAAGCTCCCTGTGCAAAATAGGGGTGCACTAATAAAGAATTTCTTGGCCAATACCGACAGCCGATGATTAACTAACCAATAGGCCGAAGCCAATCTGAAAACTGATACTTAGTAATAGTGCAAAGCATTTTAAACTACTGACATAAATAAATCTTGTGTTTGTTTTGCACTTAAGACACACATACACATGCCTCCTGCCTGCTCTGGCCCTCAGTGAGGAAGGTGGTGACTGCCTTATTCCCATGCACATCGCTCCCTTGCCCACAGCTCCTCCCTGTTCCCTGTGCAGCCTGTACTGCTGTCTTGGGTAGGCAGGGAGGACCCTCACATGGACAGTGGCTTAGGCGCATTTGGAGCCCTGAGCACACAGCTGCCTCAGTGCCATCGGGCCTCATGCGGCTGAGCTCCCAGGGCCGCTGGGGAGAAACTGCTTTTGCAAAGGCACCCTGTCCCTGGTAAAGCGGAATGTCCCTTGCATGGTGTCTTGCCCCTCTCGCGTGCAGCCCAACATCTCTGAAGCAGCCCTGGCACTCAGGTCCCCGCTACATGCATGGCATTGCCATGGCAGTGGCAGCAGCAGCAGGAGCCAGTAATGATCTCTTCGTTGCTGAGCATGGCGTCCTGTGACTGCTCCCCAGCACCTCCACCCCCTCCCGCTGCTTGCCGGGACCTCTAGTCTGCCGCAGGCTTGGGACAGCAGCACTGTGCAAGGACTAGACTATGCTCGCCAGGGTGCTCCGGGCACGTGGCTGTAATTATTGGCTACAATGACCAAAAAAAGCTGATAGCCGATAATATAATTTCTTCTTTTATCTGTGCCAATCTGGTAGTAAACTGATATATTTGTGCACCCCTAAATAAACATTCCATGGGGCTTACTGTTCATAAAAATGTGTATTTGTAGCCTGATAGTTAATTTATCATTTTTGTGGAGCTAAATTTTAAATATGAACATTTTTATGGGCTACCTTAACAAACTGGTGGGAGGACCAAAATCCAATGTTTTCTTCTGTATTATTTATCCTGTTGGTGTTATTTTAAGAAAAATAAGCTTTAAATCTGTTTTAATTGAGAGACTCCCTTAAAATGCTGAAAATTCTTCTAACTCAGCTAAAAATACCAGAAACATCCTGCATCATCAATTTTCAAATGTCATGAGAGCTGATTAGCTACCAGAATTGGGAATAAAAAATCTTCAGAGAAAATGGAATGTCTTCAAATAATTCAAAATCATGGACATTTGAAAATTATTAGGGGATCTGAAAACTTTGGAGATCATTTTCTATTAGAGCCGTGAGAAGGCTAGAACTTGTCAAATATGTTGGGTCATTTTTTTCAAAATGGAAGTTTTTGTGAAAATATATTGTATATTAATTTTTTTTTGGACAGAATGATTTCATTTTGGTTTGTCATTCATCTTTATTCTGGTTTTCATTTACTGCTTTCAGTTTTAGGCTTTTTCATTGCCAGCTTTTACTGGCCAGCTTAGACACTTGGTGAGATTTTTTAAAAAATCAGTCAATAAATAAATACATGACTTGGTCATATCAACAACAAAAAACCATGTACATGTAAAAAACAATACATTTCAGTGCAAAATTCCAAAGAAATTTAAAAAAGCCTCCATCTTGAAATCCCATTAAATAAAATTTGTCTTTGACAATTTTAAAGTTTTGTTTACTTGCTATAGTCAAAAGCTAGATCCAGATCCCATTCAAATCAAAAGAACGGAAACTGAAAAAGCACACTTAAGGCTCAGAGTTTTCTTGGTGAAAGTCCTGCCACAGTTTAGGGTCCTTTGGGCTAGGGACAGAAGTTACATTTGAACCAGTTTAAATGATCAGAAACTGGTTTACACCTGTAATAGAACAGAAGCTCAGTGCACATAAACCAGTTTCAAAATGGCGGAAACTGGTTTAAGGTACACCTGTTTGACTGTAGTATCAGACTTAACTGATTTTGGTCAAACCGGATTACGCATGAACGGTGCGTGCCTTCGGCAGCTGGGGGGGGGCACGGCTGTGCTGCCTTCGGCGGGCGCAGTGGCAGCAGCAGGAATCCATTGGCAGTAGGTGGGGGAGCTCCCACAGACACTGCCAGTGCTGTCAGTGTCAGGGGGGTAGGGGTGGCAAGGGCCAACCAGGGGTCGGTGACCACCCGCAGGTACCACTGGTGGCGTTGGTGGTGGCCAGGGGCAATCGTGGACCACCTGCAGATGCTTCCAGTGGTGTCAGTGGCAGGGTGGCAAGCGGTGACTGGCTGCAGGCACTGCCAACAGTGTTGGTGGTGTCCTTTTGCAGAGGGTGCACTGCCATGCTCAGGGGTGCATGTGCACCCACGTGCACCCCCTATGTGTCACCCCTGGGGGTGACAGAAACTTCTGTCCCAGACCCCTTCCTGGTTCAAATTAAATCACAGTCCCCCAGCATCCCAGCATGCTTTTCAGCCCTGGGCTGGGCTGTGCTGTCTGTTCCAGAGAGCAGAGCTGGCCCCGCCCCTCTGTTCCCTAGCTGGAGCAGTGAGGGTTAGCTGACAACTGGGGATGGGGGTGGGGAGGGAGGGAAGGGGGCAAGTCTACGGCATGGGGGGTAGGGGCTGCTCCCCCGGCAAATCACGGCTGGGGTCTGACGCCAGGGAGTGGGGGTTTGACATCCCTTCCCCCACTCAAACTTATTGTTGGCCACAATTGTGGACTACAAATCCCAGAGGCACCTGGAAGGAGGAAGAGGAAGTGATGAACAGAGTCAATCCTGGAAAGCCCTGCTGCTGTAATTTTGGACTGCAAATCTCAAAGACCTCACAGGCAACAGGAAAAAGAAATGAACATGCAGCCAGAGAGCTGTGCTCTAGCACCCTCCAGCTTCTAGCCCCAGCTACTGCAGGCATGAAGCTGCATTTCCTGAATCAAAGGTAAATGACTGTTCACTTCTATTTCAATTTAATCTGTGCAGTTTAGACTAACCTGGAAAGACTGAATCAAGTCAGCCTCAGGCTTTTTGACTCTCCGTACCTAGCCTTCAAGTGAACAAGGGCTAGTTCATGCACAGGAAGCATCTGAAATCTGTTAGTGACAATGACTTTGAAACAAGATCAAATGAACACAGTTAACTTTGACTTTTTTCTTTTGAAATGTCAGATTTATGACATGATTAGGAAGGGCCATAATCTGCTTACTGCAAAGAAGGATGTGTGTTTGTGCTTGTGGCAGGGCACTTGTGGGTGCCCACCACTTTAAGACGGAGAGCAGGTAGCCAGCAGGAGGGTCAGCCCTGATGAAGCAGCCGTTTTAGATCCAAGTCCACAGGGCTGAGGCAGCAGTCGGCTGCTGGCAGCCAAAAGAGCAATACCCAGCTGAGCTGTTGTTCAGAACATCTTGGAGGTAAGGGCAGGACCTATGGGAATGGCAGGAGGGTGAAAACTGCACCCTACTGGGGAAGGATGGCTTGGTAGGACTCCCTGTGGCGGGGAAGTTCCCCAGAAATGCCAGGCCAATTGTCTCCCCAGTGAAAGGCTAGACCCCAGCCCCCACATCCTGGTGGGTGACCCAGAATAAGAGACAGACATGGGGGCCAGGCATATCTTTGGACACCTGAACCCCACAAGAGTGGAAGACCTCAGAGGCCCCAGGGAGAGGGCAGTAGTGTGGCCTGGAGATAGGGTAGGAGAGTGGCCCCAGAGTGGTATGGAGGCCTGCACAGAGTAGGGGGTGTGATTATGACCTGAAGGACTGCGCACAAGCAAGGTGTAGAGTAGGACTGAAGGACAGTCTGAAGGGCTGCATCAGGAAGTATACTGAGTAGGGCTGAAGGACAGCCAGAAGGGCAGCACATGGACCAACTCCCATGAGTATATAGATGTGGAAAGTTGCCCGGTGAGAGGCTATAGGCAGAGTCAGTTCAGTGTTAGGCAAAAGGCTGTGGCCCAATGAGGGGCAGTGAGAAAGAGGCCCCAGTGAGAGGGGGGGCAGTATGAATGTGGCCCTGAAAGGGGCAGTTTGTGAGAGGCCCAGCTGTGGACCAAGTTTTGCTTGGCCTTAATCCGGAGCTGTAATAATCATCTGGATGCTATCTGTGAAACATGGGACATGGTAATGGCAGGTTGGAGCTGTGTATAGCACCCCCTGGCATTGGGTCATTAAAGTGGGCAGTCTCACACATTTTACACCGGTTTAAGGTACAGCAAGTTGTGGCAGGTGAGACTGGGCAGACTTCCCTACTTAGGTGGGCAGGCCGATGTGAGACCTGACCCAAGATGCCCCTCTGTCATGATGTTACATAAGGAACACTTGATTCTCTGTTAAGTTACAGTTGTCCTATGGGTTCCCCTGCTTCTCAAAGAGGAAACACACTATACTGGGATTTTTGGAGAGTAACTTTACTACTCAGCATCCTAAGAAGACATATCAGCCAGGGGCTCATGACAGCTCTGAGGAACCTGTTTTCCATCCTGTACTATTACTGTGATAGCAATAGCCTATGTAATACACCTTAAAGTGGCCTTGGCTCCTTCTAGTCAGGCCACAAGTTGGCTCTTAACCATTTTCTCTTAAGGTTCAACAATGTGTATTGTCAGCAATTCTTGCTTGCTACATACTACTAGTGAAAAAACTAGGGCATTAGATGGCCGAGTAGCAGGATTCCAGCTGAGGTAAGCAAATAACGGGTTTCAGCCAATGCAACCATTCTAGATTAGAACTGACTGATTCCCCATTTTGAAAAGGAACTGGAAAGTGCTTCTTTTTTTCAGTTTGTTTTACTCTCTCTGCTTCAGCACAACAACCACTTCATGAGCCCTTAATTTTAAAAGATACTGCTGACACCTGGCTTAAAGGTGTTTCTATTTTTTCCTTCAGCATATCCGTTGCCTCATTAACAAAGCCAGGAATATCTAATTTTTTCATACCTGTTAAAGAAATGTAGGGCTGGAGTGATCTCAAGAGCTTATCTAGTCTACCCCTGCACTGCGGCAGGAACAAATTTACCTGCTCCATCATTGCACAAGTTTGTCTAACTTTATCTTAAAAACCTTCAGAGATGAAAATTTCATTACTTCCTTAGGCAACTGGTTCCATTGCTTAACTCTTACAGCAAGAAAGTTATTCCTGGGCACATCTACACATGAGCTTTAAAGTACAGTGGCCTATTCTACTGCACATTAAAGCGGTGCACAAAAAATCATGCTAATACACTAATGCACAGTAGAATAAGCTACTGCACATTAAGGGTCACCTAAAAAGAATGTGCTTGTGCTACTGCACATTAGCACAGCCTAATGCACATTTATATAGTACCTCATATTGGAAGTACTAAATTTAATGTGTATTAGGAAAAGCACATTAATGCGTGTGTAGACATTCTCCCAATATCTAAACTAAATCGCCCTTGTTGCAAACTAACCCACTTACAACTTGTCCAACTAATTGATGTCCTACATATAACAAGCTTTTACATATTTGGAGTCTATTATATCCCCTTCTGTCTTCTCTTTCTTAGACTAAAAACCAGTTCTTCAATTCTTTCCTTATTGACAAGCTTTTTTCTAAAGCTTTTTGTCATGATCTCTTCTTGGCTCTTTTCTATTTATCTGTCATCTGCAAAGTTTAATACCCAAAGGTGGACACAGTGCTCCAGTTGAGGCCTCACCAGTGCCAAGTACAGAAGAACAATTATCATCCATGACTTACTATGGACATAGACAAACATACACTTGGAGCAATTCCAAAAGGGAAGAAGGAGCTGCTGTTTAGGAGACTGCAGAACTTGTTATGCTATAACAGCTGTGTGCATAAGCCTGTAGCTTGTTTGCATCACTAAACTGCCCCAACTTCAACTTTGGATGAAGCATCATCACTCAGGTTTGTATCCACCTTATAAGTAAATTCTTTATTTTATCATCTGAGTCCCTTAACCAATTTAAATCCCTCCAATTTAAAACCCCTTCACCTTTAAGACTAATACACAGCAGCAAACATTCAGCTCACAAAGACTGAAGTGGGATTTACTTTTAATCCTATCTACACAATTCCTCAAACCACTGTAATGGTTTCTGTTGAGCTGTGGAAGACCTTCAGGGACCAAAACCATTGCTCATGTAGTAGTCCCCATCCCAGCAGAGAAATAACAGACTAATGGCTGATTTAAAATGAATGACTGTAAGAATTCCATAGAGCTTTGATACAGTGCTTTGAGGAACTTTGAAATCCTTGCTTGTTTTTTGCTCAGGCAAATTGGCATTTATTTCAGTAGGACTCTACCTGAGCAAATGCTAAGAAAGGGCTTTGAAATTTGGCCTATGATCTGTAAATGTGAAAAAGTTGCTGTGATGAATTAGCCAACTCTGTCCAAGTTCAGGAGCGTTTGGGGTTCATTAGAGGAATCACTACAATGCTGGATTAGTTGTCAAGCTATTATTACTGTTGGTTTGATTTATGAGCAAGGAGCACTGACTGCAGACCTTTAAACATAAGTAATCACAGTTTATGACCTGTATAAGTAATCAGGATAACAAAATGCCTTTTGCATTCTCATCTGTTTTTCTACTCCACATCTGTTATTTATCTGAAAAAGTTGGTGGTTCTACAACTATTTTTCATGTGTGTTTTTAATACTGATCGATATTTTTCTTTATATCATGATCAAAGTTATAAACATTGGGCTTAATCCTGTGAACATTTACACTTAGATGTAAAATTACTTATCCATGTACATGTACCATAAGCAGTCCCACTGAAGTTAATAAGGCAACAAACATGGTAGTAAGTACTAGATATGTTAAAAAGTGCTTGAAATGACTTATGTTATGCACTTAATATGTAGGGTAGAATTTTCTAAAGCTCTCAGCTCTGGCTTATCAATTGGTTTCAATGGGAACAGAAAGAGGCCAGTACTGCAATAGAAAATCAAGCACATTTAATTTGGGGGACTTTTATACATTACAGCAGTTGTAAAGGAAAAGCAAATGTTATTCAAAGCCCGTTGTGATTGTGAATATTTAGTGAAAATTTTACTATCTCAGATCTACTGGACTAACTTTGGCTAAGGTCTTATCTAGACTTAGGATAAGCCCTAGATCAGCCATCAGTAGCAACAACCAAAGAAGCAGCCTTAGTATAGACAAGGAAAATCAGATTGCGCCAGGAGTGTTACCTGATTTTTAAAAAGGGTTTGGATCAATTTTTGCAACTCCCAGCTATTTTTGCCTGTGCTTGAGATTTGCATTGATGCAATTATATTCAGACTATCAATAGGTGAATACTGATATAGGCCCAAGTATAGATTAGGCCTATGTTTTGCAAATTAACTATTGCTGACAAAGGGGTCAGCAGCATATGCAGCTGAAGCAGCAGTAGTGCAGAAAATCTGTCTTGTGATGGACAGTTTGTCCTTGTCCACACCTGCAGTGAAATGGTATTCAGTAGTAGTTCAGCTGAACACATTTTTTTTGATAACTTTAATCAGCAAAGGATAATTCCAGTAGTATCGACAAGGCTCCTATACACCACTGGAGGGATAGACTTTTGCAAAGAGACAGGAATGGTATATATCTGCAGTAAAAATGTGCTGGCCATGCTAGAAATAAGGTTATGATATTCAAATGTGCTTGATGTTGGCCCAAATCTGCTACTGTCAAGACCAACAGTGAGGTGCATGTTAACTTTTAATACCAGCAGAGTAAGACTGGTATGGAGTTCTTTGGAAATCCTACAACAGCGCACACTAGAATGCCATGACAAGAAACTTGTTTCATTAAGGTAGTTGGCAATTTATTTTTCCTAAGTGCCTTTCCTTCTCTTTGTATGTTGAAGAGCTGCTGACCTATCAAATCCCACCCCCAACTCCCCAAGAAAATGTGTTTGCAAGGATGCCCCTTCAATGGAACTGAAAAGAAATTATGAGGTGCAATATTCCAGTAACATAACTAGAAGCAGGCACCAACTTAGAGGGGGCACGAGATTGGCAACCACCACCACTGCTGGCCTGGCTGCTGCCACCACTGTCCAGGGAGTAAAAATGCTTG
Source organism: Crocodylus porosus (assembly GCF_001723895.1). Lineage (NCBI taxonomy): Eukaryota > Metazoa > Chordata > Crocodylia > Crocodylidae > Crocodylus > Crocodylus porosus. Next base: position 51,648,466 of record NW_017728943.1, on the reverse strand, counting down.
TTACATCTTTGCAGTATTCTGTGACAGATTGTGGAGAAAACCAGGAAGGGAGAAATGTTCAAGCTGGACAGAGAAACAAATAGAGGTCTATTTGAGGAAGAAAGTTGGAGACACTTGAGGGTGCTAAGTTCCGTAAAGAAGATGCAGGGCTCCATTTTCCCCTCCCTATTTCTTTGGTGGTCATTAACTTGAAAGATTGTAAGGGACCTGAAACAAATATTAACAATTTAATCAAGGAAACAAATCAGCAGTAGAGAGCAGCCTGGCGAACTGAGGAGGAGGCAACAGAAGCTGGAGAAATTACAGTGTCTGTAAAAGGCAAATGATTGGGGAATGTTAAATAAACTGTAACAGAAAGAGGCAACAGAAAGAATACCAGGAAAATGAAACAGCAAAGCATATATGGGAGGTGGAGACTGGTGACTGATCTAGGCTCTACAAGAAAAATCCACATAGTAAAAGTTTAGATTTATAAGTCAGCAGTAACTAGCCCAGGTGATAAGCCTAGTAATTATGATCCCGTTATTGCTGTTACAGGCATAGTTACTAGGCACAGTGAGGTTGCCTAGTAATAAGAAATGAACTGGCTGGAGTCATTCATATGAGTTCAACTGACAGCTAGTGAAGTGAATGGCAATCATAAAGAGTTGTTGAAATTGCTATCTGGAAGAAATGAGAGCAAGGGGGAAAATATCATTGGCACCTAGTATGCTACAGAACTTAGGACATATATGCGTGTGTCAACTGCTGGAAATCATTGGACGAAACCCACCCTTTGGTAGACTCTGTTAATTTAAATGAAATAATACTACAGACAAAATCAAAAAGATATAATGAGACAGCAGGTCTTTACACTCTTGAGAAACTTTGGCATTAAAAAGAAGCGCCTGACTATAAACCATGAATATCTGTTAGAAACATATTAGTAAGTGAGCTGAAGTACACCTCTAAGAAAGATAAGGGGAGCACAGAGATAGTAACAATAAAGAATTATGTCAGTTCTGATCTCATGTTTGATATTGTTCACTTTGGACCTGAAGCTATTCCTATTGAGTAAATACAGTATTTCCACAGATCCTGCATGTCCCTTTAGGCAAATCTTTTAAGTCCTGATTTTAAAAGTGGACTTGAATTTTTAGGTATCCAATTTAGGATACTTTTAGTGCATGCTCTTCCAGATGTTGTTTGCAGAACTCCTCTCAAGTGAGGTTCCCAGTATTGAGGATACAAGTGTAATGGATGCTTTGGAAAATCTGATTTCTGTCTTTCCTCTGGTGTAATTCCTCTAACAGTAAGGGAGAAAAAAGCAATACCTACTTATCAAGGGTGTTGCAAAAGATAATGTACTACTGGGGTAATGTTTTTAAAATTAATCTATTAGGGCTAAGTATTATTCTTATAACATTGGCCTTTAATTTAAATTTCTTTTAAAAATATGTTCCCTTTTTAACCATGCTTTGTACTTTCTATTCATATAAATGCAATTAATAAACAGACAAACACATTGAATATTGCATATGGAAGAGACACCTTCTTCCTGTATAATTATTACTCTTCAAACTACTGGTTTTGTTTAGTAGTACTAGTCTCTGAATGTTTAGACAGGTTTCTTGGGGCCAGGTAAAAGTATAAGGACCAGGTCCTCAGCTGGTATAAATCACTGTAGCTCCATTTAGTCTATGGAGTTATTTAGATTCATACCAACAGAGGATCTGTCTCTTTAATCTTTACGGAGAACACCAGATTGATTAAACAGCTTCCAGATGTCCACTAGCACATTGATAAAATCATCACATTATCAAATGCACCAAATCCTGCCATAACAGACTATTCTGAAGAAACAAAACAAAACATAGATACTTTCATGCCAGCTCCTAACTACATTTAGTGAGACAGAAGCAACCACAAGCAGTCTGACGTTTCAGCTCGGCAAGCAAAGCTTTACGCTGCTTGCTTTTCCGACTGCTTATTTTTACTTCAAGATGGTCAGGTCTACCTGATAATATGATCGCTTTTTCCTGTGCAAACCACCAGTATATAATTGCACAGCCTGGGAAAACATCATTTTGCTGATTATCATCAGAATTACATTTTGGTTTGACTATTGCTCTTTGGTTTGCATCTGGTTTCTGTGGGACTACATAAATATCGCTGGTCCTGTCACACTAAAATAGATAAATGGTTCATTGTTGTAATTCTCTGGAGCTAATATGACTTTAGAAAACATTTAACAGAATTTTTGCAAGATGCATGCTGTCTCTCAAAGACATAAAAATTGATTTCCTCTTACATAATAATTATTAAGTACTTCAGAGCAATGTTTCACAGTAACTACTCCAGGAAATCTATACATAGATCTTTTTTTTTTTGAGGGGGCCAAGACGGAGAGAGGCAGGGTCAGAAGAGTTTTTGGAGGGTAATTGTGTTTTTGATACTGCCTCTACTCCTGCAACTTGGCAGTGCAGGCAGTACCCATGAGCATAGTTCTCTTCTGCTCAAAGAGCCAGCTTAAGCCTATGCATCATTTATATCCCACTTAAAACACTCAAAATAAGGCTGAAATGGTGCTTATTTGCTGTGTTCACAGGTCTTGTGCCAGTGAGGTGATGGATGTTACCCTGTGAGCACAGAGATCTATATTCTTAAATGGTTGTCAGTCAGGTAGACTACATCATTAAAGAAGACTGGATAAATCCAGTAACATTTTCCTCCCTACCCTTCAGATAGTCTAGGTTATTTGTGGGATTTGTTGCCAAGTTATTAAATTCATAGCTCACTCTTATGCAGGCCAACTCATTGGCTGCTACATGGTGCAATGCAACCTCTGAAAAAATGCCACCAGATTGTCTCTTGCATGTCATTTGTTTCAATTCAACGCCTTTAGCAGCTCTGATCCCTCATTCAGGACTTTAGAAGTTGAAGCACTATATTCAGCAAAAGACAAAGGCACTTTAACATATCAGGTGCTGCAGCATCTAACATTCAGGCACCTGGTCCCCAGGGTGGAATTTAAAACCCTACGTGAGGCACAAAAGCTCTCTACAAACTGTAAAGAAACTTCTGCATCTAAGAATGCATGCATCTTGGATGGGTGTCCAGCCAGCACGCTGGATTGGGACTTGCACCCTCAGTATAGTGTGTCGCTATGGCATTGTAGCGTCTAAAAATAACCATGTGCCACATGGATGGCACAGTACGGGCTATTACTGCATTATCTAAATGACGGCGCAGTAACAACGTCACCATGGGGGCACACGTAGACGCGCCCAACATAGACTATGCATACTGCTAATGGTCTGTAGTTCATCCCGTGCATTAAGTCAGTGTAAGGTCTGCCCAGAGTTTTTTTTTTGAAGAGGAACAAGGTTAATTTCATTCCCTAATTGCTGTTTTACTAAGGCTTTGTGTTGGAGGGTAAATTTCATTCTACCTGGTTACGATGTTTTATTGCTAAGTCCCTTATAAAACCCCATAAATACAATATTAAGATTGTATTATAAGCATTACCTTACCTTACATGTTACTTTAGGATTCATTTTAATTAGCACTGCATATACTGGAATGACAAATTATTATGAATAATAATTAGCACTTTCTTATAATTGATTTAAAAAAGTAATTTGATAATAACAGCAAGCTAAATTACTAACTACTATCCTGCAATTTCAGGCACAGCCCTGGACACTGAGAGCTGTGTAATCTGATCTCCAGTTCTTCCTTAGAACTGCATTATTTGTTACCCTAATGCTTGACCAATGCTCAGAGGACCAAGTGTCAGTGGATGTGTACTGCTTGTTTCTGCACACCCACTCACTAAAATGTGATAGCAACATAGAGCTTTAAAGGAGGGGTGGAGGAAGGTTTTTATTTCCTATTTTTTCCCTGTGATAGCTTGTAGTTCAAGTCATAATCTAATGCAAACTCATTTACATTCTACAGTGCAGGGAGCTTTGGAGTTAATTCATTCTGATAGTCTTTACATACCATAGTATTTACGTATTGTCTTTTGCTTCTTACACTTAAGTATGGACTTCTCCAAAGCAAACAGGCCAGTTAACTTTCTCAAAAACTCTAAAAAAATGTATCTACTGACATGGTTATTCCTAAGTAGCTCAAATCCAGAATGTAAAAAAAAAAAATGTAATGTCTCAACATGTTTTAATCATTAGGTCCACTAATTTGTCAAGAGGGGAATCTACCCTTTATGTAAAAGTTAATCCATAAAAGTGGGATGCCTGTTCTCTTGGGCCTATTGTCAAACCAGAAAACAATGTGCTTAAGCACAGTGCTTCTCTCTTAGCATTCTGTAGAGGAAACCTATACATGACTGGAAGAAAATTAATCCAAAACATGTTGGCTTTGCTCCATAATGAAATATAGAAGCTTTTTCACAATTGGGAAATGACCAAAACTCAACCAAGAAACAAATTTTGCTGACACTTGGATCAGTGAGCCAAGAACACAATTCACCTGCCCATTTAAAAACATCGGAATGGAACAGCAAAATTGCTTATAAAAAAAAATATTTCTGAAAATGTGAAGTAGTGACTGAATAAACCATAAAAGCTGGGAGCAGGCAACTAGTATTTCGAATGAAGTGTTTGGTTATAAAGAAAGACATATAGTTATTCAATAATAAACAATGAATTAATAAGAATGTAAAAAAAATGACAGTGGAGTCTGTCACAGTTGGTCACTTAGTGGGGGATAGAGGAAAACGCAGTTAACATTGAATTTAAATAAAAGGAAATCCAAAGAGCTTGCTAACCAAAGTCTGATCATGCCTTTGTTAGCACAGTGTGTGTGTAGGGGGAGGTGGGGGAAACGTAGAGGTGCAGTACTCCTGGGGAAGTATTTGGAGGTAAGTAGAACCTACAACAATCTCATTTGACCTCCCTCACTTGATTCGCTCTGGGGGCAGACTCGTAAAGGGAAGCAGAACAATGATGCTGTGTCCCTTTGGAGAGTATAGCAGGAGACCGTAACTGTCAGGACTGGAAATGTGCCTGGTTTTCATATGGACTAAGTAAAGAGAAGGAGGAAAGTTCCCCACACCTTTTCTCATGCACATCTGTACAAATGCCAGCTACAATAGCACAGGCAATGCATAGGGGAGGCATGGGGGGGGCATGTGCCCCCCCCCCGATTGGCTCTTGCCAGCCAGGGAGTGGGGAGCACTGGCCCCCCTCCCCTCCCCCCCGAAAAGGGCTGGAGGTGCTTCTGGTTTTGCTGGTGGCACTTCTGGTTTTGCTGCCAGTGTTTCCAGGGTTGGTGATTGGCCGCTGGGGGACCTGCTCCCAGTTAGTGATTGGCTGCTGGTACCCCCCCACGGTCATGAGGCACTAGTCACCCATGTACAATAGGGTTAAGAATAAATTGAGTGGCACATAAAGGACCTTTCATTTATGAGCTGTAGTGCGGTATGTTCTTATTAGCTAATCACGGCCAGTCATGACTGGCTCTGGTATGCAGTGAAAGCAGGAAGATGAAAAAGCCCCCAAATTCCTGTGTAGCATGTAGGGCCCTTGAAAAATGCAATGCTTGTGTTCAGGAGGGTATAGGAATGGTTTCTGACATTTTGAAGACATCAGAGTTGAGCCATAGGGAGGTGGGGTTTGGGCTCTCCCTTAGCCTACTCTGCTTTTTAGGCATGCAGACAGTAAGAAGGGACATTCCATACTGCACCTGCCTAAAGCAAAGTGCCTCCCAGTGCAGCTTCTAGAACAGTGTAATTTTGCACTGACCCTGTATCTTCTCTAGCCAGTGCTGTAGCAACGAAGTTTGGTGCCCAGGGTTAAGCCTGCAGTGACAGCCCACCCTCGCCACGTGCACAGATCCTGGGGGCACACACCTCCTCCATGCTTGCCTGGGAATGCACACAGAGGTAGGAGCTGCCCTCTCCCTGTCCTTGTGCCCCTCCAAATGAGCCGCTCATGGCTCCGTCCTGGGTCCCACCCCAGCTGGGCAGCACCTGTTGGTGCCCCCTTGCTTCAATGCCTGGGGTAGTCGCCCTGATCGCCCCCCTCCTTGCTATGGCACTGTCCCTAGCCCACCATTTCTTCACACCTACTGCATGGAATAAGGTGAATAGCACCTTACTCCATACATAGTCACGGGCAGTACCTAGGCAGTAAACTACTACTTGAGGAAGGGCTGCAGAATCGAGCCTTCTGCTATTCAGCAAGAAAGCAAAGCAAAACAAAAAACCCTTGTCTTCCTATTCAAAGGCTGTGCTAAAAGAGAACTGGGTACCGCTACATATATGAGACAATACACTTGAGGATAAAGTGGAGAAACATGACAAATGTTGCATTTTCTCCAGTTATTTACACGTATTCAAGCTGATACAGTTTTTTTCCAGTGAGTAGTGCTTTCTCTCTGCTCAGGTGTAAATGTCTGTACAAGTTGCAAGGAAAGGGAGAATCAAGCTCTTCATTTCTATGCATTTGTATACTATTAAAAAACACCTGCAAATGAAAAGAAAACAGTTTAAATAAGAGAAAGGATTCACCAAAATTTTAATAGGTGGAGACTGACTTCATGTGATTTCACACCTCTGCTAAGGTTTTTTGTCCACTACCATAAATGTAGGGAATGAAGGATCATGTTCTAATACCATATTGGTTTTTTTTTCACCCATTCAGGTTGTAGTAATAACATGTGGTAACAGTCATTTAAAAATGTATGTTCAGTTGATGAAAAAAATCTAATGCTTGCTGGTATTTTTAATGGCTGGATAATTAAATGTACTTTGTTTGAAAACACTGAACTAAATTATTCAGTGCCAAAATAGGTTACAATGCCAGTCAACATAGCTATATTCATCATTACGACTCTACCATAGTGATTAGTTGTGTTATTGATAAAACACTTCCAGAATATAATGAAAAGGTTTGCATAATGTAACTGCAACTAAAAGCTGCAATTTTGAAATGAATTTAAAACAAGCTATTTAGACTCAGCAGTACTATCACAGTTTGGCTGTTACAAGACTAAAGACTTGACAGGACCTCTTCAAGCAAAATTAGCATAACATCCATTCTATAGTAAAATGAACAGTATAAGGAATTGTTAATAATCCTGGCTTGGATTTATTTAATCCAGATGTTCTACATAACAATTTTAGAGGGTGCTGTTTTAGAACAAAAAAAAAAAAATCCTGTTGAATCATGACTCTGTCTAAAGTGTTACTAGGCAGAGCTAATAGCAATTAAACGTGGTCAATGATGTATTGAAAATGTATGCTATTAGAAATTAGAAATTATGTGGCCTTACATACACCTTTTAACTTTATTTACGCAAATACATTACATGTCTTGTTCTAACTGCTGTTGAAGCTGAAATTTGGGTGCACATTTAATTTGGTGTGACTGATAGACTAGGCATTGCTTAGCATTTTTATTCACCTTCTAAGGAAACATGTCAAATGTTTTCGGAGTCTCCCTACAGCAATGGAGTCAACAAGCATTTTCATGTAAATAATTTGCATTATTAGCTTGTTTTAATCTGTTTTAAGATCAGAAGGATCTTACATTTTCTAACATTTTTCACAGTCATTTCAGTGTGCTAATTGTCTGCCAATTTAAAAAAAAATTACCTAAAAATATAATTACAGGCATGTAATATATGCATTGCGTTTAAATTAATACAAAATCCCATATGGTAGAGAACATTCCAAATTATCAATACATTTGTTTAAAATAGATTCTGTCATCTGATCTACAGAAGTATGGGTTGAAACATCAAGCAACTTGCACAGTGTTTTTGTGTATTCATCTTACACTAACCTTTACTATGAAAAAGCATTTTACTGGAAACTTGTATCATACGGTGGCTATTTAGAATAAATTAAGGTATTGAGAAATTTCCAACAGATTAAGCCTAGCGAAAATCTTTTCAAATTAGATAGCACTTGCTTTATAATTTAAACTAAGATCCTTAATCTCTGCTCTATACTCCATACAGAGAGGAAACTAAATATGAATTACTTGCAATTATACATGTTGATTGTAACCATGGGAGTGTAGAGAGGAATCTACAGCAAATGCAAAAGTGCCAAGAGCCAGATTCTGCAAATCTTTCACTGATCAGAACCTAGTCCTACTGATTTCAGTGTGTTTCTTCTAAAATACATCTCAGGGTGAGTAACGGTCACAGATAACCTGCCCTGAAATCTGAGTGTGCATTTTGTGAATGCGTTCTGTTTACCAGACCTGTGGCTAAGTACATGAGAAAAGCAGTGTAGAGCCTGAGGCTGAGGATACATTTCTGCACCAATGCTGTACAAGATTTGGCCTGAAGTCAGCAAGCTGTAACCAAAACGTGAACACGGTCCTTTAGGTGGCATCTTCACTTCTAAACCACTTTCAAAACTCCAGTTGCTATAGCAACCTGATGCCTTTCCCCTCCTTTTTCCAAAGGAGATTTTTTTCACGTCATTTCAAAACTTTAATCACCATAACAACCTCATCTGGCTCTTTACAGCATAGCAACTTCTTTTGTTTTTATACTTGATGTTGTGTGTCTGGTATTAATACTGGATCCACTCTCCCCTTCCCCACCCCTTTTATCTCTCTGAAAGTGACAAAAAGCATTGCCCTGAAATCATATGGAAAGAAAGCATTTCAAAGGGAAGATGAACACTTGGAGAGTAAATGCAACTACTATGGTAGCATAAGAGTGAAATTGTAGCCATGATGGTCCAGAAATTATATGAGGCGAGGCTTTCTTAGTATGCTAGCTTTGATAGTTGGTTCAATAAAGGATATCACCCTAAGAAAGCCTTGCCTCCTGCTTCACTCCCTCACACTTATTCCAATACAACCAGAGCAGAGAGTAAGAGAGAGAAGTTTAACGCTGTTTCAAAGGAACTTTTGCAATGCATTGTCTTGCAATGGAAGCTGTCAAGTTCCATAGCTAGGTCAGCATAGGCATAGGGAGAGACATCCATTCCTCACTGCTCTTCTACTCTGCCCTTGGGCTTCTTGCATTCCCTGTCCCCGCCCCGCCCCCCCGCACCATAGATTTTGCACCACAAAGAAAAGGTTTGGAAATCCCATGGTGAGTGGCTAAAGTCCCTGCTTACACATTACATATATCACACACTTAACTACTGAATCGGGCAATAAATGCAGACTGGCTACATGTGCAAAGGATGACAGACCCCACATGCGAAGTACTAATCACACAACTACCTGGCAAACTGTGCAATAAATGTAGTCTGGCCACATGCACAAAGGAAGCTGGGTCGTGTGCCAAGTAACAATTACACAACTTATGAATCATGCAATAAATGTAGATGAGACACATGCAAAGCAACGGTCACACAACTGGTGAAGTGAGCAGTAAATGTAGACCAGACGCATGTGCACAGGGATCCTGGCCACACATGCAAAGTGACAGGCACAACTGGTGAATTGGGCACTAAATGTAGCTTGGCCACATGTGCAAAGTAACAATAACACAACTAACTGATGAATTGTGATTGCAGACCCACCATGTGGGCAAAGGGAACCTGGGCCTCGTGTGCAAAGTAACACAACTGGTGAAGTGCACAATAAATTGAGACCGGACACACAAAGGCAGCCTGGCCACACGTGCAAATGGTCACACGACTGCTGAATCAGGCAATAAATGTAGACTGGCCACATGCGCAAAGTAACGATCACACAACTAACTGGTGAATCACACAATACATGTAGGCTGGCCACATGTGCAAAGGAACCTGGGCTGTATAACACAGCTGGTGAACTGTGCAGTAAATGTAGACTGGACACATGAGCAAAGGAACATCACACAACTAACTGATACTGACCTGTGCAGTGAATGCAGACTGGCCATATGTGCCAAGGAAGCCTGGCCGTGTGTGCAAAGTAACACAAGTGCTGAACTGCGCAATAAATGTGGCCCAGACACATGCACAAGGGGACGCTTGCACAGCTAACTGGTGAGCTGCGCAATAAATGCAGATGGGCCACATGTGCAAAGTGACACAATGGTGGAACCGGGCAATAAAGGCGGACCCGACACCTGCACAAAGGAACCATCACACAACTCACGGATGCCCCGCGCAATAAAGGCAGACCGACCGACCACGCGTGCCAAGGAAGCGGGGCCACGCGTGCAAAGTGAACCCAACTGCTGAACTGCGCAATCAACACGCGTGCAGAGGAACCACGGCGCAAGTCACCGAAGTGAGCACCGAGGGGCCCCGCTGCACAGGACAGGACGGCTCCTGCCGCCCCGGTCCCGCTCTGGCAGCGCCAGGCAGGCACGGCGTGGGCCCGGCGGGGCGCAGGGGAGCAGCAGCCCGGGACTCACCGATAGTGGAGACGACGGTGGCCACGAAGTAGAAAGCCCCCGGGAAGTCCCAGCGGGGCCGCAGCGCCTCGGCGCGGATGCCGGCGGCCATGGCGGCCTCGTAGCTGCGCAGGAAGGCGCGCAGCTCGGGCAGGCTGATGTTGAAGAGGCGGCTGAAGTCGGTGAGGGTCCGGTTCCAGCGGCGCTGAGCCGCCGCCTCGGACGGGCGCTCCAGCGCCGAGAACACGCCGGCGCCGGCCGTCAGGTAGGCGGCGATCAGCGCCGCCAGCAGCACAAAGCGCCCCGTGTCCTCGGCGCAGCGGCAGCAGCAGCGGCCCCGGCGGGGCGGCGCCGGCCCCCGCC
>NW_017728943.1:51614262-51637634 GCF_001723895.1 Crocodylus porosus | reverse complement strand
GCGGCAGCTGCCCGCGTGTCCACGGACAGGTGCGTGCTCACGGGCAGGACTTGATGCCAGCCACGCGTGTGCACATACAGGCGCCTCTTCCTCTGCCCGTTTACACGTGCAACGTTTGCATGTGTTAATTAACAGGGGCATCTCCGTATGCCCATTTACATCGGCATCTTTTGCATGTGTTCATTTACACGTGCGACCAGATGCCCATTTACAAGTGCAACTTTTGCATGTCTTCATTTACACGTGCGACCAGATGCCCATTTAGAAGTGCAACTTTTGCATGTGTTCATTCACACGTGCCACTTCAGCTGCCCATTTGTGGGTGTGGATGTGCATCTAGGCACATATTTATTTACAGACAGGCTTATATGTGTTCATTTACAGGTGTTGAGGCACACCTACATATGTGGGCATGTACATGTGCATTCACATATGCTCGTTTGTGTGCGCTGATGGACACCTGCACATGTATTTATCTACAGGTGTATTCACACGTGTTGATTTATGTGTGTTGATGGGCAGCTACATATGTATTTATTTACATGCATTGATGTGCACCTAGACCAGTTACATGTGCAGCTGCATATGCTCATTTACAAGGGTTCATGTGCATCTACATATGTATTTAGTTACATAAATACACAAGCTTGCAAAAAAAGGACAGTTTTCTTGCCATTTTCCAGTTAGTTTAATAAAAGGTATCATTTTGAAACCAAGAGTTCTGGTTTTTTGCATATATTGATTTACATATACATTTATATGTGTTCATTTACATGTGTTGATCCATTCATTTACATGCATGGATAGAAAGATACACTGGAAACCATCCCTAAACAGGCTAAGGGGGCATTCATTAATCCACCCACCTATCGGAGAGTTAATTTCTTCACATCTTTGCTACAGGATCATGAGTTCCCATTTATGAAGTATGCAGCGTTAAGACCAGACCAATGCTAACCCCTCTTGGTTCAGTATTAGGACTGACTTTCCATTCAGTTGGTTTCATTTAAAGAATTAGGACTTTCCCAGAGCTGAGGGATGTTTATTTTTTTCTGCTGTTTGTTCACAACAAGACTGATGTCCCCCACTTATCCAGGAAGTCACCCAGGGCACTGCAGTCATTTTTACAGTGGTGAAGGATGTAATGGAAATTGTAACATTTATCATCAAAAAAAGGGCTTGGAAACCTACTCAAAGGTGAATGCTGCTAAAGGGACAGGAATGATACAACCGTGTCATTTACTCCCTATCCTCCAAACACATTTACACCAGACTAATAGTGAACATAGGGCTAGTCCCAAATGTTTATATGCTGCTGGGCCACTCCCATGTAGAAGTATTCGCAGGGCCTGGACCTAGATGTGAAAGTGCAGGGATCAGTTCACAGCAATGTCAGAGTTTTCTGGGAGGGTTGTTAATCTCCATTTTGGTTTGTTGTTCAGTTTTACTTTTTGCTATCTGCATGTTCACTATCTACACAGAATCACCTGATGTCCTTCCAGATGAGTAATGATGTCTGGGCCATTACCACAGCACTTCCTAAGGCATCATTTCCGAACACCTATGTAATTTGAGTGATGAGTAATGTAGTCTGAGTGTTTTCTCATCGGCTCCAAAGCTCCATATTACAGCTTAATTATCCTCAGGGCACATACATCTGGAGCATACACAGAAGCTGAGCTTTTGCCTGTTTCAAGCTAGAAATATTCATGCTCATCAGGAAAGAAGTATGCGACTTGAGCTTTGTACCTGTGCTTCTAAAAAAACATTCCCAGAGCCAATAAGCACTTAAAGAACAACCATGGAAGTTAAAAGGCTGGCATACTAAATGAGCCTGTTGTTCTAAAAGGGAATATGAACTCTTTGAAGTCAATGGCAAAATTCACAATGATTTCAGGATGGCATCCAAATATTTGAGCAATAGTTACTATATTAGAGTAATTTTTAGAGAGACTGATAAGGAATCACATCCTCCTTGTTTTAAGCACCCTGTGTGTATAATTTTAAAACAGTCCTTGTTCTCGCAAGAGCTTACAGTCCAATATATATTACTGCAGAAACACTGAAGTCATGGTTTCAGAGTTAGGGCTGGCTGATTAGATGAATGTGAAAGGAATGAAGAATATACTGTGTGCTCCCTAATTATGGCATTTTGGGCATAGAATTACTTTTCTAAGAATTTACAAGTAACTCCGTTAATTAAAATGGGTGCTTTCAGGTCTTTTGTCCTTTGTGTCAAGTCATCTTGTGTCCTAATAATAATATTAATAAGAAAAAAGATGCACTTTTCAAATATCTCGTCATGAAAACTCCTCATTGGAATGCAGTGTTTTGAATGAATTTGAGGATGTATTAATTGATGAAATGTTATTAATTTAATGGTCATTTTTTGCCATTATTTTTCATGGGTCAAGTTTTCTTCTTCAGCAGACAGAAGGAAAATTCTATGGAGAATGGACCTATTTCAAATGGCATTTAGGAAAGATGGTGACTTTCTATGTTCCTAGCCCTGTGGATTCTACTCACAGTCCTGCCTCTGAATTTCTGAGACCTTGAACATGTTGTAGTTGTATTCTTTCTCAGTATCCTTATCTGTAAAACAAGAATGGCAATCTGAGCTTTACAGGGGCATTGTAATTATTAATGTTGTGAGAAGCTTTAAAATCCTAAGAGGAAAAGTGTTATATAAGTTCAAGGTTTTAATATTATTAAGTGTCTAGGGAGCATTTCAGTACTCTCCACTTCTGTCTTTAGACATTTTTTTTCTTTTTTTTCCTGAGCCTGGAACTAACATATTTTTGACTGAATGATAATAAATATATTGTTTACAGGCCACTCCATGTGTGAGGGCAAACAGAGCTGAGAAGCAGCATGCATGGTTGGTGGGACATGTATGCCAAGGCCGTAATCTACAGGGGCAGAGGAGAATTAATATCAAACAAGTAAAGAAATATCACTCCTTAGCAGAAAAACATGTTAGATTAGAGTGACCTCAGAAAAAGAAAAAATACATGTAACAGGAGGAAAAACAAGTGAAGATAAAACTAAGAGAAAAAGGTTTCATCTGTCATATGTAGATGCAGAGTAACTGGGAAGTTTGGGCAGGGGCCTTCACCAGCCACAGAGTAGGTGTGGGGCTTATGTCATCAGCTGCAACAAGCCATAAAGTAGCCTTCAAACAAGTAGAGCTTATCTTATTTCAGTAAATCCTGAACTCAGCAGCTGGGGACAAAAGAAGGGCCAACGGACACTGAAATGAAAGAGGAAATCATCCAGAGTCTGATCCAAAGCCTACTGAAATCAATTGAAAGATTAATTTCAGTAGCTTAGGACAAGACCCCTAATAAGGAACAGTGTAGAATGGGTGGGGCCTTGACAGTTCAATGTCAATATAGCTTTGGGCTAAAGCAACAAAAAGGTGCGAGCAAGGAGAAGCAATTGAATACTTGCAACTTGAAGATAAATGAGCTACAGTCAAATGGCACCCATAAAAATAGGCCAAAGTATAGCAAAGGAGTCAACTATTTCTGCAGTAGTGCCAGCAGGGACTGAGACAAGAGAAAATATTTCATTTAAGACAATGGCACCAGAAATCAGGTCACTGGTGCCAAGGGCATTGCACAGAGCCAGGTAGTGATTTCATTTTCCATTGGCATAAATCCACAGTAGTGTCACTGACTTCACTGAGGAGATTAGAGACTGGACCCTAAATGCCATACCACTATAAATAAGAAGGGAACTCAGGTCTAGTGAGTATACCAAAAACATGGAAAACTAAGGGTTCAATCCTGAAGGTTCCCAGTGGCTTTAACTCCCAGAAGAGAGGCGGTGAACCCAATTTTACCTGATCTTCTCCCATGAGTCAACCTGCTCTTCTCCCATGAGTTATGCCAATGACATTAATGAAATTATTTGCATGATGTTTCTGTTATTCCAGACTACTGCTCTGTCTACCCTTAATGGTGCCTGCAAATAGGGGTCAGTGGAACTGGTTGCAGGCTTGGCTAACATAGCAGGGTCTATTAGAATATTTTCTACTGCTTCAGCGGTGTCCTCTGGAAGGGATGCAGCTTGGTTTGCCTCACCTACTTGCTCCTGTTCACAGGCAGCAAACCCAGAAATGTATCAGTGAAATACCTTTTAGTCTCTGGAGTACTAAAGACTATTGTTGTGGGGATGCCTCTAGGAGTAGCTCCAGCAGTGTGACTTCAAGTTTAATGCTTGTGAGTATAAGTGGTTGGACAGATCAAGCTTAGGAGCATGCCTTCCCAAGAGCACTGCAAATGCAGCATAAATAAACCTTCACAGGCAATTATAGCTCATGCTTTTAGACCCGCATTCCCCAGGTTCAGTCCTTGCTGCAGATAACCAACCCCGCTTCCCACAGAAATAAGGCATAATATTTACTGGATCAGGCCACTTAGAAACAGGAGATTGTCAGTAATCTGCATGATCAGGTAACCAATGTGAAACATACTGAATAACTCTGGGAGTTACTATATCCTGATTCCTAAGCATTAGATTTTTGAGGCTTGCCAAGAATTGTAAGTTTTGACAATACCCTTAAATAATACTTCTTATTTAAGCAAAGGCTTGATATTGAAATTGTTTTGCAAATAGTTCATCCCATTGTTCAGCCTGTTGTGGAGTTGATTGAAATTTCCATAAATATGTCATTATTTTCTGTGAAAAAAGATCATTTTTTCCCCAAAAATCTCGAGAAAAATGATGTCCATTTTTTTCAGGCAACTCCATGAAGAGTGAAATTTTCCTTATTTTAATCATCCATTTGTAAATGATGTTGACTTAAATATGTAGCACAATTCCCTTTTTGTAAGCTCTGCACCCCAAGTTCTTATGGAAAAAAATCCCAAGGTTCCTACTGAGTTCTTACTCCCATCAAAGCCAAGCATTCAGACCTCTAAACACACAGCATTCAAAACATTCTTTTATTTAAATAACGAAAACTTTGAATTACTTAGGCATAGGACTATTTTACTTGGTCATTTGATTAGGTGACTAATACTTCCAGGCGCTTGGCCAAAATATTATCATGATTTTAAACCATTTGCATCAGAACAGATGTTTTATAAAGTGGGCAATCAACTGCAAATTCAGTGCTTACTTTTCAGGCCAATACGTGTTGATGTTCAGAAGAAGTTGGTACCTGCTTATTGTGTTTATTATGCTATAACAGTATGATATATTCACATAACAGGCGATTTCCATTAATGTCACTGCAGTTAAGCATCAATATGCTGACAAGAATGTACAGCTCAATGATAATATAGAATGAAGAAATAGTTTATGCACTGTTGTCTGTACCATAATTGGCAATACAGTGGAGGTATTTAAATAACCATTAGATTATTAAAACCCAAGTCTGTTTTTATGCCAAAATCTGAACTGCAACCTAAACAGAATAAGGCCCACTTTTCTGTGCTTATATGAGCATGTCAGCCATTTTGCATTTCAGGAGACCGGGATTCATTAAAGCAATTATTTTTATAATCAAACAGCAGTGTTTACATTCATAACATTATTGTTTAGAATGAGGCATATGCAAAGAATGGAGATAAATTTATTAGACATGTATTTAAACTGCTACCTGGAAACAGGACATAACACAGAACATCATATTCCATTGTTAAAGGAAAACGTTCTGGATGTGTATACACATGTGCAGTAACCAAAATTACTGCTCAGTACAGGCGCACATCTACATGTGCACTCCCATACTTTGCAGTAAATATGGCAACTTATGCCAATCTGAGCATAAATTTGATACCTGCATTAGATACTGCATTAGATACTGATTAGTCACTGTGCAGTAAGATGTGTAGATGCCTTCCTGCCCACTAACACTGTGTGTGTGGACTGACTTGGGACTAACTTTAGTCCCAAGTCAGTCCGCACATCAGTGCGCACATAGTGTTAAAGCGCTTTAATGCCTGCACATGTAGATGCCGGCCCATTCCCGCTTACTGTGCAGTGAATTATTGCACAGTAAATTTAAGCTGGCATAAATGCATGTATAGACAGACATGCCTCCTGTATAGTATTTTAAAACTTAAAATACACATTCATTGTTAATTCTTCATGTGGAACAGCATTAACATTTTCAGTTCCCCTTTTTTCTGTTGGTTTAAGAAAAACATGAAATCACCATTTGGGTTACAGAATGCATTCTCTAGGTAGCACTTCTGTTGACTTCAGTGAGAGTTGTAATTGGTGGGATGGCCTCATCCTGGAAGGCCATGGGATCTGTGCTTGGACCCATGCTTTTTAACATATTTATTAATGACTTGGATGAGGGGGTAGAAAGCTCAATGATTAAGTTTGCAGATGATATGATGCTGTGGGGAAATGCAGGCACATCAGAGGATAGGGTAAAGATCCAGGATGATCTTGACAGACTGGATTTATGGGTGGAACAGAATCAGATGAGGTTTAACAGGGAGAAGTGCAGAGGTCTTCACCTGGGTAGGAAGAACCTTCAACATAACTACATGATGGGTGTTGGCACACTGGCTGGTGCAGCATCTGAACGGGGCCTGGGGACCACAATCAACCATTAGGTGAACATGAATCAACAGTGTGATGCGGTTGCTAGAAGGGCAAATAGAACTCTGGCGTGCATCTGTTGATGTGTTGCAATAGATCCAGGGAGGTGCTTCTCCCTCTATTCAGTGTTGGTGAGGCCATAGCTGGAGTACTGTGTCCAGTTCTGGGCACTGCATTTCTGGAAGGATAAGCTCTAGAGTGGATAAACTCTAGAGTGTACAAAGTAGGGCCACCCATATTATTAGGGGCCTAGAGGATAGGCCGTATGAGTAGAGACTCTAGGCCTGTGCAGTCTGAGTAAGAGAAGACCGAGAGGTGACTTGCTAGCCACCTAAAAGTATGGTATGCATGAGCATCAAGATAGAATCTTCAAATCATTGGGTCCAGCCCTCTGCATGAGCATGAAATGCATGTGGAATCAGGTGACCCCAGCCAGGTGATGGTCCAGTCTTCTCTTGAAGACCTCTAGGGTGGGTGATTGCACTACCTCTTGGGAGCTTGTTCCATAGTCTGGATACCCTAGTTGTGAAGAAGTTTTTCCTAATGTTCAGCCTGAAACAATTTCCAGGAGTTTGTGGCCATTGTTTCTAGCTTTCCCCCAGGGCACCCTGGTGAACAGTTGTTCACCGAGCCCCAGATGTATGCCTCTGGTATAGTGGTAAGCCACAATCAGGTCCTCTCTCAGCCATCTTTTTTTAAGGCTGAAGAGTCTGAGATCCCCCAGCTTCTCCTCATATGGCTTGTCGTCCAAGTCTCTGATCATATGGGTGGCCCTTCTCTGGACCCTCTCAAGATTTAGCACATCCTTGTTAAAGTGCAGCGCTCTGAACTGGATGCAATACTCCAGCTGCTGCACCAATGTTGAGTAAAGTGGGAGAATCACTTCTTTGGTTTTACTGGAGATGCATCGATTGATGCATGCCAGAGTTTTATTGGCCCTAGTGGTTACTGCATTGCAATGCCAGCTCATATTCATGGTAGGGTCTATTGTTGCCCCCAAATCCCTTTCATTTGTAGTGCTGGTCAGGTTGCCCAGCCTGTAGGTGTGCTGGGAGTTCTTTCTTCCCAGATACAGCTCTTTGAATTTCTCTACATTGAACCTCATCTGGTTCTGTTCTGCCCAACATGCCAGCCTGTCTAGGTCTTCTTGTATCTGCAGCCTATCTGTGGGTGTGTCTGTGCAACACCATATCTTGGTGTCATCCATGAACTTGGCCAATGGGCTTTTCACCCCCTTATCCAGGTCGTTGATGAGGATGTTGAACAGTACCAACCCAAGTACCAGCCCAAGTACCAAGGCCAAGTACCAACCCCTGGGGTATGCCACTGCCCACATCTCACCAGGATGACACCGATCCATTCATTTGGACTCTCTGCGTCCTTCCCCACAACCAGTTTCGCACCCACTTGATGGTTCCACAGTTGAGCCTGATATCTTCCAGTTTTCTGATCAGTATCTCATGAGATACGAGGTCAAAGGCTTTATGGAAGTCAAGGTATATGATGTTAACTGCCTTTCTCTCATCCAGGTGATGGGTCATGTGATCATAGAAAGAAATGAGGTTGGTTAGACAAGACCCGCCAGTGATGAAGCCATGCTGGCTGTCATTCAGTATCATGCCTTCTGCAAGTTTGTCATATATAGCCTCTTTGATGAATGTTTCTAGGATTTTCCCTGGAATAGAAGTTAGGCTAATTGGCCTACAGTTTCCCGGGTCCTCACGTTTCCCCTTCTTGAAGACAGGCACAACATTGGCCCTCTTCTAGTCCTCTGGGATTTCTCCAGAGGCCCATGACTTTTGAAAGACTTTTGCCAGGGGCTCTGCGATTACTTTGGCCAACTCTTGCAGAACTCTTGGGTGGAGTTCATCTGGTCCTGCTGATTTATATACATCTAATTTCTTTAACTGCCAGTTTTATGGCAATCATGGAAATGTGTCAATCCCACCCTGCTCATTTTGTGCCCTGCTTGGCTTGTTGTTCCCCTTGGTCTTGTGAAAAACTGAGGCAAACTAGTAATTTAGGAGTTCTGTTTTTTCCTGAGTGGTAGTGACCAGGTATCCTGAGGCATTGAGCAGTGGCCCCACACTCACACTAGTTTTCCTTTTACTCCCTATGTAGCAAAAGAAGGACTTCTTGTTGTCCTTGATTCTTGCAGCTAGTTTTAGTTCAGTTTCTGCCTTAGCTTGCCTAATCTGGTTTCTGCAAGTGGTGGCCATACTCAAGAAGTCTTCCTTAGAAGCCGTCCAAAGCTTCCATTGTTTGTACACCTCTTTCTTTTTCTGTAAGAGGGCTTCAACTTCCCTGCTTAGCCAAGAGGGTTTTTTGACCCTTCTGCTACTTTTTCTTTATAAGGGAATGGATTTTCTTTGAGCCTTGAGGATTGTGTCCTTAAGGAATGACCATTCTTCCCATGCTCCCTTTACCTGTGGTCCTTGGTTTCTCAGGGCATTCTCTACTAGTGACCTAGCTAATTAAAATGTGCATTTTTTAAGTCTAAGACTTGGAGCTTGGTGTTTGTTTTGTCAGCTTTGTGATGGACCGTGAACATAATAATTTCATGGTCACTATCATCTAGGCTACTCTCTATATTTAAGTTAGTCACCAGGTCATCCCTTTTGGCCAGGACCAGGTCCAGAAGTGATCTAGGGGAGCAACTCTTCAAGAAGGCACCTCAAGGGAGGATGAAAACCAATGGGCACAAGCCCACATAGAGGGAAAATTTAAGCTGAACATAAGAAAAAACTTTTTTTCTTCCCAGCAGAGGTGGTGCAGTTGCCATCTTTGGACAGGTTCAAGATGAGGCTGGATAAGCACGTTGTTGAGTTTGTTTGAGCCCAATAACTTCCTGTCCATGGCAGGGGACCAGACTTGATGATCTTGCAGGTCCCTTCTGGTCCTTCAGTTTTATGATTCTGTGAGAGTAAGGACTGAATAGCCCCACTGTATGTTTTACCTCAAATTTCACTCAAATTCTCATTGACTTCAATGGGAGCCTTTGTTGAGCATAAACTGAGATACAACTTCAAGATTAAGCCCTGTTTTAATCATTGTATCAATCTGGAATTGTCTCAGAATATACCCGTAGCTGTACCGTACCATTCCCACCTCAAACACTGCATTTATTTCGAAGGTACTATACAGAGTCATACCCCTGCTTGTAAGCAGTAATGGATAACAGATGTGTTTAATGGTTATGCAGGTATTTTTGAATAATCACGTACCCTTATTTCTCTCCCACTCTTTATACAAATGTTGATCCTGGCTGTAAGTAATCAAAACTGCATACATAATGCATTCAAATTTTTAGCATATTGATAACATATAACAAACACTGTAACCTTTTATCATTTATGTATTGCTGTATAACTGCAAAATCATGCCTATAGCCTCTTGGCCCAACTGTCCCAAGAGTCCCAAAGGTGCAAAGAACTAGCATGCTAATATACTTCTTACCCTGTTACCATAAAATAGATCAAGAGTGTTGGGCAGGGGAAAGAGCAAATCTATGGGCTCAGGGATGTTAAAGAGGTCAGAAAGTCCAGGTTACTGGTGAGTCGGGTGCACGCCAGAGATAAGGCACTTTGCTCTACATCAAATCTTTGAGTGCTAAATCTTGCCTAATTATTGCCTTCAAAACGTCTTTATTTCCTGGGCCTCTGTGAAACAATCTAAGGTATCCAGCCTTTTTCCTAGCAGCACCTCCCCTATAAAAGTACCCTTAGACACAGACTGGAGAGAAGAAGAGAAATAGATATCTGAGGCATCATCCACTGTGTCCTTTTGCCCCAGGAGGAAAGTTGAAGGATGATTGACAAGAAACCAGTCTAGTAATTTCTTATTCTCTATTCTCTATGCTGAAGTGCTGAATGTATTAGTGCTAATAACATTTATTTAGGGAGTCTAAACAGACTCCTAAATATTTAATCATTTAAAGGGGTGAATTCAGTAAGGCATCAGCTGGTTTAGCTAGCCAGCAAGCAATTGACATCCATTAAGCAACAAAATCTTAGTATTTTGTTTACTTGACCACCACTGCACATGGAGCAGATGTTTTCAGTGAGCTGTCTTTTTCTTTATAGTTGATTTAAAAGCCCAGCAACCTGCTTCCATTACCATCTACATAAAGTAATAATTCTCTCCTTTTCTTTCCCTTTAGTGCTCCTTGTTAAAAACAAAACACAGAGCAATTTTTTTCTCTGAATGAATCAGTGCTTATAAGGAATAAATGGCATAGCTGCTGGTCTGTGCCATCAAAGCAATCAGAGCACTGCTGCCATTCTAGACAGGTGCATCAATCACAGCCTTCTCTAGGTAAATATTCAAGTTACAAAGTTAGAACTTTGGATGTTTCCATACAGCCGTGATTTTTTTGTTAACCTCCTTATGGCAAGGGGTAGAACAAAACAGGGAATCTTGTACCACGTAGAAAAAATGGGGGGAGGATGTGACTAGTCATTCTAATTATTATCTCAGATGTTCCTAATGCAGGGTTTTGTCCTCAGAGTGTTTATTTGTTATTTGAAGGAGAAGACTGGACTGATAAGATGTGCTGGCTAGCTATATTCTCTTTGAGTTATCTGTATTAGCACTGTCTTTTCCAGGGAAGGGAAAATGAGTGTTTTCAGGTTAATTGCTAAGATACTCATTCCTGCTTCAAGATAAATACACCTCCTTGTAGCAGATAGGGTAGTATGTGACTTGCACTGAATCTTTAACTGGTGGTATTTTATCAGATGGCTGAGATACACATAATGCCCGGTCATTCTGTCACTAGAATGTTTGGGCTTTCATGGATGTAGGGCACATGCAGTTAACAAGATGATATTGCCTTCTTTGCATGCCCCCAACTTCCAGCCAAGTCAATGGCAATAAATGGGAATTAACAGTATGAACGTTTTGGAAATCTGTATCCAAAACTGATAGAAAAGTCTGTTAAACCAGACCAGTGGTTCTCAACCATTTTAGGGTCAAAACAACCTCAGTATACTCAGAAAACACCCAGTATCCTTACTGAGAATCACCAAACTAGACTGTTCAAGACAGAAACCCTGTTAACAAAAGTTATAACATTTTTAATGGAAAAATTATGTCCCAGCATACCAGTAATATTCTGGCAATATGTTCCTAATTTTAAAGATTTCTGCACTGCTTTCTGCTCTTTTATAAACAGCAACCAAGGGATTCTTTCCCCAAGCTATGAAATAGTTTATTTGTGCTTTCTCATGCACTGAGAGAGAATAATCTTGTTAACTGTACAGCCTCTACAATTAAATTCAGTTTAAGCGTGATGAGTAGCTGCTTTCCAAAGGCTTGAGCCTCCTGTGAGGAGCTGATCATTGCCTGAGAGGTTCTGTGTGCCCTCCTTTGCCACAGACATCAATGGGAAATGAGGGTGCTTAGTACCTTGCAAAACTGTGCCTATATTTCTAACACTTGATATCAGTTCTAACTCTTTTGAAGCATGAAACTTTACATTTCATGGGTTGACCCCTCTACCCTGATGGATTAGGTTTCCCCTTCATTCGTTTTGCTAATGCATTTTGCATTATTGAATTGCACGGGGAAATTTCCCCTCCCAGTGTCAAGACATGCAAGGTATTTTTAATAAGTGCTAATACTAGTAAGATCCCATACTATTCTGAACATTCATTGAGAGGGAAATGACTCCATAACATTAATGGGAAGCTGCTAAAGATGCATTCTGCACACACAACTCACAGCGTGAGTAATTCATTTAGAATAACAGTTGCAGTCTCAGCTCCTTCAGGAGTCTCACCTCATCTCTCTTTGTAGAGCACAACCAGCCCCCCAAAAGCTTGGCACCCAACAGGTCCCT
This sequence comes from Crocodylus porosus, assembly GCF_001723895.1. Lineage (NCBI taxonomy): Eukaryota > Metazoa > Chordata > Crocodylia > Crocodylidae > Crocodylus > Crocodylus porosus. The sequence goes on along the minus strand of NW_017728943.1, from coordinate 51,625,231 downwards.
TACTGATGTGCCTGGATCTTCCAAAATTAAAAAAAAAAAGACAGGATTCCCTTTTCGGCAACAAAAGTGCTCAGCAGACAGCTATTCCCATGGAGAAGCATGGTGGGGGGCTGGGCATTTGTGAAAGTCAGGCCACTCTACTTGGATGCCAGACTGGAAGTTACTGGCTGGTGTGCTCCTCTGAATGTACTCACAATGGCATGAGGCCCACGGCATGGCAGGGACAATTCTTATCTTTCGGCTGCTCTGAGTTGGACGGGGCATGTGAGAGAGTGAGGGGGCAAAGAAAGAGGTCACGTGCTGCCACCCAAGAGCAGCCTACAGACATGACCTTCCCAGTACACCAAGGAGTTAGGAAAGCCATTCCTACCCAAGATTCCCAGGGTGTAGTTGTCTCCACTTTCTTCACACACTGGGCTATGCCTGATAAACACTTGTATGATTGTGCCTGGAAGTTAGAGAGAAAGGAAAATAGAAGAGAAAAATCAAATTACAGCTGGTTGAATGACATCGCAGTCTAAGTTGTAGCAGCACTTTCATCCTGAGAGCTGTTCATAAATATTCATAGTTTCACAGATTTAAAAGCTGGAAAGAGGGACCACTGCAACAGCTAGTGTTACCTCCTATAGAACTTCATATATATGTATGCTACCCCATTATTTGATGCGTTTAAATCCAGATGGCTTATTTATGCCCATATACCCCTTGTTTTCTTTTAACAATGCCCAATATGGGAAGTGTGGCTCACTTTCTGAGTCATTTCCCTATGTCTGTGCACTTGTTTGACATACAGTACAACAGTAGCCCAAGCAGCAGCAGGGTGTTCGACAAAACCTTGAAATCTAGCAAGCAGTTCCCTGAGGGAACGGACAGAGGCCTGCCACTCACCCATTAGCCTTGCATCCAGCTGAGAAACTGCTTCTACCACTGTTCCAGGCAAGCCTTAAATGAGTGCCATCCATTGCAATCAGTGTGGAGGAGTGGTGTGACAAACAGGTCTCAAGGTCCAAACTAGGAAATGCTGGCAGAAGCTGGCATTTTAATTCACTAATTAATTATTGTTATTATTATTTTTTCAGGGAACAGATCTATAATCTGTGGAGAAATCAGGTGGGATCTGTAGGTGGGAGGGCAAGGGAAGAGTAGTACATGTATGCTTGATTTTAGACATGGAGTTTGTTAAGCCCTGCTGGAAAATGGAAGGGAAAGAAGAACATTATCCTTTAGAAGCACCAGTTGAATGTATATTCTACTCTTCCTTTGATGACATGCTGAAGCAAGAGAGAACATATGTTAAAGCAACAATACGTTTTAAAAAAATTCCAGCTTGGCATTTTGGATTCATTTAAAGAAGTAGCTTTTCTCTCCAGATGAGATTTGCTAAGCATTTGCAGCTCTGTAAAAGATGTTTTATGCATGAAGGGGAACAACAGAAGTAAGAGAATTGCCAAACCATTAAGCATATGAAACTGTGGCAGGAAAGACATGCACAACTGCATTCAAGGATAGTTTTAGTCAAATCTGGAGAAAGCTTTATATAGAGAGGGAGAGAGAAAAATACATACATGGATGGACCATGATTACAGCCCTGATTCTGATCAATTTTACTCTGATCTAAATAAACTGACTTCAATGGATTTACTCCCAGTTGACATTGGAGTGATGGATGTCAGAATGGAGCTCTTTGGGCTTGATTCTCAGCTGTGCCAGAATCTCCCATGGTGCACCAGTGAGGATAAAGAGTGAAGATGATGTTATATGACCTTTACATCCTCCTGCTCTTAGATATGACTTGCTGAAATGGTTTGAAGAATCTGTCTACCAGCCATGGATGCCTGGAGTCCTGCAGCTCTGGCCATACTTCCTTGTACCACCAGCACAGATAGGCAGTAGGAACTGAGTAAGTAGGACAGCTACCCCAGATTTATGCCACTGCCATTCTACTCATGCCAATTTTCCATTTTCTTTTCTCTACTGGAAAATGGCTAAAAGGATAGTGCAAAGACCAGGATATTGATCTATATATCATGTTGCTGACAGTGGCTTGATATAAGGATAACAGCCTTCCAGGAAACAGAGAAGTCACTGATGAGTGCATAGATGACTGAAGAGGCGATGCAAAATACACATATTTGACTGCAGAGTTTGTGATAATGAGGCCATGTTTTGAACACTTCTCAGGTGAAGAATTCCATTTGAGTTGACTTCCTCACCCCATTTCTTTTCAAGTATACCTTTCCATAGCTCAGACTTTCTGCCCAGTTCAGCATTAAAATTACCACAAAGAATTATCTTCTCTTCTCTGGGGACAGGTGACAGGATTTAGCTGAGGTTAGAATAGAATTATTCTTTTGTTTTGTCATCTGCATGAAGGGTTTGGGCATATGCACTGATAACTGTTGCATATTGTCTGTTAGTTAGTTGAAGACAAAGGGTCTTGAGAGGCTTGTTGATGTCAACCAGACATTCTGGCATCTGAGTAACACTCCTGGTCTTGATAGCAAAACCAGTGTCATGGATGTGTTTGCCTTTTCTGGCTCTTCCTTTCCAAAAAAGTGCAGGTAACACCATGATCTGTGAACTGCCTGCCTCCTGAACACCTGGTCTCACTAAGAGCAGCAATGCCAATATCAAATTGTGCAAGTTTCTTGGGCTATGAGTGCTGTCCTTCAATCCAAGTGGTCACTGTTAGTGTTATACATCAGGGTGAGGACATTGCAGATTGCAAACTTTGTTATTTGATTTGAAACACAGATAGTGTGATCTCACTGGACAGTTTTCTAATCAGGTGAAATGAGACAGACTATGTTTACAGCACCTTTTCTAGACCACATCCTGTACAGGGTGAGCAGGGTGGGTCCTAAATATTTCCATTCAATTATGATTGCAGCTATTGAATTGCACACCCCTCTAAGTTCCAAGTACAAAATCGTTGCCTTCATCTAGGTTTATGACTAGGGGCTTTGGGTAGTCACTAACACCTGCCCCCATTGCCACTTGCACATTGCTGTAGCACTTGCTATTGAAGGAAGACACCTGCATTTGTCTTCTTTTAGTGTGGAGATGCTGTTGCACATCGGCTACCACACTGTACTTTGCAGGAAGGAAATCTTAATCTGATGTCAAGGAAAATCTAGATTACTGGAGGTTTCTATTCCGCTGTTGCCTTTATCTCCTTTTGCAACTATTGTGAAGTATCCACCTTTCTTCATCCACCTGCTCTGCCATTGATGACTTTTATTTTCATTTTTATTTTTGGGTCACTGTTAGTCTGGAAACCTTGCACTCAACCTTGTCACCATGGGTGTACCTACCAGGAGTATAAAACTCCAGATGGCATTGCTCTCAAGATCCTTGGTAGCACATGCACCTCTCCACCATGTCAAGGTTGTGATCCTTGGGAGGAATGTACGTATACTGTATAGAAGCTATACATCTAGTCCAGTGGTTTTCAAACTGCGTTCTGTGGAACCCTGGGGTTCCACAAAGGTCATCATCAGGGGTTCTGCAGAGGGATTGCGAGATAATGGCAGAGTGGGCTGGGAGGCAGTGTGCTGTCATTGCGGGACTAGGTTGCCTTGCTCTACATCAATCTTTAGAATTGGGGTAGGGGTTCCATGGCAGTAGGACTGATATGAAAAGGTTCCATGACTTTAGGAAGTTTGAAAATTACTCATCTATATATTTATAGCCACACATTATATCTACAATTATGTACAAATAACTACATCCAAATTGTGAGGGCACTAAGTCAAGTGTGCAAATATTAGGAAATGACAAGCTTAATGTTGCTCCTGTAATCTTAATTCAATCCCCATGTGTGCATGCATTATGAATCCACCTTTAATTACATGACCACAGGCTATTTTTAACATCAGGACCTCGCTCCCCCACCCGCTCTCCTCACCAGCCCTATCAAGTTAGACAAGATCTCACAGCTGTTTTAGGAAGTTGAAATAAATGCTGAATTCAAAATCGTGGCATCTGCCACAAGTGATGGCACATTTTCTAGGTTGACTTATGACAGCACTATACTGAGTAAACCAGTCACGATGGGTAGTGTGAGATGTGAGGTGAGGGGCATAATAAAAGTATTTTGAGTGTTAACTGGTTCTCAATGGTGTAAGTGTTCCTGGTTTTCAGTGGTACAAGTTGGCCCACTGCCCACATGTGGAAGAACAAGAGGCAAAGCTGAGCAATCTTAATTTTGTTCTAATGAAGTTTATGGGAAGATAGCTGTACTCAGATAACTGTACAGCATGAGTAAATTGGATGGTGGACAGGGGAAGTGACTTACCTTATAGAAATTTTAGTTTTTAACAGTTCAACTGTCTTCAAAGAAATCACTTTAAATTTATTCCAGTTCTGCCCATAAGATGCATTTGTGAGCTTTTTCAGGTACCGGGAGTAGCATAGTCTGATGGGCCTGATGCTCCACCTCTGTCACATAGTCCTGCTTAGAAGCGCTGGGCGCATGTAGACATGCAGTGAGGGGTGAATCTACATGTGCCCCTGGCTGTGCAGTTAGTACTGCGCAGTCATTTAGTACTTGCTTTAGTAAGTACTTAGTAACCGCACAGTACTCACCAGTACTGTGGAGTCCTGGCAATGCACAGGTTGTTTTCAACCCTACTGCACAGTAGCAACAAGCTACTGCTTAGTAGTAGCGGCATCACAGTTAGTATCCACTGGCACTACATTGCCATAGCAACAAGCTACCTTACTGTAGCTCATCGTTCCAGCAACGTAGCGTCTCATGTAGAGGCTCCCACTGTTATCAGTCAGGGGCTGTGGCAACACAAGAAAGTGACTGTACAGTCATTACCACTCAGTCATTTAGTACCTGTACAACAAGTACTTAATGACTGCACAGTAACGGGAGTTACTGCACAGTAGCATCACTGAATGGGTTTTTCCTGATGCTCATATGACCATTCTTGGGCTACTGCACTGTAGCATCATGTCACACTTCCTGACATGCGATGCTACTGCGCAATAGTCATGAGCTAACTTTTTTTTTTTAAAGAAATTTTTCATGTTCCAACCAAATCAGCCAAATCAAGTCCAAATCTGTGAGTTAGTCCAGAACCATAAATAACCCTACAACTGGCAAACATCCTCCACCCCCACCAGGGACTTCAGATATTTCCAAATGCTTTTGGCAGGCATCCTACATGCAGGGCCAAGCCCAGAGGCTTGGGGGTTGGATGCCCCCAAGTTTTGCCTGCCTTCAGCCATATGGCCACAGGAGAAAGCTAGGGAGGAGACTCTCATTTCCATAAAGTGAGCTTTAAGCCCCAGCACCTCAGAAGGTACTAAACCACACCAGAAGAATAGCTATCCCCAGGAGCACTTAAGGAAAACTGCCTTCATGGACCCAGATATGTGGTGTTTCCCCACTAACCGCGCAGTCAGAGTCTCATGTAGATGTGGCCAGGCTGGGTGAGGTGCCATGCTAAATGATTCTAATACATGAACTCACTAATTCAGGGCAAGCTCATGCCATTTAGACAGCTTTGCTGTGTAACTTCAGTAAAGTTTCTTCTCTTCTTTGTGTCCCTACTTCCCCCTCCCCTTTTCTTTACCTGTTCAGATTATGAACTTCTCAGGGAAGGGACTCTCTCTTTCTCATCTCTCTCTCATTGTGTGGTTTTAAACTTCCTAGAAAATATGAGTACAATTTCAGCTTAAGAATCTACTAAGAAATGATACATTACAGAACCTCAAATTTCATTTGGGACTATATATCCTTTACTCATTAAGTTTTTCACCATTTTAAAGTCAAACGATCATGATGGCTTGTAGACTACAAACGGGATTGTTTGTCCATGAAACAGTTAACAGTACTTTTCATGACCTATCTGACCTGAATTGGCTCAAGCTACTGCTTAACTCAAGCTAGTTTTCTTTGGCCATGTCAGTGGTGGGTCTTGTGGAGCATGTGCACCCTGCCTGTCCAAGACCCTTGACCCATTCCAGAACCTAGAAGTTCAGCTATGAAGCTGGTCTGGACTTATTCCCAGTGCCTGCTCTCAGACCCGTTGGATCACAGTGAGCACTACAGATGAGCTGGGAGTAGCCTCATGAGCAAACTTCTGGCTTTGGAAAGTGTCAGTAGGCTTAGCTGGGTGGACATGAGCAGCTTGTGCTCAGTTCTGTTGTGACTGAGGCCTGATGCTTTACTGTAGATAAGCCCATGGTAAAGTGTAACTCAAGTTCTTCCAGTTTCATAGGACTATTCTGAATATTAATAAAAAAGATAATATAATTTACATTATATTAAAAACATAATGGAAAATTCATGCCTTGTCAGAGTCAGCATGTTTTTGCATTAATTGCATTCTAAAACAGTATGAATATAAATTGCTAATGCAATAAGATTTGTGATTAATTAGCTAAATTAATATTTAACCTGCCATTTCACTTCAGCTGGCTTACTTCCAACTTAAACTATGAGCAAAAATGTGCGCTTCAGTAGACTGGCCTCATTTCTGCCCAAATGCCAGCATGGCACATTCTTTTCTAATAAGGGTGAATATACGCCTACTCTCTGAAATAGAAAGTGTTGACATAATTCATGGTTTATGACCAAAGTTGTCCTTTCCCTAAATCTTCAAAGTGGTGAGCAGGGATTTAACTGCATGATTCCCATTTATACCAATGCAGCTAACTCCCTGAGCACTCCTTTGAAAATGCACTCCACAACATAATAATGCTGATTTTCATCCTTCTCTGTTTCTCACAAGCCCCACAGGAAAAACAGTAGTGACTAATATGAAGACAAGTATACATTTCATTATTACTCCGAAAGCAATAAAACATTTTTAGCATCCTGAATTTTCCTGCTGATAAGCAAGAGGCACTGCATTTACACTGAAATCACCTAACTGCTTCCTGTGGGTTGGGGAGAGGGGAGAAATACAGTAATTTCAGTATGCTGCCCTTTGGATACCATGTGTTAGAAACTCTGCTTTATGTTAAGCTACAGAAACACTTTTTATTTCCTGAAGTATTATTACAGAAGGAAACTGTGATTTGGCATCCTCAAGAGCCAGATCCTGCAAAGAGATGTGTACTGCTAAACCCCATTGATTTATTTACATGTTCATAATGCTTTGCATCTTTCTGTATCTGACCATCTTCTTATTATTTAAAAGAAGCTCTACAAGCCCAGTTATATCAGGCCCACACAGCAGCAAATGGAATCTGACTCTGTAAAGTCATTGGAAAACATTTTGCTGTTGTATGGAGGGAATGTTTGTTCCATTTCTTTAAGGTTATTATTTTGCATGGTGCCAACATTTATCACAAGATATTTAGTGGCACTGGATTTTTGACCCAGATACCTTATTCTGGGCAGACCCAAACCCTCAGACCTACTATAACTTCTTTAATTTGATAAAAGGCAAATTTTACTGATACACAGTGATAGAAGATAAGAATAATGCAGGCAAGGCAAACAAAATACCCCGTCCCCCCAATTCTATGTCTACAAATACTATCTAGTTTATATCTACCTAAGGCTGTCACAGAGGGAAGGTACACCTGGCAAGTATGCAAGCTTCAACCTCTGTTTCTTCTTGAATGATAGATGCCAGCAGCCTGAAGGTTGAGGGCTGAGGCCCACCCCCACCAGTGGGGTGGGTATGATGGGCTGGTGCGGTGGCCTCTGTCCATGGTGGCCTCAGGATCCCCCCTCAGCAACTCTTTGCTGCTCTTAAATCCCTCCCTTGTATTCTTTCTCCCCGATGACTCTTTATTTCAAGGTACCATTGATTGGTTTCCCTGTAGTCCTCATACTGTCCATGTTCTGTTCTGTCAGCATATTCCTTTGTTTCCCAAACCTATCACATGCATGCATATTAATTTGGGCATTTACTGGTGTCTGTCCACCAAAACCAGAAATCCCAGGGACTCTGCAGCTGATCACTGTGACTTGGCTTCAATGTGGCAAGCCTAAATTTTGTTATGGAAGAGTGTGGCACATATCTTAAATTTCTCAACCTGTATATGCCCATTAACTTCAGACTTGGTGTCTGCCTTGAAGGTTGAAGCCTTGTCACAAACAGACTCTTAGAAACCAATTAACTCTTGCTGTTTCCCCGAACCATTGTTCTAATGCAATGTTTACTTTACCTACAAGCCAATTCCTAAAAGCAAACCTCTAAATATCATTTTCTAGCTGTCAATATTGAGATCCTCTCCTTCTTTTGACATCAAGACTCAGTATCTCATAGGACTGGGCCCACTGCTGCCATTTCTGGCATTATAAAATATGTTACTGCAAGACCCTCATGGCTATTTTTTAGTTCTGTCAAGGAAAAGTTATATATTTAGCTTCCACGCAGTTGTCTTCAGTAGCTTTATACATATAGCATATTTTCAAGAATACAAATCTGAATATCTTATATATTTATCTATTTATGCAATTTGTATGTTACCCTTCCCAACAAAGACTCTGGACAGTTTATAGTACAAGATATGGAACAACTTACAAGGGCATTATTTCAGAATAAATAAAACAAAATAACAAAATTAAGCAAAATAAAACAAAATTTTGGCCACATAGCATCGGTGGGCAAAACCCGTGATACCACAGCTATGTCAGTGTACTGATGCGCTCCCCTGTTATAGCACATTGCTACAGTGATGTAGTGCCTAAAAACTGTGTGCAGTGCACATGGTGCAGTTCCACATGTTAGGAAGTACTAAATGAATGCTCAGTAATAACGGTGCCATAGCAGCACAAGTAGATGTGCTCCTTGTGTTCCAGTAGATTTCAGCCTCTCCCCCTCAGGATGTTAGTTACTGCTTGTGAGTCACCAGAATACTTATGGACAATCCCCACAAAAGAAAGAATAGTTACTGACCTCAGGGTAGGTGTGGGTCTTTGAGATGTGTTGTTCATGTGGATTTAATGACACAACCTCTCTCCCCACTATTATGGGGTTCTTGTCCATCTAGATGATCCCCTGAAAGAAACAACAATCATGGCCATCCCTGTGATTGGAGCACTGGGGGACAACTGGGGTATAGGCGCAGGTTCACTGAACACCACAATTCAGAAGGCAAACCAGAAATGGAATAGAGGGAGGTCGCATTTCAGTTACTTAAGGTAAATGAAGGAAGTTAAGGCACCACTAAGTCATTTCCTGGTATCCTAAATGCAGAGAACAGGTCTGATTTGCTTTGCATGCTAGCTTTGCATATCAGCTTTGTAATATATTCATTCAGAAGAGTAACTCTTGATTTATACCAGCAACAGGAAAATCTGACCCAAAGCATCATTACATGTTTAGAGAATCATACCAAAATCTGTAATGTTTTTGTTTTGGGTAATTGCTAAATTATTTGAAGGGGAGGAACTGTGTGATGTCAGGTTGACATTGAATTCAATTAGCAATTTTAATCTTGCCTTGCAAATGTCTGAAATATTATGTATGAGAACATTGCTAAAGCTCTCCATAAGAAGGTAAGAAAGAAATATATATATAAAAAATCAGCTAGTGAAGAAACTACCTTCCTGCTTTTCAGGTAATATATGCTTTTTGGCCTGTAAACACAACCAGACTTAGAAACATTCAAACAAATGGAAAATTGGTCAAGAGACTTCTGCTTGTTTTCTCATTCTCAGAAATGTTGACTCCTTTTGGTTTAGATCCTAGTATCCTCAGAGAACAGAAGATATTTTAATAGTTCTTCTGCTTGCAAGAAGATTTGTGTGATTTAATTGTTTTCTCTCTCTCTACTGCTATAAGCATATGTAACAACTTATGTGGCACTTTAAAGCTTTTATGTGAATGTAATTTTGATAAGAGATGTACAATAAATGTTCAGACCTGCACATAACTTGAGCAATAGAACCAGACAGTCACAGAGACTAAAGGAGAAAATTCACATTACTCTTTGCCTAATAGTCAAAATTTATAATTTGTTCAGATTTTACTAGTTTGATCAAGAATTTCCCAAAAATGAAATCAGGCATAGATTTTGCATTCATCTCCCTCTTTATGCTGATGCAAGTACCCAAGGTACCAGACAACAGAATCAGAAATTAGCCCTAGTTATTAGCCGCAATAGTCTGGAGAAACTTATAAGCAGCATGCTTTCAGTAATCAATACCTTTGTAAGGAAGTGTTTGTGGCGTATTTACTGAAGCAGGGAATGGATCTCATGTCCACTGTCTTCCACTGGATTGCCCTAAGCACTAGGGGTGGGGTAATGCTCCCCTCCCCATTCACTTATACCTCGAATTTGAATGGAAGACAATGAAAGAAGCCATCTCTACAACAGCGCATAGCTTGATGATTAGGCCCTCCTTTGCAATTATACAAAGCCTAATTAGAATCTCTTCAGGCAGAGAAAGGAATTCAGTCTGGGTCTCCCACACCGTGGCTGATTACTCTACTACTGACTTATTAGTCAACGTTAGTGTCCTCTTGCAAGCAAACACAATGAGCACTGAAGCAATGATTGCCTGACATCAACTTCATTGGGTCAGCCATGTCATCCAGATGTACAACTCACTCCTGAAGGAAGTTTTATTCTTCCAGCTCAGTCAAGGTGTACACTCAAGAGGAGGGCAGAGAAAACACTTCAAGGATGTTCTCAAGGTCGTCTTGAAAAAATGTAACATTGACATCAATTTGTGGGAGCCTATCTTCCAGGACAACCCCAAGTGGAGGAAGAGTCTGCTGCAAGGTATCTCAGTCCTTTGAAACCTTATGATAACAACAGGAGAAAGAAAAGGGAGAGCAGCATAGACACTGTATCAAGGACAGAATCAAGAATCCAGAGCCACTTCCCCCACCCCCCAACATGGAAACACGTGCCAAAGTTAAAACAGAGTCTGTCTATCCCAGATTGGCCTCATTAGCCATATTTCATAGATTTCATAGACATTAGGGCTGGAAGGGACCTCAGGAGATCATCGAGTCCAGCCCCCTGCCCAAAGGGCAGGAAGTCAGCT
>NW_017728943.1:51598530-51614251 GCF_001723895.1 Crocodylus porosus | reverse complement strand
GGACTTTGAGTGGGAGGTCTGTAGTAGACTTCCACCGTTGTGTCCCCTGTGGTCTCATAGATAGGATAGTCACGGAAGACAATTATCTTCAACTTCAAGAGATTGCTGCAGCAGTGGTAACTGTTTCGGGATGATGGACAACAGTGTTCAAATAAAAGGAAGTGAGCCTCAACCTTGATTTGCCCAAGATCTCCCCTGTCCTGGGCATGTACTCTAACCACTAGGTTGCTGGATGAAAAATGGGGGACTTGATTTCTCTTTTGGTGAATACAGTGTGGGGTGTGTTCAGAACTTCTGTATGTTTGCAGCAAGGTTGTATTCCATAGATGGACTTAGATGTCTCCAGGGTAGAAACCAATTACTGCCAAGCATGTGCAGTAGGGTCACAGTTATATAGGACAAAAGTCTAGTTGTGTAAGGCACTTAGGTGTGCTTATGCTATTCATGCTGCTCCATGAGATGACATAGAATGTCACTGGAGATATTAAATGCCTAAAAACTGTGTGCAACTTATGTGTCTTAGCAGTACAGTAGTACCATATTGTCTCACATGCAACAAAACATGAAATATAATATGCACCTTGTTTTTGAAAGGTAGACTAAAGTAAAAAAGAGCCAGACGTGCTCATTGTTTTACTTCCTGTGGCTTACTGAAGTTCTTACTTTCAGTTTTACATAGTAAGCCAAAAGTGCTAAACCTTTGCAGCTACACAGGCTGGGTAAGTGGGGCATAGCCAGTCTATGGGCCAGATCTGGTATTCAGGGTCACATACTGGGTCCAGGTCCAACCACTGTGTCTGGGGCCATGCTCTGGGTCTCACCCCACACACTGGGGCCAGCCTTACAACAACCTCATGTGTCAGCCTGACCTGATGCACTGCTCCCTCACCACTAAATTTCTGGACCTGTGGGGAGCCTCACATGCCAGATAACTTGGCTCCAGGAGCCATACTTCAAGGATAACTGCAATAAGTGGCTGAACCTGCTCTTTCCATATTTCTTACCTGTGGTGCACATTTCAATTTCCACCAGATGGTTTTTAGGTAAAAGGTGTGCACTGTATGTGAAAAAATATGGTATTTTGCTCTTACAATACTGACATGTTTGAAGATCCCAATTAATGTTCAGTGATTACATTTTTATTATTTAAGAACCCTATGCTTAGTATGTTCACTCTGATAATATAAAGCCACTTTAAAATAATAATTTCATATATTATTAATGTATTGGTTGCATAAGGTTTCATTAATATGCACTCGCAGCACAGACTGGAACAGCTTCTTTGATTCTTTGTTCATGGCAAAGAAATGACAGTAGGGCCCTATAATACAGAGTATGATGTTCTGAAGATGTACTGGGTAAGTTCTGCCACTCACACGTATGCAGGAAAGTTGGACCCTGAAAGCTGAAGAACACAGAAGGGAAACACGTGGTTGAACGGTAAGGTTGTGTCCAGTTGGGGAAGAGTAGATGGGGGAATGCATTTACAACATTCCAGTAGAGTGGGCAGGGGTTTTCTCACTCTCTATATGTTACAGGGCTATGCTCCCCTGGGTTATGTCCACCCAAACACATGGGGGGCGGGCATGGAGAAGTTGGGCAGATCAGTGGATCCACCAAGAATCTTGTAGAGAGTAACCACAACTGCAATCTCAGCAAAAACAGATGTATTTCCAAAGGTGCAGAAGTGTTACAGGAAGTCCACAACCTGATCCAAAGTGCTCTATCCAAACCCATTCCACCATGCTTGGTGATAGGTGGAGATTTAGTCTATTACAGGCAGCAGGCTGTTGGGGTATGCCTATACTGTACAGTGAAGTGCCAGGTAGAGCTTGTGTACCAGTATGCCCATGTTAACTAAGGAGCAAGAGTATATTAGACCAGGCAAAGTACAGTGCTAATATGGCTAATTCCCATGTGAGTTTCCTGGCTCTCTAAGACACTACACTGTGCAAGATAGACAGACCCTTTGTTAAACAATTGGGAATGGGTTCACAGACTAATTGTCACAAGGTAAAAGGGCAGGGATCTCCCACATATCAGCTGCTCCCCAGTCACTGCTGACACGCACATTCTTATCCTGCAGTGAAGAAAGATAAGCTGCAGCAGTGTAGTTTAGCTTTCAGCTACCATGGGGGAAGAGTATCACAGTGGCAGCTACTGGTGAACAGTGGAGACACAGTAAAACCCCACCCCCTTTTTACAGTAGCTAGTTTTCATGGCCCTTCCCTTAGCCCGTGTCTTGGTCAAAGCTTCACAGGCTTAGCATGTCAGAGGCAAGATCAAAGGTCAGGAATTCATGCTGTGGAAGCCAGGAAATTCAGAACCATGGGTCTCAGAGTATCACTGACTCCTTCTGATCATTGGCAACACATAGGGAGGGGGTGCGTGCAGGTGCACGTGCACCCCCTGAAATTGGCCATGCACACACTAGAAGCAACAGCTGGGAAACGGGAAGTGCCAGCGGAAGTACACTTTTTGTTCACTGCTGACTCAGCAATTGGCCGCTGGGGGACCCACCCTGTTGGTGATCTGGTGCCCCCCCAGACTCAGGTGGCACCAGTTGTCAATGCTTCTGATGGCACTGCATGCTGTTTAGACTAAAACTGACAAAAGCCCAAACTGTCCTTTTTTAGTTCTTTGGATATAGAGTACTAGTTCTCTTCTTACTCTTAGGCTAATGAGGAGATACAGTTTCATATGGGTGCATTGCACAATGTTTCTATATGCCTGTGCCTTCCTAGTCACTAACCTGCTGTTGTGGTTCTGCGGCAGAATCCTTATCTGCCACGTGGGAGACTCAAGTGTGACTCCAGGATGCTCACAGCCCTTGAGGCACTGAATGTCTGGGCTCAGTTTGGCCTCTGAATTCTCCCTCAAAGGCCTAAAGTGGGGATGGAAGGTGTGAGCAGCCTCCACTCCTCCATGCACCTGCCTAAGTGTATGTATTGAAGGTCCTGGTGACCTCTCACGCATACACCCTGTTCCAGAAGGATCAATGGCTGCCTAGCTGATAGATTAATATGTCACAGCTTATAGAAAGCCATAGGCACTGTAGATTGTAAGGCTGTGAACCAAATTCTCTCATCTATTTCAAAGTGCACAGCCCCACAGAAGCCAGAAGGTTAAAATCAGGCAGAAACATACTTACAGAACAGGGTGTATACCATGTGTATACTAGTGTGTGTGGGGGGGGGGGAGGAGGGGGTCTATGGGCCAGATTGATTTGATGCTCTGCTTTCAGCTCCCTTTCTTGTTCTCCTTACCCAATCTGCTGTTTCCTGCCATATCTGCCACTGTGCTCCCTGTCCCCTCCCTTATTATCTGCATGCCACTATAGAGGCTGCCTGTGCCACTTCTGGCACACGTGCCAGAGGTTGGCCACCCCTGTTGTATACAGTACTTTCATGCTCACTATCTCTCTTTCTGTCTTTGGTGGGTATCTAATTTGAAGCTTTACTACATTTTCCAGCAGTTAGCTCTGTTATTGAACTGTGTGTCCAGACACACAAGTCGCTTACACTACATTAAGAAAGGAGTGAGAGCTCTCAATGCACTGACCTCAGGCAGGGGGAGGGCTGTGTGCTCTAGTCCTCTGCTCTCTTCTTTTTCATTAGCTCTGAACCCATCTCTTACAAGGCAGATGTACAGGACAGTGGTGATACCAAGGCAAAGGCAGGGTTCTTGGGAGTGCCACAGCTCTGCATTGCAGTAAGGTAGTGTTTGTTTAAATGTTTTCTTAACTTTGATTATCATAATTTGCAGCTGTTTTTTGTTTTAACAAAAGGAGCTTCCTATTAAGGGATTTCTCTCTCTCTCAAATTATTAAGGCTAAATCTTTGGCTGATGTAACTGGCCAAACTCTGATGTCCCTAGACCCAAGACATTCATTCCATGATGAGGAGATGGCCCAGGGCATGTACCTTTCTAAGTGTACTTATTACTATGAAAACAAGGCAGACAAAATGTGGACCTCACCCTGGATGCATGAATTAATTGCTAAAGTGAATGTTGGAACACCTAGCAGCCTGAGAAAAAGGCCTTTATACAGGGCATGCATTGCAAGTGTAGCATGTGCTATGTAAGATGAAATCCATCCACAGCTGTCAGCATGGGTGGATCTAGGAGTGGAGCGAGGAGGTGTAGTCACAACTCGCATTCAGCTGTGCAATGCATGCACAGTGAGTCTCTGAGCTCACCAGCTCCTTGGTGCATCTCCTGCCAGAACCATCACTTTGGCACAGCTCTGGAACCATTTGCCCCCTGCTAAATTTGGTGGCAGGGGGACAAGGAGAGTTGGGGTGAGAAGTAACAGCTTTCACCTCCTGAATTTTGTAGGTGGGTTAAAGCAGCAGTTCTGGAAGGAACTGCACGGACAAGCCAGTGGGCTCAGTAAGCTTACTGTGCATGCGACACGCAGACAATAGGGAGTGTAACTGCACTCCCTGAGCCCCCCCTCAATCCACTCCTGTCTCTCTCTTTTCGCTCCAAATTTTTACTTCTATGCTTAACTGAATAATAGAGAGTTCCATCAGCTTGATCTCCCAGACATTTTCTGGGGTGCACAATGTATAAAATGATACAACTATATTAGCTGACTTTCATTCCATACCTACATGGCAGATCATCTTGTCTTCCAAACTGTTGCAGGAAGAATGCAGAAAGCAAGGTTACAGAACAGTATATTTGGAAGTATAAGTACAGGCAAAAAACAGGCTGTATTGGAAACAACATTACACATGTCCCAGGCAGTATAAACAGGGAGAAGAATTGCACTGCCTGGAGATCTGTCAGTCGATTTGCAGCAAAGGCTGCTTTTTCACGGTTAGTACAGCTTGGTTTTTGACAGTGAGCTGGAGTATCAATGCCAATACATATATCAAGGAAGGGCTCTCAAGAAATCCAGAGACTTTTTCTTTTTACATTTTCTTAGGTTGTATCTTGTGTCTGTGGTTCGCTTAGGTTCTGTACCAGTCAGTAGTTAATGTTGTATTTTAACTCTCACAGCTCCTTTCCTATTTATTTTAATGCCCACAGCAATTTACCTGTTCAGTGGCCCCTGCCCTGTGGAGGGGTTGTGGAGCGGTGTAAGGGGGTGTGAACGAGTTTGCAGGGGTGTGGAGGGTGTGTGGGGGACTGTGTGCGCATGTGTGAGTGTGTGTGCATGTGTGAGTGTGTGTGCATGTGGGGGGGCTGCCTGAGTGCTAAGACTAGGATACATACATTAGAGCCCAGGTGGTGAGCATTTTGCATGGGGCCAAGCCCAGGATGCTCCCACCTAGGGCAGCCCATGCCCTGCTCCAGCCCACACCTGCTGGCCCAGCCCCAGCCCTGATCAGTGCTCACAGCACCTGGGTGCTGCTCCACTCTCCTTGCCACCAGCGGCTCCTCTCCTGCTGTGCTGCTCTTGGCTGGAAGGAAGCTTTAGGGTGGCTCAGGTGGCTCCTGCCACAACATGCGGGGCTCTGCCTTCAGCTCCCACTGCCTTGCATCAACTTCATCGGGCTGCTGAAAGCTGTATGCTCTGGCTAAGGTTGGGGCTGGGGCTGGGGCCGGGGTTGACCAGCAGGCATGGCTGGGAGCATGGTGCAAGCTGCCCTGAGCTGGGGTTGACTCCATGCAGAGCACCACAGGGGCAGCTGTGGCCTGAATGGAATCAATTGGCAGGCATCCCCTGCAGGCCAGATCAATCAGTTGGTGAGCTGGATCCAGCCCTCAGGCCATATATTGCCTACCCCTGTATTAAGATATCTCACAGATGCTCTGGAGATGTGACTGGAGCTTTGCTCTAGACTCGTGTCAGAGGCTGCAGCTGGCAGGCCCAGCTGGAAATGATTACTTGGCCATTCAAGCTGAGGAGTCAGAAGTGACAGGACAGGTTGTTTGCAAGTGACAGGACAGGGCCCACAGGGAAAGCCTTGCACTATAGTAAGTACCTACCTTACCTCACGTCTTGCACTTTTAAGGCTTGTCTATTCTTTATTGGCAATGGATCACTTGGAGGATAGCACTGAGCACGCACCCACCCACCTCATAGGCTCTGACACATTCTAGAGCAGTGATCGCCAACCAGTGGATCTCAATCCACCAGTAGATCTCGAAGCCTCTTGAGGTAGATCTCGGAGCCTCTTGGAGCTGATCCAAGGCTGCATGCATGCATGCGTGCAGATGCATGCCCCAGCCAGCAGGTCAGTCCATGGGGGTGGGAAGGGGCAAGGGTTAGATCGAGGCTCTCACAGTGAGGGACAGTGCTGCAGAGGCAGGAGGTAAGTTGAGTGGGGCCCTGGCCGGGTGGGACTTACCTGCTGGGGAGGTGTGCAGGTGCAGGAAAAATACTCAGTTCCCCTGCACAAGACCCAGTGCTGACATGGTATAGACAAGCCCTTAGAAGTCATAGAAGAGTAAGGAAATGGATTCAGGAAAGCTTACCAGAGGTGTTAAACAAGGCAAGTAAAAAGAGAAATCTATCTGTTAAATTATATAACACTAATGCTCCTCCAGGCCTCCATAATTCAGCCTCCAGAAGGAATTTTCTCCACTGAGAAGAAAAGAGAATATTTACTGAAAAACGGGCTATGTAAGCACCGAGCTACCATGGCTTTAATTGATTTTTGACACAAAACTGCCTCCTGAAGGCTGCTCTAGCATAACAGTACCATTGTTTGATTCCTTACATAGATAGCTAGTATAAAACAAACTGTTGAGGCCAAGCCTGCAACCCAGAGATCCTTTTACAAATAACATCAATGCTCTTCAGTGTTCATGGTACCTCCCCTGCCTCCCTTGCCATTACAGTGATGGTTTATCTTCTGGACCTTGTGTTTTAAAGGAATGCTTTAGAGACAGGATACAGAACTCACATCAGGATAGTATGGGATTTGTCTACACCACTTCCACAGCTCCACTGAGTATGCTGATTTAAAGCACACCCTGCTCATTTGCACCTCCTCCACACACATCTGTCCTACAGATAAGGCAGTAGAGCTGTGCTGAGGGCATCCCCTGCTGCTACTTTCAGATATACTGGAAACAGTGACAGAATTGCCAGCTCAAGCCAATTTTTTTTTAATGATAAGTTGCAAACCCTTTACCAACCAGACTTGTATTGATATATCTTTTTCCTGACATATGTTTTACAGAATGGAAATATGAACCTTCTGCTAGGCCTTGGGTAGGGGCCAAGTTCAAATTTACAGGTTTAACACCAACCATAGTAAAATTTTTGTTGTCAGAAAAATGTTTGCACATTATCAGTAAAAAAGAACACCATGCTGTCCCCACCCCAGGGGTCCCCTCCTTATCCCAGCCCCCAACCATATCTCACACCATGCTGCCCCCACAAGCCCACCTCCCTGGCTTTACCCCCACTGCCCCACCACTCTGTCCCAGCACAGACCCCCAAAAAGGGATTACTGTCTGCCTATTTGCAACCCAGCAGTGTTACAGGCAGGTGACGGGATGCAGAAGCAGCAGCACATAGCTGGGGGATGAAGTGGGCTATGTAGGCTACCAAGCCCTGAGAAAATGCTCCCTGTAGCATGGCTGAGCTTCCTCTCAGACACCAGGTGGTACTTCTCTTCTTTGTCTGTCTTTCTGCATCCAGCTGTGTTCACAAACAGAGCTTCAAGCAAGCTTCTGGATACTTAGTTTTTTACAGACTGCTCCATTTTTTAACAGACCTTATGAATAGGTTTTTTTAGCTTTTTTTTTTTTTTTACTGACTGTGAATTTACAGGCAGTTGGCAACCCTGAGCAGTGAGTGGTCAGTGGTGGCAGGGGATGCCTTCAGCCTGGGTATACTGCCTCCTTTCTAGGACTGGTACATGCAAAGTGGGAGTGGGTGGGCAGGATAAGCTTGAAGTAGTGGTGATCCTGGGAGCTGTAGCTTTATGAAAGTACCTTAAGTCTTTTATGAGCAATGCAGGCAAAAAGTAGAGGTAAACACAAATCAAAAGCCCAGTCCAAATTTCAGACAGGATGCATTTTCTGTTGGTTTGATTCTGATCTCACAAGGCTCAGCTGCACGGACTCCTGATTTATATCTCTGACCATGTCATTAGCTTGAGGCCCCATATCTCTGAAAGAGTCCAGATCCAAACATCCCTGAACTGGGAAGCTCGAAAGCAAAAATCTGAATCTGAACCTTACCAAACAGGAAAGTTTTCAGACTTGGTCCAACAAGCTTTGGCATATTTTAGTAAACTATAACATGAAATGCCATAGAGGAAGTAATAAAGGTCAGAGACAACTGCTCTTTGCTAACAATGATGTTGGGATTTTTAGGACGTATGCTTCTACGTTTGACTGTATTAATCACCTTTCAGTTTCTTCTCACTAGAGCTTGGTCTCCCTCCTTCACTCTGTTTTCACATTTTAATGTCTTCTCAGTCAATATCTTCAGAATGAGATAGTGACTAATAATTATATAACCAAGTTTTGTTAGGTAAGAGTGTGATTTTTATTCTATGAGTTACTTTTCAAACTCCTGTCACTAGTGAAGATGATAGATATGGTCTCACAAAATGGACAAAGGGTTTACTGGATCCTTAAGTAATTGCTTCCATTTTTGGCTTGTGTTATTATTATTTACATGTTAAGCACCAATAATGTGCTTGATGTACAAGACAGAAAAATGCCAGAGCTGATTCTCCCCAGTCTTTCAATACTTATTTATCAGAATGGAGAACTTGTTATTCTTCCCCCAGGATGATATTATTACTTCCATCACCACTGCCACAACCACCAGCATAGCAGTGCTAAAAAGACTCAACTGAATCCAGTGCCAGATAAGGGTAGATACTATGCATATATAAAGGAAAAAAACAGTCCCAGGTCCAAACAAGGCAAGAGAGACAAAAAAGCACCAAGAGATTAAGTGATTTGGCCAAGGTCCAGTGGGATGCCTGAATCAGAGACTGAAACTGTGTTCACTTCTGAGTCCCAGTCCAATGCCTTTTCTTCCAGGAAGTTATATCCTTCTGATCACTCACAGAGTTTAGATGCAATGGTAAAAAATAGCAGTGAAAGTGCACAGTGCAAGCTTCCCTATGTATTTCTACTAACACACTTCTTTTAGCTATCGCAGCAGGGCCCATCCTTATAGCTGATGGAGCAGCTTTCACTCCTTGATGTCTGCAAGGGGACTAACTGTTGACAAACTGTGAAGGCTCCTTCATTTAACATGCACTACTAATAATGTATCAGATAGCCAGAGCCACCAATCTTACCTGCATTTGAACCCAGGAGCAGGGGAAGGCTGAAAGGATCTATCAATCTTTACTCATGCCCTGAGCCATCCAGGTCCCAGCATCAGGCTCCTCTCATAAATTATCCTTGATTTTACAAATCCCACAATTATGTTTCCTCTGCCCTGCCCTTCCCCCGACCTTTCCAAATATTTCCAGACTTGGAAAACATTCAGTCCATAAAGTCTGAGATATTGAATGCTGACTGACAGGCCCTGCTTTCCATTATGAGTGGAAGTGAGAGAAGTCCTGTGAAATGAGGAATAAACAGGCACATTGTGCTGCTCCAGCACAAGCCACCTGAGGATCATGGAAGAAGGCAGGGATATGGTGCAGTCGACATCCTACAAGGAACCACAGGCTGACTTGCCTAGCACTGCTTCTGGGCAGGACATGCTCTTTCACTCTGCAACAGGATGTAGCAAGTGCTCTCTTCCATATTAAATTAGTGCTACTGTTTTGTTTTGGTAAGATAGAGAAAGCACCAGCACCAGCACCAGCGAAGGACAGCAATTCTGCTCTCCTACCAGATGGAGCCTGGCTATATACATAGTGAAAACTCCTTGTATCCTCTTCTCTTTTTGCATGTAGGTGTGCACAAATGAAATTGTCATAAAAAGAGTTTGATCCCAACATGACTTGCAATATATTTCTCTCTCATTTTTTATGATCATGAGAGAGAAATTTAAATCCTACATTTAAAATCCCTTTTTAAAACTCTAAATTCAAGTTCTTTAAATTCTGAGCTGACTGGTTGAAGTAAAATTGCTGTACAGAAAAGTTAACAGATTTTGAAGACACAAAGGAAAACTTCCTACTGTAATTATAACACAGAATCAGAGACTCATAGAGAAGTAGGACTGGAAGGGATCTCTAGAGGTCATCTAGTTCAAGCACCTGCCTGAGGCAGGACCATCCCTATTCAAACCATCCTATCTAAATCTATTGTTTACCACTCAGCCAAATTGCCTAGTCACCCCTTACAACCGCAAGATAGAACACTCTAACCTGCTACAAGTAAAGCAAGGTCACCACGGCAGCCAATGTCCTGCTGCTGCAGATGTGGTTAAAAAATGCTTGTGAGATCCTGGGGTAAGGGCCATGCTCCCCACTACAGAGGAAGGAAAACAACACCACAGTCCATGTCAATCTGACCATAGGGTAAAATTCCTTTCTGATACCAAATACGGTAATTGGGCTGACTGTGAGAGGAGAGGCAAAACCCTCTAATCAGGAGCTCCCAGGTTTTAGTCCCAGTAGGAACACTGGAACACTTTAGTCAAAGTCCCCAGCCATGGCTGCAGCCAAGGCCCAATGCTTCTAAAGAAGGCAAAAATCAAAAAACCCTGACACATGTAGCAGCAGCAGGGAAAAACATTCCTTCCCAGCCCTGTGTGGCAAACAGCAAAGACCAGAAGGAATGCCCATTGTAATGGGGAATATGCATTGTAGAACAATGGAGGCCTCTGGACCTTCTCTAATTACACCTAGATCATCCCTGGCCAACGCTTATCCAACATCATCTTGAAAATCTTCTAACAGTGAAGAAGTGTTTCCTTATATCCAATCTAAAGCTTCTTTGCTGCAATTTCAAGCCATTGGTCTGCATCCTATGCTCTGCAGCATGAGAGATAAGGTAACCTTCATCTTCAGATACTTGAAGACTACTATTATATCCCATGTCAAGTCCCGTTTCTGCAGGCTAAACAGAACTATTTCCTTCAGCATCTCTTCATAGGGCTTACCCTCTAAGCCCTTTATCATTTTTGTCACCTGCCTCTGGATCTTCTCTAGTTTCTCCGCCTTGTTTTTAAAATATGGAGCCCAAAACTACACATAGGACACATCTACACATGCAATGAAACATGACTAAATTTACTGCGCGTTAAGCTAATGTGCAGTAAGCGATTTTTGGCAGGTATCTACCAGGTGCAGCTAGTGAAATCAGACTGGTGGGGTGGGTGGAGTGACCCACAGGAGTGGGCGGGGGTGGAGTTTCAGTTGGCTGGGAGTGGGGTGAGGTCTGCAGCTGGCCCAGCTGGGAACTCCAGCCAGTAGCGGGGAGGCTGCAATGCCCTCCCCCCCCGCAGCTGCAAACCCCACCCTGCCACTCGTGGCTATCTGCAACCCCACCCTGCCCCACTCTGTGGGATGCTCCACCTACCCTACCAGTCTGAGTTCACCAGCTGTTCCTGGTATCTACATGTACAGAGACTTGGCATTAAATTTAATGCCAAGTCCCTCCAGCCCTGCCATGTGCCCCTGTGGCCACCAGGGGGAGCATCAGGGTCTAGCCCTATCTGCCAGGACTTGGAGGCCATCTTTGGAAGTTAAAACCTGCTGCTGGTACTTGGCAACCATCTTGGAAACACAGCTCCACCCTCCGATCCGAAGCTAGCCCCTTCCCTGTCCAGGAGCCATGTGCCCAGCGCAGGGGCAGCACACAGTAGCTCCCCGTTTGCCCACCCTATCTCTCCATGCCATAGCTGCTCTATCCCATCCCCATCCCTGCCCCTGCCAGTGATGCCTAGAGGCCCGCTGCTCCAGCCCTGCCCCTGACAGCGACAGCCAATGCCTTTCACTCCTGCTGGCCATGGTGCTGGCCCCAGCAGCAACCCCTCCCCACCACAGGCCCCAGGAGAACTGTGCACTGGCCAGCAGGGGTGACGGCACCAGGTGTGGGAGGCCCTGGCTGACCCCGCTGCACTCCCCAGTCCAGCCCACCTGCCCTGCTGCCCACACCCCCGCTATCCCTGCCCACCCCCAGCACCACTCTTAAGCCATTCACACGTCTGAAAGAAAAAAAACCTTTATTTCCTTAACAACACCTACCCCCATCCCTCCCCCCTCAACAAACAGAGCCTGATCCCCTCTCCAATGAACAGAGCCCCTCAACCAGCTTCCCCATCCACCACAATAAAAACCTGCTTACAATGTCAAAACCATTTACAATGTCTCCAGTTTTCTGTTCCAGACTGGGAGGCCGGGGGGGGGGGGGGGGGGGGGGTGGGGTTACGGGACAGAGCCCAGGGGCAGATGCCCAGGACTCCAGCCTCAAGCTGTTCCCCCATGGGTCTGGGGCCATGGTGACCCCAATGGCCACCTGAGACGGCAATCCCAACAGTGGGCAATTCCTCCTCTGGCTAGCCCAGTGCAGCCCCAGCATTCCCATGAGGCACACCTAGGTCCTCAGGCATGTGGCATGAGGGAGGGTGGTGGGGCCAGTCCCAGGTGGGTGGTGGCAGGTCAGGGGCAGGGGTCAGGCCAGGGGCTTCTGCAGGCAGGAGGCACTGGAGGACCTCTTCCCAGGCCCAGGTGGGGGCCTGCCGTGGGGACGAGGGTGGGACCCAGGGGCACTGAGGGGCCACAGATGAGGGCCAGGCAGGTGGGGGGGAATCGATGTGACTGACAGGCCCAGGACAGGACAGTATCCTCAGCCTCCACAACCCAGGCCTGGTGGGCCACCTGCTGCTGGAGCAGCAAAACACGCTTCCACTCCAGGGCCTCCATCCATGCCCAGGGTTCCCACTGTGCCCGGTCTCATGCCTCCTCCTGGACAGTCTCTTGGGTGATATCCTTCACCTGGCAGGCCTGTTCCTGTGCCTCCTGCTGCTCTGCCACTACCATCAGCCACTGGAGCAGGACAGTCCTATGCAAGTGTGTGCCACTGGTGCAGCTGGCGCATCTGGATGGTTCCAGTGCTGGGTGGTGGTGAGCCGGAGCCCGCATCCCTACTGGGGTTGCCGGGCTGTCCTCCACATCCAGATGTTGGTCCTGCAAGGCAAGAGGCAGAAGCCTTTTGTGAGAGTTTGTAACACTTCAGAGATAAGATGCTCTGCATCAGAAGTTATGTGTTGCCCAGCCTCAGATCAGGGGTTAGCTATGCACAGGTATCCAGGGACCATAATAAGTTGGTGGGGCAGGCCTGGGCCCAGGCAGCCACCAGCTGAGCCCTGCCATCCCTGCTTGCTCCCCTGAGGCTGGTGGCCTGTTGGGTGCTGGCTGCAGGCAGCCTGCCTACCCTGCCCCCTTCCCAAAGCAGGATAGGCCAGGGTTCTGGCAGCACCTGCTGCCATGGCTCCAGAACCTGCTTCTCCCACTCTGCCCCTGCAGGCCACCTGCTCTTCTGTGCTGTGGCCCAGCCCACAGCATCTGGGCTCAGGGTGGACAGGGCTCCCAGACAACCAGGGTGAGGGACTTGCTCCATCCCCACCCTTCCCATTAGGGACCTCTCAAGGGAGGCACCCTAGGGCCACCCTGCCATACCGCTGCTGTGCCTTAAGTGTGCCCCTGCTGTGCCCTAGGGGACAGGACTGGCAGAAACAGCCTGGGTCCTGCCAAGGGGGAACACAAGGCCTACAGTGCTCCAAGATCCTGGTGTGTGTGCCCCAGGACCCAAAATGGCTGCAGGCTTTTAGTCTGTGGGTAGGGATACCACAGAGAAGCCCAGCTCTGAAGCATGAGATGCCGTCAGGAGCCCTGAGGCTGGGCTCAGGCTGCCACCCTAGTGGCACCGCGGAACAAGCACTGAAGTTAGTGCCAGGTCACATCTACACGTGCATTACTGCAGGTATCAAATTTAGTTGCAATTATCCATTTTTACTTCTCAGGAAGGGCACACGTGTGGATGTGTGCCTTTACTGCACAGTAAACTAGGCTAGGTATCACCTGTTTTGTATTTATATGTTTGATTATTCTTCCCAAGAAGTAACACCCTGGATTTGTCAGCACTGAACTTCAACTCAAGCCAAACTTTTCAATCCAACTTCTAAATTACAATTCCAACATGTTTGCAATGCTTCCCAGTTCTGTTTTGTCTTCAAATTTTTCTCAAGAAGCTCTCAGTTTCAGCATTCAAGTCATTTATAAACATTTCAAACAGCACTGGGCCCAGTGGGACTCCACTTGAAACCTCCTGCCATTCTGACATAGTTCCATTTATAACTACTCAGTTTAATCACTCAGGTTTGTGTTTTTCCTCTCAGCCCTCCTCTGAATGGATTCCAGAAATTTAAAATAAGATAAAGAATAAAATTAGTGTAACCTAATTTCTAGTTGCAAAGCAAGAAATTCAGATGTACTATGACAATAGAAGACAATTAGGTTTAGGACTATCAGATGTAGGGACAAGTTGCCCAGATGGATCTGAGAATCAGCGGTGCTAACTTGATACACGTGAGTTGAAGATTTGACTATATTCTAGATTCTTTGGCCATGTTCCTAGACTCCCTGAAGCTGGTTTTAATCAGATTTAACTCAATTGATTCAGAGTTAGTCCTGCTTTATATCACAGAAAGCCTTGCCTCCTGATTTTTATTACCAGCATGGGCAAGCAGAATCACATCCCAGTACTTAGATTTTTCAGTCTGTATTTATTACTTGCTGCAAGAGAACAGCTCTACCTCTAGTCCTTTATGAAGGGCTCTCCTGGTTTTGTACCCCAGATCAAGAGAAACTGTGTTGCAGCAAGAGTCTATAGCCTTGGCATCCATTCTAAAGGAGAAGGGGGAAGAGTTTATAAGGGTAGGTCTTCTCTTCAGTAATCCCTCATAGTCAAGGATGATTGTCTTCCATGACTGTCTTAGTTGTATGTCCAAAGATGGCTGAGGAAGCCTATCCAGGATTAACAGACTCTACTGTAGCTCGGACATGTGCTTCCATTTGGGGTGGGTGGTGCTGAATTCTTGATTTGGTCCATGACACACTGTTTCTGCTGCTCCTGCTTTTCCATCTTCTTTTGTTGGTGTGAAGTTTCAAAGTACTTAGATCCTTGCAGCAGACTCTTTCTCCATTTGGGGCAGTCCTGAACAATAGTCTTCCATGAGTTGACATTAGGGCTATGCAAAATTTCTCCAGCTGGTTCGTTTCAATGCTGTTTCGACTCGTTTCGAGCTCAAAACAGCAAAATCGAAATGAAACTAAGGGCTTCGAAACAGCCTCAAAATGAAAAAAGCTGAAGCTGGACTTGCCTGCAGGGAAACAAAAAATAAGGAGTGGGAGGGGAAAGAGCAGGGAAGGTCTGCTTTGATATTGACTGTGTAGCTGGCCAGTGACTGTGATCCTTCCTTGAGATCCCTTCCAATGCTTTGGGGAGAGAGATGGAGAAACAGCATAAAAGGCAGTATTGTTTGAACTGGGATGCTTTCTGCCTTGGGGTCAGTTACTGAGCTATCTTCCAGAAGCTCCGCAGCATTAGACAACAAAGGTACTACCATTGACTTCCTATTTGCTAGCCTAGCAAATGGGATTCTGCAATACCTTTTGCTTGCTTTCTTTACCCTTTTATTTGATTATTATATTCATTGATTCCTTTCAATTTATTCCTCCCCCAAAATCCTCTTTTTGCTTTTGTTAGTATATTTGGATTATCTTCAAATCTGTGCTTTTTCTCATAGTGTGCATTCTATTCACTGAACAGGGAATTATTAAATAATTATATTGCATATTATAATATAGAATAAATATAGGAAGACACA
>NW_017728943.1:51573059-51598430 GCF_001723895.1 Crocodylus porosus | reverse complement strand
TATTGCATATCATAATATCAAATTTCTATAGGAAAACACATATATACATTTATATATTTTTATTTTATTTATTTCATAAATACATACATATAAACACACATACATTACATAAATATACATACATACAATTATCTTAATATCTACATATATTGCATATGTCAGATAGATAACATTACAGAAGAACTCACAGATTTTCCAGCACATCAAGGCAAAGACACTATGAAACACACAATGAAACATGCTGGAAAGGCAGCTGGCAAGCCTTCAGGGAGGGGAAGAAAGGGAGTAGAGGGAGAGCTGTAAGTCCCCCGTCCCTCTCCACAAACTGAGACGCAGCCTTTGCTACAACATGTAGGCATGAGACTTCCACTAGTTCTACAGGCAGCAAGGAGAGGGGAGCAGTGCCACTGTCACTGCCTGTGCCTGAATCTGCATCCCCTCCAAGAGCACCATCCATAAACCCACCCCCCACCACCACGACAACAAAAAAACAGTAGCACCAGCACAACAGTCTCTTCTACCCCCATTTCACTTCCCATGCTGAGCCTTCCAGTGCCAGAGGAAGAGCTGGATCTGGATCTGAGTGCCATAGCAAGGGAAATTCTAGGGAAGGAGGGGGAATCATCTGAGTTTGTTCTCCACACCCCTCAAGTTTCCCCTAAAGCCAGGTCTCCTTCCCCAGAAGGCACTTTGGAGGAGGTTAAGGTAGAGGTTGAGGAGGAAAGTGGCTCAGCTGAGTTAGCTCCTCCTGTTGCTGTGCCTCTGCCTGCTGAGGAGGGGGAAAAGGCAGCATCCATACATGCACCTGCAGCCCAGAAGCAAGCGAGTAGTGTGGTCTGGCATCATTTTTTGCTGGCAGATGATCCCACATATGCTATCTGCCTGCACTGCCAAGCCAAAACCAGCTGGGGCAAGGGAACAAAATGCAAGGGAACAAAACACATGAGCACCATGGAAATGCTGATGCATCTCCGCAGGTACCATCTCCTTGCCCTTACTCCTCCACAGCCTAGCACCAGTGGGAGCATACCCAAAAAGAAGTCCCCCTCTCACCCCAAACCCCCCGTCCCCCCCCCAAAGCAGAGCCAGGCCATCCTGGAACAGTGGGGCAAAGGCAGACAGATGGGGGACATGTTGCAAAGGTGAGCAAGATCACACAGGTCTTTCGGGTGATACTTGCTGTGGATGGCCAAGCCTTCTCCTTAGTTGAGTGGCCAGGGGTCAGGCGGCTCATGGTGCTCATGGCCCCATCATACCAAGTGCCCGCACACACCACTTTCAGCAGGACGGTGGTGCCCTCCCTGTATGAGGCATGCAGGAAGTACTTTAGGGAGGAGCTGCGCAAGGGAGGTCTGGCGGTGGCTTTACACTTCACCTTGGACATCTGGAGCAGCCAGGGTGGAGATCATGGATACCTCTCCCTCACAGGGCACTGGCATGACCAGTTGGGCTGTCAGTGGGCTCTCCTTCAAGCCAAGGTAATGGATGAGTCCCACATGGCAACAGAGATCATGGGGGCCATGATCTACTTGGTTCAGGGGTGGCTCACTGGGCAGGCTCATCCGTGGGTTCATGGTCACCGACAATGGGGCTAATATGGTCAAGGCAGTCCATGATGCCAACTTTGGTGGCATCCGCTGTGTGGCATGCATTGGAGGGGGACAGGGCTGCTGGTGATGGCACCAGCACCACCAACAAGCTCATTCCCAAATGCAGGAAGGTGGCAGGCTACTTTCATTGGAGCATCAAGGGGGGCAAGATGCTGCAGGACAAACAGGCAGAGCTGAACATCATGCAGCACAAAATCATGCAGCATGTGGAGACTTAGTGGAGCAACAGAAGATCATCCATGAGATGGCCTTGCTCAGGGATATTGGGATCAGTGGCCCCCTTAACAGGGCTGAGTGTGATACCATCTACCAGATCTTGGTGGTCCTGAAACCCTTCCTTGTGGCCACTGAGACCCTCAGTGCTGATGATGCCCTCCTTAGCCAGATGTTCCCTGTAGTGAGGGAACTTCAGAGCCAAATGGAGATGTTCCAGGAGATCATGGTTCCAGGGGATCATTGTTCCTGGATGGGGCAAGCCACTGTCAGCAGACATGCAGGCACTGGTGAGATGGCTGAAGGAGGGTGTCAGGAAATGTCTCAATCCCTTGAGGTCCAGTACAGTCCACAGACTGGTTGCCATGTGTAACCCAAGGGTGAAGGGCAGTGTAGGCAGCAGGCAAAGCCTGAATCAGTGGATGGAGGTGCTGGTGAAGAGAGTCAGGGAGGCAGAATAATGGAGGTGGGGGGATGTGGAAGAGGAGGATCCACTGCCCCATGCTAGCACACCATCCACCAGCTAGTCTCCTCCCCCACCATAGATGCTGCCAATGTGGGCCAAGGGCATGGCTTCCATGGTGGGGTCCTGAGACACCAGGCCCCACCATTAGGCAGGTAGTGCTCAGGCCTTGGTGGCTGCCTATCTCACTGAGGATGTGGAACCACTGCTATGCAACCCCTTGGCCTACTGGGCAAGCTGTAGCCAGATGTGGCTGGATCTGGCCACAGTTGCCTGGGAATACCCGTCCTGTCCATCAACCAGTGTTCTGAGTGAGAGGGTGTTCAGCATTGCTGGGGATGTTGTGACACCCCACCACACCTGTTTGGATCCTGGTTTGGTGGATCAACTGCTGTTCCTCAAGGTGAACCTCCCACTGCTGGGGTTCCCCAAGCTCTAAGTGCAGATGGAGTGAATGCCACCCTCTTCACTCTGCCCACACCTATTTCTTATTTTCATTTTTATAAAACCATTTAATGCCTCACTCTCAGAGCTGGAGGGGGTACTTACTGCATCATGTCCCTGCTGAGCTCCTATGCCAGGATGAACATGGAGATATGGACTGAGGCTATGGGGAAGGAGGAGGCCACAGGTCCTGGGCATGAGCACTAAAACTGCACTCTGCCAGGGTTGGGAGGCCTAGTGGGACTGTTGGCAGTGTGGCAGCCCCAGGAAATGCCAGGACTGAGGATCTCTCTGGTGAAAGGCGGGTAGGATGCACCATAACCTCCATCCGCCACACATACACACACACAGTGGGAAAGTCCAGACCCATCACGTCTTTGACAGGCCTGAGGCTTGCTGGTTGCAGTGGAGTTCTGAGGTTCCAGGTGAGCTCAGCTTAGCTGCCTGGGATGCCAGCTTTCGGGTTGCAAAAGATACCAGATTAGGTTGGCCCAGAGAACCTCCTGGATCTTCAGCCAGGGGGAGGCAAAGCCTGGGGCCAGCACCTGTACTGTCCCCAGCAGTATAAAAAGCTGCCCTGTCCTGGCCCCAGCAGTATAAAAAGCCACCCTGGCAAGTAGCTCATAGCTACTATCTCTCAGGAGCTTCTGAGGCCTAGCCAATTGGTACCTGGGGACATGACCTCCTTGTGCCACCTGGACTGCTGAAACAGCCCTGAGAGTTGCCTGCACACTTTACCCACTGCAGCCGTCTGGCAGTGGGGGCTGCTGCCTGTCTGTGACCTGCTGTGCATCTGCCAGACTCAGATAGGGACTGCAGAGCCAGTAGAGGCATCTGCCCCTCTGCGCCAGCTGCCACTGGACTGCGGTTGCCGGGTAGGCTTTTGTGTGGCACTACTGCCATGTATGCCCTGCCCAGCCATCAGGGCAACTATCACCTGGAAGATGTTCTGGGTGTGGTGGCATGCTTTGAACCATCGAAACATGTCCTCCTGGGCCCATTTGTCCAGGAGGTCAGCCATAGCCAGCTGGGTCCAAGGTGCCAGCTCTGAGCAGGCAGTGTCCTGCCACTGGCAGGAATTCTGGTGCTCCCTATTGGAAAACTGAAAAATCCCTGATAAAAAAAAATCCCAAAGTCACTCTGTAAAATACCCCCAAATCCATGTTCCTCCACAACAAGTTTGCTCCACAAGCAAATTTGCAGTGCAGGGAACATTTTCTTGTTCCCGTAAGTGCCAGTCCCAAAGGGGTTTGAGGGGGGCAAGAGGCACGTGTGCACTCATGTGGACACCCACACAGTCACACATCACAAGCTTTGCTTGTCAGTAGCCTAAGGTGCAGTTTCCCACAAACCCCTGTATCTATCTCCTTGAAACCTGGCAAGCTTCATGGCTTCAGCAGGGGCTACCATGCCTGCAGTTTTCATCCTGCTGTGCCTTAACTCACACATTTGACACAAGTTTTGCTTGTCAGCAGCTTGAGGTGCAGTTTCCCAGAAACCCCTCCACCTATCTCCTTGAAACTTGGCAGGCTTTGTGGCCTCAGAAAGGGCTATTATTTCTGCTATCTTCATTCAAATCTGCCAAAAAATGACAAAGTTATAGGCAGTTTTATGCTTCCCTATTATAGCCTATGGGTGAAATGTCAAAATGCTGCTGAAACAGTGAAACAGTTAGACTAAATAAAATGGAACCGAGCTTTCAAAATGAAATGAAACTCAAAATGAAACACTATCCAATCAGAATGGTGAAACGGAAGTCAAAATGAAATTGTGCTGTTTTGCACAGCCCTAGTTGACACATTGATGTTGCATTTTTTTAAATTGGCCTTGAGGACATCCCTGAAGCACTTTCTCTGCCCTCCTCTTGAGTATACACCTTAGCTAAGTTGGGAGAATAAAACTTTCTTCAGGAGTTTGAACTCAGACATCCAGATGACATGTCCAACCCAATGAAGTTGATGAACAATGATCATTGCCTTGATACTCATGGTGTTTGTTTTCAGGAGGACTCTAGCATGAGTGTGTCTTGTCTTCCCACTGGATTAGGAGGATCTTCCACAGGCAGCGTTGATGGTATTTCTTCAACAGCTTTAGATGTCTCCTGTACATTGCTCATGTCTCAGCTCTGTACAGAAAGATGGGGATTACAACTGCTTGATAAACCATGAGGTTGGTTTGAGATCTGAGGTCACAATCTTTGAACGCCTATTTTTCAGGCATCAAATGACTGCATGTGCACATCTGAAGCAATGTTGGATTTCTTTGTCTGTGTCAGCCTTCTGTAAGAGACAGCTTCTGAGGTACAGGTAATTTTCCAGAGTCTCACCATGGATCTGGATTAACAGAGCTGACAGACTGTTCATTAGGGGTTTGTTGGTGGAGGACCTTAGTCTTCTAAATGTTGTGTCAGTCCCATTTTCTTGCATTTCTTGGTAAAGACACCAGCGGTTGCCTGAAACTCTGCTTCTGAGTGAGCACACACTATAGCATCATCATTTTACTGGAGCTTAATGATTGAGGTCTGAGTGGTCTTTATTTTGGCTTGGAGTCAGCTGAGGTTAAAGAGCCTGTCATCCATTCGGTAGTTTAGCTCCGCTCTGGCTGGAAGCTTGTTGATGGTCAGATGTAGCATCACAACAAGGAATATTGTGAAGAGTGTGGGAGTGATGATGCAGCCTTCAAAGGGATTTGTGTTAGATCTGTTACTGAGAACCACTGCTTGCATACTGTCATGGAGCAGGAAGGGAATGGTAACACATTTTGGTAGGCATCTGTACTTCAGAAAGATCCTCCACAACACTTCTTATTTGACAGCTGAAAGTTTTCATGAGGTCAAAGAAGACCATGTAGAGAGACTAATGTTGTTCCCTGCATTTCTCCTGCAGCTGGTGAGCTGTGAAGATCATGTCAGTTGGGATTCTTGATGCCTTAAATCCACACTGAGATTCTGGTAGGAGCTCTTCAGCAAGTGGAAAGAGATGATTCAGCAAGTGGAAGGAGATGGTTCTTGCAATGTTTTCCTGTGGTGGACAGCAAGGTGATCCCTCTGTAGTTTCCACAGTTGGATTTTTCTCCTTTCTTGAAGATTGTCAGTCATGCCATCCCTGAGGTCATCTGGGATTGTTCCAGATCCTTAAGATAAGGACAGAAAGCTGTAATGTAAGTTTCTCTCTCTCTGCTTCAAGATTTCCATGGGGATTCCATCTGCTCCAGATTCCTTGTTGTCCTTCATCTTCTTGATAATTTCCCTCACCTTGTCAATCCTGAAAAGCCATATATATCCTTTGATGGTGCTGTGACAGGGTGAGTACAGAGAGCTACTATAAGTCTGCTCAGCTCCCAGCCATGGGTCTACAAGTCCTCAATGGCAGAGCAGGTGGAAAAAGATGTTAGAATCTCAATGGCTGTGAAGGCAGATGAAGGCTGCAGCGGAATGAGAAGATAATGGTGTGACAAGAACTGTTATTGGAGCAGAAAGAGTAGTAGTCAGTTTCATATCTGTGTCAATGCAAAACACTGAGCAAATAGCCTTATGGACAGTGGGGCATGTATAAAATACTCTTGCCTCATCTTTACCAATGTATAAAGGGCCTTCACTCAGATAGGTTGAATCAAGGTCAACTTTCAACAGTCTTTCTAGTAGAGACTGAAACAGTAACTGACAGGGTAGGGGTAGCTCTTTTGCTGAGTGAACTCAGCATATAGAGCACCCCCTGGTTTAGAGTATGCAGAATATAATACAACTGCCACAAACCCATTTTTTCTGATCATATGGGTGGCTCTTCTCTGGACTTAAGCTTGTCCACGTCCTTGTTAAAGTGTGGTGGCCAGAAAGGGATGCAGTACTCCAGCTGCAATCTCGCCAGTGCTGAGTAGAGTAGAAGAATCACTTCCTTGGTTTTGCTGGATATATATTGAATGATGCATACCAGAGTATTATTTGCCCTGCTGGCTACAGCGTCATATTCATACTGTGGTCTATTATTACCCCCAGGTTCCTTTCATTCGTGGTGCTAGTCAGTTTGCCACCGTCAAGACTGTAGGTGTGCAGGGGGTTGTTTATCCTCAGGTGGAGCACTTTACATTTCTCAATGTTGAATTTCATCAGGGTCTGATCTGCCCAACTTGCTAGCCTGTCTACGTCTGCCTGTATCAGTAGCCTATCTTCAAGTGTGACCACGCTCCCACATAACTTGGTATTTTCTGTGAACTTGGCCAGTGAGCTCTTCACCCCCATATCCACATAACTGATAAAGGTGTTGAAAAGTACTGGACCAAGCACTGACCCCTGTGGGATGCTGCTGGCCACTTCTCGCCAGGATGGCACAGATCCATTCTTTAGGACTCTTTGGGTCCTACCCTGCAGCCAGTTTCCCACCCACCTGACTGTCTCAGAGTTAAGCCCACAATCCTCCAATTTTCTCTCGAGGACATTATAGGATACCAGATCAAAGACTTTTTGGAAGTCAAGGTATACAATGTCAACCTCCTCTCTCTTGTCCAGGTGGCAAGTTACCTGGTCATAAGTGGAGATAAAGTTGGTAAAGCAAGACCTGCTCATGACGAAGACATGCTGGCTGGCTGTTATTCAGGATCCTACCTTCTGCAAGTTTATTCCAGATAGACTCCTTGGTGAATTTTTCCAGGATTATCTCTGGGATAGAAGTTAGGCTAATTGGCCTATAGTTACACAGGTCCTCCCGCCTCCCCTTCTTGTGGATGGCCATGACATTGGCTCTCTTCCAGTCCTCAGGGATCTCTCCAGAGCACCACGAGTTGTGGAAGTTTCACCAGGGATTCCACAATGACTTTGGCCAGCTCCTTGACCACTCCCGGATGAAGTTCATCCTGTTCTGCTGACTTATATATGTCTAATTTTTTTAATTGATCAGACACCAATTCTACAATAATAGCAGGAAGGCAGTCGTGCCTACCCTGCTCATTCTGTACCCTACCTGGCATGATTTTCCCCTTGGCCTGGTGAAATACAGAGGCAAAGTAGTCGTTCAGGTGTTTAGTTTTCTCCTGAGTGCTGGTAACCAGCTGTCCTGAGTTGTTGCACAATGGCCTCACACTCCCATTTGTTTTCCTTCTGTTTTCTACGTACCTAAAGAAGGACTTCTTGTTGTCGTTGATTCCCATTGCTAATTTAAGTTCAGTTGCCACTTTAGCCTTTCTAATCTGTTCCCTACAAGTGTGGGCTCTCATTGTGTAATTCTCCTTGGGGCCTGCCCTGAGCTTCCATTGTTTATAAGCCTCTTTCTTCCTTCTTAAGAGGATCATGATTTCCCTGTTTAGCCAAGAGGGCTTCCCAGCCCTTTTGCTACCTTTTCTCCACATGGCAATGGACTTTCTTTGTGCTTCAAGGTTTGTGTCCTTAAGGAACGACCACTCTTCATGCACACCTTTTGCCTTCGGTTCCTGGTCCTGCAGCACTTCCCTTACTAATGACCTGAGCTTGTTGAAATTGGCATTTTTGAATTCCAGGACTTCAACCCTGCTATCAGATTTGTCTGCCTTGTGATGGACAGTGATTTCATGATTGCTGTTGCCCAGACTGCCCTCTATATTTAAGTTGGTCACCACATCTTCTTCTTTGGCCAGGATCAAGTGTAGCAGAGCATCACCTTTGGTTGGTCCATGCACCTCCTGAGCCAGGAAGAGCTCTTTAATGCAGGTCAGAAAGGAATGTGACCAATCTGACCTGGCTGAGTATTCCTCTAAGGAGATATATGGATAATTGAAGTTGCCCATGAAGATCATATCTAGTGCATGTGCAGCCTCTGTCAGTTCTCAGGTGAAGTCTAGATTGAGTTCCTCCCCCTGGTTTGGTGGTCTGTAGTATACACCTACAGTTTGGTCTCCCTTGCTGCGCACTCCCCCCCCCAACAGCTTGACACAGAGAGTTTCAATCCATTCTTCCTTGGAGCTGATGTTGGCTTCCAAGGAGGTGTACTGCTCTTTCATGTAGAGAGCAATGCCTCCACCCTTCTTCCGTACCTGATCCCTTCTATGCAGGGCATAGCCCTCTATGGCTACGTTCCAATCATGTGAGGAGTCCCACCAAGACTCTGTGATCCCTATTAGATTGTAATATCTATCTTAGAAAGGCATCTAGTCTAGTTTTGGAGGCTTTAAGAGATTGAGGATCCACTGTTTCCCTAAATGGTCTGTTCCAAAGATTTGTCACCCTTGCAGTTAAAAAAATGTGCCTTATTCTAATTTGTATTTTTCTGGTTTTAGCTTCTAGACATTAATTGGTGTGATATCTTCCTCTGTTAGATTCAGAAGCACTTAATTAGCTAGTATTTTCTTCTTTGAAGGCACTTAATACCTTCTGATATTTTTTCTTTTTTGGATAAACTAAATAGAATGAGCTCCTTAAGTCTCTCTCACCGTAAAGTATTTTTTTCTGCAACCTCTGAAACATTTTATGGCTCATCTCTGTACTCCTCCCCAAAATTTGTTTTTTTCCATATGCTTTTTAAAAGGTGGAGACTAGAACTGGACAAAGCCTTGTACTACCAGTTTCAGATAAATACAGTAATGTGATAAAACCAGAAAGATTCCATCACATATTGAGAAAAAAGGGAGGCATAACTCACAGCAGAAATTCAAAAAGACCAAGTTTGTAAACACAGAAGAAAAGATGAGACAACTGTCATTTAGTTTTAATGTTGTTGAAGGATGCATGTTGAAAGACTAGCGTTTCCTAGGTTTCTAATGAAGCGGACTGAAAACTGGATATTTCATCCTCTTAGGAGCATATTGACACCTACATGGTGGTCAGCAGAGTTGGAATTATCATAAGGCTGAAGGGATTGAACAGGCCACACCCAGCACATCTCTTTAGGTACCTAATTCTAATATATAGGTGCTACTGGCATCCATAAAACCTGTGCCTAAATCTTGCCTCATAAAGGCATAGGCAATGGGCATGCAAGAAAAGTTACTGTGAAGTAAATGTAGCCAAATATTTACCATGGATGAGATGCTCCACAGAAACCGCCCATGTATACACTCTTACCTCATGGTAAACTGAAGCTAACATGCAAATAGTTCACTCATCTTTCAGTGATGACTAAGCTATCATGGTCCAACTTTCACCTGCTCTGAGGCAAGAGTGCACATCTGGTCAATTACTGTGCAGTAGCTGACATGCCACAAATCTCTATCCTTTTTTCTTTACAGCAACTTGTTTGCCCATGCCCTAAGTTTCCATTGGTGAAGTGCTCTACATATGTAAGTTGTGAATCTCTTCCTGTTGTTAAGGGTCTAGACCAGTGATTCTTGACCAGGGTGCCCTGGCACCCTGGGATGCCATGACAGCCTTTGAAAGGAGTTAGGAGATAAGTAAGATAAGGACAGGCAGAGCTAACAAGATAAGTTGGATTTCCCTTTCAGCCTCTCCTCCTCACCCCACACACCACTCACCACTGCCCTGCTGACTGCTCCTTCTTTTCCCCAGCCTCTCCTCCAGGAGGTAAGCATTATTATAAATAAGATATCTTTTGAAATGGGATGCTGCTCAATTCACAAAAGTTATGGAGGAGTGCCATGAGTCTAAAAAACACTGAGAACCACTGTTTTACATACTTGCTGTTTAGATATCTACTGTCTTTCCCAGGGGGATGTCATGCTTTCCCTGCATCTCTACTGTAACTAGTACTCTAAAACGGTGATGAAAACATCTCAACAGAGGGGACAAAATATAACTTTGATAGTTTTCACTAGTTCTACAGCCTAGAAAAACACAGTGGGCGCATCTGCATGAGAAGCTTAACTGCTCAGTAGAGTAGTTTACTGTGCAGTAAGCATGTGTGTCTACATGTCCACATGCTTACTACACAGTAAACCTTGTTAATCATGAGTAAACTTGCTACCTTCAAAAGCAAGTAGAAAATTTATTTTTGATTAGTAACGGTATAGTAGCACTCATGTAGACATCTGACCAGGAGAGTATCTGCTTCTGCTCAGCCATCTCCCGGGGGTGGGAGATTGCTCTTGCCTTCTGCTGGTGTGGGCTTCACCACCGAAGCCTGGGAGGGGACTACGTCCCCCTGCCTCAGCAGCAGGGAGCTCCAAGCCCGCTGTGCTGAGATCGCGGTTGGGGAGAAGGGGCTGGGAGATCCTTATTGCTCAGTGCCAGCTCCGCAGTTGCAGGACTGGCACTGGGAGACCCTTATCTCCCAGCTCCAGCTCTGCAACTGTGGAGGTGGCGCTGCAAGGTAAGGATTTCCCAGTGCCATACCTGCGACCACAGAGCTGGTGCTGGGAGATAAGGGTTTCCCTGTGCTGGCCCCATGGTGTGGAGCTGGCACTGGGAGCTCCATGCTGGCAGGGGATGTGGAGACCTTTCCCTGCCCAGCTCCATGAGTGCAGATCTGGGCAGGGAACAGGCTGTAACAAGAGCTTGTAACTCACCCAGATCTGCACTCATAGAGCTGAGTGGGGAACAAGCTCCCCAGCCTGTTCCGCACCCAGCTTTGCGCTGGTGGAGCTGAGTAGGGAACACGCTCCACAACTTATTTCCCAGCCTATTCCCCACCCAGGTCGACACTCACAGAACTGAGCAGAGAACAGGCTCCCCAGTCCCCGTTCTGTGTGCAGGGTGAGGGCTGGGAACTGTCCTGGCCAGGGGCAGGTCCCAGCTCCATGCCATGGTTGGGTGATTGAGGCGCAGGGCTTGGAAAAAACTGTGGGGTTGGGGTAGGTCCCAGCCTCCTGCTGCAGTCTGCTTGTGGGGCAGCCAACAATAAGCTAGCTGTTAGCTGCCCCACTGGTGGATTAGGACAGGGGACTGGGACCTGCCCCTCCCCTGCAGCTCTTTCCAAGTCCAAGCCAGGGCCAAGAGCTCCCTGCTGCTGGGGAAGGGAAATTTTTTCCCCAGCCCAGCAGCAGGCAGCTCCCAGGGGCAGGGTGTAATGTCCCAGCCCAGCCTGGTTCCCCCTGCCAGCCCCTGGGCTAGCATTCAGGGTGAGCCTAGAGCTTCCCCTGGTGGCAGGAGGGCCCTATTTCAGGGCCCCAGGAAGCGGGAGCAGTTTGCTGCCATTATTAGCAGCAAATCTTCTCCCACTTCCCTGCATGTGTAGAGCCCTTCCTGGGAGCATTTACTCAAGCGTAGTTTACTCACAAGTAAACTGATCCTGGATCGAATGCATGTGTAAACACACCCTGTGATACAGAAAAAGGTTGTATCAGTTGCAGCTTTTTGCTTATTTGGAAGTGGAGAAACCA
The DNA here is from genome assembly GCF_001723895.1 of Crocodylus porosus. Taxonomy (NCBI): domain Eukaryota; kingdom Metazoa; phylum Chordata; order Crocodylia; family Crocodylidae; genus Crocodylus; species Crocodylus porosus. Next base: position 51,586,463 of record NW_017728943.1, on the reverse strand, counting down.
CTCTAAGCTTCAACACACCTGAATTGCCACTGCCCTTCCTGCCCTCTGCAGGTTTATTTTCTGAGCTATGCTTCAAATATTGAATAGGAGCATGTGGTGGAAAGGAGTTCAAACATCAGTTGGCTCACTAGGTGAGTCAGAAAGCACGGGGACAAGAAAGATGAAGGAACAGAAAGGGTTTGGGAACATTTTGTAAAGATTAAAAAAGTCATTTGCAACATAGATTCTTTTCAGATTGTCTCAGCAGTCCTGCTCTCTACTTCCTCCCCCACCCTATATAAATCGCCACGCTGTAATTTCACATAATAAAGCTTCTTCTAGAGGAAGCTGGAAATTAATCTTGTTGCTGAAATGAAGAATGGAAAAGTTCTTCAAACATACATCACCCATTTATAAAATAAAGGAATTATTAAGAATAAGGAGAAAACAAATCAATCTTCCTTGCCAGTCCCCAGCACTCAAAAATCATGAGTCAGGCCTCTGAAAATCATGGGATTGAAAAAAAAATAAATTTAGGTTTTTTAATTTGCGTTCTGGCTTTTGGGGGCTGAATGTTCACCTTTTTACAAATATATGAGGTGAGGGCTATGCATATATGTTATGAATGGAAGTTGAGATTCTCTTGCAAACACAGCATTCTAAGGGTTTTAAAAGAAACACCAAATATTGCTAGATGCAGGATAAAATCACAAGAGCTGGTAATGCTGAACGAATTCCTCGTGTAATGAATGCTGAGACCCACTTTCTCTTTTTCTCAGACAAACTGCTTCCATAGGATAAAGAACCAGTGATGCCTAATGGCAGTCAGGGACAACTCAACAAAGTCTTCTGCTTAGCCTGATCCTAGTGTGTATATATATGACTGAGGGAAGTGAGAAGGCATAAAGTGAAGCTACAATGATGTTAGACTAGTAAATCTCAAGTGCAGGGCAGAGTCTCTGGGATATATCCAAGTAGAGTTTACTTTGTGATCTTTTGACTCGCTTTGAACGCATTGAGCTTGCTCCTTCCACGTTCTCAGTCATGGGATGGCAGAAACAGGAGGAAGGAGAAACAGGTTCATTATAACAGCTCTGAAACTTAAACTGCCCAATTCACTAATTTGAAATAAGACTCTGAAAGACTGACAGTGGATGCTTAGGCTAACAGCAGGAACTGCTGCAGGGTAGGATTAAGGCTCATTTGTGAAGGTAAAGGTGCCACAGCACCCTAGTTGAGAATCACTTTTCTCCTACAACATATCCCAGAAAAAATCTCTCTTTTTGGCAAGCTGAGGATCTTTATGAAAACTTCCTCTAATCCTGTTGATAGCCCATGGCTTCCTTATTGTCTTGTACACATTTTCTGTCCCATATTCAGCACGAAGGAGTTTTGCTAAATGTCCTAATGATAGGGCCACATTTGGCCTATTGAGGCACAGTAGGACCTCATTTGATTTTCCAAAGCTATTAGGGTGCTTGTCTCTATCACCAGCTGGCATGTCTGGAGATGGCACGTCCAGTCCCTGAGGACAGAGTTACTAGCAAGCGTATTTCACAGAGAGAGACAGGTGGCTGTTTGACAGTGGCACGAGGCCTAGGGGAGTGTTTGAGGGAAAGGTGGAAAGGGGAGGAAGGAAGGTAAAGAAATGGAGAAGAGGTATTAACTGCAAAATGAGAGGGGGGACACAAGAGATCACATATAGCAGTTTTTGTAGTAGCTGTTATATGCTATTGTTTTGCTGTCAAATGAATTACAGGGGAGGAAAGGAAATCATTCATTAAATACATCACAGAAACAGGACATAAAGGATTAGAGATGCGGTTTGAGCCATAAAGCTTTCATCAGGCAGTGAAAGAGTAATTCTCTTGTTTTTATTGTGCTGTCTCTGGGCTGATGAAACTCTAATTTCGTTTCTGAAAATAAAGTTATGATACAAATATAAGGAACTAATTAAATTATGTGTGTTTGTTTCTACCCTGGTATTGATTACTATATAAAGTTGTTTGATGTCTACTGGGGATTTAAAGAATTACACTGTAAAGGAGACTGAACAGTTCTTAAAATACATGCAGATCATAGAATAATAGGATCATAGAAAATTAGGGTTGGAAGGGACCCCAGGAAGTCTTTTAGTCCAACCCCCAGCTCAAAGCAGGACCATCCCCAATTACATCATCTCAGCCAAAGCTTTGTCTTAAAAAACTCCAAGGATGGAGAATCTACAGCCTCTCTGGGTAACCTGGTCCAACGTTTTACTACCCTCCTAGTGAGGAAATTCTTCCTAATATCTGACCTAAACTTCCCTGGCTGAAACTTGAGACCATTTCTCCTTGTTCTGTCATCTGCCACCACCAAAAACAGTCCAGCTCCATCCTCTTTCAGACCCTACTTCATGTAGTTGAAGGCTGCTATTAAATCCCCTCTCAGTCTTTTCTGTAGTGGGGGGGCAAAATTGGACACAGTACTCCAGATGTATCCTCACTTCCCTTGACTTGCTGGCAACAGTCCTACCAATGCAGCCCAGGATGCTGTTAGCCTTCTTTACAACAAGGGCACACTGTTGGCTCATATTCAGCTTATTGTCCACTGTTTCCCCCAGATCCTTTTCAGGAGAGCTGATGCCCAACCAGTCAGCCCCCAGCCTGTACTGTGTGCCTGGGATTGTTCCATCCTAAGTGTAGGACTTTGCACTTGTCCTTGTTGAACCTCATAAGATTTCTTTTGGCCCAGTCCTCCAATTTGTCTAGGTCACTCTAAATCACAGCCTTACCCTCCAGCATATGTACAACTCCCCCCAGCTTGGTGTCATCTGCAAACTTACTAAGAGTGCACTCTCTGTCATCTTCCAGGTCACTGATGAAGACATTGAACTAAACCAGCCCCTGACTGACCGCTGGGGCACTCCACTTGATACTGGCTGCCAACCAGACATCGAGCCATTGATTATTACCCTCTGAACCCAATGCTGCAGCCAGTTTTTTTATCCACCTTACAATCCATTCATTCAGCCCATACTTCCTTAGCTTGCCTGTGAGAATGTTATGGGAGACTGTATCAAAAGCCCAGGTAAAATCAAGGTATACCACATCCACTGGTTTCACCATGTCCACAGAGCCAGTCACCTCATTACTGAAAGCAATCAGGTTGGTCAGGCATGACTTGCCCTTGCTGAATCCATGTTGACTGTTCCTAACACATTCTTCTCTTTCAATGCTTAGAAATGAATTCCTTAAGGATCTGTTTCTTGATTTTTCCAAGGACTGAGGTGAGGATGACTGGTCTGTAGTTCCATGGATCCTCCTTTTTCCATTTCTTAAATATGGGCACTATGTTTGTCCTTTTCCAATTATCTGGGACCTTTCCTGATTGCTATGAATTTACGAAGATGATGGCCAGTAGTTCTGTAATCACATCAGCCAACCCCCTCAGCATCCTCAGCTGCATCCCATCCTGTCCCATGGACTTGTATATTTCCAGTTTTTCTAAATAGTCCCTAACCTGTTCTTTCTCCACTTCTGGCTGCTCACCTCCTCCACAAACCGTGCTGCCTGGTGCAGTAGTCTGGGAGCTGACCTTGCCTGTGAAGACTCAGGCGAAAAAGGCATTAAGCACTTCAGCTTTTTCTGCATCCTCAGTCACAAGGTTGCCTCCCCCATTCAGTAAAGGACCCACACTTTCCTTGATTCTCTTCTTGCTACCAACATACCTGTGGAAAACCTTGTTACCCTTCACATCCATTGCTAGCTGCAGCTCCAATTGTGCTTTGGCTTTCCTGACTTCAGCCAGATATACAGATGGAATTTCCCAACTATTATTTAAAATCTTTTGGTTGGTCTCACTTGCTATACACTGAGCACATCTACATGAGATGCTATGGTGCAGAAGCAATGAGTAGTTGCCAGGAATGAACTGTGACCGTGATACTACTGCGCATTAGTAATGAGCTACTGTGCAGTAGCTCATTGCTACTACACAGTAGAATCTATAAGTAACCATGCAGTGTCAGAATTATGCACAGTTACTGTGCAGTCCCTTAGTACTTGGTTAAGCAAGTTCTAAATGACTGTGCAGTAACAATTGTGCATTCCATGCATTTGATCGAGGATCAGTTTGCTTGTGAGTAAACTACTCATGAATAAGTGCGCAGGTGTCCACACAGGCAGGGTAGCAGAAGCAGATTTGCTGCTAATGGCAGCAAACTGCTTCCACTTCCTGGGGCCCTGCAATGTGTCTCCTGGCTGGAGCTGGGACAATGTCTCTATGTGACACCGGTCTGGGTGCCGCATCCAGTTCTGGGTGCCGCACTTCAGGAGGGATGGGGATGGCATTGAGAGGATCCAGAGGAGGACCACTCTAATGATCTGGGGACAGCAGGGCAGACCCTATGAGGAGAGGCTACTGGACCTTAACCTGTTCAGACTTTGCAAGAGAAGGCTGATGGGGGGACCTGGTGGCCATCTATAAACTTACTAGGGGGGACCAGCAGGGTTTGGGAGAGACCTTGTTCCCCCGACTGCCTCCTGGAGTAGCAAAGAATAACGGCAATAAGTTGCTAGAGAGTAGGTTTAGACTAGTCATTAGAAGGCACTACTTCACAGTCAGAGCACCTAAGATCTGGAACCAACTTCCAAGGGAAATGGTGATGGCTCCTTCCCTGGGGGTCTTTAAGAGAAGGCTTGATGTTTACCTGGCCAGGGTCATTTGAGTCCAGTTTTCTCTCCTGCCCATGGCAGAGGGTTGGACTAGAAGATCTACAAAGTCCCTTCTGACCCTATATCTATGAATCCATGAATCTATGAATGCACTCTGCCCTGGGAGTACTGTTTACTGCCAGGGCTGGGACAATGTCCCTTTTCCCTGGCAGCAGGGAGCTCCTGACCCCAGCTCCCCAATCAGGGGCATGGCTCTTGGAAAGATCTGCAGGTCCCAGCCCCCTTCCTCATGCACTGGTGGGGCAGCTAGCATCTAGCCCACTGCTAGTTGCCCCACTGGCAGATCGGGGCAGAGGGCTAAGACCTGCCCTACCTCTGCAGCTTTTTCCAAGCCCTGTGCCTTGATCACCTGATTGGGATATGGAGCTGAGACCTGCCCCTGACTGGGACAGTTCCCAGCCCACACTCCATGATTGTGGGGAGAAGGCTGGGAAGCCTATTCCCCGCTCAGCTCCATGAGTACGGAGGTGGGCAGGGAACAGGCTGCGGAGCTTGTTCTCCTCTCAGCTCTGTGAGCATGGAGCATGGGTGGGCAACTGGTTGGGGGGGCCTTTTTTCCTGCTCACCTCCATGACCATGCGGACCTGGGTGGGAAACAAGCTGGGAAGATAAGGATTGCCCAGTGTCATTTCTGTAACTGTGGAGCTGGCACTGGGAAATAAGGATCTCCCAACTCCCCACCCTCCAGTCATTATGGCAAAGTGGTCGCTGGGAGATAAGCATCTCCCAGCCCCTGATCCCCAACCACAATCTCAGAGCGGGGGGCTTAGAGCTCCCTGCTACTGGGGCAGGGGGACATAGCCTCTGCCTGGGCTCTGGTAGTGGAACTGCCCTGGCTTCAGGCATCTATCAGGGACAGGGTTCAATCTCCCACCCTCTGGTGCATGACTGACCAGGAACAGATTTGCTCCCAGTCAGGCCTCAATAGAAGTGGTACTGCGCCATTACTAATTGCAAGAAAGTTTGCTACTTGCATTTGCAGGTAGCAAATTTATTCACAATTAGTGAGGTTTACTGTGCAGTGTGTGTAAATACATGTGCTTAGTGCACAGTAAACTAAGCTACTTAGCAGTAAAGTGTCTCGTGTACATACACTCACTTGTCATCATTGTGGTAATATTAATATAAATTCACTTACAGAAATATAGTTTTATCTTTGACTTTGATGGGAGCACTGTGTTTTGGACTATGATCAATCAACATGTCCTCTCTCTTCCATGTCTCAATCAGACAGAGACACTTGTCCTCTCGAGCATTTCTGTCTTTTCATTTGTAGCTCAACTGAGTTTAGTTTCACCAGCCTACAGCCCTAGAATACTACCCTGTAAGAAAAGCTGAGCTTCAATCTAAAACAAAATAAATCTAACAGATGCCTGCTCTTAACACCCACTATTCTGAGTCATGCACTCAGGGAATCATTCAGGTCTTTACGATGCCTCAGTCAAGTATACAGGGTAGGAATATGTTGCTGACCACTTCTGCTGTTGATATTGCTCTGATGTCACAGTGCATACCTAATTAAAAGAATACTACTGTCTCCTTGTTGGGAAAAGCTGTTTGAATCAAAGTAAAACAGGCAAAGTACCTGGTTCACGGCAGCAGATCATAAAAGCTGACATTGAAATACAGGGCACTTCTTTTGCATTCAGTTTTATTTTTGTCATGCCTATTTTAACTTTGATAACCCCTGGAGATTATCTATGAAGGCTGCTATTAAAATAAATACTAGTACATTGTGGTTACCAGGACACAATGTACTGGTTTTTTTACAACATTCAGGAGAGACATAATATATTCACTCAGATCCTTTCAATAAAACTCAGAACTCACAGAAACAGTTTTACCCACAAACTTCATAACAAACGCAAACCTCTTACACTCAGAGCTCAGAGGAAGACAATACCACATTGCTTTGTCCTAGACATTTTTGATCTAGACTCTTGAATTATGCAGGTCACATACCATATGTGAAAATGGAAAGTATGACCTGCCAGCTATTCTCTTTTCTTCATGTTCTCTTTCTGCTACTCTCTTCCCCCCTTCAACCTTATTCTCCCTTTTGCCATTCCTCTTAGTCAATTCTCTCCTTATCTTTAGTACCTTAATATTTTAAGAAGATACTTCCATTTCCAAACTGAAATATATAAAAGGGTGTACACCTATTGCCAATATAAAAATTCAAAAATCATGAACCAGGTACCAAAAACAGGCTCCATTCTCCAGCTTGATATTTCCCCTCTCAACACATCCTGTTGCCACCTTCCCTTTAGCCAATTCTTTATTCGCCTGGTTCTTGTACAAATCCTCATGTCCCCCATTTTAACTAATAATTTCCCCCATGGTGCTGTATCATGATTTGCTAGTATCACCTTTGTGTAAAAAGCCAGCTGTCTTCACAAAGAAATATACCAGGTTAGTTTAGCATGATCTAACTTTGCTGCTTATCCCATTTTCCATTTTACTTCCATATTTTTAATCATTTTCTCCTTCAAAATTTGTTCTAAAGATTTGCATATGGCTGAGATCACAATAATTGACTTGTTTTCCAGATTACTTGTTTTACTTTTCTGAACCAGAGGTACTACAGTGTGAAGAAAATGGTAAGGAAAGAGCCTCCTGTAAGACAGAACAATACACAGAGTCATGGAGGAGAAAAAAGCAAAACTAAAACATACTGAGAAGCGCTGAGCTAAAAAACAAGACAACTTGGCTGTTCTTACCATGCAGCCTGAACAAATTACAAAGCTGCTTAATTTTACACCAGAAACAAAGCTAAAAGCATTATTGGCATCAATTTGGAGACTGACGGGGCTGTTGACAATAATGATCATACTTGGCATTTTTCTTCTTCAAAAACTGCTTTACAAACATTAACTAATTAATCAAAATAAAGTGTATTACACATTCCGTGTACCCCCTCTGGTACAGTCATTAGGCTTCTCTAGTTCTGTGATAGCCAGCAAAAAAATATTGTTGTAATTGCTAATGTTACGTGTTTAAAAGCACATGTTTAAAAGCCTGTTTCCTTGAGAAGGCTGGCTTATTGGAGCCCTTCAACAAATGTAGACAGGGCATGCTAGTGAATACTGCCTAAACAAACAGTATTAACAACATTTCTGCCTCATGGAGACACATTTGTTTTGTTGTGTTTAATCAGGCATTAAAATATGAAACTCTCAGAGGCAGATGCAATGACAATATGGGAAGTGCTCCTCCCCACAGTCATGGAGGGCCTGGATCTTTGGATTTCTTCTCCCATGTGCCCTGAATGTTTAGTTAAAAATAGTGATGAGGCATTCAAACCACACCTCCTCTTCTCATCAAAAGGCAAAAAGGTATATACAGGTATTAGAAAAATAAAACAGGTCCATATTTTGGTAACCTGAGTACCAGTATTGATAAGAATGTATACAACTGAGTAGCTATAGGATTAAGGATGCTGCTTCATAAACTCAAGGGCCTTGATTCTCCTTGAGGGAGTGGATGAGGAGAAAGTATTCATGAACTTAGTCGCAGACCCCAGATTCAAGACTTCCAAAAGCCAGGTCAAGTCCGGACTGCACAGAGGCTATTCTTAAGCACAGTACCTCACACCCTCTCTTGCATATTATCCTTCCTCTGTTATGAAGGACTTTTCTAGTGGCTAGCACCTTCTGTTTTAAGCTGCTTTGCTTCCGTGGCACTAAGTGGCCTTAGCAGACAGGAGAATCTGGCCCCTATTGTGCATCAATATTACTAATGGATCAGGTCCTGAGGAAACTCCAATATTAAAGACAGCTGTGTCATCTGTAATGCCCCAAGCCAAGGGTAGATTGATATTAATATTAATACTGGATTAATACCCACCCAACCCATGCTCTGCCCCGCAGCCATGGGCTCCAGCCCCGTCTGGTGCAGCGGGGGCAGCAGCTGGAATGGGATGCGCTTCCCCCCAGGCCCAAGGCAGGAGGCACAGCTACCGCTGCCTGCAGGTCTGCAGCCACTGCTGGGGGTGCAAAGTCACTGCCTGCCAGGTGCATGCGGCATGAACCATGCTCTGAGGGTGGCACCTCACCATGCTGCCACTCAGTCTGGCTGTAGTGGTGCCTAGCAAACAGCACCTGGTAACCATGGCCTGCTGCATTGGGCATGCTCAGCCCAGCCACTGGTTTTGTCCGTGCCGAGGCAGGGGTCCCCGGGCCTGGGCCCAGCTGGCCCATCATTAATGAGGCCAGACTATGCCAAGCACACCACGGCAAAGATAGGAGCAGTACCTCAGCTGCAATATTTTCTGCAGTAGAACCATCATTTTGCACAGCAGAGGTGATTTAACTCTGCTGGCTGCAAAGAGGCTTCTTCCACCACAGGGAGGATTTTGGTGTGGACCGGTCTCAAAAGTTTCAGTGGAGTGGAATAAGCCTGTGGTTTAGGCACTAGACCAGAATGTGACAGGTCTGAACACAATTCCCATCTCTTCCACAAATTTTTTCCTAGTGAACTTTGGCAGTTTACTAAATCTGTGTGCCCTGCTGGAAACTGAAGAGAATAATACTACATTTGTTGTACCCTGTGACTGTTTTCTATAGATAACTGTCTTGGGCCAGAGACTGTCTCTTACCCATGGGTAGATCTAGGATTTTGAAAAGGGGGGAGTGCAAATGTTGTGATGCATCATCACATATAGCACAACACATATTCTTCTCCAGGTAAAAACAAACTAGAAACTTTGCTAATATCCTACGGCCCTTGAGCTATATTATTCAGTTTAAGATTGAAGCAAAAACAAATATATCTTTACTGTAATACATTAATTTGTTATGCCATACATTATGTATCAAAAAACACAACAAACTAGGCAAAATAATTACAAGATGTTTCGTTAGCCCTGTAGTCGTTAGAATTAAATGTGCATCTCCTTCAGATCAAACTCTAGCTTTCTTGAGTATCTTGATAGTGCATCCAGTGCTTCACTGACAGTTATTTTCACATCTGAGCTAATGTTTTTAGTTAAAGTTAAAAACTGTCTGAAGGGCTATGAAATAGCAGCTGCATTAACAGGAGCAGCTAATAGACACCAGGATTGCAGAAAAAAAAACAAGTTGATTAGTGGACATCAAGACCATTAAAAAGGAGAGAGGGTTGTTAACACCTGTAGAATGAAGAGTTTAGAAGAGATTTGGTAGATTATAATGAGCCATCAAGTAAAGTGACTCTCTCACTGCTGCCTGAATAGAAGTGCTCCTGCCACTGCCAAGCAGTTGGTTTTAAACTTTGGGTAGACTAATAATCAAAGGAGGGTGCAATTACACTACAGTACTGCACACCACCTCGCCCCCTTCTCTTACCCTATCTCCACCATCAGGTATCCTGATCTTGTCTGGGGCCTTTATTCACTACTGTACTATAATAGTGAATAATAATAATAATTTATGCACAGACTGCAATAGTAACTTCACTTTTTGCACACTCTTCTCGCTTTCCTCTGGTGAGCTCTTGAAGTGCCAGCCATCTAACTGAGCCAGCGAAGATTTTACAGAGTATTCTGAAATATTATTGTTATGATAATATTGAGAATAGTAAAAATCCATAATGTAAGCATGACGTTAGCCTACAACAGGACCTCTTCATGTTTATCTGAAGACAGAACACTCTTTCGTCTCCAGCTACTGCCTTCAGCCCCCATTGCTCATTGTGTAACACAGAAATATAACACTGTGGGTTCATGAGGAGGATTGGTACTCGGTCTTCTTTTATGGTGTATAAATAGCCTTGTAATATTCAAAATATTTAGTAGCAGAAGGACTCCCTTTAGGACTCCGAATCACCATGCTGTTCTTTATCAGGAACTAGTACTTTTTTCACTTTAAATGCTGGAGTCTATCTTTTCAATTTCCAACATTTTGTTTCTTGCCATTCCTGAAAGCTTAAAATTAAAAGGAAGACATATGTGTAAGTGACAACATTAATTTTCTTTTCACTGATAAGTGAAACCATGCTTTCTTTTTAGTAGGAAGAAAATTACTCTGTAGTTTATATGATATTGGCCTGTCTTTTACAAAATGTAATGCCCTTTAAAGCTCAGGCAGTGTGCCACAAATACAATTGCACTGCTGTATATTAAACATACCCTGTCAGAAATAGCAGTAGGGAACCGCTGCTCCTTTTGCATCATGGTGTATGCATGAAAGGTCACCAGGACCTTTGACAGATAAGTCTAGGCAGGAGTAAGGGGGACAGGAGGCTACCCAGACCATCCACCCTGCCTTTAGACCATTGAGACAGAATCCAAAGGCCAGACAAAGTCCAGACATTTGATGACTTGATGGCTGTAGTTACATGCATGCCCAGAAATTGCATCCATATCTCCTATGTGGCAGACAAGGATTCTACCACTGAACCACAACAATGGGTCGTATTAGAAATAGTCTTGGCCCTAACACAGAAAGGAAGATATTATCGAACTGATTCTCCTGTCTTGTAGCAATTTCTATAGGTGTAAACTGAATGGGAAATGTTATACAATCTGAACAATTGTTCTACTGGCTCATTTCTCACTGGTGTAGAGTTCCACAAAAGACACAAAACAGTGGAAGAAGACGACCTATCGTGTTTTTTTTCATACTTGCAATGGAGCTGAACTTGAAAGTGGTCAAGCTAGTCAAGATACCCAAAGATCATCAAGAAGGTGCAGACAGGTGGCAATGATTTCTAGGTGATGAAAACCATTACTTGCTGTGGTCCATCTGCCAGTCCGTGGACCCACTGCAATAAGATGGCTCCAGCTTGCCTCTTTTGTGAATTTCCTTAAAATATGAGACGTGTAGTGTCACCTTGCTGGGTACCCTTTCCACCAATGCTTAGGTCAGGGCAGGCCAAAGCAAACTAGTGATATCCGGCAACACAGCATTTAGTCAGGAAACTAGAGAAACATCAAAGGGTCCAGTAGCTTTACTCCTTTCTATAGTTATTACCAGCAGCTTCTTGCTTACCTGGGCACATGGGATGTGAACCAAAACAGAACTGTAGCTTTAGCAGCTCAACTCAGCTCTGTCCCTGACTTCTGAATAGTCATTGCAAAATCATTGAGCAAGAAAATCAGAATAACCGGTTGAGGGGGCACCTTCCCTGTGGAAATGTGTACGTTGGAATGTGCCAATCCAATCAGGCTGGTGCCAGAGCCTAGTGGGGCATGTATGGGAGAAATAAAAGTTCATGTTTGAGATAGAACAGACTGCCAGTTGCTGTTCCTAATCCCTGTTCAGTCAAAGCGTTTTGTTTTCTAGATGATTATAAACATCAGCAGCAGGTAATGAGACAATGTTATGTCACTGCAGGATTTCCATCTGTTCTGCAGTTGAGCTGGTGCTGCTCATGTGGTGAATCACACAGCACAACACGGTGAGGTAACCATTAGGAACTGCAAGTCTTCCTACTCCTCCAGTGTTCAAGCAGGGTATGAAGCCAAGCACTGTCATAGGGATAGTTGCTGAATCCCTCAGATAATGTCATCATTCATTCATTCTCAGGCACTTGGGACAAAAACCCTCTTTTGAACGTGACCCAACAGAAACAGCGTGATTAACTACAAATGGAGTTACTATTATTTGGAAGTGTTTGAAACTGGTTTGCAGTAAGAGTCTAATTTCTTTCAGATATTTTCAAGTTCCACTGATTTTCTGTTACAGAAATTACTAATGGCAGAATATAATTCCCAATCAAATTTTATCTGAAATAGTGATACTAAGTTTGTTATGGTGCTTTACATCTTTCTTACAAGAGTAATTAATCCATACAATATGTTTGGCATACAGGCATTATCATCTTCATGTTAAAGATAAAATTAAGAGATTGAGTTGCCCATAGGCTTACAGAACCAGCAACAGAGCTAAATTCACAGCACAGGTTTTCCTTATTCTCAATCCCCAGGTTTCACTGGTGCCAAATGCCTCTTTAATATAATGAAATTCATAGCTTTTCACCAGAGAATGTAGTGAAAGGACATTTGGCATTTTCAAAATGAGATTCAGGTGTTTTACTAAATCTAAAAGACACTGCGGTACCGTGTCCCAGAAATTTCTAATATAGTTTTGCATATTGTGCATTACAAAATGTTGTAATTAAGAAAGGAACTATCTTTAAATGAGACAACTGATTTTTTTCAAACAATAAACAGCTCATTAATTTAAACAAGACACTGTGGATTTATGTTCAGAATTAACAGCAATCCCTGCAGATGCAAGAATATTAGGAATACTGTTCAGTCACTGAAAGTAAAATGTCGAATTAAAACATCAGCCAAGTTTGCTGATGACACCAAACTTTGGGGCAAAGCATCCACACCAGAAGAAAGGCGAGTGATCCAGGCTGACCTGGACAGGCTCGGGAAATGGGTGGACAAGAACCTGATGGTGTTTAACACTGAAAAATGCAAGGGTCTCCACCTTGGGAGGAAAAACCTGCAGCATCCTTATAGGCTCAGCAGTGCTACACTGGAAGAAAGAGACTTGGGGGTCATCATTGACCACAAGATGAACATGAGCCTGCAAAGCGATGCTGCGGCTAAAAAAGCGACCAAAACGCTGGCTTGCATCCATAGATGCTTCTCAAGCAAATCCTGGGACACCATTCTCCCCTTGTACTAGGCCTTGGTGAGGCCGCAGCTGGAGTACTGCATCCAGTTTTGGGCTCCACAATTCAAAAAGGATGTGGAGAAGCTTGAGAGAGTCCAGAG
>NW_017728943.1:51567103-51572897 GCF_001723895.1 Crocodylus porosus | reverse complement strand
ACAGGCTGAGAGCCATGGGGCTCTTTCGCCTGGAAAAGTGCAGGCTCAGGGGTGATCTGATGGCCACCTATAAGTTTATCAGGGGTGACCACCAGGATCTGGGGGAACGTTTGTTCACCAGAGCGCCCCAAGGGGTCACGAGGTCAAACAGTCATAAACTACTCCGAGACCGTTTCAGGCTGGTCATAAGGAAGAATTTCTTTACTGTCCGAGCCCCCAAGGTCTGGAACAGTCTGCCAGCGGAGGCGGTTCAAGCACTTACATTGAACACCTTCAAGAGCAAATTGGATGCTTATCTTGCTGGGGTCCTATGACCCCAGCTGACTTCCTGCCCTTTGGGTGGGGGTTGGACTCGATGATCTTCTGAGGTCCCTTCCAGCCCTAATGTCTATGAAAGCTATGAAATCTATGAAGGAGCAGCTTCACTGTAGTTTGGAATCTAACCTCATTGTTTAAGAAACGTGGATTTCTCAGTAACTTAATGGGTAAAACCCCATGCAAATTTGAAAATGCTTTTATTTCATGCGTCTATGGGGCATTTCAATCGTTATAATTCACCTATGCTAAAAGTTCCACTTAAATTCTACTGCTTCTAATTGGATTCTCCATGTTAAATTTGGATCTTTCTGGAAACGGTAAAACCTTTCAAAATATGGGGTGGAGTTTTATCATACCAGTTCTGTTTGTAGACATACCTGTATGTGTTTGGGAGTAACTTTCACCTATGGGGAACATGGTTATGCACCTGGGGTAGCTGGTTACAGCTCTAGAAAATCAGTTCAATGTAATTCTGAGATGCCACCCAATGAAAATGTTGGACTTTCACATCTTTGTACAAGTGCAAATGACTGAACTAGCATAAATCCATGGAGAATTGAACAGGATCTTTTTTAACAAGAAGCATTTTCAGAAAACAAAACGCTGTCCTTATTTCATAAACAGTACATCATGTCCTCCAAGACCCTCATCATTATTCCACAGAACTGCCTACAAACCAAAGCCAATTAAGAGATATAACAAAATGGCATAGGGAAGCAAGGTTTTCTTAGGATGACATCTTTTATTTGACCATTTTTTTCAGATGACCTGAAGAAGAATTTCCTGCATTCAAAAGCTTGCCTAATGCTATTCCAAGGATGCAGTTGATTTAAAAAAATATCTCCCTAAGAGACCCCTGCCCCTCACATAATTCCTAGACCATCAAAGCTATAACATCACTCTAACACTGCCGTCATAGGACTGACTATAAGCAGTAACATTTCAGTAAGCAGCAGCACAGATGCAGATGTCCCTAACTGAAACTTCTCCATAACACTGTGAAATAACTCAGACACAGGTTCAAGATAAATCATAGGGAAAAGTTAGGGGAGATGTAGCAAAGTTTGGGCTGTATCATAGAATAATAGGAAATAGCTTTAACTGTTTCTAGTGGCCGACTTTCCCTGAATAGGATCTGAATTTCATATTTTGAAAAGAAGAAAATGATATGATATCATTTTTTACCTAAACCAATGTTAAGGCAAATGTTTCATCCATCCAGTGTCCAGGATGTTTTGGCAGTTCAGCATTTTAACAGCTTCGCTTTCCACCTTCCTCTCTTGTGGAAACACTAGTTTTGCACTGTCCACCAATTACTTAAGTTTTCTGACAAAATTACCCAGTGGAAGGCTGCCAAAAGTCAAACCATCTAAAGTCTGCTCTGTTTATAGAGCTAAATATATACCTAGTGATGTGATGTGATGAATGCCACCTTCTTTACTTTTTGGGAGAAGTAGGAAGTTTTAGTGTAATCTTTTTCTGGCTAAGAAGACTCTGAAAGCATTTAAGGACATTTTATATTATACCAGGTTCAGCCGCATTCTTTCCGTGGCTCAGCATTCTGGCTTCTAATTATTCCTGCTGTGTTTCCTACCTGATTATAGACTGATGAGAAACTAGAAAATAGATTAATATCCACTTAATATGCTGATCTCTAATAGTGAGGACACAAATCTTTATTTTCTCTGAGGCCATTGTAATCCTAGAATGCCAGTAGGAAAAACATCCCAACAAGAATTTCCTATTCTTAGTAAACATGCAGTATGTTGGAGTAGCTTATTCTGCCAGTTGTGCTTCCGACACCTTTATTAGTTCTTTATTCCGCTCCACAAGTTTGGACACATGTAAACAATAGATGAGCTAGAAAAGAAGTGCTCAACCTTTCAGCCCCATGGGCTGGATGACTGACACAGGGCTGGTCTGTGGGCCAAATCCCATGGGTGGGGTGCATTTGTGAGCTAGATCCAGCAGAGATCAGGGTGCAGGGTCAGTCTGGTGTGATCTATTGTGCCAGCCAGGTCTCAGAGGGCACGTTTACATGAGATGTTTACTGCGCAGTTTACTAGTTAACTGCAGTAAATGTTTCAGAATCTATACATGCACCTCTATTAGGGTGCACAAAACTAATAAACTCTGCAGGAGGATAGGACTTGTAAAGACACTGGCTGAGCTGCGTGGGCACAAGGCCATTCTTCCCAGCACTGAATGTGGAATAGCCTATGGGCAAGACGTCAAAACAGCACTGAAACAGCAAAACATTTTCGACCAAAAAAAATGGAATAGTGCTTTCAAAATTAAACAAACTCAAAACAAAATACTGTTTTGTAGAAATGTTGAAACAGAGGTTGAATTCAAACGGTGCTGTTTCACACAGCCCTACTACCCATGTGTCTGGAAATTTGGCGGCAAGGGAGTGGTGGCAGCATTAATTGCCTTAGCTTCTAGCACCTTTTCCAGGGCTTGAGATACTTCCAGGGCTGCCACAATTAATGCCTCTACCCCTTTTCTTTTGCCAAATTTCTGGATCTGTGGGTATCCCCAGGGGGCAGATAACATGCCCCCACAGCCTGGATTCAGTTTGTAGGATGGAGGTTCAACTTCACTGAGCTAGATCAAAGGGCTAGATACAGGAAAAGATCTCTGCAACTAAGTGTTTGACACCACAATACCTAAGTTTTATCTTAGAACACTTGGGTGCCTGTGCGGTGCCTAAGGAGACTTCAGTGCCTCAACATCTGGTCTGTCTCAGTCAGTGCTCTGAGTAGGAAGCTACCTGAAGTCTGTGCTTGGCTTTCAGTTACCTGTAACAAATAGCACTGTCTGAAATCTTGCCCATTTTGGGGCTGAATTGCCTTACTCAAGGCTGCAAGGAAGCATCTTCATCACTTGGCATGCACAGCTGTCCTTAGAGTAGGAACCTGTCCTTAGAGTAGGTTCCTATGTCCATTCTTTCAAACAAATGAGGAATGGTAATTCTCTCCCTCTCTTTTTTTCTCTTTTATAAAACAGCTTAGTGGCTAGAGCACCTGCCCAGGAAGGTATTTTACATTTAACAGGCAATGGATAAGATGAGGAACCTGTTCCTGTGGTGAAATGTTAAACCTGTTCTGAAAATGCCTCCTGCATCAAGCCCCTGTGGAAAATTAGGTAGAGGAATACAGAGCTTCTGGTGAGCATATGCATAAGCTGCTCAGACCTGTCAAAACAGAAACAGTTTGGGGCTTATGTACTTGCAACTCCAGGGGCAACTCTGGAAAAATTCAGAATCAAAAAGTACAGTGCCTTCAGGGTCAGATAGCAGCAGTCAGGGGTGTTCAGGGTAAGGAACACAATTTTGGTCTTGGATGCCTACTTTCCACCAAAGCACCACATTGTTCACCTAAATCCTTTGATGGAATTAGCCACAGAGTGGACAATCAAAGGCAGTGGGGTTCTCAGCCTTTTTGATATACTAGCCTGCCTTAACAACTGCAAACTAATCATCACAACCCCACTGTATATGACTCTGGAGCCCAGCCACAGCACCTTTACAACTCATCAGTGGACTGTAGGCTTCCAGTTGTGAGCTGCTGTTTTAAAGGTCTATTCAGACTCTCATTCCAATCAAATGGGAAAATCCTAGGGGTTTCCAAGCAGTCAGGAAATGGTAAAGGCGCATAAACCAAAAAGTATCAAGGTGATGGAAGAATGAGAGTAAAAATATTGAGATATTATGCATTATACCATGTCATTTTATAACATGGTATCCACATTAATGGAAATGTATTTGGTTATTTCTAAAATACAAGATTGTGTTTGGAATGAAGTGGGAAGTAGAACTCAACAACAGTAATACTTTCTGGCTTGATTTTCAGCTTGGCCTTTCTTGGCCTCTGATGTTGTAGATGTTCAGAGCTTTGCAGGCACAATTATTTGTAGGTACATTTGATGTTCCATTTACCTGATGGAGCCTGCATATATTTAGACATCAATCATGGCTGTAATTATTTGAACCACGAACTGTAGGAGCAAAAAAGCAGGACAAGCTTTAGAAGTACATCCACAAAGCACTTTTCAGAACATGTTGGGTTCACTGTTTTGAACTCCCTGTATTACGGCTATCATATTTCCAGTTTCAAAAAAGAAAACACGTGTCAGGGGGTGGAGGGGAGGAGAGGTAATGTGATTGTGGGGGGACAGTGATATACTCATGCCCTACCTCTGTCCCTCAATCCCAAGCCACAGCCCAACCCCCAGC
The DNA here is from genome assembly GCF_001723895.1 of Crocodylus porosus. NCBI lineage: Eukaryota > Metazoa > Chordata > Crocodylia > Crocodylidae > Crocodylus > Crocodylus porosus. Next base: position 51,568,342 of record NW_017728943.1, on the reverse strand, counting down.
TCTGCTGCTGCCCCTCACTCCCAACCCACAGTACCTCACCCTCCAGACCATGCTGGTGCCCCTCACTCCCAACCCCACTCCTGACCCACAGACCTGCCTGTGTCACGCACTCCTGCCCACAGTCCTCCACCCCCCCAGTCCCTCTCACTCCCAAACCACAGTCCCCCACAGCCCTGCAGTGCCCCTCACTCCAGACTGACAGACCCCTCCTCCCCCCAAGCCCTGCAGCATCTCCCAGCTGCCCTGCCCCTGTAAGCAAGGGCACCAGCCCCAGTGCCACTGGATGGGCCACACAGCTCCCTGCTGCCCCCAAAGAGGCTCCCTTTCCCCTTCCCCTTGCTGGAGGAGCAGGTGCCTCCCTGTCCTGCTGCAGCCCCAGCATCTGGACAGCTTCCCCCAGCACTGGCTGGCATGGTCCCCCTCACATACCCATCCTGTCCATACACCTGCCCCCCTCTCACACATACACCCAGACAATCCCAAGCCTTGTTCATCCAAGCACCCCCCAATAGACTTACCTGTATCCAGCTGTCGGGGCTGCTCCTACCAACCTGCCCAGCTGCATGCTGGCCACATTCATGTGTACACAGACACATGTGATGCCCCTGCCTCCAATTGCTCTCCCCCTGCTCCTGCCAGCCCCAAGCAGCCCCTTGCTAGGGCAAGTTGGGAAGTGTCAGGAAAAACTTTGATTCTGAGCAGAGCAAAATTCCAAATCCCAGACATTTGCTGACATTTTAAAAAACTGTCCACACCGAGATGGGAGGACCCAGAAAGAAGACATGTCCAGGTAACTCAGGAAACTATAGGCCTGTTAGTCTTACCTTGGTCCTGGGTAAGCTTTTTGAGAGAATAATCCTGGTGCATGTCCGTGAGGGGCCAGCAGGGGAGGTTATGCTTAGGGGCAACCAACACGGGTTCATTAGAGGCAGGCCCTGTCAGACCAAACTGGTGGCCTTCTATGACCAGGTCACAAAATCCTTGGATGCAGGTGTCACGGTGGACATACTCTTTAGGGACTTTAGGAAGGCCTTCAACACTGTCTCTCACCCTGTTCTCATTAAAAACCTAGGTGACTGTGGTGCTGACACCTACACAGTCAGATGGGTCACTAACTGGCTGGAGGGTTGCACCCAGAAAGTGGTGGTATACGGGTCTTATTTGACCTAGAGGGATGTGGGCAGGGGGGTCCCCCAGGGCTCAGTCCTCGGGCCCGCACTGTTCAACATCTTCATCAGC
>NW_017728943.1:51542527-51566498 GCF_001723895.1 Crocodylus porosus | reverse complement strand
TGGAACCAACTCCCAAGAGAAGTGGTGCAGGCTCCTACCCTGGGGGTCTTTAAGAGGAGGCTAGATGTACACCTTGCTGGGGTCGTTTGACCCCAGTACTCTTTCCTGCCATGACAGGGGGTCAGACTTGATGATCTGCTCAGATCCCTTCCAACCCTACAAACTATGAAACCCTACTCTGCGTACAGTTTTATACTGCTTTTTACAATGATTCCACTGTAAGGAAACTAGCAGTCTAAAAGAAAAACTCCTTATGTAAAATGCCCTGGTGGCCTCTGTCTAGTTCTCATGGTGTTCATATCATAAAACACACCAGGTTCATGGTTTCTTTATGGTGAAGTATAGACATAACACTTTTATCCATATAAGCAATCAAAAACTAGTTTATACCTGTAACAGAACAGAAGTTTGGCGCACATAGACTGGTTTAAAAATGGTGGAACACTGTCTAAAATTTGCCCTCCCACCAAAAGGCAAGTGTGTGTTCTGTTCACTTCCAATCTTAACTATACTGCTTACAGAAAACAGCATAACTTAGATCAATTCCACCTCAGGCTTTTTGAATGTCTGTACCTAGCCTGTGGAACCTTTACTGGTGATCTCTACAGAGACAAAAGCCTAAAAGAGCCAGAGAATATAAAATCCTTCCTGCTATTAGATGTAGTGTCTTCAAAATGAGCCTGAGATACATGGACAAGAAGATGGTGGAAAGCTTGGGTGACAATTGCCCATGCCATAGCATGCTTGGGTAGGAACCACATACACATTTAGCAATTAGGTCTCTATGCGCTCATGAAGGACCATGAGAATGAATGAAAAAGAAAACCCCATGGAAAGGAAGTGTTGAAGACTGAAAGCAAACAAATAGTAACTCTTACTTCATTAGATAATCTAATAGTCACCTCTGACCTTAGAAATCTATGAATCTGAAATTCAGAAACTGCAGTCTTAAACTATTTGTTTGGAAGAAAGCCCACTATTTCTACATGGAGATCATTTATTCCTGAACAAGATCTTCTATATTCCAAGGTAAAAGAATGAGAAAATACCTTGCTATGTAATAGCAACAAATTATTCTTATTTTGGGACACCTGATGTTCGTGGTTAAGGAGGCATATACCTCATGCAGCCATTTGCTTGCAATTAAAAAGAAAAAATATTGTGCTATCAAAAGTTAAATACGCCTGTCCCTAGCAAAAATGGATAATAGCAGTCCAAAGGAGATAGACAGGAGATCCTACCTTGTTGTAATGGACTTGAATTGCCGTGAAATCATTAGGATAATTCTACTGACATAAACTATTTCCAATTTTACTATTTATAACCCAGTTCAGCCCTGATTTATAGGGAAAGTCAGGGATGGATCCACAGGGGTTGCAGTGGAGTGGATGTACCCCCCAGCCTTTCAAACCATGTCATGGAAGCACCAACTAAGGACTTTTTTTTAAGTCCCTCAACTAGGTAAGAATCCTCTCCTCTCGGCACCCTCTCCCTTCCTTTTCCCTCTATGTCAGCAGCCCCACCCTTCCCATTTCCCTCCTCCCTGCTGGCTGCTGCTGCTGTCTCTGGCTGCCCCAGAGGTGAGGGAGTTCCAGAGCTGATCCTGCTGGGGTTTAGGGAGAGGCAGGCTCAGCCCGGGACAGTGCCAGCAACCATGATGGGCAGGTTCTTCCCTCTGCCCCATCCCTTTGCTAGCCTAGTGCAGGCATGGGAAGGAAGAACACACCAGCTGGAGTTGTACAGGAGCAATTATAGTGCTCTCTCACTCTTGGTGCTCTTAGGGACAGAAGCAGCAGTAGGTGGGGGAAAGGTAGAGAGGAGGAGACAGCTGAGCACAAAGTAGAAGGAAGGGGGAGCTAAGAGTGACGGGCAGAGAGAGATTCTTACCTGATTCGGGGACTTTAAAAATTCCCTAGCTACTGCTCCCATAGTGTGGTCAGCCCTTCACCATGAGGGGGTAGGGGTGTTGCTGCTCCTGCACCCCCCCTTCAAAAATCCATGGGTCCACATGTGGACAAAGCAATCCTTTGAAGTCAACATGGAGCCCATATGTTTATAGTGGAGGTAAGCTGAAGAAACATTCCTATAAAAACAACTTCATTTAATACATTTGGGTCCCTAGAAAGAATGTATACAGACTGTGAGACTGTAGTACAGGAGACCATTGACACGAAGTATATACATATAATGAACAATTGTCCTTTGGCATATAGCATGGACTACTGAGTTACTGCTTACTTAAACACACAATCTGTGTATGCCTTACAGTGCAGGGTATAATTGTTCAGTGCCTTCATTTTAGAGAGTTTTTAATATGTGGATAATTGACACATTAATGTGTACTCTAAGAGTCCTGACATAATTGTCAGAGTACACCATTAAATAGCTCTCACAATTTTTCAATGTAATCCAAATTAATACCCAGGGAAACTTTGATATGTGGCTTATTGACACAATATTCTATAATAGCTCCAAATGGGAAGTTAAAAATCTATCCTGTCAGTGACTGGTTTTTTTTATTCATTCAATTGTATAGTACATGTATCTTGGTACTTCTGTTACATACATATTTAATAAAAAATGTAGTAAAAATATTCTCTACTTCAGCTTACTGAATTCCTTACAACATTTTAAATTAGAACTGGTTACTCTTGTCAGTTTTATTAATTCCTTTAAAACATTCATTAAATTAATGTGGAGATAAGTTCCATAAATGAGTCATAGTTCAACAGATATCCTGCATAATTCAAAATGTTGCATCTTTGAGTTGCTAGATTGGGAAAAACTGGCAATCAGGACTCCTAGGTTCATTTCTCTCTACCACTAATTGACTGTCTTACTTTTAGTCTGCCCATAAGTGCATAGATGCCTGAGGCCATGCTGCACGCAGGCCAACAGTCATGGTTCTGCAGTATTCTCTTGCACACAGTGAACAATACCATATGCTACAGAGGAGGGTAAAATTATGTCTAAGATGGTATAATAAGGATGGATCCATAAATGTGTATTTCTTTTTGTACTAAGTTGTTGGCCCCATTTAACATCTTAGGCCAATGTGTTCTTCAGGTTAAAGTGAGATATTTGAATTTGTAAATTGGTAACAAAATTAATGGTCTGATTTTTTCAGAGGTGCTGAACTGATATAATTTGCACTGAAGTAAATAGTTACCCAGCATCTGAGAATGGTGTTACTTTTATTTAATCACATAGGCAGTCATATAAGCACAGACTCAGGTCTCCAACATGCACTCAAGTTATAAGACGTTGGCTTTAGCCCCTCTGTGCCATACCCTTTAGCTACAGAACAGTTACAGTAGGGTTCACCTATTACAAGACTTAACCCTGCTGGAGAATGAATTAACGTTCTCCAGGCCAGATCCTCGGCTTGTATAAAACTTCGTTACCTTCTGTGGATTTGCATTGATTTACACTGACCATAAAGTACTTTGAGACACATGAATGCAAATCCATACCTGCAAAGGGCCTGATTCTCCATTGCCTCGTGTAGTCTCTTCCACTTTTTCAGAACAAATGTAAAGTGCCTATTAAATGCTACCCAATCAGAAAGGTAAGGCTTTGCAAAACTTTGAAAAGATTTAAACAAAGTGCAAAGCAGATGAGTCAGGCTGATCACATTCTTTTCCCTTGATATTAACTATGATAATAATATAATAAAAATCCATATAATAAAAAAAAATAATATATAATTATCTTTTACAATCATATAAGTCTATTTCACTATATGGATTTTATACCATATTTATTTAGATAGAAGATGACTTCCAATAATTATATTCTATATGTGGAAAATTTATAAATTTCTTATATTTTTCCAAGTATAGAATCTAATTATTGGAGGTTTGCTTTGATTTTTTTCCCATCCCACTGGTACAGTAGGAAAAATAAATCTGGGGGTCGGAGAGCCCCTTTGCTTTCTGCTTTCCCCCACCTTTTTTCCTTAGCATCCCTTCTCCCTCATCTTACTATCGCTGCTAACGCTTACTGACGCTGCTCTCCCTGAACACATGGAAGTTAGATCAAATGTAAAAACAATAACCTTGAAATTAAACATGGCTGTAGCAATTTACATATTGTACCCATTCATTTAGTTAATTGAAGATTAATGAATGTTACCTTTTTAGAAACTGCTGAAAGTTTTCATACAAACACTCCATAAACATACTTTTACACAGTATTTTGGCAATTACTTATACATAGTACAAACTATGCATGACATTAGTCCAAAGCCAAAGGCTTGTAATTTACCATATTGTTCATTGGGCTGGACCCCACCACAGGCAACAGCATTTAAAGCTATGGTGAACTGAGCACAACTCAGCATGTGTAAGTAGTCCAGATACCCCCCACAAAGGATCCATGTGCTAAATCAGCCCCACACATGACAGGAACTAGATGTTTTTGTCATGAGACCTGGAATGCTCCACAGATTTATATGTAGATAAGGCATAGGGCAACCAGGTCCAGTTTCACCTCAGGGCAGGACCACACTAATCATATGCATCAGACTGAGAGGAGGCAACAGAGGGATTCTGGGTGAACTGTCTGGGGCCCCGTTTTGTAATGTTTGCCAAGCATTTAAGGCTGGAGAAGAAACAGGAATACTTAGAAGTGAGGAAGTGGAAGTACAAGTGCAAGTGATTGTGGAAGGGAGACTGTGAAAGACCCCATCCCAGCCTCCTCACTTTTTGGGTTGTCTGTTCTCTTTCATGTGTCTGTCAATCTGGTTGCCCTGGGTTACTGGCCTCAGGCTTTAACTTCTCTATTGTTTGGAGCTCTGACCCCATGACATGGGGGGCAGGGGCTTAAGCCCATGTCACTCAATTAGGTAACTGTGATTTTTTTCAAATTAATTGGCTGAAGGAATTCCAGGGGCTTCATGGCCACCCCTGGAAGGACACCCTGATTCCCTAGTTTTCACCAGAAGAGAATGTTTAGAGTTGGCAATTTGTGAACTGAAATACTATGTGGATCAAGATGTGGATGAAATGAGAAAAGAGAAGGCAGAGAAGAGGTAGAGAAAAGAAGAATAGTGGTGTTTCTTCCAAAATGCCAAACGGACAGATGGAAGTTGTTGCTTCCTCTTGGGTTGGGGAGTTTCAGGAGAAGTTAGTGTGTTAATGGTGAAAGGGGGTGTAAGAAGAACAAGATATTGTCATAGGGAGGTTGTCAAGTTTTGTGTTAATATAGTTTATTTTAGTTGTTCTGTAATTAGAAAAGGTTACCAGCAGCATTGTTGGCACTAGGGGAGGGTGTTGGAGACACTGCCTGTTTTTTTTAAGGGACACACACACACATCTCCCATAAGTATGTTTGCCCAATATCAGCCAGGTGTTTTATAGTTATGCTTAGTGTTGATTGCATTTCATAACCTTATAGCTGGTTTCCATTGCTGAGCACATGCTGTTTTTGGCAGCAGTTTAATGATAGTGTATTTAATGAGATTTCCTTGTATGTGATTATGAGGGGATTTTTTCCCTTGCCATTTGGGGGGAAAACCTCATCTTGTATTTGAATAAATATGGTAATAACGTATAACCAGTATCATAAAAAGCAATTGGCTTCTTTTCTCCTGCTAATCATTTGTCTGCTACTCCTGGGATTTTCTCTCTCCCACCTCTTCCAACTGATTTTTGGTATTCTTTGCTAGCTTTCACTCCTCAGACCTGAAGAAGAATGCCTTGTATTCAAAAGCTTATCTAACTCTATCCCTACTATGCAGTTGGTCCAATAAAAATATCACCCTAAGAAATCCTTGCCTCTTGCATACTTCCTGGACCACTACTACATCACTGTAACACTACTATAAAAATCCAGTGGTGAAAATGTCCGTTTAGCAATTCCTCATTCTCCACCATCATCTTGCTCCCCTCTCCCACATGGCTCCTTACAAATCCAAAAATGGAAGTATTTTTGGGAGCAATAAACTGAATTTTGTGTTCAAAACAACTGTATCAAGTTCTCATTGCAAACTGTGTAATTAAAAAGGGAGGCAAACTGGTGACCTGACTGATTTGAAGCAGAAGTGAGAGAATAGCTAGAGCTGTGCTAAAAGTGAAGGAGCAGTTTGAGGTTCTACTTATCTTCCAAAATTGCTGAAAAGGCAGAGCAAGGCAAAAAGGACAGACAGACTGGATGGACTTAGCCCATCATGTGGGCATGCCATGGATGTATACAATAGCATTACGATATGTCCTTTTTTGTATTCAATTCCTTCACTATGGATCCTAACATCAGTTTGCTTTTTAGATCATCCCTGCATAGTAAGCCAATGTTTATAGAGAAGTATCCACAATCCAATATCTCTTTCCTAAGTGTTAAAGACTCATTCAGAATCCTGTGTATGTATATTTAGGGTTATTTTTCCCCAGCTGCACTGCTGAATTTCATCTGCCACTGTATTGCCAGCTCACTCAGTTTTGTGAGATCTTCTGTAATGTCACTATCAGCCTTGATTCTGATAATTTTGTTTCAGAAATTCACTGCCTCTGCCTTCTCATTATTTGCCCCCTTTTCCATATCATTTATGAGCATGTTGAACAGAACAGATCCCAGCACAGAGCCCTGGAAGACCCCCACCATTTGCCTTCTTCCACCGTGGAAAAAGAACATTTATTTCTACCCTTTTTTCCCTTGTCAAATAGAGTTCACTGAGGTCTGAGTGTGATTTACACCTTCTTCCATCTCCCACTCAGTGTTGTTCATGATACCAATGTAGCTTCCCTTTATTCACACCCACTTATATGCAGTTCATAGCCAACACACTATGTCACCTCTTGCTTTGGACTCCAAGCAAAAGGGAATCGGACTTGATGTAACTCGCCCACTAATGGATCAGAAAAATATGAGTGTAGCAGGAAAAGGAATGGGAAGCGTAAGTAAATTGAAGTAGGCCACCCCCAGGCTTTTAAAGACTATTTTCTAATAGCGTCTCAGCATGTAATTTACACAAACTTAATGCTCTCTCATTCACTCCTTCATTGATACATGCATATGAGGCTGCCTAGGAGAATCTGGATTTAAAGACACAGGAAGCACTGCACCTGGTACACCACCATTGACTTTGATCTACCTTATGTAAAAGCAGAGGCATAAGCAGATTCTGTGTCCTGGGTGGTGGTGGTGCACAGAACAGTAGTTACAGTCAGGGTGCTGGCAGTGGTGTGGCAGGTGTGACAGCAACAGTGGCTGCTGACCGTGAAAGCTTGGCCGGACCTATACATGAGATTTAAATGACCAAATTACAATTACAGTGCAACTTGCACAAGAATGCAAGATCGTGACTGGAACCATGTGAGATGAAGCAATCCCAGCTGATTTCAGCTCCTGTGCTAGTTGCAAATGCACCCAATGTTTCATTATGCCAAACAATTCATAACTAACTGCATCTCCCTATGTGAATGTATCCTTCTTGTTGATACATACTCCCTTGATTAAGAAATCTTTGTTGGAACAAACATTCAATGTCTGTTTGGGCTTTTGTAATGTCTCCACAGACCATCACCAGTTTAGAATATTTCGGCTTCTGCCCCACTTTTAAAACAACTACCCAGAACAGTGCCTTGTGATCAATGCCCCCAAGGTGCCCCCCTCAGTCAATCAAGCCCCATCCCAGAAGGTGTAACCTTCTGGATTGATCAAAAGCTTGCAAAAACAAATTTCACAACCGGACGACCCAAACAGGATCTGAGCAGCTAACGTGTAATATGACTCTCTCTCCCTATCTGCTTTGTTTGGACTTTAATCTTCCAGCTATCAAGGAGAAATACTTAGGAGCTATACAACTGAAGAGTATAAGAAAAAAACAGAGTTGCTAGTAAAAATGTAATCCAGGAGAGAGAGAGAAAAAATCACTGCAATATTGTAACGTGTGCCCAGCTGATCAATCTTGGGGACAGAGCCATGCCTGGTGAAGCCTGTAAAGAGTGAAGCTGCTTCCTGCCTTTATTGATGAGAGAGACTATTGCAGTTAATATATACTGGACTTTTGTGATAGCTCTTTTATTTGAATACTGGGAAGGAGTCTTTTGTGTTATTTTGTTTAAAGCTCATTTGTGGTATAGTTATTAAAGCTTTTCTGTCATTCATTGAACAAGATGTCATGTCAATCCTTAACTGCACTAGGTTCAAATCCTGCAGTGGTGGCAGCTTCTATTTTTGCCCTTCCCCTAGGTTAGCACTGGTGCCCTGGTTGCTGTCCCCCTGCCACTTAGTTATGCTACTGCTTAAAACCAAGAATATAGTGATAAGGCCAAGAAGAGAACCTTGGTATTAGAGGGCTGTCTCTAAGGGCATGTTGCTTTGTATATTAGAATGAGAATAATTCTTAGTTTAACCCTAAATGAATTGTAAGTTTAAGTGATTTCAAAGATGCAATCTGGACTTAAACTATTTATTTCCCTAAGAATGTGAATTGTTGGTTTTTTGGGGGTGTGGGAGGGGAAGGGTGGGACTGGGTTTTGGAGTGGGGGGGTTGCCTATCTGTAAAAACTCTTGAGTTAGGGACAGAAATTACATATTGTGACAGGTGCCAACTCTCCACACATGGCCGCCACCTGTCTATGGGCAGACACCCACCTTGCTCGTCTGCCATGCCTTGTTGTTATTGAATTATTTTGTTAATGAGGTGGGAGGTTGCCCTTTGTGCACCCATTTGTACACGGGCAATAAATACACACTCCAACCATCCCTACACATGTCTCATATCTCGCAGATGTTTCACTGTTGTTATCCACTCTATGTGCCCTCTTGATGTGGAGCTTGATGCTCTTTCAGGCATCTCTCTGCACCTCTCTCTTTCTCTTTCTTGGGGGGTCTCTCTCTCTCTCCCTCTCATGCATCTCTCTGCACCTCTCTCTTAGAAGTTTCGTTGTGCTTCCCTCTCTCTTTCTCTCTCGGGTGTATCTCTGCACCTCTCTCTCTCAGGCATCTGGCTCTATGTGCCCACTACTGGGCTCTGCCCAGCTCCTGTGCCCTTTTTCCCCAAGCACTAATGGGGCCTCCAAACCTCCCCTTTTAGCCTCATCCCGGTCCACTGGAGTAAGCAATAACTCAAATACAAGCCCCTGGGCTACAACACAACAACACTACTGTAGACTGAATTCTATCTCTTTAAGACGGCAAAACTTCAACCCTTAGGAGAACACATCTTTAAGTCCTAGGTACCTTCAGCTCTTGAATCATCACAGTTCCCTATAGGCAGCCAAATAGATAGCATTTAGTCTCAGGTAGCGCATTTGGGCAGAGGCTCCTTTCTTTGGCAATTGCTGGGTAGAGACTGTTTTGCAAACACCAACCCAAGGTTTATATATTCCCCCCAGGCTCTGCCTCCTCCTGGTCAACTGACCGCCTGCAGGCAAGGCCAATTACCCTATTAGGCCATTGTTTAGGCAACCCGCAACTGTGGAGCTCTTTCTAGACTTCTGAGCAGCCTGGCCAGGCTGCTTCTGCCCTCCAAATGAGGAGGCACATCTTGGTGCCCTGCTACACATATAAACTGGTATAAGTGATTGGAAACTGGTTCACATCTGTAACACAACAGAAGTTCAGTGCACATAAACTGCTTTTGAGATGGCTGAAACAAGTTTAAAATAAACTTTGATTGATGTAGTATCAGATTTAACTGATTTAGGCTAAATTGGTTTATTGAACTTCTGGCTCAGATCCCCTCCATATTCAAGTTACCTCACAGTCCCCTAGCATCCCACAATACTTTGCACTTCCCCTGCATACCCCCTTTCACAAGGTGGGTAGGCTAGCCTTGGCCCCAGCTGTCTGCTCCAGCTGAGCAGAGAGATATAATCTAGTGCCCTACTCCCTCTCCAAACTTCTGACCTAGGCCACTGCAGGCATTTGTCTACATTTCTGGAATCAAAAGTGAATGTCTGTTCACTTGCTTATTGGTTCAATTTATGCAGCTTAGGCTAACCTGTGATGATTGAATCAATTCAGGCTTGGGATTTTTGATTGTATGTACTTAGCTTTGAAGACATCCATTTTTTCCCTCCTGACTCTTGAATCAAAGATGATATGGGACAAGTTATATTTTCCATTAAATGTCTACACTAGCTTTAAAATACAACATATATTAATGCATTCTCAACACTTAGTGACTCAGCATTTATCATGCAAATATAAACATATTGTAATATTAAAACTGTGAACTCTTTTTATGGTACTTGATAACAATAAACGCTACACAATTTTTAAAACAAACTGGATCCCATTATGGCAAATCTATTAGCATCCATGGAACCAGTTCTCCTCTTGCTGACATTTTAAATTTCATACAGGTTTTTGCTGACATTTTAAATTGCTCTGATTTTATATTGGTGCAATTCCATTGATTTTAGTGGTGATTCTCCTGACATATACCATCATGTATAAAGAATTGTAAGTAATAAGTTTTTTATACGTACTGAAAAATACAAGGAAGAACTTTGGGACTTCCAGTATTGGAGGGTGCTTGATAAGAATATGTAGAATTTATCTCAGTTCTCATAGCATTGTTTTTACAGAATTCCAGGCCGTTATTTTTGGTCTAGATTCTTTTTTTGTTTACACAAATATGAGTTTGCAATAAATCCGAAAACTTCAGCTAAATGAATCCATTGTAAATAAAAGCAGATTTGCCCCTCTCAGAACAGGGCCTTGATCACACAAAAATGAACAGAGAAACAGTGAAGCTGAAGTAACATTCTGGGGGCTTTGCTGCAAGTGTTCTTGGTTAATCCAAGTCCTTAGATCCAGGTGCCAATCATATGAGCTAACTGTGCACTGTAGACCTATCCTGTGACTGACACTTTTAGCCTGACACTTCAAAAGCTCCACTGCCCTTTACCCACACAGATACTTCCCCACTATGTAGGTTCGTGTCACCTATAGTTTCAATAGTCAAGCCTCAAGTCCCTGCAGCTGTGAGATGTTTGACACTATTCAAAGCACCACAGGATGTGCATCACAATTTGTCAGTCGCTGTGCCACTTGCTAAGAGAAATTATAGCTCTGCGTTTACAACAAGAAGACACATATTCCCTTTACAAAGGCAGCCTTGAATGATGCTATTTGGAAAGCACTGCTTTCCTGCATGTCAGGCAAGAAGCTGACCATGAATAAATGCCATCTGAGTCCTGTAATGAACCTGATGACTTACCAGGGAATACCTCTCCTCCCTAGTAGCTGAGCTGGAGAAAAAGTATTTGGTGAGTGAAGAGCCCTGTTACCTACATCACTGTCTGCCTAGTAGATACTAAAGTAATAGGAAAGGAAGAGACATCTTTGAAATAGAGGAAGAGAAAACCAAAGGCAGTCTTAACTTTTGATGAGCTAGCTGAGGAGTAAAGGTTGGGTAGCTTGCAGCCTGGGACTTGGACCAGAAGGTTGAGAGCTGGATATCGCCTCTCCCTCCTGCTGGCATGCAGGAGGACACAAGTTGCTAACCTAGAAACAAGTGAGCAATCTGGAGGGGTAAGGCACTAAACTACCCCTTTAGACTGTCAGCAATCACACCTATAGTTGCAGTAAAGATGCTTCACTCATCCTCAATGGGCAGAAGCATAACAAAGCAGCTGAATGCCCAGGGCAATGGGACATATGGAGACTCTGATGACTTCCAACTGCTGCCATGCCACTGGCATGTGTTTTTGGCTGCAGCAGCAGCTGAGATTTTTCTGTTGTCCCTGACCCCTGTCCCTCCTCCCTCTCCCCCCCAGATCAACAGCCAGGGCAGTTGTCCCTAGTTAAACAGTGAGTACATACGTGGCGACTGAAAGCATTATCATGTAGCACAGGCGGATCAAGTATAAAAAGCAGTGAGGCTGTAGTGCCATAGACTCCAACATGTGCTGTACAAGCTTCTCCAGATACTCAGCACATGCTCAAGCAGCTGATGCCCACTAACCCAGGTTCACTTGTAAGAACTCTTAAGAATGCTAGAGTAATCCTTGTACACCTATTTCTTTCTTAGTGCGTTGCTGGAGCAATGCCTTCATGTACTCTCCTTTTTTCTGAACAGTCTATAACAAAGTCTCTATCCCAGCTGATGTGTGTGTGCAGTTGGAGAGAGATGGGGAGCAATAGGTGGATGAGTGTGGATGCAAATATCAAAATGTGTCTCTGGCATCCACAAAGTTGCTAGAGTTTGCTAAGCAGATGTGATCCTGTTTGTGGAACTGATGGAGCTAAGACCATTTAAATGAACCTTCTGGTATACTGTTTCAAACCCTGGCAAATATTGAAAATTAATTATAAAATGAACTCTATGTTAAAATGGGAGGAAATTATGTGCAATTCCAAAAGGCCTCATTGTCATGGCAGCCTTTATAAACTTCTTTTTATTACAGTACTGAATTTTTCATTATATATTATTTTCAAGATCAAGCCGATATCTCAGTCTCTTTTTCATTACTAGTGAGACAAATTGATGTATTCATGTTCATTTGGAGTCTACCCATAGACTGCAGCAGTGTTCCCCTGGATTACAAGGCTATAACTGGAAATAGAGCCTGCTCCTGTATCTACAACAGCAATTCTAGGGTATGCGGGCGAACCAGAATTGGAAGACATGATTCAGCCTAGAATGTCACATTGGGAGCGCTTGGGCTGATGAGTCAGACAGTGGCACTGTACACCCTCAGCATAACTGGCAGCCATTAGAGTTTGGCTATGGGCTCCATGTAGCAGGAGCCTTGTTCAGTGTGCAGTACAAATCTTGATCGCGTTCCTGCAACATTACCAGGTAGAATGACATAGTTCATCAGTAGTAGCTGTGATTTCCTTCATAAAGGCAGAGTGAAACTGTATGTTAGCATCACTGATTGGCATAGCAATAGAATTGGGGAGAAAGGAAAAAAAAGTGAAAATTCCCCCAATTTAAAATAATCCAAAGAAAAATCTCTGAGCACTCTCCAAAAACTATATAGACTAGGCTAGATGACAATAGAAAGAGGCTGGGAAATTTGCTGATTACTATCCTGATTCATTTTGGGACTGTTTGAATGAAAAACCTGAGTGTATGTTAAGCTATGTGACTTCCATGAAAGCTGATGGGAGCAAGATCAGGCCCTATATTTCCACATTTGTCATCTACTGGAGGAGAAAGAGACACCCAGAAGAATCTGGAAATTATTCAGCTGACGTAGTCTCCTGTCTGAAGTTGCCCAGGTGTGTCATTAGTTGGGAAACCATGTCTCCAGAGATGGAGGTGGCCTGGAGTGAAAGAGAGAGTGACTACAGGAAGGCAACTCCAGAGCAGCAGGTTGGCAATTTCCCATATGGTTACACAATCAAAACAAAAGAATATGAGAGCACATTTATGGCACTGTGGCAGGAGTAATTCCCTTTGAGGTGGAGTTAAACGTGCAAGAGATTTTAAAGAATACTTTCATTCTTGAAGCCACTCTGATTACCTGACACTAATCGCGGCAAACTGGGGGCTACCCATTTGTTTCACACTCCAGTAAGGCTAAAAAGTTACTCACAGGGCTCTACAGCCAGGGAATATGTAACAAAGGACCTCCTCCTAGTAATACACTTTTCTGGAAAAACAGGAACTGCTGTGATCTTCTTTGGATAGACGTAGGATCAGGTGACATTTGGTTTCTATTGTACTCCTATTAAGTCAGCGTGGAAGAAATTCAACTTTGCATTGTGGTTGAATCAGAACTGACAGAGCCAGCTTTTCTTTATTTAGGGCTGTACTGTGATCACAGGGAGGATTTCATACAGCAAGGGGAATCACCCACTTGTCTGTTTCAAAGGAATCCTCCTCTTCTCTAAGTTTTCAAGCATTTTTATACTTAAGACAGATAAAGAGGAAAAAAAATACAACCTTGGAGAAAGTAAAACAAGTTTACTTAATTGGACATCTGTGCACAGGGTAATAAGACATGCAGGATTCCTTATCTCAAAACATGTACCTGAAATAAGCAGTATCAGCACTTCTGGTCTCTGTCTGTTTTTCTAGTCAAGTAGGCCAGAAGCCCGACTAAATTTATTACCACGGTCAGTCAGCAATTTTAGGACACCCATCCCCACCTGGCTTTCCAAACACAGGGACTAGTTTATTTATGGAAATAAAATGCACTCACTTGCAGCTTGATTGTATATTGGGGGTATGTTGGATTAAAGGCTCCTCTGTCTATCCTGGGCAGCTATATTAGCACTGCCTGAAATCAGCGCTGCAGATACGGGACAGGCACCAGATACTGTGTCTCAGGAAAACAACGGGGCTAAGTGAAGTGGAGCCAAGAATGGGTCCTTCCCAGGCATCAGCTAGTGAAGGAGGCTGGATGCAGTCGCCCTTCTTAAGAGCTATAGCAGCTTACCTTGCCACAAGAGAGAAGCACTGGCACTAGGAATCTAAGGGGCCCTCTAGAGCGCAGTGGGAATGCCTACACATATGCTTTAATGTGTGGTAAACTATTTTATTGTGCATTAAAGGCTCACATAAAAAAAATAACATTATGCTAATGCTCAGTTAAATAGTCTACTGTGCATTAAGTGTCACTAAAAAAGCATGCAGATGCACTACTACACATTAGCACAGCTTAATGCACTCTAATGCACATTGTTTTAGTACCTATACATGTGCTCCAGGGGTAGGGAGGTGGGGCATTACTTTAATTAGAGCAGCTCCAAGAACCACTCTAATTAAAGCACCCAGAGCGTCTCATGTATCGGCATCCCCACTTCAAAATAGCAGCATAGGCACTATACCTAAAGCTTGTTTGATGAGCCTCCACTGTCATTTTTCAAGCACAGGGAAGCTGATACATGAGATGCAGAGACTGGCTGGAGTGCAGTAATTACCACATTCCAGCAGACTCGATTAATCAAGTCTGCTTTGATGTTTTATAATTACAGTGCATTGGAGCAGCTCTATGTTCATGTATAGGCACCCTCGTATTGTAGGTACTAAATTTAATGTGCATCAGAAAAAGTGCATTAATGTATGTGTAGACATGTCCACTGCCTCCTCATCATCCCCTGTTGGTAGGTGCATCACTCTCTCTCTCTCTCTCTCTCTCTCTCTCCTTTGTTTAGAGATGTGCCTATAGATATACCTATAGACATAAACTAATCTGTGATTGACTGCATACTTTCCAAAGGCCCTCTGTATGCATGTCTGTAAGGACTGGTCAGATGAGTAAGGATTGGCTGGCGACTCCCTCCTGCGGGACATGGAGGCATCCACCTGCTGGCCTGACCTGTCATCCCCAGAGGTCTGCTACTTGCCTGGAGCTTGGATCCAAGGTGTCACAGAAGGATTACTGAAACTCATGTGGCCCTCTGACTACTCCCCTGTGCTGCTCTTATATGTGGGTACCAATGATACTGCGAGGGGGAAGTAGGTTCTGGGTCCAAGCGTGAAGGGGACAGGAGCTCAGGTTGTGTTTTCCTCAATCCTTCTTGTCAAGCGGAAGGGTCCAGGCAGAAGTGGATGCATCCTGCAGATCAATGCATGGCTGTGCAGCTGGGGTTGTCAGAAGGGCTTTGCCTTCTTTGACTATGGGATGGTGTTCCAGGAAGAAGGATTGCTAAGAAGAGATGGGATCCACCTGATGAGGAGATAGAAGAGCATCTTCACAGGCAGACTTTTTAAACTAGGCTCACTTTAAATTAGGGGATGCCAGGGGATGAAGATCAAACCCATGGGCGATTGGTGCCTCCCGAGTCTGGGAGGGGGCACCAGATCATCAACAGGAGGGATGGGGACCCAGCCACTGATCGCTGACTGTTGTGGTGGGGAATTTCCCCATGGCCGATTGCTGAGCTAGTGGTGAAACCAGAAGTGCACCTCTGCCGGCACTTCCGGTTTCACGGCTGATGCTTCCAGGGAGTGCACAGCCAAGCTCAGGAGGTACATGTGTACTCATGTACACACCCTATGTGTCACCAATGATCAAAGCCCTGATGTAAGTGGGGAAGCAGGTGACTTGGAGGAAGCACAAGCTAAAGGGGACAACAGGGGGGCATTCTCATTCTTCCTCAAAAAGTAGGGCAATTGGCTAGTTACCTCTGATGTCTGTATACAAATGCAGGGAGCTTGGGAAAAAAGCAGGAAGAATTTAAAGTCCTCACACAGTCACAGACCTATGATATGATTGGAATAAGACCCTTGGTGGAACAGCTTGCATGACTGAGCTCCAGTATGAAACTGGAGACAGGCCTGTTGAAAGCCTCTGGGTCAGAGGGGAGAGCAACAAGGGTGTTATTGTGGTGATATATATAAAAAAAGAACTATTTTTTTCACATTTCCGAAGCGTAGACTTTAAAAACAACACCAGAAATCATGAAAATTGGTAATACTGAGTCTTTCAAAAAATTTAGAGCAAGTTTTGCTGAAAGATTGCCTAAAGATTGCAAGACTCAGCCCTAATAGACTTTATACTGATGCACTACAAGAGGCATTGCTAAATCAGTATGCAGCCCTGGATGGAGAGATTGTTTTCAGTGTAGTTTCAATTTGTCCCCAAACAAAAGCTAAAACTAAGTAAGCCTAGTTTGAACCCAAGTAAGAACATTCACACAACCTTTTACACTGGTCTAACTAAAGGGGTTTACAATCACAAGCCAAATTAAACAGGTAACTCTGAATATAGAAAAGCTATGAGTCATTTTTAAGTACTGCTGGGCAAAAGCTGTCGATGAGTCAATAAACTAGTTTATGCCCACTGTAAACTGACCCAACCCGTTTAACAACAGTCAAACCAAACTAGTAATGAAACATATACTCCTTGGTTAATCAATATATAAAAAAAGATTTTTCTTGTTTTTCCATTTTGCTTAGTGGCATATAGTACACAGAAAACAACATTTGATAAGCACCCCTCTGCTCCACTGCTTGAAGTCATGTCAGAACTAAAACAGTGTTTTCCTGGTAGAGGCTAAATCTAATTCACTAATTTCTTGTATAGTGAAAAACAAGGGAAAATGCCAGGGAGCATGTCAATTCTCATTTACAAAATTCAAAACCACTGTTACTGAGTGTTTGAGAAAAAAAAAGGAAGTAATTTGCTGAAGGAGACAGGGGTTTAACACTGCTTTTCCTATTTATGTGGAAAACAAGTTAGATAAACAAGCTTTGGTAGAAAATGCTTACACTTGATGTACTGAAACATGCATTCATGGACCCAACAGCAATTTAGGTATGGATTAATATTTGGCATATTCTTAAAATCTGATTTGTAAGATTAGAGAAAGTAGGTAAATCTACTGCTTTCCTAGAACTCCTTGTTACATCACAAATTGAACCACAGACAATTTGCATCATAGTCAACTCTTCCACTCTCTTACAGAAACAAAGACTTGTGTTGGCAACCATTCATTTAAAGGAAAAACTATTAAAAAGCTTCTGGCAGGTCTACGAACTCATTGTCTCATAGCAGGTTAATACAGACACATACATGCATAAGAACCAGTCCAGTATTGTCCTACAGGCTAAGTTTCAGCAAGCCTGCTTCTTTGCAAGCCTGTGTCATGTGCCATGAAAAGGTTCCAATACCTCTTGATTTTGAAGTTGTAGAAGCCCAGTGCCCTTAAACAACAATAAACTGCATGAAACCCTGGTGAAAGAGAGGCTAGGAATTTATTAGTGATCTGGAGATATGTTGCCTTTTTTATAGAACATAGCATGTAGCCTACATAAAAATACACAGCAAATTCATCCCTGGAACTCCAGGGATGAGTTTGGCCCATTAACTCTGAAATATATTTTTGTAAAACAAGAGAAGAAAAACTGCCATTAAAAATCTGTGCAGCACTATTCTGCACAGTAACACTCTCCAGCTTTCTGAGCTGGAGCATAAAGTTTCACACAATGTGTCCAAAATAAAATACTTGTAACAAATACAGATAACTACTAGTCATCTGTAACTTGTGATCTCCCGTTGTCAATTGCTGAGTTACTGGTTACTCATTTTGTAAGTATAATTTAGAAATATATTTCTGAGAATTTAGACCTTTTCCTGAGATACTTTTACTTGCTGTTAAAAATTCTAGTTTACTGGAAGGATTTTAATGAAAATTTTAAAGAAAGGTATGTTCAGTTGAGTTGATTGGTAGAAGGGATAGTTGTCATTGAACTACATGCTGTAGGTGGCACTAGTGATGTAGCAAAGAAATTGATTAAATTCAAGCTCTGCTTGCTCTCCCTTGACAAGAAATGATGGTTTTCAATGGAACTACACTAGATCAAGATGTTCTGCAGAACTGTCAAAGATTAAGTTGCTTTAGTTTGGGCAGTATTAACCTCATACATACCATGCTTCCAGCATCACCACAACCTCTTCCCCTCCCCCCTCCACCCCAAACCCTTTACAGAAGCTATCATTAAATTCTGCACACTTTACAGTCAGGTAAATTTGTAGGTTTCTTTGTCTAAAATAAATTAGGGTCCTGAAAGAGTGAAATGGTAAAGGTTCATGGGAGTTCGTTAATTCAGTTAATCTACTCCAAATTTATTACAGCATAATTGAAAGCAGAATTTGGGTGATGGTTTTTCTTCAGTCAAACAGTAACCAGATTCCAAAAAGTGTGCTACATAGTTATTTGAGATTTACCCCAATCCTATTTAGAATCTGAGAAATTATATGTGTTATTTATGAACATAGAAAATAAACACTCCTCATCATTTGATAGTAAACAAAGAAAGGAACTGAAATGTATATGTATTGCTGAACATTATCTGTGCTGGTAGACCAGTACATCCAGATTTTCTTCATATTATTTCCTTTGATGTTTTGATGCCTTAGTAGGTAATGTTTTATTCTCATACCTTGAAAAGTCAAGTTAGAATCGAGTCTTAGGTGTCTGCTCGCCCATTTCTGTCAAGTCCACAGAGATGAAGCTGCAATATCAAATTTATTTATCTTTACTTTTGAAATCAAGTGGTTAGGAATAAAGACAAATATCTGTTGCTTTGCAAGGACTGTAATATCTGTGTTCTAGAAATACAATAAATCAGTCACATTTGGTTATAAAATGTAATCACTAATCTCATCACTCTGCAAGTGATATGTATGAAAACATCTCTCTTGCTTTAACCTCTAAAATAGCAAAATCTAGTAACTTCTAATCCATAGACTGATTACTCTTTTTTCCATGATGAACTGAGTTTGCCTCACATTTCCTCTATGTTAGGAGTTTGAAGAAATAAACTAATTTCTGGTGTGCCATGACAACTGCTTTTCACAGTGACCAGTACTCAGTGTTGTTGCATCTACTTGCTATCTGTTCCATACAGAGATTGTAAGTTCTTCAGGGTAGATAAAGTTATTTCATCTTTATGTTATATTTTTCTAGTGTTTAACACAATGTGAGCCTGGCTTCTAAGAGCTACCACACTACTACTACTACTAGAACTAATAATGATACAAAAAATAAATCAAGCAAGTGCTAGGATGGTGTAAGGGGGGTGGGGAAGAGCTGATTAAATGGCAAATAAAGCAATATAACTAGATAAATATAGACACTCAATAGAGAATGACTAGATAAGTTTAAGATGAGTGTAAACAAAGGGAAAATGGAAATACAAATGATAAAACAGAAACAAAACAGAGAACACGTTGCAATGGAAGAAGCAGAGAGATGCAAAAGTGGGCTTTTTTGATCTCATCATAATCCCCCTCATCATTATTGTACCTGAGTTGTACGAAGTGGTGTAGCTTATGAGTTCTGATTCACTGTATCTTACTTAATAGACTGACCACAAGAACTAGCTTGTAGAACCCCTAATCCCAATTAAGAAGCCTAGCTGGGAGATGTGGAGCTGCCACAACACTCACTGGAGCTAGAGGAACCTTCCAACCATAGAGCTGGACCCATCACTCCAAGCCCTCCTACCCACAACCCTAGGGGAGGGGCCCTTAAGCTCCATGGCACTAATTATTAGCCTGGACTGCCCTACCTACCTGGGCCATGAATACTGCTCTGGAAGCTCCATCATAGAATCATAGAAAATTAGGGTTGAGAGAGACAAAAGGAGATCATCTAGTCCAAACCCTTGCACAAAGTGGGACCACCCCCAACTTATATATTTCCAGCCAAGGCTTTGCTGACCTGGGTCTTAAAAACCTCCTCCTAGTGAGAAAGTTCTTCACAATATCTAACCTAAACTTCCCTTGCTGCAACTTGAGACCATTGCTTCTTGTTCTGTCATCTGCCACCCCTGAGAACAGTCTAGCCCCTTCCTTCCTGTAACCATCCTTCAGGTAGTTGAAGGATGCTGTTCAATCCCTCCTCACTCTTCTCTTCTTCAGTCTAAATAAGCCCAGTTCCTGCAGCCTCTCCTCAGAAGACATGTATCCCAGCCCCCTAATCATTTTTGTTCCCCTCTGCTTGAGTATCTCCAATTTGTCTACATCCTTTCTGTAGTGGGGGACCTAAAACTGGACACAGTACTTGAGATATAGCCTCACCAGTGTCTAATAGAGGGGAATAAGCACTTCTCTTGATCTGCTTGCAATGCTCCTACTAATGCACCCCAGTATGCCATTGGCCATCTTGGCAATAAGGGCGAACCTTTGGCTCATCTTCAGCATATTATCTACTGTACCCCACATGTTCTTTTCTGCAGAGCTGCTGCTTATCTAGTCAGTCCCCACCCTGTACTGGTGCATGGGATTGCTCCATCCAAAGTGCAGGACTTTGCACTTGTCCTTGTTGAACCTCAGGAGATTTCTTTTGCCCCAATCCTCCAATTTGCCAAAGTGTCTCTGAATCCTTACCCTAACTTCCAGCATATCTACTACTTCCCCTAGCTTGGTGTGATCTGCAAACTTGCTGAGGGTACATTCTATCCCATCTTCCAGGTCATTGATGAAGACATTGATGAACAAAACCAGCCCCAGGACCAACCCCTGGGATATTCCACTTGATACCAGCTAGACATCAAGCCATTGATTACTAGCCTTTGAGTCTGATAATCCAGACAGTTAATTCTATCTGGCTAACATTTCAGTCATCCAATCCAGACTTTAAGGCATATCACACCCACTGTTCTCCCCACATCTACAGAGCAGGTTATTTCATCATAGAAAGAAATCAGGTTGATCAGGCATGACTTGCCCTCAGTGAATCCATGCTGACTGTTCCTAATCACCTTCTCCTCCAAGTGCTTAAAAATGGATTCCTTGAAGACCTGCTCCATGGTCTTTCCAGGAACTGATGTGAGACTGACTGGTCTGTACTAGCTCCCTGGATATTTCTTCTTCACTTTCTTAAAGAGGGACATTTCCCTTTTCCAGTCACCTGGGATCTCTCTCAATTGTCACAAGTTTCCAGAGATAATGGCTAGTGGCTCTGTAATCACATCAGCCAAGTCCCTCAGCACCTTAGGGTCCATTGCATCTGGCACTATGGACTTGTACACTTCCAATTTTTCTAAATAGTCCCTAAACTGTTCTTTTGCCATTGTTGGCTGCTCACCTCCTCCCCAAACTGTGTTGCCAGATGCAGCAGTCTGGGAGCTGACGTCGCCTGTCAGTAGGTTGCCTCCTCCATTCAGAAATGGGCACACAGTTTCCCCGATCTTGCCCATTTCTGAATGGAGGAGACAACCTACTGACAGGTGATGTGGAAAATGCTGAAGTACTTAATTCTCTTTTCCCCCTCAGTCTTTACAGGCTCCCAGACTGCTGCACCTGGCAACACAGTTTGGGGAGGAGGTGTGCATCGGGATGGTTTGATCTGGTGTACTCAGCATGACCTCTAAAAACCTTACTTGTTTTCTAACCCTATCCATACCCCTAACCCTACTTCAGACTGCTCCTGCAGTTTTGATCCCAAGCAGCCTGGCTACAGAGAGCCTCCAGTCTAGATCAAGAAGCCTAGCTGGGAGATCCCTTGCTGCTACAGTATCCACTGAAGTAATAGAAACCTGCCGACCGGAGCCTGTGTATGGTATTTTTACATTCCAAGAACTCTGCCATACAGCTGCTGTGTGGTGCTAAGTTCAAATGCGGCCAGGAAGGGAGGAAGTATATTCTGTGCTCCCTCTCTTTTCAAGAAACAATTCACTGACCTTTTAACAAGAAGTTCTGTGCATATATGTGATAGCAGTCTGAGTGAATATGATAAGAGAAAATTCAACATCATCCAGTTAATAAATCTTACTACCACCCTTCTGTCAGGTGTCATTAGTAGTGCCAAAAGCCAGATTTGATCTGATGGCTAGGGATTTCTTTTTTAGAATAAATAGAACTTTTTTGCCCAAGCCCCTCCCTACAACCATACTCACACTTTTGGTTGAAGGATATAAAAACCTAAACACTCTGGTCAACTTTAAATGCATTTTCCTTCCCATCTGCAAGGACACAAATAAGGTGTAGCAGCTTTTCTAGGGAAAAGAAGAACATTTTGTTTCTTTGAACTATGGCACCCAGCAGAAGCCCTATGTAGGCCTCAGTCACCAGGCAACTCCAATTCCAGCTCAGTCAAGATGCTCTTTACCCTTGGTTCCTAACTGCCAGTTCCTATCCCATTTGCCAGTGGGATCTAAGATGCATGGCTATCATACAAGAAATGCAAAACTCTAGAACTCTTGGTTCAGAGATGATACCTTTTATTAGACCAACTAAAACCTTCCATTAGACCAAAGCTTTTGGGCTTTGCAGAAATTTTTTTTTTTTTCCAATTTCTTAGTTCATCTAATAAAAGGATCAACTCTGAACCAAGAGTTCTAGAGTTTTGCATTTCTTCTTGCCTCAGACCACACGGCTACCAAATACATTCCTGGCTATCATAGACTCATTTGTTGTAACTAAGATTAAACTCCAAAAGGAGTCAAGTGGACTAGCACCCCCTGTAGGATTTTTGCCATGAGAGATGCTGCTCCTTGTCCAATAGTGTATGAGTGGGGGGAGAGGTAGCTTGTGCTGTGGGGCTGCTGCAGCTGAATGCTGCATGCCTGTTGCAGCAGCCCTGTGGCACATGATCCCTGGCCTGCCACAGCAAAGACTCCTGGAGAGAGGTGGTGATTCATATGCCCCATCTAAGTCAGGCTCTGGTGTGGATGTCCCACTTGCCCCTCTCTCCCAGGGTACACTAATGAAACATGGCCTCTGTAACATAGCATAACAGAGGCTTAAGGGGATAAAATTGATGTCTCTAAATCATTAGGGAGGTAAGCACCAAAGAAGGAAAGCTATTTAAGGTAAAAGACAATCTGTGAACAAGAACAAATGAGTGTAAACTGACTTTCAGTAAATTTAGATTGGAAATTAAAAGTTCCTTAACCATCAGATACAGGCAATGTTCTTTGGGTAAATCTAATATATTTTATTAGATGAACTAAAATAGTTGGAAAAATTATTTTTTGCAAGCTTTTGGATACAAATACCCTTCTTTAGGCAGAGGGAGCACTTCTTTGGCCTTAAAAAGAGTATTTGTACCTGAAAGCTTGCAAAGAAGATTTTTTCCAACTATTTGAGTTGGTCTAATAAAAGATATCAGATTTACCCAAAGAACCTTGTCTGCCTATGTCCTTAGACCAACACAGCTACAACCAACACCCCTTAACCATCAGAGCAGTGAGATCCTAGAACAGCCTTCCAGTGGAAGTTGTAAGGACAAAATGTGGAACTACATTGAAGATGGAGCTTGATAAGTTTATTAAAGGGGATTATATGATACAAAGCAAATAATAGCAAGAGTCAGGAATTGGAGACCCAAGAGGTTCCTTTCAGTCCTATGCTCCTAAAATGACTTGCCTTACACAACACAGCCAATCAGTAATGGAGCCACTCAGATCTCCATACTCCAGGCTCTGTGCTTCAAGTAGTTGTCTGTACCATCTAAATAAATGGTCTCTACCATGGCACAGAGGTACAGAACCCCCATAGAGACATTAAACCCATTGCTGAGACTGCTCCAAAATGTTTCATAGTTTCTAGGGTGTGAACAGTGACTCCCCCAATGCCTGCTGATCCCCTCTGACTAGTTTATAACAGGCCAC
>NW_017728943.1:51524554-51541844 GCF_001723895.1 Crocodylus porosus | reverse complement strand
TTTGAACAGGGTGCTTTTTACCCCCTCATCCAAGTCACTGATGAAGATGTTGAACAGTGTGGGCCTGAGGACCGAGCCCTGCGGGACCCCACTTCCCACATCCCTCCAGGTCAAAAATGACCCACCCACTACCACTCTCTGGGTGTGGCCCTCCAGCCAGTTGGCGACCCATTTGACTGTGTGGGTGTCAACTCCACAGCCCCCCAGTTTCTTAATGAGAATGGGGTGAGAGACAGTGTCAAAGGCCTTCTGAAAGTCCAGGAAGACTATGTCTACTGCTGCTCCTGCATCTAAGGATTTGGTGATCTGATCATAGAAGGCCACCAGATTGGTCTGACAGGACCTGCCACTAATGAACCCGTGTTGGCTGCCCCTAAGCATAATCTCCCCTGCTGGCCCCTTGTGGATATGCGCCAGAATAATTCTCTCAAAAAGCTTGCCCAGGATCGAGGTAAAACTAACTGGCCTATAGTTTTCCGGGTCTTCCTTCCTCCCCTTTTTGAAGATGGGAACCACACTGGCCCTCTTCCAGTCCTCTGGCACCACACCAGAGCACCACAAAAAGCCATGCCAGGGGTCCTGCAATGACCTCAGCCAATTCCCTCAGTACTCTAGAGTGGAGATCATTCGGACCAGCTGATTTGAATACATCCAGTCCTTCCAGAAGTTCCCTAACTAGTTCCTCACTAACCTAGGTGCGCCCCCCCTGGGATCCAAGTGGGGCCGAGATGGGGTATGACTGTTCTGGTCCCTGCTTAGGAAAATGGAGGCAAAGAAATTGTTAAATATGTTGTCTTTGTCATCTGGTGTGATGACCAAGTTTCCTAACGTGTCCTGCAGGGGCCCCACGTTACCCGGAACCTTCTTTTTACCCCCAGGTATTTAAAAAAGGACTTCTTGTTGTCCTTAATCCGGGAAGCTAGTCCCAGTTCCACCTCCGCCTTGGCCTTCCTGACTGCCCCCCTGCATCCCCAAGCAACTGCAGTATAGATCGCCCTGGTGATGGCCCCTCCCTTCCATTGGGTGTACTCCTCCCTTTTTTGCTAGAAGACATTCCAGGATGCTTTTGGTGAGCTATGGGGGCTTATGTGCCCTCCTGCTCCCTTTGGTCCGTGTTGGAATTACCTCCCTTTGGGCTTGGAGGATCGTCTCCTTAAGGAGCGACCACTCTCCTTGGACACCTGGCTCCCCTCCCCTCTGGGACCTCAGTGCTTCCCCAACTATTTTCCTTAGCTCACTGAAGTCCGCCCTCCTGAAATCTAGGGCTGCTGCCTTGCTGTAGGCCTTTGCCACCTTGCGCTAGATGGTGAATTCCAGCAGGCGATGATCGCTGTCGCCCAGGTGGTCGAGCACCTGCAGCCCCCTCACCAGGTCATCTCCCATGGCCAGTACCAGGTCCAACAAGGCACCTCCCCTGGTGGGGCTGTGCACCTCCTGGATTAGATGGAGGTCCTGCATTCTGGCTAGGAACTTATTTGAGCGGTCAGACCTGGCTGACTGCTCTTCCCAGCAGCTGTCCAGAAAGTTCAGGTCCCCCATGACGACCACATCCTCTGACTTCACTCCCTCCGTAAGCTGACGTAAGAATTCCTGGTCGAGCTCTTCCCCTTGGTTGGGTGATCTGTAGTAGACCCCCACCATTAAGTCTCTTTCCCCTCGACTGCCTTGTATTCTAACCCAAAGCACTTCAGAGTGCCCCAGATTGGCAGGATTTTAATGCCTCTGATTCTTTGTTAATTGATGAGGATGTGTATTCCTCCTTAATACAGAGTGCCATGCCCCCACCTTTCCTTCCTATCCTGTCCCTCCTGAACAGCCTATAGCCCTTGACATTCACCACCCAGTCATGCATTGAGTCCCACCACATTTCAGTGACCCCCACTATGTCTGGGTTAGTGTCAGATAGTAGGAGGGTAAGTTCCTCATGCTCATGCTATGAGCATTTGTGTAGAGGCATTTGAGGCCTCCTGTGGATGTTGTGCACTGGCCCCCTACTTTCAGCATTACCCTGGCCCCTGTCGCTTACCTGTGTATATATTCCGCTCATCGATCTAGGCTGGGCTGTACTTGTGGGTGTTGCTTGGTCTGGCAATCTGATGTTTCCTCCACCCTTGTCTTCCCCTTCCCCTAATGAGCCTAGTTTAAAGCCCACCAGATCAGGACTGAATTGCATATCCCATGTACAGTGAAGTCACTGGGAGATTCAACTATGTAAAAGCTGAAAGAGTCAGTCCCCAAAAATCCCAGAGTGTGAAGTTAATATGAAATTCGTGGATGACCCTGAAAATATTTTATGATATTTTGTACTGTCCAAAATCATGTTTGAAGAATCTACCACTGCAAAACCAAAGGACATTATTTGAAAATTAACAGCATTTTTCATTTAAATCATATCTAAGGAAAAGTAGTTTATGACCTTATGAAACCAAAGGATGTTATTTTAAAATGAAGGGCATTTTTTATTTAAGGAAAAATTCCAATAGCATGACATGCATAAATCATCAGCCCATATAGATGGATGGAAATGAAAGTGACTAAAATGTTTCCAGTAAATATTTACTCTCTGGTGAGCAGATGAGAAGTAGAACCTCAGTAATCAGTTAGACAAGTTTCAGGACTTCATTGCACTTGGTTGCAAATTTTCTCTCTGACTGTAAGGTATTTCATCACTATGAGTATGATGGATCCTCAGATTGGCAGGATTTTAATGACATTACACTAACCAAGCATAAAGTATTTATTTTTGGGGGGCCAAGTCTTGGTGCTTTTTAACTCCACTACTGCATTCAAGGTCTATATAACCATGCTCAATCTCTGGCACATGGGAAAAAAGTTCCATCCCTGTGGATCCCAGTGTAAAATCCATGACGTGAAGGAACCATAACTGATGTGGAGTCCCTGCAGGGGAGGATGGGTGCCTGAAAGCCTATGTGAAGGAGTAACAAGTATATCTTCTTTGTACATTACTGGACTAAGCATGTGCCATGAGGTAGGATTAGCTAGGTACGGGTACAGGGATATACAGAAGATTTTCTAGACGGATCTTACACTCCCAAGACCATGGATCATCAGTGCAGTAACTCAATGGATGAGTGATAGCCTGAGAATACTAAAGTGTGTGTATGTGGTGAGGAAGGATTCCATGCCCCTAACAAGGCTCCTATTTCCCTGGCTGATGTAATAGATGTGGGGCTTTGCGTCCCACATTGACTGACCATTATCCAAGGCTACTAAAAATTCGGGAGCAGAATCCTATTGTGAACTGCTGTAATGTAAAATGTGTTATGAAGAAGAATAAATCCCACCTGGCACGAAGCCATCTTCAGTTTGTGGTTACTGCTTATTATGGTGGAAGTGAAGAGGGAGGTTTATCCTTGACTGTCATTCAAAAAAATATTCAAGACAAAAATTCCTTAAGGTTTTGCTAAGTTACTTTCCATTCAGAAACATTTGTAGGGGACTCCTTTGGGTGTTTTCATAGGTTCTATGGCAATATATATGCCATTGAAAGAAACCTTGTATGACACTATATTTTAATAAACAGAAAACTTCAAGAGGGAGAGTGAAAAAGCTCTCATCAGAAAAAAAAACCTCGGCCTTCCATCATGAGGGAAAAAAAAAACATTGCCGAGAAATAGTCTTAAAGGATGCCACATCTCAGTAACCCTCTGTGTAGAGTTTGTTTATGGTAGACTTTTCAATATAGTCATCACAAAAGGAAGGTAAATGTTTAGGAAGAAACAAATCCAGAGATCAGGACTGAATTGCATACCCACATACAGTGTTTCTGGAAAGTACTGAGACAACTCATCTGGAGATCCACACCTACTCTCTGCTTGATTCAACATAGGGGTTTGGAGAATAAAAACATCTTGAAAAAGCCACTGAGGCTGTAATGAAAATGGCAACTGAACCTTGAAAACAGCATTAGAAATTTGACACTGGAGTCAATTGAATAATTGTTCAAAATATTCCATGCCAATTTAATGCGAGTGCCCCTGCCAATTCTTTCAATATGCAATGGATGGTTGATAACTCTATTACTGACAATTGAATACCTGTACAGACCATGAAGGAAAAAATGAATTATGGTTTGAGTTCAAGCAAACATGTTTTGTGAACAAATTCATTCAATTAAAAGATATCATAGTTTTCAACCTGGCAAAGGTATTATTATTGTTTTGTACAACAGGGGGCTTGGACACATCATGTTTAGACTGCTGTCATTTACATATGTATAGAACTGTAAATGATGTATACCACTGTAAATTACTCCCAGATCTTGCATAGATACATGACCAGATTCTCACAAGCTTCATACTGTCATGTTACACTAATGCAGTTTTATCCCAGTTTTTCTTATACTGAATTCAAATAAGCAACAATGGTATAGTAAAGCCTTATGTTACATATCCACTCCTTGTTTATACTTTAAGGGGTAGAAAGGATGATTACATTTAGGCCACAGTTACTATTAAGTTTTCAAACAACATTCCATAAAATATAGTTATGTATCATGTTTGCATTGGGTGACTTTTGCACTTGAAGGTAACAGCCTTACTCTTACCACTAAATAGAGGTACACCTTAAGTATTAGTAGTCGGTGCTGGGGCGCTGAATATTCTGAGTTCAATCCAGTAATAACTCAGAAGGATGTTTGTTATACTTGTTCAGTTAGGTAGTTTAGCTGAGCTATTGTGACTATTTTTATGTGAGTATTCCTCGGGCCTAAGTAGAGAAAAAATCCTAACAACTTAAAATTTTGTGAAAAATAAAAGAATGACCTAGTGAGTGAAAAATATCCAGACTGATTCTGAACCATTTGATTTTGGCATCAAGGGCATTGGTTTGTATTCCTGTGGTTGCTTTGCCCTTTTTGCTCCAGTCCAAAAAAGAATTCTCTTGTGTGTGTATTCTGGATATCCATAAAGAAATATAAACCTGCTGTCGCAAGCAAATGATCTCTCTCTGCACCAAGGGAGCCAGTCCACAGAACTGCCCTTTCCCCACCTCAGCTCCCACCTGTCCCTAACCCTCTTCTCCAATTAAAAAAAAAATCCACACACATACCCAAGCCCCCTCCACCTTTAATCCTCCACAGAGCCGGTGCCAGAAAATTAGCTTTGCAGCATGACTTAAACAAATTCGGACTGTGTCAGCATAAGAACAGACCAAATTTCAGATCTGATGGGGTTCTCATATAGAACACTGTACTAGCAACTCTTTTAAAGTATAAAGGTCATGTACAGACATCACGTGAAAGGAAAGGGAACCAACCTAAATCCACAACTGTACAGAAGTTTGGCACACATAGACTATTTTAAAAATGGTGCAAGCAGTCTAAGATAGACCTGGTGTAAGGTAATCTCAATTCAGATCAAGTTAGCTTAGACAAGTGCATTGAACTTCTGTACTGTTCCCCTATTAATACAAGTTAAATCACTGTCCTCCAGCTTCCCAGCCTCCTTTGTGGCCCGTCACCCCTCCCTTGCAGCACTCAGGCCACAGCTAACTGGCTAGTGACAAGCACCCAGAAGACCCTGGCCTTGGGCTCTCCCATGCTAAGCCAGCAGAGCTTCTTTCCCTAGCTCCCCCTCCTGCCTCCAGCCATCTGTCAGCAATTGGCAGGCTGCAAGGAGAAGACAGGCATCAGTATCACTTGCACAAGCCTCAGGACTCGAGCACCCAAGTTCCTGGGCCATGCTCCCACAACTCCTATACCCTGTCATGAAGCAGCCCATGATGAATATGCAGACTCCAGCAGTGAGCTCAGGACAACCCTGTGCTCAAGCACATCTCCATGAACCCTGACCCTGGCACCCACGCACCCAGCCAGGGGTCCCCATGCTCTCAAACTTGGGCACAGACCCACAGACCCTGACACTGGCACCTGCACACCACATCTCAGAAGCTAAAGTCAGGGACCCTGCCACCTGACCCCAGCATAGACCACCCCTCCCCCATTCTTGAGCAGGAGCTGGTGCAGGCAGCTCAGCCACTGCTGGCAGGTACCCATTGGTGTTGGTCCCTGGATGATGATCACAGGATCTGGAAGTGGAGTTACAGCTGCAGCTGGACCTCAGCTTCCTTGACATCTTCTCAGGTATTGCTGAGAGCAGAGAGTATGGTGTGTGGGAGCAGGGGGAAAATGTTGACACGGCAGAAGTTGAGACCCAAGACTTGGAGCCTGAACCTCCTCCACTCATTACTTGACCCGTGTGGAACACAGTCAAACTCATGTTCCCCAGGACACCATTCCCAACACAGTTGCCATAGGTGTTCCACTCCCATTCCTCCAACACCTCCTCACTGTCCCCCTTCCAGACATGCAGAGCACCCCTCAGCCCTCCCACTACTAGTGCAGCCACTGACGTAGCACAACCCACAGGACCCATGACCAGCCCTCCCCTCACTTCTGGTAAAGACTCAGGCACCAATCGAGGATGCAGAGCTAACTGGGACAGTGTGGCTCTACTCTGCTCCACATAGCCGTAATA
The DNA here is from genome assembly GCF_001723895.1 of Crocodylus porosus. Taxonomy (NCBI): domain Eukaryota; kingdom Metazoa; phylum Chordata; order Crocodylia; family Crocodylidae; genus Crocodylus; species Crocodylus porosus. The sequence goes on along the minus strand of NW_017728943.1, from coordinate 51,535,347 downwards.
GGGACCCAGGCACAATGCCTCAATGGCCTGAAGCCCTCTGGGCCAGCATTCCCTCTAAGCTGCGTGGCATGCATGGCCACATAGGCACACCTGGCAGTGAGGTATGAGCGCGCCTGGGCTGCCATGCACGCCACTCAGCTTAGAGGGAATGCTGCTCTGGGCATTCACCAGACCCAACACTGTGGTGTGCTGGCAGGCCCAGTACAGGAATGGAGGGGCATGGGAGGACAGTGAATCACCCTGCCTTGACTGAATGCAGGGCCTCAGGCTGCTAATTGCTTGAGAGGTTTCTGTCTTTCAGCACTGGGCAGACCGCTCTCCCCCTCTCCTCTCCCTCTTGTCCCTTTCTGGACTGCATCCAGGGTGCCAAGGACCTCCTCCCTTCCCTCACACCCTCCATCCCCAGCCTTGAGTGTTCAGCAGCATACTCCCATTCTGTGGGGACATAAATCTGCCTCATTCACATTTTCCTGCCCTCTCTCTCAAGGCCATAATCAGCTCCTGGGAGAAGCTGAGCCTCCTACCAGCTTCCCAGAGCCCTGGTGCTGAAACAGTACCCCTTCTCCCCCTTGAACTCAGATCTGCAAGCAAAATGAAAAAAAAAAAAACAGAGGATGTCAACATCAGGGAAAGGAGGTAATACGCAGCTATATATGAGAATCACTGGAGTTCAGTACAGCAGGAACAAGAAAAAAATTCCCCCTTGCCAAACTACACCTCTCCCTCCCTCCTAACTCAAGAAAGGCATAGATGTCATGGCAGGATTCCCATGTGGGAACCATTATCTCAGATGTTTCAGTCCCGCTGCCAGGGTGACTCTCAAGCTGTACATCTGGAGCGGTTTGCACGTGGCACTCCAGCACTCCTCCCTTTCCACTGATCTGATCCAATCCATGGGGAAAGTCCATGGGTGCCAGGCAACCTTGAGTCTCACAACAAAGGCAGTCACTATACCAACCCCTCAAGCAACCACCACCCCCTCCTCCTGCAACTGCAGCCCCATCCCACTCCTGGACAATGCCATCCCTCTGTTCCAACCCCTGAAAGCAAAGCAACCCCCACTACTACCTCCATCCCTTCCCAGTATAGTCAAAACACAAGAATGGTTCTGGAAAGGCAAGAGCAGAGCAGGACTGTTCTTAGGCAGCTGGGGTGTGGAGAACCTGCCCCTGGGTCAGGTCACAGATTCAGGATTACATCAATAGTTGTGTGAATCACAGACCCATCTGCTGATGTCAGCTCATCAAAGCAGAACCACAAGTAGCACGCGAGCTGGACTCCCACATTGAATAGTAACCTTGCCTTCCCCTGCATACCTGTTGAACACCTCCTGGGGGGATGTCCTGCAGCAGGAGCAGGGCATATTGGATGCCCTTCCCACAGGGGTAGTGGTAAAGCTCATCCCTTTTGGGCCTGGCCAACTTTCAGCAGAGAAAGGTCAGGAGTGAGGTACCACTCCTGCACGGACACAGTGCTAAAATGCCTCTCTTGTAAGGGTAGGACACAGAATGGGGGCGCGGGAGGGAGGAGGAAGGGGGCAGTGTAAGAGCTCTACCGACATTCCCCTGGAGTGGTTGCCCCCTGCCCACTCCAGGGATGATTTAAGTCTCAGAGGGACCTTGGGTCCCTGGATCCTTAGAGGGAGTGGAGGAGGTGCCTGCCATAAGTTCCTGGAGAGGGGCACAACCCCTCCTTCCCCAGCAACCTGTCCCAGCACTATTTCAGTGCCTGCTGCCTGCCCAGAGCATAGCTAGGACCCCAGACAGGGGAAGGGCCAAGGCAGAGGACTTACCATAGCTACCTTACTATGTCCACATAAGAGCCCAGGCAAGTTCTGAGAGGGTCCAGACCCCTACCCTTATATCTCATTTTATCAGCAAAAGTTGCAAATTCACACAAAGGCTCTGTCTCCCCTGCCCTGCTAAACTGCAGTAACACCAACTGTGTGAGGGAGGACAACACACAGAGGATGAAATTCTGGCTCAAGGACAGGGGGCTAAACAGCTGAAGAGCACGAGGGATGTCTATAGAAGCAGGAAGAATATGCTTCAGGCCTTGTTCACTATCTCTGAGTGCTAGCTGCACACAGCTGGCTCCTGGAACTAAAAGCTATGGAAGCAGTCTAAGAAGAAACTCCAGGTATGGAAGGGGGACATCCTCAGATTGGGGCATACCAACACCCAAGCTGCTGAGGTGCAGGAATAGGGGCTTGAGATGGTTTTGAAGAGGCAGCCGACATCTCTGAGGAGCTAGCAGAGTCCCAAAACCAGGACAGAGTTTCTGGACAGGGTCCTGGACCATCTTGGGGCCACATATGGCATTCCTGATTGACACCAGTACTGCCTCCTGCAAAGAGCCCATAGCCTCCCTGAGCCGGGGGTGGTGGGAGAGGCTGCTGCCCAGCTCCTGAAAACATGCCATGCCCCCCTCCCAGGGACTCTTTCCAGGGGTGACAGGAACAGGGGTTCCATGGGAAGGACCCTTCAATGTCAGGTGAAGGAAATGGTCCACACTGCATCCCGACTGGGAACTACCAGACTGGGAGGTGGACGTGGGAAAGGAGGAGGCTCAAGGAAGCCAGTGACCCATGGTCCGGGGAAGCAGAAAGGCCCCTGGCAAGATCCACTCTGGTAGGTGGTGGTAAGCAAAGGAAGTAGGACTGAGGTATCTGAGCCCTGATACCAGGACCATCTCTGATACCACCCCCGTCCCAGAGCTGATCCATGCCCCCAGCCCTTGGCAGTCACCCTATTTATGCCGAACCCCCAAGCAGTTCCAGACCAGCTCTGGCAGGGTGCAGGAGTGCTTGGAACTGGGGGTACAGTGCAGGCCACAAGCCCACCAGGTAGGCTGTCACTAGGACTGCAGCTGGCACTGGAGCTCACCTGGCTCAACCCGTCCATCTATGGGGTGGGCGGGCTGCAGGAACTGTTCAACTCCCTGCAGCCCGCTGTGGCAGGACCGCCCCTAGGGGTGCCGTGACCTCCCCTAGTGCCCTTGCCTACCGTGCCAACCTGGGCTTTGAATGCACCCTTTATCTCACCCGCCATGTCTTTGATCTTAGTGTTGTCAGTGGAGGCTGCCTTCCTACCTTTCTTGGCACAGGGCTGACCTTACTATGCCGGGATTTTGGTTCTAGTCCCTGTGCTGGTCCTCTCCCGAGGCCAACTCAATACCCGCGCCCCCTTCTGGGGCGGCTCTCTGACTGTGCCCCTTCGAGCCCAGCTCGGACTTCTCTATGGGCTTACACCCCACCCAGGGCTTTGTAACTTCCAGGCAGCACCCCGCTCGGGCCTGCCTCCCCTATGTCCCGCAGCCTCTTACGTACTGGCCTATTCTGAGCTCCCCGCGGTCTCTATGCCCGCACTCGGGCCTGTCCCTGCGCCTTTCGTGCTCTCTGCCCGCACTGGGGCCTTTGCTCGCGCTCTCTGCCCGCACTGGGGCCCTTCCTTGCGCTCTCTGCCCGCACTGGGGCCCTTCCTTGCGCTCTCTGCCCGCACTGGGGCCCTTCCTTGCGCTTCTTGCACTTGCTGCCCGCACTCGGGCCTTCTATGCCCTCACACGGGCTCTTCCCGATTGGGACTTCCAGTTGGGGCCTGTCCTGGTAATGCCCACGCTGGGCTGGTGTCGGGACACCCCCACTGCTTAGACCCACTTTCCTGGGCCCACACCCTACTGGGCTTCCGCCTCTACTAGACTCTTCCCAAAGTCGCCCCAATGGGCTGGGGTCAGGACAACCCCACAACACAGCACCCTCCGTGGTGCCAGGAACTCTCCCACCTTACTGGGGAGCTCCTGCTGAGGCCTCCTCCACCCCTACAGCTTCACCCAGTCCTCCGGTGTAAAACCACAACTCCACAAAGCTCTAAGCCAGCCGGCTATAACGCATCACAAGCCCCCCAAGCTTATAATACCAACTCCGCTCTATGCTGGCTCTCTCACATACCTCTGTCAGGGTTCTCTCTACCCCTGCATCATTGCAGCTGGTCCGAGTGGTCAGGCTGCAACCACTGACTCAGGCTGCTCAGCTCACCAGCAAAGCTTCTGCTTCTGCCCCTGCCCCTGCCCCTGCCCCTGCTCCTGCCAGAGGGAAACTGTGTCTGGCCTCAGCCTTCCCTTCCTTATGAAGGCCAAGTCCTGCCTCCTAGCGGTCAGCTGATCTAATCAGCTCCCATAACCACTGGCACCTGCTGCCTTAATAAATGGCAGCTAAGCCACTTCCTATCTTCAGTAGCAGGCACCCTAGTGCCCTGCTACACCCACCTACCCCATAGATGGACGGGTCCCACTGTGGAGATAAGCAACCCCTAGGCTTGGTCTTGCCATGTGAGGTGGGCCCCAAATGTGGCCAAGGGTGGGCTCTGTGGGCAGGAGACAAGTGGCTGGGGGTCTTGACCTCCAATCTCCTCCACGCTGGCCTTGCAGCCAGCTCCTGCCCCCACCCTGCAACTGTCCCAAGAGGATCTGGGATCACCCACCTGTCCAGTTCCTACACAGAGAAGTCCGTTTTTCACTCCCCACTCTGGGAATTACTGTGCCAGGTGTAAAACCCCCTTCCCCGTGCCACCCCTCCAAATTTGAGTTGAGTTTAGCCCCTACAGCATTCTTCCTGGCCTCAACCCCATCCCCATTCTTCATCCTAACTTGCCTTCCAGGGTTTTTGCCCCTTTCACAAGCCTCCCCCACTTCCACTCCCACCTCTGCCCCCTTCCAAAGGTTTTCTGGCTTGTGTCAATGAGAAGTGGGACCAGGTTGAGGCACGCACAACATTCAGCAGGTTTTCTTTATTAAAAACAAGAAACCTTAGCACCTGCAACTTTGTAAACTGAGGTATTTCTCTTCCTTGCATCATAGGAGCCAGTGTGTGCTCCTTTGCACAAAGGCAGGGGGAATAGCATCTACGCAGCCAGGATTGTGGGCAGCACTGCCTAGGATACAGGGCCAGAGGAGCCCAGACCAGGAGATCCATTACTAAGTGCCAGGACACAGGCACCTGTAGCCGTACTCATCTGTGGACCACTCCTTGTCCCAAAGCATGGCGGGGTAGTCAGCCAGGGCTTCATGGTCCCAGACTCCCTGCTGCTATGTGGGGCCAGTAACCCCAACATCAGTGGGGGATTCCATTCTCCAGCATCCCCATGCCATACATGCATGATGCCTCCTCTGCCCATGCTTTGTGGAAGACCTCCCTCCTGGTTTTACAGATGTTATGGAGGATGTATGCATGCAGTGATGATAAGGCATGACAGGTTCTCCTCCTCCCATACCTTGAGCGTGAGTTGCATGTTGAGAGCCTGCCAGTGCATCTTGAGCTGGCCAAAGCCACACTCCAGTCATGCAACATTTGCTCAGGCAGTAGTTGAAGTGCTCCTTTTGATGGTCCAGTTGAGCTGTGTAGGACTTCATGAGCAAGGGTAGGAGGGGGTAAGACAGATCCTTGATGACGAAGGGAGGGTAAAACCGGGGACTCCAGGAGCATAGCACCTGCTCTCCATTGTCTTGGAGAGTGGGGAGTTGTGGAAGACATGGGCATCATGGGCGTTGCCCACCCAGCTGGCAACGATGTGGGTGAAGCAGCTCTGGTGGCTGATGGAGCAGCAGGTCAATGGAGAAACAGTCCTTGTGGCTGATAAATGCCCAGACACCCTTCCAACCCCTTCAGTGGGCAGAAGATGGGAAGACGGATGCCATCCTCATGCAGTTGGGGAAGCCTATGCGGTAGAAACTGCTGAACACCTCTTGTGAGTTGACAAGACAGATGAAGTAGTTAGCCTGAATGTTCTGGATGATCACACACACCTCTTAGATGGTCTCTCCAGTTGTGGATTTGCCCACACTAAATATCTGGTTATGATATAACAGACCACTGGGAGTGGCCAGCTTCATATCAGCAATGGCCACCCACTTCTCTGGGGTGAGAGGTGGCTACATCCTGACCTCCTGGTTCATGATGTAGGGGGCCAGCTCGGTGACTATGTCCATGAAGGTGGCCCAGATTATAAGGAAGGTTGGGACCCATTGTTCCTCACCCCAGGTGTCCAGGATGTTTTACTCTCATCAGTCACTGCTGATGGTGCAGGTCTAGAACAAGTGCTCGACTGTCTGGAGGTAGTGCCAGAGCACCCCAACACTGACGGTGTCTTGGGCAGCCTTATGCTCATCAGCCATGTGGAAGTCAGTGGCCCAGTCCAAGATGCAGTAGGTGGCTCCACATGAGAAATCCAGCTTCTGAATCAGGGGCAGGAAGCCACATCCCATGATTACCAGCTGCTGTATCATGTCCAGATGGGCGCGTGTTACATCCCACAACCTCCAGTGAGAGTTGCACAAATCAACAAGGAGGACATGTCACAGCTCTTGGGTCTCTGTGATTGGGCACAAGTGATGGGGTGCCATGGCAGGATGTGAGCATGCTGGGACATGGAGGCACATGCAATTTATGAGGGAGGGCACTTGCTCTATGGTTCTTCTGGAAGCCTCAGGGCAGGGCAGGGCACAGGGAAAGGTTCGGAGGTGATATGGTGGGGACTGGGGGCATGTTTGCCTACATGTGGCAGCCAATCAGGGGTGGCCCGGGTGCTTGGCTGTGGTCATCAGACCCTGGAAGCCCAGGGAGCCTGCAGAGCACACTGGGAGACATGGAGGAGCCCATGCCACTTGCAGGCCTTATCCAATACAAGCTGCCTATGCACCCATCCACTCCACCCCCAAAAAAGGGTGACCATGAATACTGTTTGATCCCAATCCAAAGTAGGCTACTTAGAGAAAACTGTGTTATTTAGATTCCCCTCAGATTCCCCTTTTGGATTGTCTGTATGTAAGCTAAGGGACCAGCACCAAATTTTGGGGCATTATATTGTTATTTCTCTTAGACATTCTAATTACTAGTGGGTTTTTTTCCCCTTTAATTAAGCAATCACCTATTTTATAGCTACGAAAATCACTGTATAACTAATTTTCTCTTTTTGCTAAGGTGGCAGAGAAAGTAGTATCAGCCCATGTGGCAGGGTATTGCAAGTAGTCCTTTACTTCTTCCGTGGAAAAAATATGGTTTTAGAAAGGTATCATAGAATTATAGAAAATTAGGGTTGGAAGGGACCTCAGGAAGTTGTCTAGTCCAACCCCTTGCTCAAAGCAGGATGGCCCCAAATATATCAATCCAGTCAAGGATTTGTGAACCTGGGTCTTTAAAAGATTCCACAACCACTCTGGGTAACCTGTTCCAGTGCTTTACTACCCTCCCCATGAGAAAGTTTTTTCCTAATATTTAACCTAAACTTCCCTTGCTGCAACTTGAGACCATTGCTCCTTTTTCTGTCATCTGCCACCACAGAGAAAAATCTAGCTTCATCCTCTTTATAATCATCCTTCTGGTAGTTGAAGACTGCTATTTAATCTCCCCTCAGTCTTCTCCAGACTAAATCAACCCAGTTCCTTTAGCCTCTCCTCAGAAGTCATGTTCCCCAGCCCTCTAACCATTTTCATTGCCTGCTGGACTCTCTCCCATTTTTCATTTCTGTAATCAGAGGGCTCAAAACTTGGCAGAGTATTCCAAATATGACCTCACCAGTGCTAAACCGAGGGGAATAATCATTTCCATCAATCTTCTGGAAAGCACCTACCAATGCCATTAGCCTTCTTTGCAACAAGGGAACACTGTTGGTTCATCTACAGCTTATTGCCCACTGTAACCCCCAGGTCCTTTTCTGCAGAGTTGCTGCTTAACCAATCAGTCCCCAGCCTGTATCTGTGCATGGGATTGTTCCATCTTAAGTGCAGAACTTTGCACTAGTCCTCATTGAACCTCAGGAGATTTCTTTTGGTCCAATTCTCCCATTTGCCAAAGTCTCTCTGAATGCTAGCCCTAATTTCCAGCATATCTACTACTTCCCCTACCTTGGTGTAATCTGCAAATTTGCTGAGGATGCATGCCATCCCTTCTTCCACATCACTGATGAAGATTTTGAAAAAAACCAGTCCCAGGACTGACCCCTGGGTTACTCCACTTGATAACAGCTGTCAACTAGACATTGAACTATTGCTTAGTAGCCTTTGAATGTGATGGTCTAGTCATTTTTCTATCCACCTTACAGTCCATTCATCCAACCCACACTTACTTTGCTTGTTTGCAATAATGTTCTGGGGGACAGTGTCAAAAGCCTTGCTAAAGCAAGGTATATCACATCCACTTATCTCCCTACCCCAGAGCCAGTCATCTCATCATAAATGGCTATCAGGTAGGTCAGGCATGACTTGCCCTTGGTGAATCCAAGCTGACTGTTCCTAATCACCTTCTTCTCCTCCAAGTGCTTAGAAATGGATTCTTTGAGGACCTCCCCCATGATTTTTCCAGGGACCGAGTTGAAGCTGACCAGTCTGTAGCTTCCCAGATCTTCATTCTTCTTTCTTAAAGATGGGCACTATATTTGCCCTTTTCCAATCATCTGGGACCTTTTCCAGTGGCCACAAGTTTTTAAAGATAATATCCAGTGCTCTACAATCACATTGACCAGCTCCCTCAGCACCTTAGAATACATCACATCTAGCTCCAAGGACATACACATGTTGAGCTTTTCTAAACCATCCCTAACCTGTTCTTTTGCCACTGATGGCTGCTCATCTCCTCCCCAAATTGTGCTGTCAGGCAGGGCTGTGCAAAGCTTCCGTCACTGATTTGATTCAATGGAGATTAGGCCTGATTCAGTGGCTGAATTTCTGAATCCAAAATGAATCAGGAGATCCTTTAATCTCTCTGAATCAAATCAGAACCCTCTGAATTGATTTGGAGAGATTCAGAAAAATTTGATGATTCGAATATAGACACAGCTTTCGGTGTTTTTTTCTACATACCTCAAGGTACCAGGCAGCTCATGAAGTCTGAGATGGTGAGGCGGGTGGAGCATCCCATGGGGGCCCCCAGGATGCTCAGCAGCAGACATGGAAATGGACCAGAAGCACTTCTGGTCCACTTCTCTGTCTGCCAGGGAGCATGCTGGGGGCCCCCAACTTGGTGACTTGTGCCTCCTGGGTCTGGGGGGGGCACCTGGGGTCCCTCCAAGCCAATAACTGAGCCAGAGGGGTGGTGAACTACTATCTGGTCCACTTCTGGGTGCATCAAGGAGCATGCTGGCCCCCCCCTCCCGGCTCACTGGGTGAACTACTTCTGGTCCACTTCCAGGTTTGCCACTGAGCACATGAGGCCCCTTCTCCCCCTCCCCCAGTGTTCCTGTGGGATGCTCCATCCACCCCACTATCACAGTGTTCACAATCTGCACCTGGTACCTCGAGGTATGTAGAAAAAACATTTAAGCTATGTTTATGGCCAAATTGCTGATTCTCTGAATCAGCATCAAATCTTCAGATTCAGCCAAATTGAATCAGGGACAGTGATCCAAATCAGTAAATTGAATCACTGTCCCTGATTTGGGATAGTGATTCTGAATCTGTTAAATCTGCTGGATCAGCCAAATCTGAATCTGAACTCAAATGGAATACAGCCCATTTTGCATACCCCTACTTCCAGGTATAGTAGCCTGGGATCTGATCTAACCTATGAAGACTAAGGGAAAGAAAGCATTGAGTACTTCAGCCTTTTCTACATCATCTGTCACTAAGTTGCCTCCCCCATTCAGTAAGGGACACATGCTTTTCCTGATCTTTCTCTTGTTGCTGACATACTTGTAGGAACCCTTCTTATCCTTCACATCCCTTTCTAACTTAAACTCCAACTGTACTTTGGTCTTCCTGGGTGCATCCATACATGCAAGCATGTGCGCTTGCAGCAGCTCAAATAGAAGTGCAAATTTGAGCTGGGGCTTTTTGCCTCAGCACATGTGCTTGGACATGCACTTTGTTGTGGAGCAAATTGTGCCACTTGGGGCAAAATAACCCTGCTTGGCTCCTCCCAGATCTGCAGCCAGGGGGAGCTACAGCCTGGGGCCAGCACCTGTGTATAAAAGTTGCCCTGTCCTGGCTCCATCAGTACAAAAAGCTGCCCTGGCAAGTAGCTCAGGGCTACTCATTCTCAGGAGCTTCTGGGGCCCAGCCAATTGGTACCTGGGGACATGACCCCTTGTGCCATCTGGACTGCTGAAGCAGCCCTGAGAGTTCCCTGCATTCTTTACCCACTGCAGCAGTCTGGCAATGGGGGCTGTTGCCTGGCTGTGACCTTCTGCACATCTGCCAGGCCCAGATGGGGACTGCATAGCCAGTAGAGGCATCTGCCTCTCTGCATCAGCTCCCAGTGGGCTGTGGCTGCAGAGTTGGCCTCTGTGCAGCTCTATTGCCATGTGTGCCCCCTGCCTGGTCATCTGGGTAGCTATCACCCAGAAGATGTTCCCCATTTGTTCAGGAGGTCAGCCACAGCCATATGAGTCCAAGGTGCCAGCTCTGAGCAGGCAGGGTCCTACCACTGGACTCCCTAGCAGGAATTCTGGTGTTCCCTATTGGAAAACTGAAAAATCCCTGATTAAAAAAATCTCAAAGTTACTCTGTAAAATACCCACAAATCCATGTTCCTCCTCAATGAAAACAAAAGACCACTATAAAAAGAGAGAGAGAGAGAGTGGGACAGAGATCAGTTGGGCAATGTTTTATTGATATAGCTACAGTGTTAAAGCAATGTGGAAGCTTACCAGTGTCTCTATCATAATAATAAAATTAACTCTAAATACATGTTTCATGAATTCATGAATATATATTTTGCTGCCCTCTCACAGGGGCTATGGCCCCCACAAAGGGGTTATGGCCCCCAGCAGGGGCAAATGGCTCCCATAGGGGCTACCACCCCCCCT
>NW_017728943.1:51503928-51523683 GCF_001723895.1 Crocodylus porosus | reverse complement strand
CCTTACTTACCAGCACTGGAGCCCTGGTGCTGAAGCACACTGCTTCAGCACCAGAGTGAGGGGCCAACCACAGAGATGCTCTGGCAGCCAGAGCATCTCTGTGAAGGACCCAGCCTCCAGTTGCCTCAGGGCATGGTCCAGGACTGTGCCCTACCCTGCTTTTTTTAACTCCATTTTTTTTTACTCTAATTTTCTCCCTGTACTGCAAGTTTGCAGTGCAGGGAACATTTTTTCGTTTCCACAAGTGCCTCTTGCCCTGTCTCAAAGGGGTTTGAGATGGGGCAAGAGGCACATGTGCGCTCGTCTGGACGCACCCCCTGATTTCATCTTTGCATTTCCAAGCAATATTCTTCTATTCCTCCCTAGTAGTTTAATACATGACTCTCCCAGCTACCAGGCACATGTGGCATGAAGTTAAATCCTTAGTAAGTTGATTTCAGTTCAGATATTTAATTTTCTTACTAAGTTTAATTTTCTTACTAAGTTCCACTTTTTGTAAACTTCCTTTTCGTGTTTTAGCTCACTGAAGAGTTCCCAGCTAAGTCACACCAGTCTTCTGCCATACTTGCTAGTCTTCCTGTGCATTAGGACGGTTAATTCCTGTGCCCCCAGTAAGGTTTCTTTCAAGGACATCCAGCTGTCCTGAACATTCCCCTTCAGACTGGCCTCCCAAGAGATCCTGCCCATCAGTTCCCTGAGTGAGTCAAAGACTGCTTTTTAGAAGTCCAGGGTCCTTACTCTGCTGCTCTACTTCCTTTCTTCCCTCAGGATCCTGAACCCAATCACCTTGTGGTCACTGCTGCCCAAGTTGCCATCCACTTCTATGTTCTCCACCATTTCTTTCCTGTTTGTGAACAGCAGGTTAAGCAGAGAGCAGAGCACAGCCTGTGCTCGGCTTCTCTATCACTTACACCAGAAAGTTGTCCCCTACGCTCTCCAGAAACTTCCTGGATTGCCTGTGCACTGCTGTATTGCCTTCCCAGCAAATATCAGGGTCATTGAAATCCCACATGAGAACCAGGGGCTGTGATCAGGAAACTTCCACTAGCTGTTTGAAGAAAACCCCATCCACCTCATCCTCCTTGACTGGTGGACTATAGCAAGCACCCACAACTTCACGCTTGTTGCTCTCCCCTCTGACCCTAACCCAGAGATTTGCAACAGGCCTAACTCCATTTTCATACTGGAAATGTAAGTATCCTACTAGGATTATTGTTAATGCAAATACTGCCTGAACTAAAAGGTGTATACTTAATAGATAAAGTCATTTTGATGCTCTGGACGGAAGAATAGGTGTTCTGTAAATAGAAGGAGTTGTACCACCTTTTTAGTGTCTGTCATTAAACTACTGAGGCGATAGTTCTCAGCATTAGCTGTTTCATTTACAGGAAAAAACCTCTTCTATTTTCTCATTGGCATTGCTCACCTCATTCATAGAAACTCCATGCTGTTTCCATAACCACTGCCTGCTGACAAATAGATTTTTTTACTATATCAGTCTTTCCTCTGATTGAAGTTTTCACCCCCTTTTGAACTTACACCTTCATTGCTGTAACTCTATTTACTTTTCAGCTTCATGCTTCCTCTGACAGCTCACAACAAAAGAGTTCATTTCCCTTTTACCTTGTTCTGTGTCCTTGATGATCTCCATCTATGGAAGGATTACAGACTTTACTTCTCATTTATTTCTGTGGAAGACCAAGGGTTCTGCAGTTTCAACAAGTCACCTTGATATCTTGCTATTTTTATTCTTCTGTTATCTCTCTTCTTAGATACCTTCATGAAAGAAGTATCCAAATCAATGGCTTTGTAGCCTCTTTCACATTCCCACCAAAGATACTTTATTCTTTTGCCTATACGGAATAAGTTAGACTAAGAAACAGTTTGTGGCACCATTAAAACCACCAAAGTCAGATTAGCCTTTGCCTTTTGCACTTTGCCCAATTTTCTTCAAAAGTTTCAGCAGACAGGCAATCATTTAGCCACCTCTCAAAAAACTTTTTTTTCATGTACATTCTAAAAGGTCTTCAGCTGAACTGTTCCTGTGAGCAACTGAAAGAAGCTTATTCATATTTGAAATTAAAAGTAAGATATTGACCAGTTTCTCTCTTGGTTCTAATATGAGTTAAGGAGTGTGAACTGACCTCCCCAAAGGGTAGGTGCAAGTACAGCTACAAATAATAACATGAAAGAGAGAAATAATGAGATAGGCTATAAACTACTTTATGGGCTCTATTGGTGACGTCACCTGCTACTTGAGCTTCTCACCTTTGTAGCTTATAAAATTCCACCTGAAGCACTTAAAGGTTTTATAGTCTTGAATTTTGCTAGTATATTATTTGGGTAGGAATTTTTGTACATAAATGTATATACATACATGGATTTAACAATGCAAAGGGATTGGATTACTATCTCTTTTTTCTCCATGCAGTAGTTTAAATACTTTCTTGGTGTGAGGCATTTTACATGTTTTGGAAATAATACTTTGAAATAAAATTAGCATTCTGGTGACAACCGCTGCCAGCTACCTTCTTGCTCAGAGTGACACTTACATTATAAGACGTGAGTGTTAGAGACTGCATTATCCATTTCCATTCTGATATAACAGAAATTCAAATTTATTGCATAGATCTTATAGAAAAGAATAAAGAATGTATTAGATAATGCTAATCTTTTATAGGCTTTTAATAAAGAATTTTGTCTTTGCTACAGTCATCTTCAGAGTGGTTCTAAAAGTCATTCTCTATTAAAATCTGCAATGTGGTGGAGTAATTTTAATACTACCCTATTTTTTCTTCACCCTCTTACATTCTGCAGGGACATATGTTCTAATTCCAAATTAATGTTATATAGTCAAGATTAGAATTGAGACTTACGTATGATACTTATATTAGACATGTGGTAGGACTGGAGTGTTGTGGCTGTAATAGTACAGGTCCAGGAGATATTCCAGAAGCAAGCGGTTTTTTTTGGTGACAGCTTTTATTGGACCAACTGGAAGAAATGTTAAACAAGCCTTCCAGTACACAGTGCATGTCTTCATGTTTACATATTAAATTCTCTGTCTTCCTTTCCTCTTTCACAACTTGCCCCTCATTTCATCAAGGGAGGAACAGGGTACTCCCTCTTGATGCCATGGCCATGGTCTGGAAAAAGCCACAAGAAACTATTCTTTCTCATACATAAAAGGGAGGGAGGGGTGCAGCAAATTTTCTTCCTCAATTTAAATGTGTTCAAATCTAAACCACTGATATGAAAACACCTGCAACTCTGAATGTGTACACGTGTACATACATATGTACACACACGCATATATATACATATACATACATGCACACGCATATATATGTATGTGTGTGTGTGTGTGTATATGTATGTGTATATATATATATATATATGTAGAGAGAGAGAGAGAGAGAAAGAGAGTCAAACATTTTGCACAAAACCCAGTGGGTTACATTTCATGGGGAAAGCACTTTTAAAAAGACCAGTTTGGGAATTCTTGATCTAAATCTAAGATAACATATTTCCTTGAATTAAATCTTGGAAAAATGAATGCTTATGTTTGGATACAAAAAATATTTCAGGGCTCAAAAGGCTAAAAGTCTCACGAGAAAAATCATAGGAACTCACAGCAAAGGATCGACTGTGGGAAAGAAAATATTTACCTCCCTTCTCAACTAATTAAATTAATCTTGGAGTAGACCACACTTCAGATCTCCTCTGTTTGGGCTTCAGCCATGGCAGCCTTTCTAAAATGATAACTTAGTAAGAAAATTAAATGTCTGAACTGAAATCAACTTACTAAGGATTTAACTTACCACATGTGCCTGGTAGCTGGGAGAGTCATGTATTAAAGCACTAAGACTTTAAGAACTAATCAGCCACCAAGCATGTTGGCATTACATGGTTAGATTAGTATAAAGAATAATAGGTTTCTTAAAATTCTTAAACATAATAAAATGTGGGGAAGAGGCAAAAGGAAAGCTGCTAAATTGTCAGTTAAAATATGGTATAGTCCATGTTTTCAGTGGTGGCAGATGACAGAACAAAGAGCAATGGTCTCAAGTTGTAGCAAGGGAAGTTTAGGTTGGATATTGGGAAAATTTTTCTCACTAGAAGGGTGGTGAAGCACTAAACAGGTCACCTAGAGAGGTGGTGGACTCTAGGTTTGGTTGGAGGTTTTTAAGACCCAGGCAGACAAAGCTCTGGCTGGGATGATCTAGTTGGGGCTAGTCCTGCTTTGAGCAGGGGGTTGGACTAGATGACCTCCTGGGGTTCCTTCCAGCCCTCAGTTGCTATGATTCTATGTACCACTTATGCTATAGCATTCTTGAAAATAAATTTTGGGTAGGTAAAGTTTTTACAGATCTCAGGTTGAGCTTTTGAATTAACATTACAAAAACATGTAGAACTTCTCTTACAGCAACTTAGAAATAGTTTGATTGCCAATGCTTTCTAACTGGAAAGCTGATTCAGTCAGTCCTGGATTTCACCATCCTCCTACTGGGAACTATAATTAACATGACATATCCCACTGGGAGCCCCACTTGTGAACAGAAATACTGGAAGTACTGGAACAGTGATGGGAATCGTTAAAGAACTTGGTGAATGTTTCCCTATTTGAGGAGTTACTGGGATGTTCAGCTTTAGTAACTCTTTACTCTCTGAACCACCATACTTAAATTGAACAATTGTATCAATCACTTATGCACATCTAATATACTAATGCTGCCAGGACTGAGTAGGATTTTGGCAGCCAACAAAAGGCTACTCAGTCCTGCAGTTCCCCCTTTCAACCTACTAAATTATCTCCTCTGTCCACCACTGTCAGGTTTTTTTGGTGACAGCTTACATTGGACCAATAGTATACCTGGCAGAAACGTTAAACAAGCCTTCAGGTAAGGTACACAGTGCACTTCTTTAGGTTTACATATTACATTTTCTCACTATTCCTTTCCTCTTTCAAAACCCGCCCTTCATTTTCTCAGGAAGGGAGATAGTGAATTCCCCCTCTTGCTGTCACTGCCCATGGTCCTTTAAGAAGCCGTGATGAGTTATTCCTTTTCATATATGAAAGTGTGCGGGGGGTGCATGTAGTTAATTTTTCTTCTCCATTTGTTCTGCTTTGTATCTCTGAAAGAGAATGCCAGGAGCATTATTCAGAGCTACTCTATTATTCAGAGCTAACCCAAAAGCAAATACATATTTTTTATCACCCTATCCATTGGGATATCTCAGAAGGAGAAATAGAAAGGTTCTAGGCTGGAGGTCTGCAATGACAAAAAGAGTAAGAAAGCACAAGAAGAACAGGTGGGGGAAGAGATGTTTACTCTAATCCAGTGATTCATGAGATCAGGGTTTTCATGAAATCCCTTTAAGGATGCCACAATTTGCTACACAATATTAGTGTTGTTAACAACTGTAAACACATACACATGATTCACAAGATAAATCCAGAGATTTCAAATAAGAATCCATAGCATCAAAAACATTTCTGACCTGTTGTGGTCTTTCTGAGTTCTTTACAACATAAGATTCACTCCATTAATTTTCCATAATTAAGACATGAGTGAAAGCTAAAACCTGGCATTTTCTGAAGGACGCCTTGAATCTAACAAGGGGTGCTTTGAGTCTAACAAGGTTGAGAACTACTGCTCTAATTAATTGTTCAGTGTTTCAAGAAAAGGACTGACTCTTACCAGCTCTTACAGTAGCAATGGCTGGAAGGACCATCTGAAACAAAGAATTCTCACAATGCTAGAGTTAGACAACAAGTTAAGTAGGCATTTGTCTTTGCTTCTACAAGAAGTTGTGCAAACATACCCAAAAGAAAAAAATAATGAACTCTCTGAAACCTGATTGTCTGCAGCCCACAGCAAGATCCAGCACAAACTGCTGACAGGAGCTATCTTCCTTCTTCCCCAAAAAGATTGTCCATGTGTTTAGACAGGCTTCTCACAGTAGATGAATTCAGCTCCTTTTGGAAACCATCAAATAGCCCCTGTCCATTCCTTCAGTTCCTTTAAATGAGAAGAAGCATTGGATACCTGCAGGTGTCTAAGAACTTGTGTATCTGACTCCTGGTTGGATGTTTGGGACCTCCCCCCTACAGAAACAGTTAAAGCCTCTCTAAGAGAGGGAATCTTCTCTTTCACTTTTAAATAGAAAAATGAACAAACATGCTCTGAATTGACCATAGCTGGCTAAAACCCACTGAGTGTAATACTATCTATTCTTAAGCACCTCATAGGGAAACTAAAAGCCATTTTCCAGCTCATCTAGCCCCAACTACAAACCTAGAACCTGTCCAGTCTTATTTCAGGCCAGCACTGATAGCTGTCTTCATCTTTTAACAAAGGCAGAACAGCTTTTCTCATTCTTTGCAGCATTCCACAAAATTGTCAGTACTGTTTGATCTCCTGAGGGAGATAACAGGAGTCCAGGGCAAGAAGTCCTTCTTTAAGAGGAGAATCCTAAGGGGCCAGGCCTTTCACTTGCACAATCTTTCTCCACACCTACTCAACATTTTTGTATAACCAAAAGGTGAACTTTGTTCTGTATTCCATGCACAAATGCCAGTATACCCAGCTGGCAGCCACCTGTATCTGTAAGGCACAACACGTTACGCCAGGTTCTCCAAGCTTGTACTTCCCAGAGGTTTCCTAAGATCAGTTAGCAGAAGGGGAACAGCTGATTGAAGTTGAAATTAAGCAAAATTGAGTTGATGGAAAACATTTTGAGACGTTTGAATCCTAGGTTGAAGTTAGGTCAAAGTTAAACAAGTCTGTCTACTGTTTATGATTACTGGATTCCTTGTTTATGCTAATCTGTCACAAAGTAGTGTCCACAAAAAACAAGTTGTACTAATTTTTGTCAGCCAGAAATGAATCCCAACCTGAAAGATAACTGCCTTGTTTAAAAAGCATGAAGCCACCAGGTTCTTAGTAAACTCCAAGTAGGGCAGAATGCTGCAACCCATGTCCTGATCATCACAGGCTACTCTGAGTACAGTGTACCTCTACGTATTTGTCTGGCATCCCATAGGATATTGATAGTGAGACTCCTTATCTTCTATGTGCTCAGTGAACTGGCTTCATATACCATATCACCTAAAACTCCAGCGTTATTACTATGATTGAGGAGTCCCCTGTGGTTCTGTGGTAGAATCTTTGTCTATCACACAAGAGGTCTGGGTTCAATTCCCAGACACTTATACAACTACAGCCATGGAGGCACCAAACATCTGGACTCAGTCTGGTCTTTGGACTCTGCTTAATGGCCTAAAGGGAGGGTGGAAGGTCTGGAGAGCCTCTACTCCTCCAAAAATTCCTGCCTAGGCATATGCATTGAAGGTCTGAGGGGCCCTCATGCATACACCATAATCCAGGAGGATTGATGGTTGCCATGGTAGTACTATGATTGACATTCCATTCCTCAGACACATTGAAGCTGTCTATGTATAAAGTTCACCTGTGTAGGATACAGGATTTTTGCAGGTGTCTGGTTGCTGATTATGTATAGAACATGTTTTTGTACAAACTAATGACTGTCTAAAACTCCCCATTATCCACTCCAAGTGCAAGGTATTCTTCAGCCTGCCTTCACTAATAAAAAAATGAAATATAGCAGATGTTTAAAAAGAATCTACACCAAATGTTCTCCCTGAGGAAAGGAAGGGAGAGGACATAGTAACAAGTGACAATACATTACTGGAGGTTTTTCAGATAACTACAGTAATGGCAGTGGTATAGAAAGTTGCAGAGACCAGAATAGAATAGTTGCAGCCAATGCCTAGCACAACTAAACAGTTTACTTCAACAATAGGTTTTGCATTCAGCTCAAGAACTGACACACAAAATGGCTTTCAGACCAGATCTTTACTATGCCAAATATTTAACTGGTGCTTCTGCAGGGAGTTTTTTGGTCAGCTCCTTGCTGTCTAATAAACAGTCATGAAGATACACTTTTGTATATCACACTTACAGATATACCAGATATTACATTATGTTTTAAGTGTTGAAGGAATAATACTCAATATCAGGCTTTCGCTGTAAGTTCAAGGTAAGGCAAGGTATGAGCTGTTTTAAGTAACAGCTAGGCCTGTGAGAAACAGCACCATTTCATTTTGACTTCCGTTTCACCCTTTTGACGAGACAATGTTTCATTTCAAGTTTTCTTTAGTTTCAAAGCACCGTTCCATTTCACTTAGTCAAAACTGTTTCACGGTTTCGACACTGTTTTGACGTTTTGCCCATAGGCTATAAGGGGGAATCACAAAACTGCCTATATCTTTGTCATTTCTTGCCTGATTCCAATGAAAACAGCAGGAGGCATAGCCCCTACTGAGGCTACAAAGATTGCCAAGTTTCAAGGAGATATGTATAGGTGTTTCTGGGAAACTGCATCTCAAGCTGCTGACAAGCAAAACTCATGTCATGTCTGTGCGTTAAGGCACAGCAGGGTGAAAACTGCAGGGATGGTAGCCCCTGCTGCGGCCATGAAGTCTGCCAGGTTTCAAGGAGATAGATGCAGGTGTTTCTGGGAAACTGCACCTCAAGCTGCTGACAAGCAAAACTCGTGACATGTGACTCTGTGTGTGTGTTAAGGCATGCACTCGCTGGCATTGGGGCCTCTATATGACATGGTAGTGTGCCCCACTGAGGTCTCCTCCTACCCTACAGACTCATTCTGGTCCACTACTTTAAACAACAGCAGGTAAGTAAGCAGCACAGTTGTACCAGCAGCATCTCAGGCAACCTAACTGTCACAGAGCCTTTCCTTCCTTTCCTGCAGGAGCTTCTTTTCCAGCACCTGCCAAAGATGTCTCCTTGCCAGCCCCAGCCCTGGGGCTTAGATGTGCCCAGGGCTCTGCCTTGCCCTGCCCTGCCTCCTTCCAGTCAACTGACCGGGCAGACTACCAAACTGGCAGACAAGGTTCTTTGGGTCAATCTGATATCTTTTAGAAGACCAACTGTATAGCTAGAGAAATATATTTTAGCAAGGTTTGGGGTTGAAAAACCCTTTGTGAGGTTGAGGAAGCAGCTGCAGTTGGTATGTGTACTGTTTCTGGGTGGAAGGAATAGTAAAGAAGCCAGAGGCTGGTGTGCAATGGAGGCAAGAAAGCCAGTCAGTGGAAATGGAAATAGAGGCATCAAGGGATGAGGGACAGGATGGGGGGGGTGGGAGAGGGGAATGTGCCAGTGCAGGTAAAAGTGGAGAGGTGCCTGGGGAGTCAGATGTCTGGCAGGTTGTAGAGTGTCAGAATGCCAGCCTCTGGCTTCTTTACTATTCCTTCCATCCAGGAACAGCACACACACACACCAACTGCAGGTGCTTCCTCAGCCTTACAAAGAGTTTTTCAACCTGAAACCTGGCATTTGAGGCAGCTAGGCTGAGCTCACCTGGTACCTCACAACTCCACTGCAACTAGCAAGCCCCAGGCCTGTCAAAAATGTGATGAGCCTGGGCTTTCCCCAGCCAGGACTGTGTGTGTGCATGTGGTGGCTGGAGGTTATGGCATCTCCTACCCGCCTTTCACCAGGGGGATCTTCAGTCCTGCCATTTACTGGGGCTGCCATGCTGCCAGCAGTCCCACCAGGCCTCCCAATCCCAGAAGAGTGCAGTTTTAGTGGTTGTGCCCAGGACTAGGGGGTCTCCTCCTTCCCTGTAGCCCATACTTCCAGTTTGTCCTGGAATGGGAGCTCAGCAGGGACATGTTCGTCCCCAGCTGGCTGGGGATGCAGTAAGTGCCCCCTCCAGCTCTAAGAGTGAGTCATTAAGTGGTTTTAGAAAAATGAAAAAAGGAAATGGGTGTTGACAGAGTGAGGAGGGTGGCATTCACTCCATCTACACCTGGAGGTTGGGGAACCCCAGCAGCAGGAAGTTCACTTTGATGACCACCAGCCACTCCACCAAACTAGGATCAAAGCAGGTGAAGTGGGGTGTCACAACTTCTTAAGCAATGCTGAACACCCTGTCACTTGGAACACTGGTTAGTGGACAGAACAGGTGTTCCCGGGTAACCATGGCCAGATCCGGCCACATCCGGTTGCGGCTTGCCCAATAGGCCAAGGGGTCACAAAGCAGCAGCTCCATATCCTTGGCGAGATAGGCAGCCACCAAGGCCTGAGCACTATCTGCCTGATGGCAGGGTCTGGTGCCTTTGGACCCCACCAAGCCATACCCTTAATCCACATGAGCAGCGCCTGGACTGGAGGAGGGGAGTGGATGGTGGAAAGTGTACCAAGCGGTCCATGATCTCTGTTGCCATGTGGGACTCATCTGACACCTTGGCTTGAAGGAGAGCCCACTGATGGCCTGACTGGTTGCACCAGTGCCCTGTGAGGGAGAGTTATGAATGATCTCCGCCCCAGCTACTCCAGATGTCCAAGGTAATGTTGCGTCCAATGACCGGTGTACCCTTGACCTGTGAGGCTGCGTCGGCATGACCGGCTGGATGCGGGTGGGGTAAGGTGGTCAGACAGGTGGGTAAGCGAGCGGAGTAAGGAGGTTTAAAGAGTATTGGTTACACAGAAAGTTTATTTTTACTTACACTACAGAAGAATGCAGCATAGGAAGGAAGTCATGGTTGCGCGGTGTAAAAAGAGAAGTTGAGCTATTTAGCACAGCACTGTAGATATTTTGTTGTTCAGATTACAAACTGAATAATACAGATTTTTAAGCAAAGCATATAGATGACTTTGGTCAGCAGGCTTTGCTCTTGACGAGAACGGACGAGTCGACAAAGTCGGATATGCCTGAAAATTTTTACCGTAGACAGGGAGAGAGGTCAGCGACTGGCCAAATTGCTGGCTATGTCTCCTGGGCGTGCATGGAGATCTCCACCAAAGGCAGAAATCTTTCCAAAATTATAGCTTGCGGGTGGCCTATTACAACACGCCAGGCATGAATAATTACAGGACTGCCAATCATAACTGTGAACAGACTCTGTGTTTCTCACTTCTGCTCAGGTTTCATGAGAGATTGACTGCGCATCTGTTTTACACTTAAGCTGGGGGGGTTAGATATGGAACTATAATGACAAAATATGTTATGTTAGCCTTTGACCTTTTTGCCATCGGCATCTGAAACCAAAGATTTTTCTTTGACAGGTAAAATAAAAATATATAAATGTATGTATGTATTCCTGTATAAATTCTATATTGTAATATGCAATATATGCTGTGCTTCCCTGCAAAAGAAAGCACAGATTTGAAAAGAATCAAAATAGATTAACAAAAATAAAAAGAGGTTTTTGGGGGAGGAATAAATTGAAAGAAATCAATGTACATAATAATAAAATAAAAGGTATAGAAAGCAAAAGGTATTGATGAATCCCACTTGATAAACTAGCAAGTAGAAAATGAATGATAGCTTTTATTGCCTAATGCTGCTGAACTCCTGGAAGACAGCTCCGTAACTGACCCCAAGGCAGGAAGCAACTCAGTTCAAACTGCTGCTTTTTATGCTGTTTTTCCATCCCTCCCCCAGAGCACTGGAATTGGAAGGGGACCCCAGGGAAGGATCACAGTCACTGGCCACTAGGGCTGTGCAAAGCTTTGGTCCCTGATTTGATTCGGTGGAGATTTGGCCCAATTCAGTGGCCATATCTCTGAATTCATATTGAATCAGAGGACCCTTTAATCTCTCTGAATTGAATCAGAACCCTCCAAATCAATTTGGGGAGATCCAGAAAGATTTAGGGATTCGGACATAGACACAGCTTTAAATGTTTTTTCTATATACCTCTAGGTAGCAGGTAGCTTGTGAATGCTGAGATGGTGGGGCGGATCGAGTTGGGGGGCAAACCTGGAACTGGCCCAGAAGCACTTCTGGTCTACTTCTGGGTCCACTGTGGAGCACACTAGGAGCCCCCCCCATACCCATGGCCCCCCCATGGCATAGCAATTGGTGTCTCCTGGGTCTGCGGGGGCACCTGGGGTCCCCCCATGGCCAATTGCCAAGCTGGAGTTGGGCACAGGGGGAAGGGAAAGGGGCCTTGCACACTCCTTGGCAGACCCAAAAGTGGACCAGGTTTGGTCCACTTCCAGGTTTGCTGCCAAGCACATGGAGTCCTGTGGGACACTCCATGCACCCCAGCATCGCAGCATTCACAAGGCGTGTTGGTACCTCAAGGTATATAGAAAAAACATTTAAAGCTGTGTCTATGTCTAAATTGCTGATTCTCCAAATCAGCATTGAATCTTCAGATTTGGATTCAGCTGAATTGAATCAGGGACAGTGATCTGAATCAATGAATCAAATCACTGTCCCTGATTCAGGCTGAATCCTAATCCAAATTGAATAGGGCCTGCTTTGCACACCCATACTGGCCATCTACACAGTCAATATCAGAACAGTCCTTTCCCCCTTTTCCCTCTCCCTCTCCTTACTTTCTGTTTCCCTGCAAGCAAGCCCAGGTTCAGCTTTGGAACTTGAAACCTTTCAAAACTTCTGAAACGTTTCAGCTGCCCTCTTTTCGTTTTGAGACTGTTTTGAAGCCCTTCGTTTTGTTTCTATTTCACTGTTTTGAGCTCAAAATGAGTCAAAACAGTGTCAAAATGAAACAGCTGGTGAAATTTCATACAGCCCTCGTAGCAACCAACTGGCTTTGGAGAGGAAAAGGAGAAGAATGTACCACCAGCACGCTGAGTAGTGCTGTAAATGTTGTGAGTAAAGGTGCTGTTTTGGGTATTTGCCCTTCCAGTTATTTGTATATCAACTACACTTGACACCACCACCTACATTATCCCACTACCATCAACAATAAGGGACTCATAACAACAAGACTGCAGTTCAAGTTGTATAGTAAGATCAGCCTTCTATTAAGATTAAATCTTTAATTCACTTTTATATTCCAAAATATTTAACTGCTTAATGATATTCTGTTGGAGAGCAGTAGGACAGAGAGACTGTTTTCCTTACATATGCTTACTTTTATTCAGTACATAAAAATTACATTTTAGGAGTAAACTATTTAATTTTCCTTTACCTACTATGTTAAGAGCCTTGTAAGCATTCAGTACACAGGCAGAGAAATAGGACCTGGTTGGAACAAAAGATACGGAATTTCACAAAAGTTGTGTGTGGTGTTTTAGCTATTGTACAACACCACATGGTATGCACAGTAATGCAAATGAAAGAAAAGTTTACATACTAATTCATGGACATTTTTACCAGTCCCAGACTTTTTCTAAACAATGATGAGAATTTTAAGGAAGCCTTACCTGTAATAGTAAAGATATAGTAATCAACTGCAGTACCCAAAACACTACATATTATAACAGTGTTAGTGCAAGAGGGTTCTTACATTTTTATTCTATTTTTTTAAATAAGTGGTAATACTCTCTGAATTCATTGTTTTCCACGTAATAACATCTTGGTGCTGCTGTGGCTTTCAAAAAATACTTCCCTCGGAGCTGGGCTGCACTTTATTTGCATTTTTTAAAGTAAAAAGAAATATTTAAAGTAAGTAATTCTGTCTTCCATGAATTGGAAAATAGGCTGACTTGTCATATTTCTGATCAGAAATAAATTGGTACTGAGTTCTTCTAAACTCAATAGGTGAGCTTAAAATAGCAGACAATTCTTAATACTCTGTTTTAAATCAGACCCTTGACAACATTTCAACACAGAACAGAATTCTTAAGTACTTTATGCTATTATTATGGAACATGGGATGGGGTAAAACTAAATAAAATATAAAGGAACAGGAGTTGATGCACTTCACTTGAATATGTCAGTTCTGAAGGAAAGGATTTTTTGGGGTGATATCTTTTATTTAACCAACTGTCTAGTTGGGTAAAGTTAGACAAGCTTTCAAGTGCAAAGCATTCTTCTTCAGGTCTGAGGAGGGTAGGAAGCATGCACAGCCACAGAGATGATTAAGAATGGTGGTTAGAGCTGTGAAATTGGAGCGAGAGATTGCCAAGGGGAGCAGACAAACAATGAGCAGAAGAAAAGAAGCTTGATTACTTAGGGAGATCAAATCCTGTCAAAAGGGCAGAAGGTCATTATTATCTGTACTATGCAGGAAGAATTTCAGGAATCAGGAAGATTATAGTATGTCATAAAATTAGTATTGATATTCAGTGCTTGGTTCCTAGGGTGTCTATACACATATTCTGGGGGTGGGGAGGGAGAGGGGGGCCTTTTAATTACAGCAGCTCTCAGAAATTCTCTAATTAAAGCACATACAATATCACATGTATTTGGCATCCCATACTTCAAAATGGCAGTGGGGATGCTTTAACTAAAGCTGTTCAACAAGCTTTAGTTAAAGCACCCCTGCCACGATTTTGAAACATGGGGACAGTGAATGCACATGATGCAGATGCTGCTGGAGTCTGCTAATTAGCACGCTTCAGCAGACCTGCAGCATATCTGATTAATTGAGTCTGCTATGATGCATGCTAAGTAGCACACATCCGAGCAGAGGTCTGTCATGTTTATAGGTGCCCATAGTATCCAACCAACTTAATGAATTTTTGTTCCTAAATTCACCTTTTAGGGATGGTTGGTGGATTTTCCTTGAGCACAAGGATTGCAAGGTCAGAAAGGGAGTGGTCGTTTTGTGAAAAATGTGCTCTTGCTGACATGGTGTGTGTCTCTGTACATTATTTTTTTCTGTCAGAGTTTATTCTGGTGTGTAGTTGCTGTTTAGTTTCACACACTATTAAGGCATTTGGTGCAACGGATCAGATGTATGACATTTTGGGAAAGGTATGTGTAGGATCCATAGATTCTGATGGGCTTGTTTCGGGGGAGGGGGGGTTGATTGTTGTAGCAGTGGAGATGTATTGATAGATTAAGCATTGCTTAGGCAAGGCTGTGTCCTATTTGATGTCTTTTGATCAGTGAAGAGTTTGCTTTGGATGAGTTGGGCAAGGTTCAGGGGTTGTTTGAAAGCCAGGAGTGGAGGAGCTAGGAAACTCTCTCTCACGGTCTGACCATTGACTATAGGCTGTAGTTGTTTAATGATTTTTCTAACTGGTTCCAGTGTGGGGTGGTAGGGGACCAGAAGGGGTGTGCAGCCACAAGGGAGTTTCATTTTATACTGTAGCAGGTTACTTCAATATAGTTGCGTGATTCTTTCCAAGTTATGGTACATTTATCTACTGGAGTGTCTGTGTCGTATAAAGACAGATTTTAGGGTAGCCAGATGAGCATCACAAATGTTTTCTTCAGAGCAGGTATGGTGGTATCTAAAGGCCTGACTGTAGATTACAGCTTTTTTTGGTGTGCTTGGTTTGATTGCTAGTTTTGTGGATATAAGTATCTGTGGATATAAGTGTCTGTGGATATTCTGTATGTGGTAGTTTGAAGGATGCCACCCCGGATATGGATCGCGGTGTCCAGAAATTTTATGTTATTGTAGGTGTATTCCACAGAAAGTTTGATTGAGCAGTGATAGTTTTTAAACCTGTGATGGAACGCAATAAGAGAATCCAGGTTTTCAGTCCAGATGATGAAAATATCATGTACGTAATGCAGGTATAGTGCAGGTTTGATGATTCAGTTTTCTAGGAATTCCTAGGTGGCTCATGAGTATTTTGGCTTCTTGAGGGGCCATCTTTTTGCCATATTGTTCCCATGGTTGGGGGGGAGTTTTGATTGTTGAAAGTTAAGTTATTTGTTATGGGTGAGGATGAAGTGGATGGTTTTTGCAACATGTTGTTACATGACTGAGGCTCCCTATACACATTACTGGTATTAAACAATTAACTGCTAAATTGTCCAATTACTTTAAGACCACCTGCACATGCAATGTAGCTAACAAGCCATCAGAAGTTCCAACCAGCTATAAAGTTAGACCTTGAAAATGTGTGCTCACTTTATAGCTGGCTGCTATCCAACTTTAATTACCATGTGTAGCAGGGTCTCCCCTGTGGCTGGGAGCCCCATCAGCAGCGGTGTACCATGCCCAGCTGGGACTGAGAGTCCTGCAACTAAGACTCAGCCTCAGTATGTGGGTCATGGCGTCACGGGGTCACAGAGTTCCGTAGCTATGGATGGTGGGTCCCAGAACTGGTGGGGGTGCTGCAACTCCTGGGCCTGGGGCATCATGGCTTTCATGATCCCCCAGCCATGGGGTCCATGGGGTGTTCCCATGGCTGGGAGTCCCCCAGTTGAGGGTGCTTTTGGCCATCAGAGCTTCCTTTTTGCCACTGCAGGGAGCCTGGGAGTGGGATCCCCCTGCACTGGCAATAAGGGGCAATGGGATCTAATGTGAGATCCCACAGTCATGCCTCTTGCCATGCATGTGTGCCATGGCAGGAGGCATGATTGTGTGGATCATGCATTAGATCCCATTCATTTCACCTTTCCCTGTAAGTGCAGAGGGAGCCTGAGTGTACACCATGTTACTTTATGTATTTCAGGCAAGCTATTGTGCCTTTATGGTGGCGGATGTTAGTGTACAGGTTGGTGACAGCCATGGTTGCAGATATGGCCTTCTCAGGAACGCTGATATTCTGGATTCTGTTGAGGAAGTTTGTAGTATCCTATAGAAAACCTGCCCTTTGAGTGACAAGTGGCTTGAAGACAATTTCTATGAATCCTAATGGCTCTTGAGTAAAGGTACCATAGTTAGGATATGATGAGTTTTCCTTGGTTACCAGTTTTTGACTCTTTGAGACCATATAGAAAGTTCCTGGGGCAGCAGAGATAGGGATCAGTGGAAATAGCTTTTTCTGAAGCTGGTGTGGGAAGAATTTAATATTTTCCAATTTCAGAGCAATGCTGGTATGGGGTCCTCCACAAGCTCATTATAGTATCTGGTGTCAGAAAGTGTCTTTTGCCCTTGTTGATGTAGTCCTGACAGTTAAGAATGTTAAATGCTCCACCTTTGTCCACTGGTTTGCTTATTATTTTATTGTTAGATCTTTTGCTGTTGTATGGCTTTTATGTCTGAGGGAGAGAGGTTGCTGTGGTCCTGGTTTCTGTTAAGAATTGTGCTGTTAGCTTTCTTTCTGAAACACTTGATACAATAGCCCAAAGTTGCTCATGAATCCTGGTACTCATTAGCCAGAACAAGCAGGGAGCAAACACCAGCACAAACTGCTCACAACAGCTTTATTCAAAATGGAAACAGCTTTGGGCAAAGGTCCCAAAAAACAACAAACAGGGGACCTGCACTGAACATCAGTTCTTTTCACATTTTATACACCTTGGTTCATACACACTGACATTCACTCTGCCTTCATCCCTCCTTTGGTTCCACCCATTTATCCTCCCAAAATCCATATCATTACCCTAACACTTACGTCCACTGGGAGGTGTCCAGTCCAATGTTTTATCACTGTCTGTCTTCTCAGTTGTGGCAGAAGGGTTGTTAGTGATGGCTGTGTCCTGGTTGTGGAAATAGACTTTCAGGCAAACTCTGTGGAAACAGTCTTATAATTCTCTGCAGAAGTCCAGGCCTTTGGAGAATACAGATATTCCATACTAGAATAGGGGGTGTTGTGATAAGTTAAAGATGTTGGTGCTGTGGGTGCTGCTTTCTTGCACTGCCTGTGAGGTGGCTTCTGTTGTGATAGCTGATTTCACTTTTTCTTCTTGTGTTGGATGGCCATCATGTATTTTTGGTAGTATACTTGGACTTGCTGCATAATAGCCATGTTCTGCAGGTGTAATTTTCAAATTATCGGTATAACACCCACACACACTTGGGGTTGTGCTTGGTAAAGTGTGTACTTTTGGTTGTTGTATGTGGACAAGGTCAGCATAGTGTTATGCAGGGGGATATAAGGTGAGCTAGGCTAGTTTGGGGAGAAGAAGCTGCTAGGGGATGCTGAAAAGCAAAGTCTCTTCCAAGGCAGAAGGAATTCATAGATAGCAAATAGGGAAACTCAGGTAGAGAAGACAGAGAGAGAATTGTCCCAGTGTCTGGGAATTCATCTCTCCTCCTTTCCTATCCCTTTATTTTTGTGGTTTTAAGGGATTAATACTGAGGAAGAAAGTATTGGTTCCTTGGATTGGCTGGCCAGGAATTAGACCTGGCAGTTTTAAACAGTGTTGAAACCTGAGAGTTTCTGATCCTCCCAGCTTTGGGCTGGAGTTGAGGTTTGCAACCTTTTTTTGCTCTCAGTGAAGCTGTGGATGCAAACTACCTGCAGCCTAGGCCTAGAGAGTAGGCTTTTCCCCTTTTCTATTCTGATAGTCATTTTGTTCCAATCAAACTGTACAGTTGGGCCAGCTGTAGCCATTAGTCAACCTGGCTTTTTTGAGGGGTTGTCCTGCAGTTTTGTTTCAGTGGGCCATATAATTCAGCCCAGAAGTTTTGGGTGCATGCATGCTGGCTGGAGCTGCAGTCACTCCCCACATACATACTCAGCCTCTCCATGGGAGCAAAGATCAGCACTCTACCACTTCTCCAAGAGTAACATGCATGCATGGCTCTTGCAATGCAGAAGGACCCAAGCTCTCAAGCAGCTCAGTGAAACCAAGGAGCAGCCCAGGACTTTCCAATGGGGCCCCTCTCTATCCCATTGCTTAAAGGAAGGTGTAGCGGTGCAGGCCCCCAGAACTACCCACTGGGGAGGCCCAAGTCCTTGACTGCCTGGGTATGGGTGAAGCCTCCCCAAGAAGGAGCCACCTAAAAACTTACTACCGTGTAGATTGTCAGGTGACTGAAATCATCTCCAATTGTGAGTGCCCTCTGATTTGATAAGGTGGAGTTGGCTTAAAATACTATGAAAGAAAGGTTTCCCATTAGAAAATGCTAATGAACTGGAAGTGAAATGTTCTACTGGAGCATGTTGGACCTGGTCCTGGCCACAGGTAACAACCTGATGAAGGGTCTGCGGGTGCTTGACCACCTGGGCAACAATGATCATCGCCTGCTGGAATTCACCATCCAGAGCAAGATGGCAAAGGCCTGTAGCAAGGCAGCAGCCCTGGACTTCAGGAGGGAGGACTTCAATGAGGTAATGAGAATAGGTGGGGAGGCACTGAGGTCCCGGAGGGGAGGGGAGTCGGGTGTCCAAGAAGAGTGGTTGTTCCTTGAGACGATCCTCCAAGCCCAAAGGGAGGTAATCCCAACGCACATCAAAGGGGGCAAGAGGGCGCAAAAGCCCCCACGGCTCACCAAAAGCATATGGGAATGTCTCCTGACTAAAAGGAAGGCATATACCCAATGGAAAGGAGGGGCCATCACCAGGGAGGATTATACCTTAATTACTTGGGGCTGCAGGGGGGGCAGTCAGGAAGGCCAAGGTGGAGATGGAACTGGGATTATCTACCCAGATCAAGGACAACAAGAAGCCCTTCTTTAAACACATAGGGGGTAAAAAGAAGGTACTGGGTAATGTGGGGCCTCTGCAAGACACGCTAGGAAATCTGGTCATCACATAAGATGACAAAGCTAACCTATTTAACAATTACTTTGCCTCCATTTTCCTGAGCAGGGACAGGGTCACCCCCCCATCAGGACCCCTGTAGACCCCAGAGGAGGTGCACCCAGGCCTACGATCAGTGAGGATCTAGTCAGGGAACTTCTGGAGGAACTGGATGTATTTAAATCAGCTGGTCCTGATGATCTCCACCCCAGAGTGCTGAGGGAATTAGCAGAGGTCATTGCAGGACCCCTGGCATGGCTTTATGAGCACTCGTGGTCTTGGACACTGTCTCTCACCCCATTCTCATTAAAAAAGTAGGGGACTGTGGTGTCGACTCCTATACAGTCAAATGGGTCGCCAACGGGTCAAGGCTGCACCCAGAGAGTGGTAGTGGATGGGTCATTTTTGACCTGGA
>NW_017728943.1:51499355-51503323 GCF_001723895.1 Crocodylus porosus | reverse complement strand
GACCCCAGTACTCTTTCCTGCCATGGCAGGGGGTCAGACTTGATGATCTGCTCAGGTCCCTTCTGACCCTAGAAACTATGAAACTATGTTGATTTCTTTTGGCACAACGCACTCAGACTGGCAGGTTGGCCAGAGAACAAGTTCCCCAGGCTGACTCAGTCCCCATCTGAATGACAGGAAGACTTGTTGGCGTATCAGTTTGCTGGCTTCCCAGCCATCTCAACCCCCAGGGTGGCCCAGCTTTACAGCTCTTTGGTACCCACTTGGTGGGTGTGTGGGGTGCATGGGTCCTCACAGGATTGGTTTCCCAAGCAGCCAGATTCCCCAGCTGACAGGTGGATTGTTTAACTGCGTGGCCAGCCAGAAAAATTAAACAAATTGCTTACAACCCAGAGTCTCCTGCAAAGTGAAAATCCCCTTTCCTGGCTTGCTCTGCTATTAAGTCAGTAAACTGTCCTTTCTAAATCCGCAAGCTTAGGTTACGCTTGGAGCAATCCATCAGAAACAATGTGTTCCCCTAATTACCTCAGGAATTAGAGAAACAGATCAGGCAAAATTATAGCTTTGTTTAGCTGTTTGTGCCAATGCAATCCCAAGTCCATGAAAGTGAATGGTAAAAATCCCTTACGTGGTACAACTACAGTAATAAGGGAGTTTTATTTTTACTTATACTGCTCTTTATTTTATTTTACTTTATTACTGATTCTTATATCAACAGGACTAATGTTCTGTTGAGACTATAAATAGAGTACTGAACTAACCAGTCATTCCATTTATAACATATCTATTCTAACTAGGAGTTTTTTGTTCACATGAGTATTTCAAGGTTTTCTTGCACTTTTCTTCCATGCTAATGTGCTGCTCACAGATTGTTCTAGATGCCTTTAGGTCTTTATTCCAAGGGATATTACTAAACTTCATCAGTCTTAGAAGATCTTCAAAAGTATGATAAAAATGGGTTGTGAAACTGCATATTAAATACAAACACATTTAGCAATGATAAAATCCTGCATGTGTATGTTTAGAAATCATTTAGAAATTCAAGGAAGCAGCTTATAGTCACAGTGGATGCATCTACATGTTCATTAATGTGCTGTAGTTACTGTTCATTAAGCTTAGTACTTCGATAACCAAGTACTAAATCAATGGGCAGTAACAGGCACTACTGCACAGTAGCACTGGCACATAGACTGTTACTGACATTACCTGTGCAGTAGCCTAATATTACTGCACGGTAGCATATTAGTATGGGTTTTGCCCTGCATGTTACTGCACAGTAGAAGTAGGCTACTGCCCAGTTAGCATGTTGTGTAGATGCACCCAGTGTATGCATAGTCTCATGTGAATTCTGCAAAGCAAGTAAGCTTGTTATTAACTTCAGGGATGTCAGTAAGCCCATGAAAGTAGTGTATTTATTTGGTTAAAACCTAGTGGGAGATACAGGACCCAATTCTCAACTCTGTTAGGTTCCTGGTAACACTCCTCATACCAAACGGATGCAACAGTAGAAAATCAGACCCACCATGTCCACGGATGACATCCTGTTCCCACTGAAGTCAATGGCAGTTTTGCAACTTATTTAAACAGGGTCACAATTTCACCCTATGCACTTATAACACTAACCATGCAGGACATTCTATTCTCCAAGGTAGTGCTATTTGTTGACCACTCACTACGTGTATTGCTTGAAATTTTATTTTATATTTTCATTTTTTTGGCATATCTTTCCCTTTGACCCAATGTTGTACAGAACTGCACTCCATGCAGCCCCCTTCATTTCATGGATCCATCTTTCTGAAAATTATGGTTCTTGGATTGTAATGTAGCATATTGTACGTGTATATGTGTGCACATCCCACCACTGCTGCATTACCTTTTGGAGCCTACATATATTTTCACAGTGGAAAGCCAGACTTTATTCACAGTTGTATTTTACTTCCATTGATGGGGCATTGTGCATTATATGAAGAGCCATAATAGGGATGTTACATGTGCAGTAATTGATTCTGTATATCCGCTCTGCAAGGCTCAAATTCAAGGGCCTAAAGCTTTCATTATCCACACTGAATTGGTGATAGTTTAATTTTTGAATTGCTGCTATTAAAATTAGCAGTGCTGATCAGGGGCTTAGGGCTGATGAACACTCTTACATTCCATTATTTGTTGCCTTAGGCCACCTCCAGACAAAAAGGGAAATCACTCTATTATTGAGGATGTTGCACCAGTTTTAGTAAGAAGGAAGGAGGGAAGCAGCAGTTAAGGCAGAGGCATACCAAGTTCATTTAGTGCTCAGGATACTGCGAGATAGGGATAAAGGAAATCTTGCTTGAATGGACTCTTCAACTGAAGGCAGTAGATACTGATGCCACCACTTGCTGCTGCTACTGTAGAAGTGTCACTGAGGTAGCAGCAGCCCTGTGGTGCAGGCTCCTTGGGAGACCATGGTGTTAGCTTACCTCCCCCCATATTCGGTGCAAGGCCCTATTGGCTCTGGCAAAAGTTCTGGGGGCAGGGAGGACACAATTATGATCATCCCACTCACTCCTCAGACATGCTTCTGGGTGCTGGGATGCTCATATAGCCCAGCAGGGGTAGCATAGGGCTTCCCCTGCTCTGGCAAAGACTCCCAGGGTGAGGAGACTCTGGTGCCCCCTCACAGTCTATGGCTGGGGCTAGTGGCCTGCTTGACCGACTCTACTTATGCTACTGAGATCAGGGTGCCCCCATAAAACTCAGCCAAAACCAATATAAAATGTCATCAGTAGTTCCAAGGGAGAAATACACAACAGTTTTAAATTGCATTTCGCAGTTGTTTCAGGCTTTGACGAGTCAGAGGAAAAGAGTGACAAGCCTGGCACTAGCTCAGCATATATAACAGAAGCAGATCAAAAATCCTGTCAGAAGATAAGCGGACCTTACCCCCAACCCAAAACAAGCTTCTGGCACTTGCTTCTTTTATCTTGAAGCTTTTCTAATAAAGCAATTAAAACATGTTAAGCAGTATTCAAAGGGTTATTTTAAATTTTCTACAATCATGAAAGTAATGTAGTGGTGCTCTACCTTTTGGCTCTGTGAGTCAGATGAGGGGGCAGAGCCAGTCCATGAGCTGGATGAAGCATACACACCAGGATCAGGCCCTGGAGCCTGGCACTAGCCCCTCCCTGCCCTGCATGCCAGGACTGGTCCTCAGGGGGTCTGACACTGCCCCTCCCATGGGGATTGGGCAATGGGGGCCTTGACACCACCCACTCCCATCCCTCTGTGCTGGGATTGATCCCTTGCAGGCCCAGTACCACCTCCTTGTGTCAGGGCTGGGCCCTGGGGGCTCCAGCACCAGCCCTTCCCATCCCCATGCCCCAGGATCAGGCCCCAGAGCCCCAGCACCACCCTCTCCCATCAAGATTCAGCCCTGAGGGCATAGTATTACCTTTGTTCAGCTCTGTGCAGGGATTAAGTATGCAATCCAGTGTGTAGGGTCTGGGGTTCCGCACTGGTCTGGAAATTTAGCAGTAGGGGAGGGTGCCACTGCTTCCCTGCTGCCAAATTTCCAGACCTGTGGGGATCCCTGTGAGCCAATGATATTGTCCCATAGGCCAGTTCTGGCCTGTGGGCAAGGGGCTGAGGGCCCCTCCAATAAATGTATGCACAAGGTTTGGAGGTTCAAGACATTTAATACATATTGCAACAAGAGATCCTAGAATTTTGGACACTTGTCTATTTTTGAATTCTGAAGAAAGTTTAAACTATATGAGGAAGTGAAAGCTTTTACAGGGCAGATGAAGGCACCTAGTGCTTGGTCTAACCACTGGATGGAATAGGATGTGCATTAATTCAGTGGAAAGGTAAGGAAATACAGATATAGGATGTAACTTGCCTGCACATTCAGAAATAAAAATTGAGAAACATTGTCTTAAATCAACGCTTATTTCTAGAACCACCACTGTAATATGCAGCCCACCCCATAGCCC
>NW_017728943.1:51496946-51499255 GCF_001723895.1 Crocodylus porosus | reverse complement strand
CACCACCGCCTCCCATGCTAAGCTCAGCCCCAGCCCAACCCCCCCACCAGGAAGAGCCCAGTGCCGGCTCCTGCCCCAGCCCGCAGCAGCAGCCCACCCTCACCCTGCAGAAAGGTCTGGGGGGCACATGACCCCCATGGGTCTCCCAGGGGTTTGTACAGTGGTGGGATCCCCTCCCAAAGCCCCCCAGATGAGCTATGTGGCTCCATCCCACATCCTGCACCAGCTGGGCAGTGCCTGCCCCTGCCCCAGCCTCACTCACAGGGACCTTGATCGGCACCCCCCACAATCCTTCCCTCCACCATGTCCTTTCCCCCTAATGGACTTACCACCTGGACACTGCTCTCCAAGCTGCCGGGCCGCATATTGGCAATTGGATTAGTATTCGTCAATATGGCTCATTAATAATCGGCCATTGGTATTGGCCCCAAAAGTCTTTATTAGTGCACCCCTAAACAAAAGTAAAAGTGGATCTATATTTGCATCCCTGGCAGGGTCTGCCACTGCAGTCATTTGCTTTAAGAGGTGTGGAACAGAAAAAGGTCTTCTTAGTCCCTAAAAGAATACAGACATGTTCCTTACCTTGTCTCTGTCTCCAAATTACGGCTACAAGCTTACCTAGACTAGGCTGTATTTCACATTCGGGATATTTGTGAATAATATTTGTATGAATAAAGCAAGGATCATTTTCTCTGCTTATCACTGTATCCAAGGATACAGCTGTATTTCGCACACCAATTTCCTCTGCATTAAACATACCTTTAAGCATCTCTTTTGCACCAAGACATCCAACATGCTATGTAGCAATGAGGATACATTTCACTATCTGTCATAGGGAACAAGCCTTGAAATTATGCAAGATCCACATTCATTTTATTTCCAGGTACCAAAAACCACAATTACAGCAGTGGTAGAAAGTCTGTGCACTATTGTTATGCAAAATGTCACTACTCAAGTTGAGAGTTTATTTAAAAAAAGAAGAAACAAGAAGTCAACAGTGTTAAAGTTGCTCAAGTACACCCCTCATTGTGTCTGCCTATTTCACTCTAAATAATTTTGCATACAAGCAACTCAATAGACTGAGCTATAAATTGGAAATAAAGATCTTCCACTCAAGTAGTCCAAAATACATTTTGAATGTAATACCTAGAATGTGAAATTTTCAAGACCAGTCAGCACTGGTCTAACCCTGCCAACTGACAACAATGGGGGCAGAATCCCACCCACATGTTATGACACAACATGTTATGAGACAACACAAGGTATGAGACAACTGAGATTTTGCAGTCAAAATCCATTTAACTAATTACTTGAGATGTGATCTGCTAGGACCAAATTAAAATGTATGGTTAATGAAATCCTATTTTGATATGATCCCAAGTGGTGCCACTTAAATAAAGAACAGGAGTCCAAATAAACCAGATTAGGCATATACCAATGTACCCATCTGAAAATCTCAGAACAAAGTAACAGAGATTTTCAGGAAAGTTATGGCCTTATACAATTCCCCTTGACATCACTAGAAAGTCTCCAACTGACCTTGGTAGAACTGGAACATGCCCCTTCAGGTGAATGATTTAGTTCCACCCAATGAATTATTTTGCAAAAATGCGACCTAAATCTCTTTAAAAACATGAAGCTGATAACAGCAATACCATGTGAATCTCAAAAATGGAGAGAGGTCACCAGCTCCATAGAACAGATTAAGGATTTACTTGGCAATTCTAGATACACAGTGGGCATGGGTACACATACAATTACTGTGAAGTAACTTACTACACAGTAAGCAGTTTTTAGGCTGGCATCTACATGTGCAGCTATTAATGCCTTAAGATGCTGTAACACAGCTCACTAGGTGACTGTGTCAGCCCGCCCTGGACAGCACCCTGGACAGCCCCAGCCCCAGCTCCAACCTCCCCCTCGTGTTCCTGCCTCCCATCCAAGGAGAGCTTCTCTCACAGGCCTGGTGGCAGGGAACCCTGGCATGTGCCTGGATAGAGGTAGGTGTTGCAGGGACACCGGAACTAGGAGCTGGAAGCAGATGCAGCTCCAAACCTGCCTGGTCTGAAGCAACAAAAGCAGTTCGCTCTATGAAGTAGAGAAAGCAGTGCCAGGCACTGCAGAAATATTTTAAAGCAAGGAACTTGTTGAAGCAAAATTTTAAGTATAGGTGC
This sequence comes from Crocodylus porosus, assembly GCF_001723895.1. Taxonomy (NCBI): domain Eukaryota; kingdom Metazoa; phylum Chordata; order Crocodylia; family Crocodylidae; genus Crocodylus; species Crocodylus porosus. The sequence continues at coordinate 51,497,081 of NW_017728943.1, read as the reverse complement.
TGCCAATGCATGAACTCAGTTTGACTGAAAGTGGAAAATTCCATACAGGGCCTGGACTACCCTTTCTATGACCTCAGGAGCTGTCAATCAGCCCTGACCCACTTTCAGCTCTGAGCAGACTCAGTTGCTATGCAG
>NW_017728943.1:51484792-51496506 GCF_001723895.1 Crocodylus porosus | reverse complement strand
TCCTACGCACCTAAGCGTAAGTCATATAAATTTCCAACTTGTTTAAGAAACCGCTACGCTTCCCGTGCCTCAGTTCTCCATAGCCAATAGAACCCGGCCTGTTACCGTGTCTAATTGCCACCCTGGCCCACCGTGACTCTGGGGTTTGGTTCCCCACCCCGGGACAGAACTGAGAAATGAGGAAGGACAAAAGTCTATAAGAAAGCAAGGAGGGTTTGTGTGCCTTACTTCTGAAGACAGGTTGATACAGATATTGGACTGACCATAAGGGTCACCTCCAAAAACCCCCAGGCAAGCCAGTCACTCCTTCCTGTCAATATGTTCCCTTGTGGTTCACACCAGTGGTTCTCAACCTTTGGTACCTGATGTACCCCGATGATCAATGCAAAAAAAGTGAAACTGGAAGTCCCACTGTGGCACTTCCAGTTTCGCCACCATGAGCTGAGTCCCACTTTTTCCACCACAGCCTGGGGCAAAGCAGCCTGCATGGGCCATCCCTCCATATTCCCCAGCATACTGATGCTGGGCAGTGAAAGCTCTGGTGCACCGGATATGGTGGGAGGGGCAGTGACCAAAATTTCCGGCCCAAGCAGGCAAAGACCAAAATGCAGCTCCCATGTACCCCCTGCCCCTGTCTTGCATACCCCCAGGGGTATGCATACCATGGGTTGAGAAACACTGGTCCACACCACACCTGTACTTCTTGTTCCTTGATTGGAGTTGTTCTAGGATCAAGTCTTCTCTCTAGTTCTGTGCTTGGCTCTAAGTAAGGCAGTAGAGACAGAAGGTAGGAGGTAGATGAGCTGGAAGCCAGGAACAGGAAATTGAGGGATTACTACTGAAGGACTTCCTGCAGATTTCTGGATAAGTTCCAAATATGCTGCATGGAGGGTGCAGTGGGGATAGGGTGACCATATGTCCCAGTTTAGGTGGGGGAGTTCTAGATTTTGGAGGCCAGTTCTCATTGGCTGGTGAGAATTAAAATGAGTGTCCTGGAAATGCAGGGACACAGGGCCCAGTTTGGTGGGGAGTTGGAATGGCATGGCACACCAGGCAAGTGGGCAGGCAGGCACCACTATCTGGCATGCTACTCCAGCTTGCCCCTGCCTCTGCCTGCAGCAGTGCCACTGACTTGGGAAAGTGGGGAGGGAGGAGGTATGCAGTGTCCCAGATGTCCTGGATTTCCTTATGGTCAGCCTAAGTACAGGGGAGTTTTGAACTCAGCCTCTGAAGGTCAACAGAGATTTTAGGGCTGAAGCCCTAAAATCATGGTTCATGGTTCAAATACTCAGTAAGGTTCCTAACCAGTATTGTAGACCTACATTTAGATTCTCCAAGGAACTGAACATAAAAACTGTTGCTTGTTTCTGCAGACTCTAGGGTCCTTACACATTTGAAAGGGCAGTATGCAAAGAACCAAACATCATATCAATCATGTTACTATATATACCACAAGTCTGAAGTCAGCTGATGGCAACTCAGGCACTGGAAGATCCTAACAAAAGCCCCCCATTCTAATGCTGATACTTCAAGCATTTATGACTGGTGCTCCTACACCATTAGTAGTGGGCTACTGGACTGGGTTGAGAATGCCTGTCTCAGTCATCTGTGAATGTTCTGATCTGTAATGTCACCTGAGCTGTGTGATGGGACTCATAGATTTATATCTGAATGAGGTGCAGCAAGTGCGGGCTGATACAGAAGATTTCTTAGTCTTAAATTTGTCCAGTTGCATAAAAAATATGGCTATCTCTTCAAGTCTATTCTTTGGCTTCTACAATCAAACTCACCTTGTCTGTTTTCATGGCTCTGGATTATTTTGCTTTTACTCTAGTGTAAAGGAAATCAGCAATGGAATACTTTTACTGGGAATGGAGGTCAACAATAAAAAATAAAAACATCCTTCTCTACTCTTGTTTTGAAGAGTAGGTATTTTTCATCTCTAATAGCTCAAAACAATTTGTTGATTTTAACTGGAATGCTCAGTAAATCAGTGTAATTGCACTGTGACAGATGGCCAATAGTTGGAAATTAAAAATAATAAAAAAGTAAGAGTGAAAGTGAAGCACATAAAGGAAATTACTGATAGTAGAACAAAGCCTGTAAAGATCTGAGAGAGGGGGGCAAAATGATGGATACTGCAAAAAATATGTCGATCAAGGTGCTGACCTGTGTCAACCTGTGGCAAATAAGCAGAGCTATTCACTAGTTCCACAATGATAGCTGAGCTAATGGTTCCTAAAATGCAAGTCAAAGATGTGTTTATAGCAATGGCCTTTCCCCTCCTTGCAATTGCTCTTTTCAAACTCTGTATTAAAAATAACAGAGAGGCATGAAAGCACTCTGCAATTCAGGTTACAAGGCTGGAGGATCCAAATCAATTCAACCAAATTGCTTGACCTGTATGAGCTTCCCCCAATAAAGCAAGTGTTTTGAAACGGACATCAACTTTTCAATTTGCAAGACAAATTGCATAGTAACAGTAAACTTATCATACTTCTGATTTCCCAGGCAAGATATTGGTCACACAACACAGTAGTGCCCAAACTTTTGCCCCAAGGGCCAGATGACTGGTTTGGGGTTGGTCTATAGGCCATATCCAGTTTGTAAGCCTGATGTGGCATGTGGGTTGGTCCATAATGTGGCCCCATCCCTGCATACCAGATCAATCTCTGGCTCCACATGCCTGATAGTACCTGTGACCTTGGCTCCATGCACTGAATCAGGCCCTGTGTGAGATTATGCTTGTAGCCTCATCCTTTGTTCGCACTGGGTTTATGACCCAGATACTGTGTTCTGGGCAGACTGGATTGGGCCCCTCGCCATAATGTGATGGAAAAACCCAAATTGAAACAGTGGGGTTCAATTAAAAAAACACTGTTTCGATTTAGGGGGCATAGAAGACTAAACCTCTGTCATACATACCAGTGCCCTATTATAGAACTTCCTGGGCCCCAAGGGTGTGTTTGTTTACCGGACCAGAGGTACGTTTGGGTCTAATTCATAGATTCATAGATTGTAAGGGCTGGAAGGGATCTCTCAAGACCATCTTGTCCAGCCCTGGGGAAGAAAGACAACTGGGGTCAGATGACCGCAGCAAGGTGACTGTCCAGTCTCCTGTTGAAGATTTCCAGGGTAGGCAATTGCGATTACACCACCTCTGGAGGGAGCCTGTTCCACAGTCTGGACACTCTAATTGTGAAGTTTTTTCTAGTGTTAAGCCTGAAATGGTCTTCCAGGGGTTTGCAAACATTACTCCTAGTTTTTCCCAAGGGTGCCCTGATAAACAGTTTTTCACTGAGTCCCTGATGCATTCCCATGAAGTAGCAATAAGCTGCTACCAAGTCCCCCCTCAGCCTTCTCCTCCCTAAGCCAAAGAGTCCCAGGTCCCTTAGCCTCTCCTCGTATGGCTTGCCATGCAAGTCTCTGATCATACAGATGGCTCTTCTCTGGACTCTCTCAAGCTCTACCATGTCCCTGCTGAAGTGTAGCACCCAGAACTGGACGCAGAACTGGGCATTTTTAATCTAAGAGAAAAACTAAGAACAACAACACGGTGTTTGGTCTTATAATATGTTGGGTTGTCTCATACAAGTAGGCCTGACTCACAAACCAAGTATCCACAGTGACAGAGATAATCCAACCATTATCTGTCATACTTTACAATGGATTGTTTCAAGTGGCAACACTTAGGCTGTAAACCCCTTAGCTTTTCAGTTCATTGCCAGGAAAATATTTACATCCTCTCAGACATCTCCCACAGATAACCTCTCTCACTTAATTTCTCCACTGTGAGAAATGTTCTTCCCTGAACAGTTTGAAGAGCAATGTATTATTCCTTATGGGTTTCTTCTTTCAAAATGTAAATTCATCACTGTCTGGAAGGGCTTGGCTCAAGTGCCTCAGACCTTGATTGGCCATTAAACTTATTCAGGTACTAATTCTTGGTAATTTATTTTCTCAAGTGTGAATAGGTGATGGACGCTCAAGTTAATCATTGCCCTACTAAGTGGTCTTAGCCAAAATATGAAACATAAAATTACATTCATATCAAATACCATCATTCATACAGACATGTTATGCAGGCATCATAATGATAAGACCAAATACATCTTGACACTACATATATGTAGAGACTACCATGCCATATCAGTAAACCAAACTCAAGAAAACAAACTTCCCTACCTGAGTGAGTGGGTGCCTGGGTCTCTTGCTTTCCTTATGTAGGGAAGGGGCCCTTTCCTCGGGTAGGTTGTCTCAAGGGAATCCCCAGTGTGGGTGATCACAATCTTGGACCCCACCTGCTTGCAAGTCTGGAGGATGCTTAGAAACTTTTCATAAGCATGCTTTGCACTGCTACCACTGAACCTTTTCACCCTTGATCTTTCCCTTTCTTCCAACCCAGGGTAAAGCCACGATGTGAACGTTTCAAAAAATGGTGCCCAAGCTTCCTAAGGGCAAACACTAGATCAGAGGTTCTCAAAGTTTTTATGCTGCGGCCTGGCAAACTACGGCCCGGAAGTGCCTGCAGCCTGGCAAACCACAGCCCAGCCGTCACAGCCGGCCGTGGCTGTAATTTGTGGCTGGCAGACAGGTAAGGCCACCCCTGGGATGTGGGGTGGGCCAAACCCTGTGCTGCCACGGGCCCTGTAGAAAGAGCCATGGCCTCTCTGCCCAGCTCTGAGGTTTGCTGGTCTGCGGACACTTCTGGCCTGGCAGACAACCATACTGTGGACCAGCAGGCAACCCGCTGTGGCCCAGCACCGGGCTGCGGCCCAGGGATTGAGAACCCCGGCACTAGATCACACCATATCACTCAGTTATAAAGCACGCTTTGGGGCCCCAAACTCACTCCCCTGAGCCCACCCCAGAGCACCTGTTCTTTAAAGGGAGTTGTAGCAGGGCACTGAGGTGCCTACTACTTGTGGATAAGTAAGGAATCCAGCTGCAGGTTGCCAGGGTAACCAGTGGGAGTCAGCTGACCGGGAGGGGCGGGGCCAGGCTCCCATATAACCCCAGGCTGAGGCCAGGCAGGCAGCCTCCTGCTGGCAGCTAAGGGAGAAGGAGCTCTGCCAGAGCAAACAGCGAGGAGAAGCCTGACTGCATGAGCTGCTCCTGATGCTGCTATGGGGTGGAGAATTCCCTGGTAGGAATTGAATGTGGTTTTAGCTGGACAGCTTAGACTTTATGTTATAACCAGGGGCTTGTGGTTTTTTTGTGTTCACTATTTAGACCGGAGGACCGGGTGAGGCTATTAGGGGTTGGAGGAGGCCTCACAGGGACTCCATAGTAGTGTGGGGACCCTGGCACCAGAGAGGGTGCAGCATTTGGGGATGCACTGACCCCAGTCCTGAAAAGGTGAGTGAAGAATTGGAGGCCAGACAAGGCTGAGGCTGCCTGGGCCTGGCAGGAGGTTTGAGACCCCTGAGGGGGAGATCTGGGGCCAGGTATGGCTACAGTGACCTGAGCCCCAGGGCAGCATGAGAAGCCCCAAAGCAAGGGGGGCAGCGATTGAGTGCTGGAGGGCCACAGTTGCAAGAGACGAGCCAGAGCGCCTGTGTGGCACAAGTTACGAGAGGCAAACCAGAGCACTGGTGAGGCACAGGCTCCGAGACAAGCCAGGGCGCCGGTGGGGTGCAGGTTGCGAGAGTGGAACAGACCCGAACAATGTTAGGTACATCCACAAGGCTTGGGCTCTGGGGTAAGGGGAGGAAAGGAGCCGCAGACAGCGCCCCAGGCATTGCGGCAGAAAATGGGCAGCCTCCTGCTTAATTAACATCCTCTAATTAAACAATTAACGAGAAGGCGGGCAGTTGGCCCATAACCGGTGTTGTGGGGTCACTAGTGGACAGACCTCAAAGAAGCATGCCTGTCACAGCAGTACATGCTCAATATTGCAACACAAGAAATGGCCATAGGTATTGGCAGGAGCAGCCACACATCACCCGCAGGCAACAGACTGAGAACTCCAGCACTACGCAGCGCTTATATAAATACGCCAAGTTTGCATCTCTTTTGCAAACAGAGTATAAGAGAAAGTATAGAAAGTTAAAACAAGCTGGAAATGAGTTTCTTCTAGAGTATGTCTACACTGATTTGTAGGGTCAGCCCGGAGGGTTGCTCTAACTAGTCTGAGCCACCCCACCTTGTCTACATTTTCCCTTGAGACCATCACCAAAACTGTCCACATTGTGCTTCCTGGTTCTCAAGCAAAGCCCTTCTAACAAATAGTGTTTCGACTACTTATCTGTCCTTTTCTGTCCTGACTCTAAATATGAGCAGTAGAAACAGGAGTTACTGACTTCTATCTCTTCTGTACTCTAACAGGGAGCTATAGGATTTCTAGTTATGGTCAACTCTAACTAGCAATATAGTTTTTTCCTTTGAGTACATTTTGGGGTTTGATGGCTGAGGGTGTTCCCTGGAATTTGACATTTTCAGTGGAAAATCCAAAACATGAAGAAGAAAGTAGCCAAAGTACAAAGTGGTATCTCAACCTGTGTCTGTTCCTGCTTCAGACCAAAGGAATGGCACCTGAAGCCTGAAACTGTGTTCAACAGCTTTTCCAACCATACAGTTCATCCAAAAAAGTCTCATCTCTCCATTTATCTCCTTTCGCTGTTCATATCTGCCCTTTCCTGACATCAAGCAAGTTGGTAGAGGTTTCTGCTTTCTTACTCTGAATAACTTATTTAATACAATAAAGCTCCAAAACCACAAGAATGTAGTGTTGTGTACTCCAAGCTTCAGGGATAGGAAGGCAATCACATACACTCCAATAAAGGGTCCAGTACATTTGCACTAATTTAATGTTAAAGGAATAAATTATAAATATTTTTCATTAATATTGAGATTTTCCTTGAAAGACATGCACTATTTGCAAAAGCATTTACAGAAATAAGAAATGTTGGTCTGAATTTGTAAACCTGTTTCGTTTCCAGAATATTTTTAAATATGCAGTTGCGCTACACATTCCAAATGCATGGAAAATAAAGTTATCTTATGCTCTGTGTTGTCTGCTTTGCTTTTATTTGTTTTTTACCAGATATTCTTCTGCTTTGCAGACAATCCCCCTCCCCACCCACACTCCCATTGTCTTTCTGTTAAACTCAACTTCATGATGAAACCTTTTGTTACTGCTCCACCATAATACATTACAAGAGACAGTCCTACCTTGAGGCACTTAAATAAGAGACAGACAAAAAGAGGGAGGATAAAGAGAAGCACAGAGAGGGATGCAACTTGCTAAAGGTTACACAGCAGGTCAGTGGCAAACATGGAAATAGAATCATATGGGCCCCTACCCCAAACTCTGTTGATTTTGTTTGGTGCTGTTATTGCCTTGTTCAGTCTGCCCACTTACTAGTTTTGTTTTTTCTTGCTATTTCATTCTGTTACTCTTTGCAGAAAATAGACAGGCATTGTATGCTCTCAACCTACTCTAGCTTCAACCACAATCTAACAGGAACAAGTAACTTACTGTTAAGCAAAAGTGCAAAAATTCTTGTCTACAATAAGCTTAGTAATAAGGCTGCCCTTTGAAGCACAGCAATATGCAGTAAAGATAAATATTTATGTAATGTGACATCCTGCACCCCAGGGGACATAATTAGCTTTAAAATTCACTGATCAAGTGGACACATTGCACTGCCAGTTTTGATTCTGATACAAGTTACTGCATTGTCATTGCATCAAAACTTGACCAGATGCTGACTGTAGATAATTGCATTACAAACTATCTCTGGGAGTATCAGAGAGACAGAAAATTAGGAACAGCCTAGAGAGCTGACTGACATATTGCTGAGACACATTAACAAAGAGTAACTTATTTCTAAATAGATGATGTTGGGCCAGATTCACTGCTGTACCTAGTTTGTGCTGCAGATGGGCTAGCAGGCCAGATAGGCAGTACCCAGGCACAGGCTGTCCACAAGCCAGATCCAATTGATGGTCCTGATCTGGCATGGGGAGGTTTCATCAGGACCCCATCTGGCCCAAGGAGGGTGGCAGGGGGGATCCTGGCTCCAACCTGGCTGCGCAGGGGGCCAGGGGGCATGTCCCAACCCCACAGTGGGGGGAAAGGGGTGTGGCCCAGCCCCAACCTGGCCCCAGAGGGGTCAAGGGGGCTTGATCTGTCCCCATGGGGAGGGGGGGCAGGGGGAGATCAGGCTTGAGTTGGTGTCAACTCACCTTCAGGGGGGTAAGGGGCATAGCCCAGCTCCATTCAGCCTGGCGGGAACATGGCCTGGCCTTATTCAGCATGGGGGCAGGGGAAGGGGTCATGAACTAGCCCCAACCTGCTGTGCAGGGCTCAGGGTTTTGAGATCTGACATCAGGGTGGCCATATTTATTGCCACTGTTCCCCCACCACCAAATTTCCTGAGCCATGGGGAGCCCCATGAGCCAGATATCTATGGCTCCATGGGCCACATTTGGCCCCTGGGCAGGAGGTTAAGCACCCCTGGGCTAGTAGAAAGTAAGACATGGATTGCATCCTGATTTCCAAACAGCTATATACTAGTGCTAGGACACATTCAACCTAGCATCAGTGTCCTAGGAGACCTGTGCCAGCTGAAGGTAGTTGGAGTGAAAGAGCAATCCAGCCAATCTTCCTTTTCCCAGTATGCTCTCTGCTCTCTATGCTGTAGCTGAAAAAAATGGTGGAGTAGGAATTGGCTAAGATAGCTTTGCACCATAGGTTCCAACTTTTATTTTTCCTGAGAGGGCCTAAGATGATGCCTCCCCCACCCCGGTGGCAGAGCTGGAGCAGAGCCAGGCAGAGCCTGGAAGGGGAGGGGGTCAGAAGGATGTTGGCTGCCCACTGCAGGCTCGGGGCTCCCCATCCTGCTGCCCTCCCACTGGAAGTCCTATGCTGGCCACAGCACAATGGTGAGGTGCCCCCTGCTTGCCCAGCAGCACCAGGGCTGACAGTGTGGTTGACACGGGGCTTCCAGGGGGAGGACAGCAGGGTGGAGAGCCTGAGCCCTCAGTGGGAAGCCTGCATCCAGCCCTGCCCCTTGCAAAAGTCGGGGGGGCATATGCCTCCCCAAGGCTCCCCTCCCTGGGAATACATGCAGCAGCAAGGAGCTGCCCCCCCTCCCACCTCGGGACAACCCACCCATGGTACTTCCCGCTCCTGGCCCCAGCCCTGGACCCCATGCACCACCCTGGCTGGGCAGCACCTCTAGGACTAACCCCTGCTCCACTTTCTCCCTCTTCATGGGGGCCTCAATCTGCCCCACCACACCCCTCAACTTACCTGCAGGCAGCTGGAGAGCTGTTCTCCACCACTGCTTGGAGCTGTATTCCTGGCCACATGCATGTGGTGTCCCTTGCATCCCACTCCTTGCAGCCCCTTGCAGACTGGAACTCTGCTAGCCTGCAAGGGGAAACCCATCATTTCCTGTGTTTTTCTGCAATGAACAGAAAACCCAGATCCCTATGCGACACTGGGAATCTGGAACAAATGCTGTCCCGGAGTCATGCAGCTCAGGACCAGGACTTGAAGTTCCTATTTTGGGTGGCCACTCTAACCTCTTCCCAAGGGGGGCCAGGGCCGTTAGGCCCCCACATACTTGGTGCCCGTTGGTCCCCATTACAATTAGGAGCTTTTAGCTGGGGAAACCTGGCTGGTTTTCGGCCCCTGTACACTATCAGACCAGTGAAAAAGAAGCAGATGGTAAAAGAGTCTCTGGCCTTTTGTATTAGAATAGTCTTCTGCTGAAAATAAAAGCATTGTACTTTTCCTGAGAAAGCATTCATAGTGATCTACATGGAGGCCAAAACACATTATTTCAATGGAAGTTAAGTCCTCAGAAACTTGAAATTCACTATATCTGACTTGAAAGCAAAAGGGGTATCATAAGAGAATGGATACCATATGAGAATGACCGTGTTAAAGAGTGCCAGTACTAACTACATTCATGTCACAAAAAGCAAGTACATCAGAGGTGATGATTGACCACAACATTCACCTCCCTGAGAGTTTCCTGAAGAGGCACACAGCACCGTAATAGGAAAGAGATCTCCTCAAATGTTATATGATTTGTAAGTCACTCAGTGATCCCTAGCCCTTATTTTATTCGTTAGCTAAGGGTGATTCAGCCCTTTCAAGATAATCCCTTCTATCAGAGATTTCATATGGCATCCATTTCAAATGGGATCATATTGAAACTTGGTTTTATGAAATCTCAGCCTTGTGAGGAATTTAATTTAAAGGTTTTAAATTACTTAAACTTTTATTTTTAACTTTCAGGTCTGAAGAAACAAAGATTCCTATTTCTCCCAACCTATTTTTTGCTGTGATCTGAAGCAAAATAGCTTAAATTTAATAAGTGAAATGGTATATGTAATACGGACTTTCTTCTGCTGCTAATGAAGCTCATATAAAAACTTCTGTGAATTTTAAATGACTTAGGGCAAATAATTTTAAAAATAAATGGTGCTTATAGATACACACAGACAAATAGATACATACTTATGTGTAAGTTTAACTGAAAAGCTGATTGATCCCTGCATCTGCCCTGGAAACAATTATGATGTGCAACCATGAAGAGGTTTGGTTGACTGCTACAGTTATAAACCAATATATGCACTGTACAGACCTACAGTCCTCAAATGTGCGAAGAGTTAACTGTACAGATGTGCAGCTGTCTGTGACTGATACTTACGTTTTTATGCTCCAGTGATACGAAATTTCAGTTGAACTGTTGATTCAAATGGCAGTCCAAGTTAACAGGTTGTACTAGAAAGAAAGAAATAAAAGACAGCCACGCAGGCTAATGGTAAAGATACTTCAACAGGAGGAAGAGCAAATTTAGTGCAAAACAGTGAATTTCTTTCCCATATATAAGCCTGTGGTAAGTCTCCAAAATATGTGTGTACTGTGATATATGTTGAAATGATCACTGAGGTTGTTAGCTGTTTTATCTTGAAGTCAGGCAGAAGGTAAGACAGGGCAGCACCTATATATGAATGACTATTTTGTGTTCATCTCTGCTCAAAAATTGCTCACAAGTTTCATCTGACTGTACTTCCAGGAGACTGCTTGATTCCTGGTCTATGGTTATCCCACACATACAGCAACACAACTGCATGCTGCAGTTACTCCCAAATCTCTATGTGAAGTCAGTCACAGTAGGGCAAACTCTTCAGAAAGTTAAACAAGAATCCTTCAGTCATTTTAATTATTGTCTTAAAAACTTTAGCATTTGGCTTAAAATGAAACTAGATTAATTGTGGCTGTACCAAAAAAAGCTACTTGGAAAGCATTAACATCTATATTTTTGCCATCCGGTTTTAGGATTTTCTTCACATTCTGTTAAAAATATTTCCTGCATTAAGTATTTTACGCCTGCTTTCACACCCAAAGGGAATATCTATGGTTACTATTAAATTATAACAGAAAATACACACACAGCTTTAGCTGTAACACTCAGAATGCCCTTGTGATATATATTTTGAGAATTTGCATGCAGCTTGTTACTAGAAATTGCTAACTCCATGGAATCTGAGAGACCTGTTTGCTAACCCAATAAACTGTGAGTTATACCCATGTTAGAAATATTATTAAAAATGCATTATCAATAAGTCTTGTTAAAACAGTGCAGCTGTCAGCCCTCCCTGGTGTCTTGTTAAAACAGTGCAGCTGTCAGCCCTCCCTGGTGAGAGAACTGGGAGAGCTACTGAGAGCTCTTTGTCTTAAGGTATCACTC
>NW_017728943.1:51468336-51484468 GCF_001723895.1 Crocodylus porosus | reverse complement strand
AGGAGAGAGGGGATAAAGCCAGCTGGGCAGTTTCCCTCGGGGGCAGCAGAGTGTTTGATCTTTTGTCTCTCTCTCTGACCCTATTTGCAAATATATACCTTTTGTGTTGCTAATAGAGTGTGTCTGTGGCTGAAGGTTTTTTTCGCCTCCCGAGAAACGAACCGCGATTTTTACATCACCCATGAGAAGAGTCATGTATAAACACACAAAGATATTAGTTTTATCTAGCATGCACACACTGGACGGACTTGGGGAAAAATGGGAAAAGAATAAATAACCGCAACAAACAGCATCTCTGTTAATATATTCTAGTAGTGAGCACAAAGGTGTATGGTAGAACTGTCCTTATCTGCTGTACAACCACAAATTGGGGTGCTCTTCCGAAGGGCTCTACTGCCTCTTAAATGTGCTCAGCTTGCACTGCATTTAGCAGGGAAGCACACTAGAATGAGGAGAGTCAGCTTCTCTGGCCTATAAGGCCCTAAAATATTTATAGGTCAAAACCAACCACTTGAATTCCTACTGGAAGGCCTGAGGAAGCCAAGACAGCTCATGGAGCACCAGAATGCTGTGCTTCCAACAAACATTTCTGCTTAATGTGCTATATTCTGCAGTAACTTCAGTTTTTGAGTGGTCCCAAAGGCATAGCCACCCATTTGAGCACAATATAATATCCTCTATAGTTATGCATAGATATAGTAAGTTCAACATATGAAACAAAAGATAATGATACAAGCCACTATACCTTACTATAGAATTGTTGCATTATTTGGATCCAGGTTTTCAGTTTGTTTGATTTCATTAGATAGGACTGCAAATGAAAAACTTAGTATCAGTAAGATTTGAACCAAGGGCTATATTCATCCTACACTCCTTCACCCTTCCCCAAAATTCCAGCATCCGAGTATCTTACACTCACTGCTAATTCAAAGTCCAGGCAGGCTGCTTGATGACTGTGATGCTGCAATCCCTCAATGCTGTGACTTTCATGGGTATCAAAGGTGCTCAACTCTTTGCAGGATGGAGCCAGACATGGCAGCAGTAGAAGCATGAAAAAGAGAAATTTAGCACTGGTGTTTACAAAACCTGGTCAGATAATGGCTTTGTAAATTGTATCCTCTTCATGCTCTAACACCTTTCTCACTTTGTCTCCCTCTACCCATCCTGCACAGAGAGTGCAGGAGCTAAACCTGATTTAATCTGCTTTCCTCTGACAGTGGAGCTTTGGAGTGGACTTTATAGCTATTCAAAGCTCCAGCATCCTTTTTTTGATGCAGTTGATCTGTTTATGTCTCTGAAGTACAGTCTCAAGAAGTGCTGTCAAGGATTTCAGCTGTTCCACGACAGTCTTTGGAATCTACTTTCAGACAATGACAGGCTGGAAAGCTGATACAAGTTAAGACTCAGAATAAAAAAATTACCTAGTCCAGAAGTTCAGCAGTGACGCTTATTTCCACATACCCAAATTTCTCCCTCCAGCCCCATCTCTGTGCCTTGCCCTAGTGCACCTCTCTGCCTTCTGCAGCACCAGGGGTTCTTTTCTCCCTTCCCATGACAGGAATAAAGCTTCAGTGTCTCTTTATGTCACACACATCCTAGGCCTGGGGCAGATCGTGTGAGCTGGGCAGCACATCCATGAAAATCAGCCCCCACCAATGTTCCCTCTAAGGAGCAGTGGTCCGTGAGTGCACCACTTCAGTCCATAGACGCGCTGCTTCAGTCCTGCCCCCCTCTTTCAGCATGGCATGGTCCGCGGGTAAGTGTCCCAAAGTAAGTGTCCAGGTGGGAGCGGGCAGGGTTCGGCCACCACCCTTCCCCATGGTAACTGCTGCCCAGAGCAGCACAGTGGAGTGCTGTGGGGCAGCCATGGGCCGGACACAATCAGTCGATAGAGTGCAGTGCTTTTTCCAGGCATGCACTGCGCTCAGTGCAGGGGCACACCAAGATGAAAGTGTCATTTTGGAGGGGGGGTGGTTTCAATTCTGTAAGCAGCCAAAATGTTTTTAACACTATGACTTCCTATGTAAAATCTCTAGGTTTATTTTGTGAATCATATTTGCACACCCAACAGCGTTAACATTGCATGGCACCTCACAGGACCCTTGAAAGGATCTCAGGAAACCCCCGGGTGCTGGCGCAGCCTGGTTAAGGGTGACTGGTCTACAGACTCCAGAAGTCTGTGCCACATCTAGAAAGATGGTTGGCCATCCATATAAACTGCAGAAATCTTATCTTGGTTATTTTCCAAGGGAACAGCAGGAGTCTGTCAGGACTGCTCTGCTCCCCCGCATCACCTCGGGGAGTGAGGATGCATGTGAAGTCAGGGCTGGGGAGCAGAGCAGTTCCCCGGAGCTGGTGGAGCCCGCCCCAAGCCCAGCCTCTGTCCCTGCCTTGCCTCCCCTCAGGGAGGAGCCACTGCCTGCCCTGAGTGAGGCTCTGCCAGCTGTGGGGAACTGCTCCGCTCCCTGGCCCTGACACCATGTGCCTCCTTGCTCCCCAGGGTGATGCGGGGAAATGGAGCAGTTCTCCAGAGCCAGCAGAATCCACACCAGCCCCCAGCCCCATCTCTGTCCCCGCCCCCGCCTCGCCTCAGGGAGGAGCCGCTACCTGCCCTGCCCTGCATGAGGAGTGAGGAGCTTACCTTCAGTAAGTGCCCCATGCCAGCCCCAGTGCCTCCACCACAACCCGTGCCCGGCCCCTCTCCAGGCGGGTGCATGGCCTTTAAAAGTTTGTGCGCGACTGTGCACATGCACCTTAGAGGGAACACTGGCCCCTACTACCACTCCTGCTCCAGATGCAGCATAATGTAGCCTCAGGTGAAGTGGTGCTGGGCATGTGCCAGTAAGCAGACATGAGAGTGGCACTGGGTGTGCCCAGGCGCATGCAAAGAAGCAGATATATTACATTTTTTCGCATTAGATATACACAGAACACATGGTATTGGGTAGAGCTGCCTTGTTGAGTTGCCAAAGGCATAAGTATGTCCCAGGAAGGCAACTCCAGCAAAATCGTTTTCTCTCCCTTCCCTGGTGTGGCACCACGGAATAGAGCAGTAGATAGGGTCGGAAGGAGAAGGAGAGGGGAACACACCCATTTTCAAGGGACATGAGCCGAAGTAAGACAAAAGCTAGCCAGTACTGGAAGGCCCTTTCTGTTTCCTCTTCCCACCTCCTCTCTTGTGAAAAGCCTTCTGGGTTTTCCTTCCTCCACAATGCATGCTCGTCTCCCTCCAGAGACTTCTTTTGGCTCCTTAGCAGGAAGAGGAGGGTTCTATGTCTTTTGTTCTTACTCTTGTTCATACTCCTACAACAGCTGTTCTTCCCCAGGAGGTGAGGCGGGCAGTTCAGCGATTAGGGTCACTTCCTGGCTTTTTGGCTGAGCTCATGGGTGGCATTTAGCCGCTAGGTTAAGGATGAATTTTTCATCCCTTCTTCCAAAAGAGGGGAGGGACCTGATTTTATTGCATTCAACCCACTTCATGGGCAGATGCTAACGCTGCTTGAGGGATCTGGGTTCAGTTTTCTATTCTGCCTATAACTACCTGACCTTAGCAAGCTCCTTAGCCTCTCTATGCTTCAGTTCCCCATCTATCAAATGGGGGTGACGGCACTACTGTACCTTACTAGGCTGTCTTGAGCATCTGTACATTAAAACATGTGGTGCTCAGGTACTTCTGATGAGCACCATCAAGTCAGACTCTTAGGCAGAAACTTATATAAAAGGCCTGCAAGTGTTCCCATCACAGCAGGCATGACTTCCTTGTCATAACACCATGCAAATTGACAATACTGAGAAATGAAATCTTTGGCTCTGCTGGCTCTCAGCTCCACATTTTAACCATTTCTCCCTCATCCTTCTAAAACTTCCTTCTGTTCTCAGAGAGAATTCAAGCCTTTGTCTCTGCCTGATACAGAAGATGATTGGCTTTGTCACCTTGGGATGAATATAGAAACCAAAGCTACAGCCACATTTCCTTTGGTGTGAATGTAGACCTGTAATTAAAATCCAAGCCAAATCATAGGCCTACCTGTACTGCTCAGATCAAGTGTTACAGTAGCTGCCATCCCCTTCTGCCTCTGCTACAGTTCACTGTGGTATTTCAGTGCCTTCATTAAATCCAGAGCCGATAACTCCAATATCTCAAGTTAGTGAGTTAAAAATGTGCTAGTCACCTCTTAAGTATCTGTTTTGACAGGTCTCAACCACTGCACTACTCTTCATAATGATATATCAGATTTACCCCCTCTTTCAAGCAATAGTTTTAGAGCTCATGAGTGATTTTATTTTATGACAGAGTACTGAATGGCAGCTTAAGCCATATGTATATTTTTATCCCTCAGTAACACATTATATCATGATTTGGTTGGTCATTGATAAACACATGCTGGGTTTTCTTCAGCTTCGTTCCCTACTTGGCAACATCTGTGCCAGTTACTAAATTTAAGCATGTGATTTCAGTCAATAGAAAAAGAGCATATTTCCACAGAATTCTCAAAGCTACTAATATCCACAATGGGCTACTGAATTCTGGGAGTGACATTTTGGATGCCCTCATGTGAGACCAAAAGTCTGAGATACTGGGGACTTGCCGCTGCCTTTGGAGCAAATGGGTGGTAGACAGTCTTCAGCAGCTAGGGCGTTTATACACGTGCTCCAGGAGTGTGTATGTGTGTGTGTGTGTGGGGGGGTGCTTTAATTATAGCAGCTCCAAGAGCCACTTTAAGTAAAGGGCTCATGGCATCTCGTGTGTCAGCGTCCCCATGCTTAAAAATGACAGCAGGGTGCTTTAACTGGAGCTGGGAATATGCAGCCCTGGGGTCGACCCACTCTCAGGTCAGCCAGGGACAGAATAGGTAGCAGGCAGCAAACCCCCCCCCTCCCCCCCCCACGAGGCACCCACTAAGCAACCCCTGCTGGCAAGGGGGAGAGGGGAATGGGAGGGGAGGGAGTTCTGAGAGCAGTGTGTGGGGAGAACCTTATCTGGTTCAGGGGCTCCGGAAAGTCCCTCTCTTTCAAATTCATGGATCTGCTCATGGTCATGGGTTATGCAGTTCCTGTATGGATCATTTGTAAAGTGCTTTTGTAACATATTAATACAGAACAGAGTTAAAGAAAGTTTGAGGGATGCACTGCAGCATCCATTTTCCAGGGGACACATCCTCCTGGTGATGATTATAAGCAATGACAGTTTGCAAGAACAACAGGGCTTTGTCCAAACAGGTAGCATTCTTCAGATATATACCAGTGCAGTATATTTTGAATGCAGTGCTGCAGTATAAAGCACTGCTTTTTATAAAGCTAAGCACAAAATACAGTTGTTTAATTTTTTTAATACTTATTGCCAAAGGCAGTTATGATACAAGTCATCTAAATTTTACAGATCTCTTTACATAAATAGCAAGCACAAGCCTGAAGGCATGTCTAGCTTAGGTACTGGAAGTAGTTTACCCAGAAGAGAGCAGAAAATTAGTTCCCACACTGCTTGACTAAACTGTTTCTGGTACCTAAGGTGGCTTATCTATAGCTAACATGAGTACCTCCACACTACCCTGCCATCTGCATCATTGACATATTCAATTCTAGCTACACAGCTGAGGGCCCATCTCCCAGCTACCAACTCAGTCTCTTTAGTTAGGGGCAATCTTTAAATCATAGCTTCTATCACTACAGAGGGTACCAGTTCTTGCCCATTTTTAGTCTCCCGTGGTTATTCATACCAAAGAGAGCATAACAGTCCCACAGAAGGATCCACAGCACCATGATAGTAAACTTTTGTCCACCCAGGGGTTTCAAAACACTCTGTAGATTCCAAGTTACAGCTATCAGGAGGCCACTAAGTGGTGCATGATTTGGCTAGCATACTACAAGGCACCTTCAGAAAGTGTTGCCAAGAGAACTCAACAGTCACAGGCCAGATGCCTCCTCTTGCTACTAGCTCTGGTGTACAGAAATGGCTAGTAGTATGGCTTCTTCATGTTTAGCAAGGGAGGCAGCCAGAAGGAGGAGTGTTAAAGAGTCTGTTCTGAAGAGACAGGAGTTGACCTGGACCTTCTTCCCAAACCTAAACTGAGACAAGCTCAGTCTAATGCTTTGCTGGTGGCTTATAGAATTTAATTACCTTTCTCTTACGTGGTTTTGCATTTTCTGGTTTCAGACCATACTGGCATATAACTTGCTATAATTCCACCCCTGAGGGCATTATGTGATATTTCTGGGAAGCACTGGAATGCTTGCAAGGCAGCTTGATCTTCTGATATTAAATTAAGGTCTGACTTAGTTTTCAATGGATTTGAGTTTCCACAATACTCACTAAGCCTACGGGAGATGCTCTTGCTCAGTTCTTCTGAAAATCAGCTCCTACGCTTCTTCTTACCTACACAGTTTCTTTACATGCAGGATAGAATGATGGCCAACATCCTAACTGGATGCAACTCCCACTGAAGTCTGGCCTGATTAGGAACCGCAAGCTTTATGACTGACGATTTATTATTTTCCAGTGCCTTGCAGCTCGTCTTTAATATATTTATTTTTAAATATATAAGTATGTGGAGTACATGTAAAAATATTTTAAAAATACATTTTAGTGAAGCTTCCAATTTCCTTCCACACTCTGAATTTCCTGAACTGAATTTCTTACCGGCTGTTCTCTGCATTCTCCTGACATGATGAATTATGCCATTTGGGGACTATAATATATGAAATGCAGACTGTTCAAAAAGGCAATAAAATAATTTTTCTCTCCAAACATTTGCTGCCAAAATTGAAACAAAAATCCTTTAGGTTCTAGCCTGCTTAGAGGCCTGATACTTTGTCACTTCTTTTTCTTATATTTAAAAATTAATGAATGATATTGGTAATCTGCCTTGTAGCAAGATGTCTTCCCTATGATTAATTCCTTCTAGCCCATCTCAGTGGGCCCCCTTTATCTTGCTTTAGTAGTGATGCAATTTTCAGTCTCCCCTGAGACTTTGAATGATAGAAAATGAAGATGTTCTTTGATGTTTTTACGAACTGATTTATCCACTCTTACTAAGCATTTCTCTTATTTGGTATCTCCCTTTAACTGACAAATACATTCCTTTAATTAAATTTTGTCACTACAAGATGACCTTTGCAATGAGCTGTTTGAAAACTGGGATTCATTACATTAGACTGAAATGAATCCGGAACAGAAAAAACACTATTGCTTTGCCATACAACTTTTCTGACAGTCTTATGTTGGTAACTTCTTCTGAAAAAACATTATTTTTTGCTGGTTACTTCAGGAATTGGTTTCAGAGAAACAAGGGAGAAAGGGGCATTATAAAGGCATCTCTACTGGATGAAATTAATCATAATTTCTTTTCTCATTATAAAACTTGAATTCAGGACCTGACATGTAAATTTTAGTCTTTAATTCCCTTAATCCATTTCCTATAAGAATGCATTGAGTCTGATTCTCCACTCCCTTGCCTCCTGTGTAGTCTAGCAATGTGCAAAACAGGCATAAAACCCACCATTTTGAGTGGACAGTACATCGCAACTTAATGCAATATCTTGGCATGTAATGCAATAACTGCACAAGGTACAAAGCCAGTTGGCCTGATTCATTCATTATGGAGCCTCAGATCATGTCAGGCACAGAAGCTCTGCTCACTCAATTTATACTAGCTGAGGATCCAGCCCACTAAAGCCAAAATCTGATGATTTGTGTTGTCATGAGAAAAGGCCCCAGCCCTATCGGCCAAGGTCTTCAATTAACTACACCAGTATGACTTGAAGCCACTTCACATAGCTACTCCTGATTAGCATCAGGGTGAATATAAACAGAATGTGACCTAATTCTATGACTGATAATATAATCATAATCCATTAAAATATCATAGGATTTTTATTAAAAAGCATTAGAAAACAAAAGCAATAGTTGTGAGTCCATAATGAGCATTTCATTTCTCATATTGTATTTAATTGCTTTACATTCCCCTGTTTCAGGAAGATAGGCAGCAGGGCCTCACTGACTTCACTTTCCCCAGTTAAGTCATACTTCACTTCCTGAAGTCAGATGTACAGTCCAGAGTACCCAGGACCATTGGTGTTTTCCCTTTTTCTACATGTATCCTTTCATGCTTGCAGTTCTGTGTTTCTTGGCTACACCAGCCTGCCCACTAGCCCTCTCTTGTTTAAAACAACAACAAAAAAGCAACTTCTAAAATAATTTTATTCCCCATGTAGATATGAGCTCAGGACTGCCTTTTTAAGGAGACAGACATCCTTCTACTGTCCACTGGAGACTAAATGCCATGAAAAATATCCTCTGCTCTTGGCTACACCACCATTGGGCTAAACAAATGCCATTGATTTTGATAGGGCTTTAAGAGGAGGTTAGATGAACACCTTGCTGGGGTCGTTTGACCCCAGTACTCTTTTCTGCCATGGCAAGGAGTTGGACTAGATGATCTGCTCAGGCCCCTTCCAACCCTAGAAACTATGAAACTATGAAACTAGGGCTACTCTGATTGTACACCAGTGTTCCTGAGACCTGAATTCTGTCTCATATGTCTAACTTGAACGCCAATAGGAAGAGTGCCTAGAGAATAAGAACAACAAGAATGGCACTAACAACCTTACTTGGATGTTCCCAGGGAGTGGCACCCTATAGATTCTTAAAGCTACTCCCAAAACTAATGTTTATCTGTATGTGTAGAAAAATACCTGTACACTGAAAGAATAGCAAGGTAGAGATACTGAGGTCTTCTGTGTTTGTATTAACTTAAACTTTCTCTCCATGCTTTCAAAATACCCTCTTTTCAGGCCATCCCTTCAAAAGTCAAATTTCCCATAGACAGAGCTATCCATCTCGACTTCTTGAGTCAACTCAACCATCAATAAACATTTCTCAATTTAGGATCCAGATGAAACATGACAAAAATGAACAATACTCTTCTCTACCACCTAGGTCCTGGATATATATTGTGAACATAATGAAACAGGCAAAGTTGCTATTTCTTATCTTTACTATTCTTATTGTAGTGACTATTTTATTGGAGTAGAGCCTAGTATAGAATTGGATTTTAATTATGTCCCAGCCGCCTGTGGAGGGTTTGGGATTGAGAGTGTGGTCGGGGGTAGAAAGGTAAGAAAGGTTTATTGACTTAACAAAAACATGACTACATGTAGTAACAAGACAAACAATGACAGACAAAAGCAATTCATGTCGACAGCTTATTGGCAGCCCCCTCTGATGCCTGATACACAGCAAGTTTCTCTTTCCACAAAGTTCAGCGAAGTCAGGCATCCCTGATCAGAGCTGTCCGAGGGGTACCAGGAAAGACCCTGGAATATAGTTGTTGGGCTCCTCGAGGTCCACAGGCCCACTGATCCAGACAACAGCTAACTAATCCTTTTCACAGAGCTGCATCTTCCTTCTGAATGGTTTCCAAATATTCCAGCTAATTTATAGCTTTTGAAGGACACTGATAACATACGAGCACTTAGATTCCTTTTACTTCAACTGTCCTTAGACTGACCAATAGCAGTACAAGCCTTGCATTCCTTTGATAAGGTAATTTTAACTGCACCACAGAGCCTTACTACTTCTAGGCTTTGCTAAACTTACTAGATTTTACTTTATACAAGGCCTTACTACATCTTAAACTTTAATTAGGCTTTTAGCAACAACACATAGCTTAATATTTAAACAAATACAGAAAAACACTTGGTCTAATCTTCATAGAGCCTTCATCAAGCACCTTTATCACACAGGCATACCTTTCAGCTGTCACACTCTACTCCTTGCTTGCTGAAGCACTATGATAGCTACAATTGAGATGCTAAAGCCACATGCGCTACATCAGGAAATGGGGAGGGATCTATAAATTTAACAGATTTACAACAATGGTTGAAACACCATTTAGTAGTTGCCACTAGGGCAATGCAGAATACTGTGTTGCTTAAGATGGTTAGCCACATAGCTGAGGTGACACGAATAGTACAGATTCACCCACCCTCTCAAGCAAGGAGAGCCAACTGAGTGCCTTGCCGAGCCTTTGCCTCAAGGCTTTGCAGCTTATTTTTCATTTTATTCCAGTTTTCTAACCATGGCATGTCTACATCTGATACCCATGAAGTGGGCATCGTAAAGTTGAGAGATATATCGTGAAAGTTCAGAGGAAATTTCTGGCTATTTTAGGGCAATAGTACTGTTACTTAATTGCAGTAGAGCAACGGCTCCACTTTTAGCTACTAAGTAACATGAATTGCACAAAGTCCAGCTGGTACCATTTTCATGCAGCAAACAACCTGGTCTTTTCCAACAAACACGTTGCTCTATTGTTACATATGACACATTAGGTAACTCAGGGTGTTAGGTGGGCTGAGAGGCCAGCCTCTCTATAGGGTCCCTAATCCAACCAAGGTGCTACTAATTTGAACTAAGGGGGGCTATGCTACATACCGAGGGCCATCAGGGGTAACTATTTCCCATATGGGGCAATGCAGATTCCAGTCCTAAAGGCATCCTCCTCCTAGCCTTGTGTTTACCAAATAAGCAGTGGTTCTGTTTCCCTCTTTTACCCCCTGCACTAGGAATGAGCATTTTCCTTTATCACAGCCTTCCCAGGTGGTAATCCAGGTACTTTGATAGGGATATCTTTCTTTAAATGTTGCAGTCATGCCATGATGCTCTAAGCCAGGGGGGCATTCTCTATTTTTTATGTTGTTTATTACCTGGGAAAAATGCATATTCAATGATAACTGAACTTGCGCACAAGCAGTACTCCAAGTTTGATTTTTGTCTGCTTTAAAAGCAGTGTCCATCATGACCTGGGCAAGATGGGCTGTCTCTAATCCTACATCAGTTAGCAAGTCATCAGTGTGCTCTAACGTTTTTACTTCGAGCATGTCTCCCCTAGTGAGCAGCCCTACCGCCTGTCAGAGATTGGGTACTCCTTCAGTGTTTTTCTGGGATTTATCCAAGTTCCATACATTCATTGCTGAGTTAAGTCCATCCCAAAGATAACCTGGAGTATCTCTTTGTCTGCGGGACTTAAGTGCACTTATGGAACGGAAAATGACTGGCCATTCCCATCTAAGCAACCCTTCAGCTACCCGGGCTCCTGTTGAACAGTTTGGAAAAGTAGCTCAGACATACCATTGTTCTGGTCTGAACAATACTTGGGAGGTGAACAACGAAGCATTTAGGAGGGTTGGGATTTTAACTTGTGACCCCCACCAGGGTGTGGAGTTATATGCGGGTGGTGTTGGGGCCTCCCATAGAGGAATGACCAAAGATAGTAGTAAACACCCCATTTTCTCACAGATCACATTTATCCTTCCTTCTTTGGGAGCCTGTAACCAAGCTTTACCTCCCAGAGAGCAAAAGAGCTCCCACTGTCGCTCATGGAGACGATGCTGTATTGGGTTAATGAAATAGCATTGTCCTGGCAGAATCATAGCACTGATTTGCTTTAGGAACCCCACTGGTATAAAAGGATGAGGATAAAAGGTGGAGACTTGCAGATACAGCCTCCTTCTGGTTGTATTAAAGTGGGTACCATTCCACCATGCCTCTGTATAGGTATGATTCACAAACCATGTAATAACTTTGTTCTAACCTGTAATGCACTCTCCCACATTGTGGGCCTCACACCATCGCTGGAGCATGTTGTTAGCTATAGGGATGGGAGGGGGCAGATTCTACCATAAACACAGTGGCTCAAGAGGCTGAACAGATGCAGAATGCACTACTGGGAACACAAACTCAGGGGTGTTGAGCTCAACAGGGTTCCCCTCAGGACGTATGTAACAACAAATTCCCAAATGAGCAGAACTATAACAATCACCTCCCCTCCCACAGTCAGCCATTCCAGCCTTCAGGTAGGGAATGAACCCAAGATAATAACTAGTGCCACAGGTGCACTGACAGTTACCAACTTGCCAGTCAAGTATCCTGTTTCTTCTACTCAGAGACCAGGACTTCACTTGCTCCAGGGTGGCAGGTTTCTTCCAGTATGGATACTGCAGCTGGACCACCTGAAGGCCACCTGAATGTGTTTCCAGGACATGTTCTTCAGGATCAGGCCACTCCTTGAGGTCTTCAGGAGCAAGTTCATTAATATCTGGGTAATAAGAAGGATAGTAGACATGCCCTACCCAGGAAACACAATAAGGCATTAATAAAAAGAGTACATTCATAACAGTTCACCACTTCATGGTGCCAGTCGATTCAGACTGGTGACAGAGCAGGACTTGTCTTCAGTGGCAGGCTCAATTAGGAATGGTTATGGCTGCTCTTGTGGACAGATCCAATCTGTAGGAACAAGACAACAAGGAGCTTGGCTCCCATTAGGTGAATTTGACTTAAATACCCACCATGTATTACGCATACCTTTGGCTAATAGTGTCCCCTCCCATTTATCTCCTTGAGGATGCTTCAATACTACCTGATCTGCCTGGAGCTTTCCTGGGTCACCATCCCTAGGTCACTCTAGTGCCGGCTCACGGGGACCACCCAATCCAAAGGCCTGTTGCATGGGTCTACCTCCCAGATGGGGTCGGTTATTGGTCCAATTGATAGCTTGATCCAGGTGTAAGTCCCAGTCTTTAAGAGCTGGGCCAGTGGCCAACCGCAAAGTGCATTTGAGGATGCCATTGGCTCACTCTACCAATCCATTAGACTGTGGATGGTATGGGATGTGATATGTCCATAACATGCTAAGTTTCACAGTCTAGTCATACACAAGATGGTCGTGGAAGTGAGGGCCATTATCGCTCTGTAGTTCTATAGGTGGTGGATACACAGCTAGCAACGTTTCCAGTGCTGTACAAGTGTCTTGGGCTATAGCTCTCGCTGAGGCATGGGCAAATGTTATTCTTGTGACAACTGCTACAGCTACAAACACTACTGTTGCTTTCGGGAAGTCCGAGGGAGGGGGCCTATGAAATCACATTGCCATACCTGCCATGCTACTTTTCCTTCATGTAATGAAAATGGGACACTCAGGCAGGGTTTAAGAATCATGAAAATGCCTAGAACTTTGTCATTTCTTGCCTGATTCAGATGAAACCCACAGGGGTAGTAGCCCCTTCTGAGGGCATGAAGCCTGCCAAGTTTCAAGGAGATAGGTGCAGAGGGGAAACTGCACCTCAAGGTGTTGACAAGCAAAACTCCTCTCACTTGCCAGCAGCAGCAGCAGCCTCAAGTCATCTGGCCTACAGATCTGGGGGTCTGCACCCCCAGGAAGTCTGTGGGGCTGTGCTGGACTCCTCCTGGGGGTGTAGGCACCCAATCTGCCTGCCGGATGACAGGAGGCTGGTTCTGCCACCTGGGGCTAATGGCAGTACCAATCTTCCTGGTGCTGGGTGCTGTCTGCATCCAATGCTAGTCCCAGGCAGCAGCAGCAGCCGCCTGTCATCCAGCAAGCAGATCAGGGGCCCATACCCCTGGGAGGAGTCTGGCACAGCCCCACAGCCTTCCTGGGGGTGCAGACAGGCCCCCAATCTGTCTGCTGGGTGACAGGAGGTTGTTACCGCCAGCTGAGAGCAGCACTGGGCATAGCCTGTGCTGAGCTCTGGGAAGACTGGTACTGCCGCTGGCCCCAGCTGGCAGCAACAGCATGCTGTCAACTAGCTTGCTGAGCTGGGGGCCCGCACCCCTGGAAGGGCTGGGGGGCTGTACTAGAATCCTCCCGGGGAGCGCAGCCCCCAGATCTGTGCTGGATGACAAGAAGCTGCTGCTGTCGGCTGGGACTGGAGCTGAAGCCAAGTAAGCCCTTGTTACTTGGCTGAAGCCCTTGTTTTGTTTCAAAGCTGTTTCGAACGTTTTTGTTTCTTTTTGATTTTGCTGTTTTGAGCTCAAAATGTACTGAAACAGCTTCAGAACAAAACACCTAGTGAAATTTTGCACAGCCTTATTATACAGCCATGCTGTGATACACATGTGCTTTTAAAGTGGCTGATTGTGCGTAAAATTAACACTCATAATGAGGTATTATATGAAGGCACACTGCTTCAGAGTGCCTTAGGGAACCTGTGTTCCCTAGAGTTAATTTTTTGCATGCTGGGGGCTGGGCTAATGCATCCCAGCTTTGCCCCTGCGGGGGGAGAGGGGAGGGTCAGGCAGATGTGAGCAGTACCAAGATGCCAGCTGGGCTTTGCCTGGTCTAAACTGGGGGTAGGAGTGGATCAGAGCCCCCCCACCTCACACCCACCCCCCAGGTATCCCAGCTGGGGTACAGTGGGGACCCAGGCCAGGCCTACGAGGTAAGGGGGCTCCGATCCACCACCCACTCCAGCTCAAGCCAGTCAATGTTCAGCCAGCAACTTAGTGCTGCTCGCTTTCCCCTCCCCCCTCTGTTAACAGCCCCAGAGCCGGGGGGGGGAGGGGAAGGGGTTGGGGAGAGGGGCGATTTGGCAGCCTCGATGAAAGCACCCAGAAACGGCGATTTGGCAGCCTCCTTGCATTTCCATAGTCTCCTACAGCATAATCTGAAGAAAATTTTATTCAGATAATAAAACAATTCAGAATGTCCTTTTATGTCCTTTTCTAAGGCATCTGTGGGATGCTGAAGCTTATCATAAAACTAGCTCTTCACTTTTTCTGAATATCACATTTTTTCTCAGCTAAAAATAACTGGCCTGTGGCCAGCATCCTAAAGAGCTACTGGTATGATAAATTGCAGTCAGAGATATTTTAGGAAAACTGCAGCATGTTCTTGTAAGCAATATATTGCCATCTGCATTCCTGCGCATGTTTGGGCATCCCATGAACACCAAGAGGAAGAAAACAAAGAGGGGGTTGATGTATTAGTTTAAGAATTATGTTCTTGGAAACACTGAAAAACAACAGATATTATAAGGACATTACAGAGATGTCCTTTACAGAACAAATGACTAAATCTGTGGATTTACATGACCTTTAGTGTTTAAAAAAAGGGTAAATGCCAAAAAAAAAAATAAGCCTACCTCTTGAAATGTTCTGCAGTAGATACAACTTCTTTAAGGGCTTGCTAGTGAGACTAGTCCTTTAAGATTAATTCTATTTTTGGAAGCTAAGGAGAGGAAATAAACTGAATGTATTTGGCATGTGCCATTTTATTTCCCTTTTTCATCCATTTGGCAGAGCAGCACAAGTGGATAAAGCACCATTAAGCTATCTTTTTAAATAGTGCCACTGAAGAGTTTTGGGAGATATACTTTTGTTTTATCTGTGAGGCACAAAATTGGCTTAAGTACAACACACAGCAAATACAAAGGCACACCAGGTAGCTGCTCTGAATATCAATTTTGCCTGCCCTGAAAATTCTGTTGCAGGATATTTGCAAATGCAAAATCTGTAACAAGGCTGTATGTGGTATCCTTTTGACTTGATAAAATGGTTAGTTTGTATTTAATAAACACTATCCCTCCCAGAAGAAAAAAAAATTGAAGAAAATATAATGTCTTTTGGCACAGCTTATAGTTATGCTTTTTTTGTATCCGGAGACTGTCAGCTGCATCTCTCCCCTGCTTACTTTGTGTAGAGTGCTCTTTTTCACTCAGTCATGAGTAAATAATGCTTTTGTTTCAGTTTATTTTGAAACGAATGCTTTTGCTTCAGTTTGCTCCCTAATGCTGCGATAACATAGTTTGCAAAGAGCTCACATTTTGGGGCTGTTCAGATTTCAAATCTTGGCCCAACTCTATGAAGGGTTTCTAAGCCCCCAGGCTGTAACAGCCACAAAGGATCAACTACTTCCTCGCTGCAGGTAAGAAGCTAATGAGCAAGAGCTGGGATAAAAGACTGCAAGCCAATGCAGGGTGAGATGGCTGCTAGTTACTTCAAGAAGTCTGCTGGGTGGCAACTGCATATAGAATGGCCTGCCTGAGAAGTAGAATAAGTAGCCTGGGAAACAGTTAAGGACAATTCCTTATACCTTTAAAGCCCATATTTGCAGCCCCTTGGGAGGTTAAGATCTCCTGTGGAGAACAATGGAGTGAGGGCTTAAAGAACTCTTGTGCCACTAATGTTTCTCTAGACTAGTGGTCTCCAAACTTTTTTGATTGCGCTGGTGAGGAGTTCGTGACCCCTTGTGGAGCTATTCCCAAAGACACAGAGTCGCTGTCTGTCTCAAAATTTATTCAGCATGCTGGGCACCCTGAGTGAACTCAGAGGCCC
>NW_017728943.1:51459170-51468236 GCF_001723895.1 Crocodylus porosus | reverse complement strand
ATTTTATAGTTTACAGACAAGATGCATGCACAGGTGGGAATTTTCCACTGTGAAAGAAAACAAGATATCAGGTCAGTTTGAGAGACCCTTAATTGGTTCAAACTGGTTTTTTGCTATGTGCTTGTTTTTGAAACGCTAACTAATCCTTGATTGCTTCAGGCTTTAAGATAACTAAGTTTTAGTCATTCCAGAGTCTTATCAGGCTGTGTTTGTGAAATGCTGAGTCTTGCTTTGTAGTTGATTTCTACAGTATTATCTATGATCTTGTTAGAAAATTTCTACAGCGCACCCCTATCAGTAAAAATTTTTTTAGCACCTACCCCCAATGTATGTATATTTATATAAATATACATCTAAATAAAAGTTCTAATATTTTCTTCCTGCACTCCGATGGATCCTCTTGTGTGCACCCCACTTTGGAGACCACTGGTCTAGACAGAGGCTGAAGGGTAGCTTATGGCTGGCAGAATAACCTTCTGAATTGCAGTACAAGTGATAAACCTCAGTTCAGCTTCCCTTCCCCTTGGCACACGTACGGAGGGGAGGGTTTGAGTTGCTTGCCTGGGAAGCAGTCTCTGTGGCAGGAGTGGGCTCTATCCCCAGACTCCTAGGCCTAAATTAAGCCCCAGTTTGATCTGGAAATTCTAGAACCTGTTTGAAAAACTGTTCTAACAACTACAAATAGGCCAGGAAATTCTGTGCTCCAAGCAGAAGGCTTCTAACCTCCTTTAGAAACCTTATAACGGTGATAACTTAAAAACGGTGTCTTTACTAGAGCTACTGGAATAAGACGGTGCAAATACTTAAAGTATAACCTGTTTTGTAGTTACAATATGAGCAAAGCAGCCGTTCCTTTTGGTCACATTCTGGGGCTATGAAAGTAACTGGTTCACAATGAGCCCTGATAACAATGTTCTGCTAGCAACAAATCCCAGGGCCTCTATGCCCACATCATTGGCCACCTGCAATCTGGTTCTCCCTCCACCATCATGTCCAGAGCTCTGGTTTCCCCACTTTGTGTTCTTCTTCCTTTTGTGGGTGTGCTTCCTCCCCTGTGCTGGAGGGATTAAAAAACCTTTGGCTGACTGGCTTGCAAACTGAAAGATTGGTAACAGAGCCTAGAAATGAACCAGCAGATCTGTGACATAAGAAACCAAATAAGGGTACTAGCACACTTTTGAAGGGGATCTGAAAAAGACAATAAATGATGATCTCCAATTACTTGCTTCAAAAGGTTTTGGAAATTTTGGATTCAAACTTTGGATTGAAATGATCATTTAATACAGATGAATGGATTTTGGTGAGCATTTGGAGAAACTCAAGGCAAAGAGGGCTGGAGACCAATCTCAGGATTGAGGAGACTAATCCTGGAAAGGAGATACTGCAGAAAGCATTGTGTGACTGGCAGTCTCATGGCAGTATTCTTCTGCCTGCCCTCCCAAATTGGCTGATCTGCACCTCTGTATTTTTCCCCTTTACCTCAGAGAACAAAAGAAAAGAGCAATCCTTAATCTGCATGCTATAATGATAGTCTTGGTGCATGTGGAGGACCCCCCCCTTACATAGGAAATGCAGTCTCTGGTGCCTTAGGGGAGAATGCAGCTGTAGCTGATGAGGTACCTGTGTAACAAGCATTAAAAATACAGGAGTCATGTTTGAGTGGTTACTTTAATAGGTTTCACTACAGAAATGTGATCTCCCCCATTGCATATATGAAATGCCCAAGTTGAAACTTTTTTAAAAACGTTAGCAGACACACCCAACCTTGTAATATGCCTGGCACTTTAACTAACAATACACTGTCTTGATCTTATGTTTTCAAGATATGAATGATGCAAAAAAACCCAGTCTTTTTACTTTTTGTCATAAACCACAAATAGCCTGAATAGAGATTAACAAACAGTTTGGATCTTTAGAGCACTGGAGCTGGGGGAAATATTTCTTCAGAAGATAACTTTTCTGAAAATATGATAACCAGCCAGAGAGCACTTGTAGGCATCTGCATTTGTATACAAACTATGTCTTTTACAAAGTCCCATTCCATTTGATTTTGCTTAAATTGTCTTTTGCCGCTACATTTTTATAGGAAGAAGAATGAAACAAAAAATTCTTCTTATAGTCAAAAGAATAACAGTATGCAATATGATTCATAGCTTATCGGAATTTGCCTTGCCACGATTGATTTGCAATTTAAACTAGAGTCAGTGTAGTCCCATGTGACAAATGAGGTAGACTTCTGGATAAATTAGTTAGGTAAATCAAAGCAAATACAGCACTGTTCTTCAATCTAGCCAGGCTGTATTCTATGACCCAGTCTCTGCAACTGGCTCCTGCACCTGGGTATGCCTATGAGAACCAGCAGCAGTCCTGCAGAATGTACAGCATCTCTGTGCTTCTTGATAAACCTTAATGCTGTAACACAGATCAATAAAAACAAAATTTTGATGCAAATAATCAAAAGCTTGTGGGGGTGATGGGAGTATAAGAGGGTGTGGGTGTTAAAATCAGGATCTATTAGTCCATGATGCATCATGCTGCCCTTGTGTTCTGTCCAGACACCAAGTGGAGTTCAAATCTAAATCAACCAAACTTTGAGGAGCAAAATTTAGTTCTAGAGATCTGTAGAGAATCCAAAACTGTCCCCAAGAAGCAATCTACACCACTTCTGGTTTTTGACATGTTGTAGTAAGGCAGCCCCCTAGACTGGCTAATTAGATCAGCTGAGGGGCCAAGCTGATTAGTGAGAGTTGAGGGCTATGAAAGGGAGGTTAGGATGTTGCATCTTCTGAGACAAGAATGAAGGACCTTGCCTAGTGCTGATCTGGAACCAATTTTTTAACTTTGGGACAAAAGTCCCACTTTAAGAAATACCAGATAACAACCCTACCCTGAAATTCAAGTTGTTTGGTTCATACAGATCCCTAGATTAGAGGCACTGCTAGACTTGTGGTTGTTCAAAATCCAGGTCCAACCTGTGTATTCTAGACTCTTCTCCAATTTAAATGGAGTCACCAGGATATGCATTTACTTCATGTTGAAAGTTACAAAAAAACTCACAGGAAGTCTTCTGTATAAAATAAAAAACCATCAGATGGTCAGACACTTGTGAATCTGTCATTGGAAGAGCAGTCTTCCATAGGGATCCATCTTACAGTAGATGAACAGCCAAACTGCCCGTTAAATGCTTAGCTACTTAACAATATCCACTCCATTGTATATTCCCTTGGCTGTGATAAAAGTTGATGTAATGGGAAATGAGTGTGAAAAAAAATGTATGCGTCTACAACAAAATCAGAACCTCCCATATCTTTGCTGTAAAAAACAAATACAATCTTAATGGTGTGAAAAGCTTTGGTTATATGTTTCTCATTTTTGGTCAAATCCTCAGCAGGAGTAAACTGGGATAGCCCCATGAAGGCAATGGAGGGAGGCCATGGACTTGTACTTCTTAAGCACAGTTTAGTTCTGCACATAAACTGTATGTTTTAGCCTGGTATTTTGGTCAACAAAGCTACTTAATTTGAATCAGGAACTGCTTAGGATTCCATGCACGGCAGGAGAAGTTGAAAGGATTTTTCTTTTTCCTCTAAAATTCATGTTCTAAGCAAGAATTAGATTGGGAATCTGCAGGTGAGGAGGAGGGGCAAACAAAGATATATTTCCATTTTAAATACATTCTGTTTTTCTTGATAAGCAGCTGGGTCAGGAGTATCTAGGTCTGCCACTTCTAAATGTCAATTTCAGTCACATCAGTGCAGGGAGAGGAAAAGTGTACAATAGTCAAACTCTGCAGGCTTGCTAAATAAATCTTTCTTCTTAAAGAGGTTGTTTTTGGAGAGAGACATCTCCTATACACTGTGATGTTCAATTTTAATATTGCCCCATGAAAGAAAAAATAAAAATTATCTTCCTGATGTTCACTTAGACTAAGTGCTTGCTGAATAACAGTATGTTTTGTCTTCAATCAAAGCAAACATCTTCTTTGTCTGTGTAACATGTAGAAGTACAGTCCAAGTTTAGCAAAAGCCTTGCATGTTGCTATTCAAGAGGTCACTGTACAAATCTTTCCAGAGCTACATTATGCATGGGTGGATGCTGAAATTTCTCTTTACAACATGTGAAACATTTTTTCTCTTGATTCCTTCCCCCTGGAGAAGTAAACCAACATATCCTACCAGGTTTGGGTTTGGTAAAAGGGCTACTGGTTAACTAGATAGCTCATAGGCCTGACTGTAGCCTAAATCTGACTTTCAAAGTCCATTTGTATCAATAAAAACCCCCAGGTGAGCTAACTGGCATGGATGGATCATACAAATAACACTAACCTCTTCTAGATTGTTAGCAGCAACATCCATTAAACATCACGTAATGTTACACTATCAGAGGATATGGACCCACTACAGTTGTAGTGCTACAAATGCCCACATAGATGATGTTTTGAGGGGAAGCTTATAGTACTTCTACCTGTGCTGTACCTGATGTTGGGGTTCAGTTGTTTCTGTCATTCTGTTACCTGACCACCACCACCAAGACTTTATGAAAACCCTTTTTGATAGCAACTACTACCACTTTGCCTCCAAGGGTGTGTCCAGATGAGCATGCATGTGCCTGTTGCAGCATCTCAAACCCCTTTGAGACATTGCAAGAGGCATGTGTGGGAACAAAAAAACATTCCCCACACCGCAAATTTGCAGTTTCCAGACTCTTGCTTGTTCTCCTGCTCATCTGCAGCCTCCGGAGGCTGGAGATAATCAGGAAAATGGGCAGGGGGCCAGCAGGGGAGAGAGCTAGGGGAGGCAGCTGTAGCCCCTGGTGGAGGGGGCTGGGACCCTGAAGGCAAGGCTGTCCATGTGCTGTGTGCAGGGTGCTCTGCTCTGCTCTGCAGGGAGCAGAGGACCCACCCCTCCTAAGTAGCCCCCACACCTACCCATACACTGACCCACATCACCTAACATCCCTCCACACCCACCCACATTCCCCCACCCACCGCACTCCTGCAAACCCTGCATCCTCCTATCACACACCTACCATATGATAAGGAAAGCAAAAGCAAACATTAAAACATACACATATTTAGGATTTATTTTATTATGATGCTAGAGACACTGGTAGGATTCCAAGTTGCTTTAACATCATAAATATAGCAATAAAACTGCCCATTTTATCAATCCCCCCTCTTTTGTTCTAATTGTAGAAGAATGTGGATTTGGGGATATTTGAAAAAGTGAATTTGGGATGCTGCTTCAGCAGTCTAGCTGACACAAGGAGCTAGTATCCCCAGATACCAAGAGGCTGAGCCTCAGAAGCTCCTGTCTATTTGTAATACTCATACCATGTGCGCTAAGGCCCACCTGGCTAACTAGTAACCAGAGGTGGAGCTAATGGATGAATGATACAACAAAACTCTTGGGACAACAAAGGCAAAAAACAGGACAGGAATTATGTAAGGGTGAAAGGGTCAAAATGTGAAAATAAGTGTGCCTGAGGGGACACCGAGCAGAGATCCCCAGACCATACCCACCGGTCCTCAAAGGCATCCAAGGATCCGGTGGACACTGCCCACTGGTGCTCTGCTCAGAAATGTGCACGGACAAGTGAGAGAAATGCGGCTCCATAGTCCCCAGGCACCTTCCCAGCCAGATCCTCCTTCCTGGTCATGTACTGACCCCAGTTGGCCAGGGCCAGGAGGAGGTTAACCAGGAGGTCCTGGGACTTGGTGGGGCCATGGATGGGGTGCCCAAAAATAAAAAGGTGGGGGAGTGAAGTTCAACCAGAACCTCAGGAGGAGGTTCTGGAGGTGGAGGGACTGCAGCCTGGTGTACTCGAGTGTCATGTGCACCAGCATCTCCCTCTGCCCACAGAAGAGGCAGGAGACTCGGCTGCCTGTGAAGCTTGTCACATACATGCCCATGGGTACAGCTTCATGGAGGAACCACCAGCTGAGGTCCCCAGTGGCTCGTGGGATGAGGGTGGAGTACAGGCTCAGCCACTGAGGTGCCCCAGCTATGCCCTCTCCAAGCAGGTCCTGCCACTTGGTGTGTAGGCAGAACACAAGGGCCGCATGATGCATCATGTGGTGTATGACCATGTAGATGTGGCAGTGATGGACAATGGAAAAGCGGACCAGTTTGGTGTCCTCCAGGTAGCTCAGGTGGTGGAGCAGGGAATGCCATGAGGCTTGGCGACGCACCAGCCCCACGACAAATTCCGTTGGGCTGGAGGACGTGGGGGGAGGTCAGGGACTGCCACCATGCAGGACCCGGTCAACAAAGGCAAGGACATCAGCAGGTAGGGCAGATTTCACCTCCTGGACCAGACGGTAGGTTGCATATGTCAAGGGTAGACCCATGCATTGGGCCAGCACAGCAGGATCCACCCACTCCTGCCTATCATAGTCCAGAAGGTCTCTGATACAGGTGACATCAGCCAGGGTCAACCTCTGTTGCAACCGGGGTGCCTATGCTTTCAACACCTCCAGCTGGGGGTTCCAGAGGAGGGGCTCAACAAGCAGGTCGGCACCCTGAGTGTCGCAGGGGACCTGGAGGCAGATACCAGCCTCCAGGCCTGGAGGAGGTCCTGGTAGAAATCTGGCAGCCCTCGCAGGTCCTGCAGGGAGAAGGCCCACAGGCTGAGGAGCTTCCAGTCGTAGTGGAGCCCCCAGAAGTGGTGGAGGAAGGTGCGCCCCAGGTGGCCCCATGCCACCTGGCTACCAACACCATAAAGCGGTTGCTAAAGGGACTGAAAGGTCCCATCAGGACCTGGCTGCACAAGCAAACCAGGCCCTTGTCTCCCTCCTGCAAGGGGAGGCTCAGGACCTCTGCAGCAACCCAGTGCTGTCCTGGCCAGAAAAACTCCAGTGTCCATTTCTGGAGCCCCACAAGGACCTTGGAGAGCACAGGCAGAGTGCCTAAGTGGTGCCAGAGCATGGACAGGACAAGCTGGTTCAGCACCAGCACTTTCCCACGCAGGGAGAGACACCCCAGGAGTCCTGCCCATGCCCACAGCCACTTCACCACTCTTGCCTCTAGCTAGTGCCAGTTCTCTGGTGGGGAGGGGTTCATGAAGGACATGTAGACCCCTAAATAGAGCGAGCCCAAGCTCCACAGGATCCCGCAGAGCACAGGTGGGTGTGAGCCTACCTGCCACCCATCACCCACCATCAGACCAACGCTCACGACCCAGTTAACCCAGGCAGAGGAGGCTGCCAAGTACCTCCATCTGCACCAGGTTGCCTGAGTCCTGGACCACGAGGAGTGCTTCATCAGCATATGCTCACAGGACCAGCTGCACTGCCAGCTCCCAGAGTATCAACCCCACCAACTGCCTCTGCAGGAGAATGAGGAAGGGCTCCAGGGCCAAGGCATACAGCTATCATGACAGCAGGCAGCCTTGAAGCACCCCTCTCCTGAAAGGGGTGGGCTCTGTCAGAGTCCAGTTGAACCTCACCAAGCACTCTGCAGAGGCGTACAGCACCTGGAGAGCCTGCATGAAGCAGGGCCTAAAGCCAAAGGCCCTCAGCATCCCTGTGAGGTATCTGTGATCCACCCTGTCAAATGCCTTCTCCTGGTCCAGAGATAGGAGGATGAAAGACAGGCCCTCTCAGAGCACTACCTCCAGGAGGTCCCAAACTAGGTACCTGGTGTCATCAGAAAGGCTTTGGCTCGCTCTTTGGCAAGAGAGGCAGCGAGCTGCTGGGAAGAGATGGCCTTCACCTCTCTCCCTTGGGGAGGAGGCTCTTCTCAGCCAGACTGGCTGACCTTTTCCACCAGGCTTTAAATTAAGTGTGTTGTGGGATGGGGGGACTACCACCACTGATGGCCCGCTGAGCAACCCTTGCAAAGCCAGCAGACCAAGGCACTTAAGGGAGCCCAGCCCTGGTACAATCTGTGGGCAAGGCAAGAGCCCCCAAGGGGACACTTGCCTGCCTGTACACAAATGCCAGGAGCTTTGAGAATAAGCAGGAGGAGCTGCTCCTCCTCCTCAATGCAAATAATTATGATGTCATAGGGATAATGGAGACCTAGTGGGACTCTACTCATGACTGGACCTTGGGTATAGATGGCTATACCCTGTACAGGAGGGATCATGTAGATAAAAGGGGTGGATGTGTAGTTCTCTATGTTAGGAAAGCTACATGTTCCTGCAAGCTGATGTTGGCGACCAGCATGGACAGCTAGAGACCCTCTGGGTTAAAATCCATGGGGAACACGGCACAGAGGACACAATGATGGGAGTCTACTACAGACCTCCCACCCAAAGTCCTGAGCTTGACCAGGAGTTTGCCTTGGAACTGGCTGAGGCCGCATGCTCCAGGACCATGGTTGTCATGGGTGACTTCAAATTACACAGACATCTTGTGGGAGGATCACTCAGCAAAATCCAAGCAGTCGCAAAGCTTCCTCTCATGTGTGGATGACCTCTACCTGACTCAAGAAGTCTATGGGTCAACAAGAGGCAAAGCGCTGCTTGACCTGGTACTAGCTACAGGGGATGACCTAATCGGTGACCTAGTGATCGATGGGAAGCTGGGTGACAGTGACCATGAGCTGATCACCTTCACCATTCACCATAAACCTGGCAAGTCAGTCAGCAACACGGAAGTCCTTGACTTCAGAAAAGCCAACTTTGACAAGCTCAGGAGGCTTGTCACTCAGGCCCTAAGCGACCATGACCCCAGGGAGAGGGGAGTTCAAGAAGGGTGGTTGCTCCTCAAGAGAGTGATCCTCAAATGCACAAGCTAAGTCTATTCCAAGGAAAGGCAGCAAGAGGGCGCAGCAGCTGCCCTGGCTCTCCAGGGACCTAGCAGACCTCCTAAGGCTAAAAAGAAAAGCCTACAAAGGATGGAGAATGGGATTCACCTCCAAGGAGGATTATCCTGCACTGGTCCAGTCCGGCAGGGAGCAAACTAGGAAAGCCAAGGCTGCAACTGAACTCCAACTAGCTTTGAGCATCAAGGACAATAAAAAGTCCTTTTTCAGATATCTGGGAAGCCGGAGGAAAAGCAAGGGCAACGTTGGACCCCTGCTGAACCAGATAGGGCAACTGACAACTGATGCCCAGGAAAAA
>NW_017728943.1:51450021-51455755 GCF_001723895.1 Crocodylus porosus | reverse complement strand
CTTCTTAAAGTCTAGAAAGTCTACGTCCACAGCGACACCATCATCCAAGGATTTAGTTACCTGGTCATAAAAGGCAATCAGGTTGGTCAGGCAGGACCTGCCTTTGATGAACCCATGCTGGTTGCCCCTGAGCATGATCTCCTCTGCTGGCCCACCACAGATGTGTTCCTTGATGGTTTTCTCCAACAACTTCCCGAGGACCAAGGTAAGGCTTACAGACCTATAATTACTTGGGTCCTCCTTCCTTCCTTTCTTAAAAGGCTGCTGTCCTCTATGTGGACCAGTTCTAGAGGGGAATGAGACACAGACTTCAACAGGTGGTTTCACAGCAGCTGGTGGATAGCAGAGGAATACTGAAACTTGGGATCTGTGGATTCTATTCCAAGGCATGGAAAGAAGTGGGAACATTTCCCCCACTTGTGATTCCACCCAGTTCTCTGCTGTCCTGGTGTCCATACCAAAGTTTCTCATCACACTGTCTGGTGGCCTTACCTACAATGTCCCAAATTCTCCATTTTGGGATGCCCAGTCCAGTCTTCCTCCCTCCCACACTCCCTAGCTCACTGAGGTTTCTCTCTTCCCTTACACTGGTTCCTAGTCCTGATCTTGTCCAACCAGGGTTACTTTTCTCCCTCCCACCCCACCCCACCCCCCAGACTTTCTTCATATTTCATAATTTCTTTCATGCCCTTCTATCTAGTTCCTAACAACTTCCCCCATGTTCCTGGCTGTCTCTCAATCTAGTCTCCCCAGATCCCCATTTCTTTGGTAATGTGTCTTAGGCTTCCTGTTTAGAAACCTTGCTCACCCAAATTGGGAATACTGGGACTAGCTGTTAAAAAGAATGGCCTGAGTCCCTGCAGCAGTGGGCTAGAAATGTTCTGTTGCAATGGCATGTGAACAAAATGGGCACAGATAAGAACATTGTGAAGTCTGAACATATGCGGTGAGAACAGAATCTTTAGAGAATTTACCAAGGTGCTAGCAAGTCTCTACTAAGCATGTGTGCATTTTTTTTGTGGGGGGGGAAGAGAAGAAGGAAGTGGCGGCTGGGTGGAGGAGGGTGTTAAGGCCAAATTTGGGCAGAAATTAATGGAAATGGCAAAAGGTATATCTTTGCAAAGGCCACTCTGCCAAAATTCAGGGTCCTTCTCCATATCATGTAGAGATATTATAGCATTTCATAAAAAAGGGACATCTTAACATGGATGTAACCAGATGTTTCCTTCCTAGTCTCCTTTACAAAGACAGCTGAATGGTTTAAAATAGTGAAATAAAATTTTCCAAAAACAGTTATGCTTGAAGCAGACAGCTAAATGAAAAATGTCTACCCAACTGGCTAAAGTTTCCAGGTGCTTATACACCAAACTGGTGCTCTTAGCACTTATAATAAGAAAAAATAACATATAATATAACACCGTACACAGAATGTGTATATTTTTAATTTATTCCTTTTTGATTTTGGCATTCTTAGACTATACACTCCTCTAGACAAGCAAGGATGAGGGGTGAACACCCCTTTTTTGTATCTGAATAGTACCAAATGTGCAGTATGTCATATTAATGTCCTCTGCTCTGCTAGGTATGGTTAGTCATGCTTCTCTTATAAGATGCTAATATTTCAATAAAAGAATTTTTTTCAGAGTGGTTAAAGCTAAAATTAAAGCATTGTTTAAAAAGAAGAAAAGCAGCTATAGAAGCTCTGGGCCATTCCAGTAATACACAACTAAAAGGTGTCTTTCAAGTAGTCTTCCTAATAACACCTTTATTTTACTGAATATTAGTTCCTGCAATACAGCATTTTATATCACATTCTCCACTCGTGCCTGCTTCACTTGGACCCATGGGAAAGATCAGTCAACATTCACAGTCTGTTTGTCTGCCCCATTACTAGAGCATCTGAAACACTTGGAGGCATCAATACATTTTATTGATGTATGGAAGATGGAGATAAAATGTTCTCAGTGGTGGCAGGTGACAACAAGGAGCAGTGGTCTCAAGTTGCAGCAAGGGAAGTTTAAGTTAGATATTAGGAAGAACTTTCTCACCAGGAGGTTAATAAAATACTGGAACAGGTTACCCAGAGAGGTGGTGGAATCATCATCCTTGGAGATTTTTAAGACCCAGCTAGACAAAGCTTTGGCTGGCATGACCTAGTTGGGAACAGTCCTGCTTTGAGCAGGGAGTTAGACTAGTTGACCTCCTAAAGTTCCTTCCAACACTAATTTTCTACAATACTATGATTCATCTTCACAATACCTCTGTGAGACAAAGACGCATCAGTGACCTCTATTTTACAAAATGAAACAGAGATTATGACCTGCTCTATTCACACAGGGAATTAAACCCAACTTTTCTAAATATTTACCTTATCCCAAATGCCAAAGCCTTCGTCACAATAAGAATTCAGCAAATAGTGTATGTATGTGGCAGGCTTGCCAGTAACCACCCAGTTTGCCAGCTTAAAAGGCATCAAATGATTGATGGGGAGTTCTCACCAATCATGTAGCAGCTGGAAGGAGGCTGGCCCTGCCCCTCCCCGGGGCGAGGTGAAGAGTTGGGATCTGGGTGAGGGGTACACCCTCTGCCCCAGGGATGCAGGGCTGACCAAAGGGGAAGCTTCAGTCAAAGGCAGACTCCAGGGGGAAGTAAAAATAGAAAGAAACCTACCTGTTGCAGGAGTCCAGGGTAGTAAGGAAGCGCATCAGGGAAAACTGCCCATGCAGTTTATCAGCTGCTGTCATCTCCAGCTGGAGCCGGGTGACATCAGGAAAAGCTGTCACCTGGCGAAGATAAAAAACTGCCCTGTACACGCAAGCAAGGGCACGCGGAGCATAGGAGGAGCAGGGGGGAACTGCTGTGTGGGGCGTGCCCAGCCGCTGCGTGCAACAGCTGCAGCAGCAGCAGGAGCCACGGAAGGTCTTTGTGCTGGGGAACACCGGCAAAGATCAAAGGAGCTCGTAGCAAAGCCAGCAGTGGCATTGGCCGTAGGCGTTGGGGGAAATCCCTGTGCCAGGAGAGTCAGGTGGGGATCAGGCAAACCAGCAGGGGAGCTGCAGGTGCTGCAGTTTAGGGAAGAGGTGGATCCCAGAGGGGATCAGATAGACCCCAGCCAGAGTGAAGGCATGGACCCCAGCCCAGGGGATGCGCCGGCCTAGGCGTGAAGGAGGTACGGGGCTTCCCCCCATAGGTGCCCCTCTTTACTTTTCTTTTCCTTTTGCCTCTCATGTGTAGTGTTCCTTTTTTTGTCATAGTTTCTTTTGGTTTTTGTTACTCCAGGGCTTCTGTGGTGCAGGGCTTCTCTGGGGTGAGCAGTCAGCTCATGCTTTTCTTTCACAGTCAGATTTAATTTTGGTCCTGGTCTAGAGCAGGGCAGCTTGGCACCCTATACCAGGCTCGGGGAATTAGGGACACCACTCCAAGATGAGAGACCACGCAAGAACTCAGTGACAACCAACAACATCCGCTGTGGAATGCGTGAGGTATTGAGAGGGATAGTGCCAAAGACCAAGCATCACCAGGCCCTCTGGCTTTGGCTAAAGTCCAGGGTGCTCACCTGCAGAGCAGGACAAGGGAATTGGGGAAGACATCCAAAGGGGCCAGTCAAAAAGATCCTGAGACCCGTCTCATTGTGTGGTGCATGGCCGGTGTGTAGGGGAGGTTGGAACCCCACAGGCATCCGCAGAGACCCATGACAACTCTGGAGGCATCCTCTGAGGGGAACCCCTCCACTGAAGATCCATCCAAAGTCATGGCAGGAGAGTTTGGGGGCCACCCTGAGAGTCATCGAAGAATTCTCCAGGGTCTACATGAGAGTCCCAGGCTAGTAAGCCCAGTTGCCCGGGCAAAGGCAGTATGGGATCATGTGATAGAACGCAGACGGACACATCCCCCTTCACCCTCATTGGGAGCTTTGCAATCTGGGAGAAGAGCCTCTGGAGGGTATAAAAAGAGCAGCATGCCCAGCACATGGGGCTACTGCATCCAGGGATGGAGAAGATGGCGGACAAAGAAGCAGCTGTTGCGAGCTGGCCAGCAGGGTTGAGGCAGTGCCCCCGAAAGCCCCAAAGACCCCCCTCATTGGTTGGGAGTGGTGAGCAGCCACGTCCCCTGCCTTGCCACTAAGGAGCGCAACAAATGGTGCACAGCTCGGTGCATAGAGGCAGGCCCTGGGAGTTGCATGAGGCAGCTCAGGTCTGTAACCTCTGGCACGCGGCCAGAGTCAGTGCACAGATGATACACAGCATGGTCTGGGAGCAGACTGAGATCCTAGGAGTTGCATGACGCAGCTCAGGTCCATAACTCTTGGCAAGCGGCCAGGCCTTCGGTGCACAGAGAGAAACCCTAGGAACTGTTCACAGTGGCTTGTGTCCTCCATCCCTTGAGGCCAGGAAACTTGGTCCTGATAGTGTGGAATGGAGCATTTGGTAAGGCTAAGAGCCTGGGAGGCCCTAGCAGCAGCTTGGGTCTCCACCCCTTAGCACAGGGCCAGTGCCTCGGTTCACACAACACTACATGGAAGGCTGGGGAGAAACCGAGCCTCAGTACTGCTTGAGGCAGGCCAGACCTCCAACTCTTGGTACAAGGAGGAGCTGGTGGCACACTGACATGGAGCTCTGGGTGATGGACAGCCCCTGCAGAAGGAAGAGGCATTAGACTCCAGGGGGCAGGGATAACTCCACCAGGAAGTCGCAAGTTACCTAGGAAGAGGGGTCCTCACAGGGGAGGGCCCTGGGAGATCATAGAATCATAGAAGTAGGGTTGGAAGAGACCTTGTAGATCTTCAAGTCCTGCCCCTTGCCTGGGCAGGAGAAAAACTGGGCTCAAATGACTCCAGCCAGGAAGGCATCAAGCCTCTTCTTAAAGACCCCCAGGGTAGAAGCCAGCACCACTTACCTTGGAAGTTGGTTCCAGATCCTAGCCGCCCTGTGAAGTAGTTCTGATGGATGTCTAATCTAAACCTACTCTCCAACAACTTATGGCCATAATTCCTTGTTATGCCAGGGGGTGCTAGGGGAAACAAGGTCTCTCCCAAACCCTTCTGGTCTCCCCTAGTAAGTTTATAGATGGTCACTAGGTCCCCCCTTAACCTTCTCTTGTGAAGGCTGAAGAGGTTCAGGTCCCACAGTTT
The DNA here is from genome assembly GCF_001723895.1 of Crocodylus porosus. Taxonomy (NCBI): domain Eukaryota; kingdom Metazoa; phylum Chordata; order Crocodylia; family Crocodylidae; genus Crocodylus; species Crocodylus porosus. The sequence continues at coordinate 51,450,624 of NW_017728943.1, read as the reverse complement.
CTCATTGTAGGGTGTGCCATGTAGTCCCCGGATCATTTGGGTGGCCCTCCTCTGGACCCTCTCAATATTGTCCACATTCCTCCTTAAGTGGGGCGCACAGAACTGGACACAGTACTCCAGCTGTGGCCTGACCAGTGCTGCATAGACGGGGAGGATCACCTCCTTGGCCTTACTTGAGATGCACCTGTGGATGCACGACAAGGTCCGGTTAGCCCTGCCAACCGTGACCTCGCACTGTTGGCCCATGTTCATCCTGGAGTCAATAATGACTCCAAGATCCCTTTCTGCCTCTGTGCTCTCAGGAAGGGAGTTTCCCATTTTATAAGTGTGCTGCTGGTTACTACTGCCCAAGTGCAGCACCCTGCGCTTGTCAGTATTGAAACCCATCCTGTTTTTGTTAGCCCACCCCTGTAACCTATCCAGGTCTTGCTGCAGTCTTTCCCTCCCTACTAGCATGCTCACCTCACCCCAAATTTTGGTATCATCAGCAAATTTAAACAGGTTGCTTTTCACCCCATCGCCCAAGTCACTGATAAAGAAATTGAACAGCGCAGGCCCAAGGACCGAGCCCTGGGGAACTCCACTGCCCACTTCCCCCCAGGT
>NW_017728943.1:51448670-51449787 GCF_001723895.1 Crocodylus porosus | reverse complement strand
CTGATTTGAACACGTCCAGCCCCTCCAGAAGCTCTCTAACCTGGTCCTCCCCAACCTGAGGTCTGGAGGCGTTCCCCTCCAGTCCGTTTTGCATCACAGTGGGGAAGTCCTGATCCCTGGACAAGAAAACAGAAATGAAGATTTGGTTAAAGAGGTCTGCCTTCTCCTCTGGCGCAACCACCAGATTGCCCAGAGAATCTTGCAAGGGCCCCACATTTCCCGGTGCTTTCTTCATCCTCCCCATATATTTGAAAAAGTACTTATTATTATCTTTGATCTTGGATGCTAGCCCTAGCTCTATGTTCACCTTAGCTTTCCTGACAGCCCCCCTACTGGCCCGAGCAGAGGAGATATACTTCTCTTTGGAGATAGCACTCCCCTTCCACCAATTGTACTCCGCCTTTTTAGCAATCAGGCATTTCCAGATGCCCTTGGTGAGCCAGGAGGGCTTTCAGGCATTCTTTCCCCCTTGCTTCCTGTTGGGATGGTCACCCCCCGGGCCCTGAGTATTGTCTCCTTAAGGAACGACCACTCATCTTGGGCACTGAGTTCCCCTGATCTCGAGAACCCCAGCACCTCTCCCACTAATCTCCACAACTCATTGAAGTTGGCCCTCTTGAAGTCTAGGACTACCACCCTGCTGCAGGCCCTTGACACCCTGTGCTGGATGGTGAATTCCAGCAAGCGATGACCGCCATCACCCAGCTGGTCAAGAACCTGGAGGCCCCTTACCGGGTCATCACCTGTGGCCAGGACCAGGTCCAACAGGGCATTTCCTGTGCTGGGACTGTGCACCTCCTGAATTAAGTGGAGGTCCTGTATCTCAGCCAGTAACCTCCTGGAACGGTCCGACCTGGCTGACTGCTCCTCCCAGCAGATGTCCGGGTAATTTAAATTACCCATGACAACTACATCCTTTGCCTTAAGTGCCTCTGCAAGCTGGTTGGAAAATTCCCAATCCAGCTCCTCCCCTTGGTTGGGGGGCCTGTAGTAGATCCCCACCATTAGATCCCTCTCCCCAGAGCCCTCTTGTATTGTGACCCAGAGCACTTCAGCTTGCCCCTCCTCTGACCCCATTCTGCTGGCAGAGGATGTGTATTGCTCCTTGACATAGAGC
>NW_017728943.1:51441049-51448570 GCF_001723895.1 Crocodylus porosus | reverse complement strand
TGAGGGCGAGTTCCTCCTGTTTGTTCCTCATACTACGAGCATTGGTATATAGGCATTTAAGGCCTTGCCTAGCTGCATGTGCCACCCCCTGATTTGGGAGACTGTCTGGACCCCTGTTTCTTACCTGGGCACTCCTTGCATTTGTCACCTGTCTTGCTCGGGTAGTGTCTCCTCATGTTCCTGCGGGAGATGGTAAAGGGAGCCACATGGGCTATTCCTTTGGGATTAGGAAAGGTCTGGGAGCTTAGGGTTTTCTCCAGTTTTTCCACTCCGATATCTAGGAAGTACTGCCCCACTTTCAAGGCCACCCAGGTTATTCTTTTAGGTACTGAGAATATTTCATGTCCAGTTTCCTGCACCTTATATACTGTATATAGTGCCTTATATTTTGTGAAAAGTATTTTATATTATAAATATTTATATGTTATCAAATTTATGAATGCATGACTATTGAAGGTATTGAGTTAATCCCTTTGGTTGCCTGTTGATATCCTGATGGGTGTGTAGGGTTTGTGTATATATATATATATATATATATATATTCATATAAGTATTTTCTATATTGTATTTTGCCCCTGCTTCCACCCCTTGTCCTAACATATAACTTCACTATATACTATGTATTAGGGTGCCTGGGCCTGGCTCTATAAGGTATGGGGTTGATTACTGGGTTGCAGTGTCCCTCCACAGCATGCCACCCTGCTGATAATTCCCTCAGTTGGAGAGGCAGTGCATCCCTTGGCATTACTAGGGTTACACATATAAGAATAAGAACCCTACACTGATCCACTGTCTTGTGGCAGACATGGGATTTGGGGGGGGTATATCATTTCACTTAATAGTGGCTTGACAATCAAAATGACTTTTTCAAAAAATTGTTCCTGATTAGTATGTTACAGTTGGGAGGATTTAAAATGAAACTCGCACACATACAAATTCTAGTATATTAGTTGAAAATAACTGCCTGACATTTTGTTTGACAGCTGCATTTGTCATAGCTCCTTGCCTGGTATTTGTCTTTGGAAATAATTGTTCACCATCCTTTAGCTATCTGCCATATAGTGATAATTATAGCCAACTGTTTAATTGTTTCAGTGAGTAAAAGGTACATGTGTTAAGTGAGCAATTCTGCTGGGTGGGCAGTACTAAGCTTTACTTGCCAAGGGCTTTTATATTGAAACAAATGAACAAATACCGCCACTCCCATAAAAAAAGCATATAATGTTTTGTTCAATAAAAGCTCTTTATGCTTTTACTTTAAATGATGTAACTGGGCTGTCTTTCAGGCCAAAAGAGAGTCTTTAGGAAACATGCAGCAGAAGCAAAGAACAGAAGTCAGGGCTGTTCAGAGACAAATATGAAGACTGAACTGATTAGGCTGAACTGGGGGGATAGCTTGATGGAAAGGGTGCAATACTGTTGGTTACTTTCTGTGACAGTCTAATCAGTGTTGCTTTGAGGAGAAAGCCTGTGTGCTCAAGAGTCTCCTGTGCTATGTCTTTTATGTGGCAATACTCCACTAAAAAGAAAACCCCTGTAACTAATAAGAAAAGTGTATTGACTCTATTCTGTTTATTCTTCTCTTACTATATCTTATTCCTTCCGACTTTACTTTTCGAAAAAGTAACAAACTCTTCCTTTAGGGAATTAATGTCTGGATCAAAATCTGCATTCAGACACATTACATCCTGTAGCCTAATACAATTCCCATTAAAGTAATTGGTAACCTTTCCATTGGTTTCAGTGGAGGCTGGATCAGGTCCATAAGTGCTTGTCACATTAAGAGATGAGGAAAAAACGGTCTAAAAATAACTTATTTTTAGCTCCTTGATTAGCTACATAATTTCACCATAAGCCTAGAAAAGGATCATAATTAATCAGATTCAACTCCATTTGTTAACCAGGATTCAGTAAACTGGCAATTAAATCGATTTCACAGCAATTTTTAGCACAGATCAATATTTAGGTCTAAAAAAAGAGCAAGATGTAAACAAAACCTCTCCTGGCACAGAACAAAGTCATCACTGTTAAAAGAAAAATGTTTGGGTCTACCACTGATTTGAAAACAACATCCTAAATATGTTAAGGAAAGGGTCAGTAGTAAAAATATTTGCAGGAAACCTTAGTCTCTCCTATAGCTGGTTTATTAAATTACTGAGACCCACCTATTAGGATTTTTGGAGAATAGGTTTGAGTGACTCACCTTGAGACTAATGATGTATAAAAGAACTTTCAACAGGTTCCTCTTATGAAAAGGGTAATCCAATGATTTATATACATGCAAAATAGCTTCCGATGTGGGAGGGAGAGAGATATTTGTATTTCTAGGCACAAGGTTTGTAGCAGCAAGTGATGGAGCAAGGGTTCCCAAAGCATGTCCTGAAGTATTTGTATGCATGTAGCTGGGAAAACATTGTTTTTAATGGTGGCTATACTCTGTAGCCCCTGCTGATATCTGAGGATGTAGCCATTGACTGTGCAGTAGCAATTGACTACCAAACTTGAGCAGCAGCCCTGGGCCCAGGCACCCCCTATGCCATCCAACTTCCCCTATTGCTATCCTCAAACCTCCATCAAAATGGACAAACCAGCCAATTCCTGCCTCAAACTTAAACGCTACCCTGAGTCTCACTAATTGTGGTAAAAATCCCATCCCCAATCTACTGACTCCCTCCCAAACTTCCAGACACCATTTCATGTCTGTAGCATCTCCTCTGTAGCAACTCTGGCTCAAGCCTTTCTCCTGCCAGAGCTAGGCTACGGCTCCAGAACTACCTCTAAATTCCACCTCTTCTGATAACCTGGCTCTAGTCCTTGTAAACAGGCCTCAGGGGTTTCTATTCATTCAATTAATAAGCTTGCTGCTTAGCTGCCACTTATCCAGTTATTCTACAAGCTCCACTTACTGCTTTTCTGGGGTTTTGCCTGTTGCACAAAGCAGGGTATTTTGCTCACAAGCATTTACCTGCAGCCTTATGGGCCATGCTTCTGTGGCTGTGTGGTTGCTTGCTAGTCTGGAGTTTCACCCCTCCAGGTTACAAAAACTCAATCCTTAAAGGATCCACACTGTACTCTCTTGCTGTTCATCCCTCTAATGGTAAAAGGACTGGGTTTCCCTTGTTACACCCCTGTGACAGAGGTTTGAGCTGGGGGTCTAAAGGATTTGGCCCATGCTGATCCACATTAGGGATCATGGTTTCACATGGCAGAATTTCTCCCCTCCTTTTGGGAAGGAAGAGGGAAGAAAAGATGTTAAATAAAAGAAACCTAAAGTGAAAAGCATTCTTAGGTTGGAAAGTCAAAAAATTGGAAGTGCCAAAATTAAGGTTGCTTGTGCCAATACCTCTTTAAGTCAGGCTTAAATTATTACAGGGCTTTATCTGAGAGTTCATCTTGCTTCTAGATCATATTGTCTGTCTATGCCAGTTCATCTCATGCAAAGCTGACCTGAAGATACTTCTCTGGCAGTAGTGTCAGAAAGCAGTGGCATGTTAAACTTAACTTCATATTAAATTGGTTCAATAATGCCATCCTAATGCCTCAATTTCTTTCTTTTGCTGCACGTTTATCATTATTTTAGGTTGTATAGTAGAAATAGAAAAGTACTACTCCTACTTAATACCCAGGGAATTAGGTTTTGTTTGGGAGAAGGAGTTTACAGGATTTTCCACAAACTTTGTCCTTATTTCCCCGTTTCCATGTACCTCTGAGCTGCCTGTATCCACCCACAACTAGAAGCAAAGATAATGACAATTTAGTTAGCCAATTCAGGTGGAAGTTTTTGTAAAAAACAGGCTAACTCTTTCCTCATCTGCCCTCTACTTCCAGAGGAACCTAAAGTATGTGGGCATCTCAGAACTGCTTCTGGAAAGGCCCAAAAGTGCTTCAATCTTGAAAATACTGAGCAGCTTAGTATCTAGTTCACCCCCAAGCCCCACTGGTATCTGCAAGCTTGGCATTCCTCTTACACCACGATTGTATTCTGCATACCACAACCCTTCTCTGTTTCTGCCTGAGGAAGTGATGGTGCCCTATTTTAATCCCACAACTCCATGATTACAGCAGTTACCTAGGATGTTGGAAACCTGATTTAAATTCTTTTCTTTGAATTAGGAGAACTGAACCCACTTCTCTTATATCCCAGGACAGTGGTGTAACTATCAGGTGTTTAGGTATTTAATATTCAGTGCACCAGAAACCCCAAACCAAGAAAACTCCTCCCAAGTGAATGCCCTAGCCATGCTGCTATAGTTAAGGACCTACCAAACTCAAGGTACTTCCAGCTGTTTTGCTGGGAAAGCACAGCCCTGACAGCCATTTTGTGGGTGAAATATGGCACCCCTCCCACCCCCACAGCTCTGGCTGGCCAAGGGGCCCCAGTGGCCCCACCCTTCACCACTGATCAGCTATAAGGACTCTCCAGCATATGGCCCTGCCTCTTGTCATCGATTGGCTGCAAGGGCTGTCGGTCATGTGACCTCACCTATTGCCAACAATTGGAGAAGAGTGGGGCTGTATGGCAGAAAGCCCTCACAGCCAATCAGCACTGAGGGGTGGGAGCAGCATACATTTTGGGCTCCCCATTGTGTGAGAAGACCCCTTCCACCCTGGCTGGCTGCATAGCTGGGCCACAGTGTAGAGAGGATGATGGCTCTCTCTGGGGAGCCACACATTTATTTTCACTAAGTTCACTCTTCCATCCCCCCTGCAGATTGTGGGCATTGCTGGGTTTTGCAAATCACGATTTCTGTAGGTCCCTAGCTATACTAGCTAGCGCCATGCTCACTTTGTCATGGTCTCTCTCTCTCAAGGCCAATAGATATTTAATGACTCCAAATACTGTGCAACCATTTTAACAAGAGGGATTGAGAGAGTCTTCCCACTTCAGAATAACTTACATTCTGTTGGTTGAATGCACTTGTTCAAGTCTCCACAGGGATGGGATGAAATTGAAGCTAGGGCTCCTGTATCTTGTTTGAATACAGAGCAATTGGATGAAGTGGGGCCCCTTCTCTGCCTTTTGAAAGAAAGGGTTTATGGTAGCCTATACACATGCTGGTTCACATTCTAATTTAATTGAATCTGCTCTGCCTCAATCTAATCTCAGTGGCCTCATCATCATGTGTTTAAGCTCCCACAGCACTGGCACGCACAGGGGGAGCATGGAAGTGCACGTGCACTCCAAGTGTGGCAGTGTACCCCCTATGAAAAGGCACCACACCAGTGCCTACCGGTGATCACCTCTCACCATCTCCGCCACTGCTGCTGGTAGTGGTGTCTGTAGGTGGTTGCCAACCCCTGGTTGGTGCTCACCAACCCCGCTGCCAACAGCACTGGCAGCATCTGCAGGAGCGTCCCGCTTACCACTGCTGTGCTCCCGCCACCCTGCAGGTTTAAAAATGACTGCTGGGGCACTTTATTTAAACCTCATATGATGTCCATGGAGGCTTAATACATGGGACAGTGAGGCATTTTAATTAGAGCAGCTATCTGGGAACTACTTTAATTAAAAGCACCTCCCACTCCCCACTGAGTACATGTATAGGCAGCCTAAGTGACTAACTTCAGGAGAAAGGCCCGAAGTAGTGAAGTGCCCGAAGATTAGAAGGCGGCCAATGTGGTGCCCATCTTCAAGAAAGGGAGGAAAGTGGATCCGGCAAACTACAGGCCCATAAGCCTGACCTCTACCCTGGGCAAGGTCTTGGAAAAGATTAATCAAGGAGGCCATTCTAAACAGACTAGCCAACAGCAGTATCCTGAGGGATACCCTGAATGGGTTTGTTGCAGGTAGATCTTGCTTGAGCAATCTCATTTCCTTCTACAACCAGGTGACCTATCACCTGGACAAGGGAGAGGAGATTGATGTCATATCTTAACTTCAAAAAAGCCTTCAATCTGGTATCTCATGATCACCACTTGGCAAAACTGGCCAACTGTGGCCTCAGGTCCACCATGATCCGCTGGTTGGGGAATTGGCTCTGTGGTCAGACCCAGAGGGTGGTGGTTGATGGAAGTCAATCATCATGGTGCCTGTGACCAGTGTTATCCTCCAAGGCTCTGTCCTTAGACTGGTGTTGTTGAACATCTTCATTAATGATGCGGGCATTGGAGTCACAAGCGGACTGGCCACGTTCGCCGATGACACCAAACTTTGGGACAAAGCATCCACACCTGAGGACAGGAGGGCAATCCAGGCTGACCTGGACAGGCTCAGGAAATGGGCGGATGAGAACCTGATGGTATTCAACACTGAAAAAATGTAAGGTTCTTCCTTGGGAGGAAAAACCTGCAACATCCTTATAGACTCGGCAGTGCTATGCTGACTAGCACTACGGATGAAAAGGACTTGGGGGTCATGATTGACCACAAGATGAACACGAGCCTTCACTGTGATGCTGCAGCTAGTAAAGCAAGCAAAACACTGGCTTACATCCATAGATGCTTCTCAAACAAATCCCAGGACTTCATTTTCCCCTTGTACTCAGCCTTGGTGAGGCCGCAGCTGGAGTACTGCATCCAGTTTTGGGCTCCACAATTCAAAAAGGATGTGGAAAAGCTTGAGAGAGTGCAGAGATGAGCCACCTCATGATCAGAGGTCAGGAACAGACCTTAGGATGACAGGCTGAGAGCTATGGGATTCTTTAGCCAGGAAAAGTGCAGGCTCAGGGGCAATCTGATGGCCACCTATACGTTTAGTAGGGGTGTTCACCAGGATCTCGGGGAACGATTGTTCACCAGAGCACCCCAAGGGATGACAAGGTCAAATGGTTATAAATTCCAGCAAGACTGTTTCAGGCTGGACATAAGAAAGAATTTATTTACTGTCCAAGCCCCCAAGGTCTGGAATAGCCTGCCATCAGAGGTGGTTCAAGCACCTCCATTGAACACCTTCAAGAGAAATTTGGATGCTTATCTTGCTGGGATCTTATGACCTCAGCTGATTTCCTGCCCCTTGGGCAGGGGGCTGGACTCGATATTCTGAGGTCCCTTCCAGCCCTAATGTCTATGAAATCTATGAAAGTTCAGAGCTATGAATCCTGCCTGAAGGGATACCTCTCTGAGGCCCAGAGTTAGAGATGCATATTGCAGTTGGGCATACAATCCCTATCCCTAGTATTTCTGCATACTGTGAGACATATAGCTCTCCCTCTGCATCATAGTGAACACCTGGACACCTAACCTGGATGTTGTTAATTCCACTGAGTGACTCAGAGCTGCAATGCCCATGTTCTGTCTCTAGACCCAGCCTAAATTCTGTGATAAATAAGGGTGCACCAATAAAGATTTTCAACCAGCCATATTGGCCAATACTGATCTGATAACTGATATTTAGTAATAAAGCCTATCAAATTAACTTTAGTTCAAGCACCCCCACCACCATTTCTAAGTGTGCAGATGCTGATACAGGGAGATATAGTGGCATCTCATTTGGAGCAACTCTTGGAGCTGCTCTAATTAAAATGCTGTCCCCTACCCCCCCACCCCCACCTCTCAGAGCACATGTAAAAAGTGCCCCATGCC
>NW_017728943.1:51411908-51440834 GCF_001723895.1 Crocodylus porosus | reverse complement strand
GCTGGGCCAGGCTGGGCTGGGCAGCTCAGCTCTACCCACCCCTCCCTGCTCCAGTAACATGTGCAGTCTTTGGTGCCATTTACAGTGCCCACCCCAGCCCCAGCCCCAGCCCGCAGGCCCACACTATCACATCAGCACCCAGGACCCTGCAGCAGCTGATCTGCTTCAGCCCAGTCTGGTCCACCAGGATGGGATGGTAGTATATCCAAGGTGACCCCAGATCATGGGAGGGAACCCAGTCATCCAGGAGCCCCAACATAATTATTGGAGAACATTATTGGCTACAGTGGTCAAAAAGAGCCAATAGCTGATAGTGTTAGTTTTCCTTTTATCAGTGCTGATCTGATACACAATTGATATATTGATGCACCTTTAGTTGGAACAAGGGTCAACTTTTTGTTTTGAGCTTACATAGTGCTCAACATAACAGGAATGGTTTTAAGCTGCCTATGGTCAAGTTAAAGGATTTTTAGGCATCTAAAGATACTGTCTTTTCAAAAGCACATGGGTTCCTAACTCTTATTGATCTCATTTTGGTAGAAAATTAGGAATCTAAGCACTTTTGAGAAAACCCAGCCTATAAACATATCTGATTTTAAATGCATCTAAACTTTGATCTGAGTTAGCTCACTTGTAATTAAGTGATATTAACTGTTTTTCTCTATTAAAGTCCCTGCCCCTGTCTAAAAACTAAATATAACTCTTTAAACACTTGTGTTGCGGTGGGTTTTAATGCAATGCCTGAAATCAATGAAATTCCACTTGGCAGTATTGTTAAAATGGCATTTGGTTTTGCTCTTGTATAAAACGTGACATTTCTGAAATTCTGCTTGATAGACCTGAACTTTGGATCGTAATAAAGGAAGCGGATGGGGAGGACAGACATCTTGAAGCATGCAGAGAGGTAACAGGAACAGCACATTGCAGTCAGCATGAAAAAGTTGGTCGCTATGTTGGAGCTAACTTATGCCAAGTCCAGAAAAAGCTCCTGCTATACAGAATTTCTCATGTGCAGTTAAACAACATATTTGATAAGCCTACTCACATCTCTGATTAATGCCTGGTATGTCTGGAAAGAAATGTACATTCAAACTGTCTCATATTGTTTGACAAAAAGGGAAAAATCTCTCAGTCAGTTAGAAAAACGTAAATTACCAAGGAAAGGAGGTTTCTTAGAAGACACTTGTCCATCACTTTCAGGATTTGGATTTTATTTATTATTCAGACTAGACCATAATAGAGAATAACTAACCTTTAAGAAACATGAAACAGTTTGAGAGAACTGTACATATGGACAGCTTCTGATAGGATATATGTTTTTCTTCACTTTAGTATGGAGGACTCCTTTGCAGGCACGGACAATTTATACATACTTGTTTCGCAACCAAGTGCCAATGTTATACAGAAAGTTTTGAATTCACTGCCGGCCTTTTTTTTTTTTTTTAAGTATGGCCTATCTGCTTAAATTTTATTCTGTGGAATCAAACAGATATGTTTCATGCTTTTCCCTTCCCAGGAGGACTGGGCTGTCTGAATAATTTTCATTCTCTCGTATGTTAAAGACTGTTTCAAGGAGAAAGCAACTGAAGACTGTACCCTTTATTTGTCAGAGGGTGACAGACCTTTATGAGAGTTGTGGCTCAGCTTACCTGCTCCCCAGATAGAGAAGATGAGTCAGACTAAGAGCAGGCCTGCAGGGAAATCAAGAGCAATGGAAAAACCAAGCAGACTGTGGAAGACTTCTGGGAAAGTAGAGTCGGATGGCTGCAGTGTTCTGCTGGGAAAATAGAGAGACTTTCAGGAAAAAACAGAGCACTTTTGAATTTGAGGGGGAAGACAGACAGAGCTGGGAGAGGAGGAGGAACTTAGGCAAATACTAGGTCTGATGCAGAGTATGGAAAAAACCTTGCTACAGTCATCTGATTTTCCATTCCAGGGTCTTGCTGCTTCACAAGATATCTCTGGGGCCAGAAGACAGTAGGGGTGTGTGAAATGGGCCATATTCAATTTGGATTTGGCCCAAAATCAGGGACAGTGATTCTAATCAGCTGAATCCGAGTCTGAAGAGTCGATGCTGATTCAGAAAAAAAAAAAAAAAAAAAAAAAATCAGTGATTTTGCCATAGACACAGCTTTAGTTGTTTTTTCTACATACCTTGGAGGTACCAGGCATGGTGCATGAATGCCAAGATGGTGGGGCAGATGGAGCATCCCACAGAAGCATGGGGAGCCCCCTGCATGCTCGGCAGCAAACCCAGGAGGTGGATCAGAAGTACTTCTGGGTCTGCTGTTGAGCATGCAGGGGGGGCCCCCCCCAACCTCCCTGGCTCAGCAATCAGTTGTGGGGGGGCCCCAGGTGCCACCCCAGACCCAGGAGTCACCAGTCAGAGCCGGGGAGCATACTCCAGCGCACTCCCCAGGGACCCGGAAGTGCTTCTCGTCCACTTCTGGGTCTGCTGCTGAGTGTTCTGGGGGGGCCCCCGCACTCCATCTGCCCCAGCATCGCAGCATTCACAAGCCACGTGGTACCTTGAGGTATGTAGAAGCAGCATTTAAAAGCTGTGTCTGAATTGCCATATCTTTCCAAATCAATTCAGAGGGTCCTGATTTGATTCGGAGAGACTGAAGGATCTCCTGATTCAATTCAGATTTGGAGATTCGGCCACAAAAAAAAAAAGGGGGGGTCAAATCTCTGCCAAACTGAATCAGCAAACAAAGCTTTTGCACAGCCCTAGCAGACATCTCCCTGATACAAGCGAGTATGTTGGACTTGGCAGGAGTTGATCAGGTGGGCCCTCTAGACTGGACATTGGCTTCTATGCTGCACCTTAACAGAATTTAAAAGGAGAGGTTTTGTACAGGTGCTCTCCAGGGGTGGATCCAGGATTTGGCAAAGGGGGTGTGGAAGCAGTCACCTCTACAGCATGTGTGGCTCCTTCCAAACCCTGCATCTGCCCCTGGATAGCCCTGTAGAGGTGGATGCACAACGATCCCAGCCTCCTTCCCACTCCCAACCAACCAGTATAGGTAGACCTTGATGCCTGAGCTTTTGAGTACTTTTGTAAAGTCCCCAAAGCAGGTAAACATCCCCTTCATGCTGAGAAACGCATCCCCTCCCCTCCACTTTCTCCCATCCCCCACCTGCTGCTATTGCTTTCCCTGCCCTCTCTGACCCAGGAAGCTTCAAAGCCCCTCTGGCTCACTCCATCTGAGCCACAAGGGGGCTGGATTCATCTAGGACAGGGACAGCGGTAGCAGTAGAGATGGGCTGGGGGTGCATTTCCCCACCCTGCACAGCCCCCCAGGAGCAGGCATGAAAAGGGAGATCCCTTTTCCCATTGCCTCTGCTGATGTCAGTGTTCCCAGGCAAGCACATCCCTGTATAGCCTGGCTGAAGCAGGCAGGTGGGGGAGAGAAGAAAAGGGAGAGGACCTGCCTTTGAGCATGGGGGGGTGGAGGAAGGAGGAATTATGTGCTTTGGGGACTTTAAAAAAACCCTCCAGGGGCTCCTGGGATGTGATCCAGTCTGAAAGAGAGTAGCTGCAGCACTGCATCCACTCTGGATCCATGCCTGGTGCTATTCAGAAGCGTGCCTGAACTACAGATGACAATACTGAACATCCCAGAACTTGCACAGTGAAGGAACAGTTTTGACTTTAGTAACACAGTGCCATCTAGATCTGTTTATCTAGGACTAAAAATCGTAATGATCCATCAGTATAGTAGTTATTTTCCAGGCATGTTTATGTCTGCTCTTGGAGGAATTACATTGCTTTTGCTGCTGCCCCTGTTCAAGGCAGCAGTGCTATTTGCTAGGTGGCATGTTCTAAGCATGAAAAGAAAAATTAAGGCAAACCAATACATGAAAAAGTCCAGGGGCCAAATCCTGAAAGGAAACAGGTGCCTTCAGCTTGCTGACAGTAGGTATCACAGATCTTCAGCATGTTTTATGACCAAATTCCCATGCAGTTGAGAAGAAATATGTATGCATGTGGGGGAAAAAACAAACAAACAATTTTTACTGCCAGCTGGAAAAAACTGAAATAGCCATCATTGTTCTCCAATGAAAGTAACAGTTTGCTAGATTTTCATAGTTGTAAAAACACAATGGCTATATTAAGAAAAAGGTGACAAAGCTTCATTATAATTCACCTCTCTATAGGCAATAACTTTTCTGCCACTTTCTAATATTAAAAAAAAAAAAAAAATTGCTTTTAGGCAGCCCAAGAGAGCTTAAAAATCACCTCAACTCACTATAAAACCACAGAAGTGTCCTAAAACATGGTGTACTATAATATATGCACAGAAATTAATGATATGCCAGCCATTCCCACCAAACGACATTAGACATGAATCACTAAGGTTTCAGCATCATCAAGTGCACCCATAACACTATGAATGTGCCAGGTCAGTAGAAAGATACCCAGGCTAAAAATCTGCTTATAAAAAGAGGTAATCATCCTGGAGCCAAAGAAACAAGTAGTGAAGGGCTTAGTAATACAGTACAAGTATAGTAATATAGTATAGTATAAGTAATACACCTTAAAGAGTAAGGACAGATATGCTTCATGTCTTTATACACCAAGTTCTGTGGAACACCTCTGTGGATGAGCACAGGTACCCCTCAAAACAAAGGCAGGAGGAAAAAAAAAAAGAGAAATCTGCCCAAACTCACTGCTTTGCCTTAATGGTATGCAAAGCATCACTGACCTGAACAGAGTACTGGCCATTTTTGTCCTGCTTACTGTCCAGTCAGAAAGGTTGTCATCTCCCTTGTACCCCACAAAGCTCATAGAAATGTTGTACTACTATGCGTACAGTGTACACTTATCCATTGCTCACAAGGAAGATGGGTTTGGTGCGAGTGACCAGCATATCCATTTTCTCAGGTAGAGCAGCTTTGGGATGGGATTCGGACACCAGTGGGAGCCATCACTTACCATTCTGTCATCCTGTTTCCAAAGTCTGCAAAGCTCCACTCACTCCATCTTCATTATGTCCATGAGGAAGGACTCTTCAGACTCTATGACTCACTTCCATCCAATCAGTCAGTGGGATCACAATGGAAGGGTATTCTAGGGGACCTGGCACTTGAACAATAAAACATACCTTTGGAAAAAAGAAGAATGGCAACTGCAGTAGTACAAGCAAAGGCTGTTGTTTCATGCTAACCCCATAGTGTCAGAGCCTTTTCTCCTGTACCCTGGTACCATACATCTCTACCAAGATCTACCAAAGCAGCTGTACCTGGGCAAAGTACACTCAAGTGGCTTGGCTCAGTATACGAAAGAATATTCCATATTCCTAATGGTAGCAAATACTGTACAACTCCTCCTGTCAAATATGGTGCATTAGAACCACATTCAAGAGCTGCTCAGGAGAATTTAATACCTCACCAACTAGGTGCAGAGCAATGTGATGTGCCTCACAGCCCAGCAGAATCATTCCAATAGAAGAAAATATATTTCATGATCAAGAAAGGGCAAATGCCAGAGTCTCATTATAAAAGAAAAGGCACAGACAGAAGTGACAGTTTTAGTCTGATCAGGACTCTCAAAGTGCTCTATAGTTGTGATCGAACAGTAGTGCATGGGTGCAAAATACTTTAAAAGGGGCCACTCCTGCAAAATTCTGAACTCTCATTCTAACATCCCTGGTGCAGAGGCTTACTCACCCCCAAGGGGACCTGCAGCAGAAAGATGGCAGTTTAAAATTCACAAGTCACAAAAGGTTGATGAGGGTGAAGGGAGAAGAAGATGAAGATGAGGGTTCAGATGGAGATATTTCAGAACAGAACATCTTCTGTAACTTCTGTTTGTGCTGCCTGCCAATCTGTTGCTATTTTCAGAAGGTGATGGGTGGAAGAAGGGAGCAGAAGGGAGTTTGGTCTGGTTCTCCCCCCCCCCAAAGCACTAGAGGGTGAGGTGGATGGTTTGGAACTCCCTCTCCTGCCGAGGTGGGAGGGAGTGGCTCCGATCCACCCACCCTACCCTCTACCACCAGCTGGGGAACCCCTCTGCTCCCTTTCCCTCATCCCATTCTGAAAACAGCCATCTGGGAAAGAGGAGGGGCCATTGCTAGGGGAAATCAGGTGCAGGCTTTCAGCCAGCAGCTAGGTTCACCTCCCCCCTAGAATGAACAGTGAAATTCTGTTTGGTCTGGGGGACTGTTGCGACTCTGCTTTGCAGGAAGCATTCTTTCTCAGTTATAGTGGGGATTTGGCACTCCTGGCTGTGCCCAAAAAGACAGCAGGAGAACTTTAGTAGTAGCAATACACAGGGGAGAATTAGAATACAAGACTCCTCGAGCCAGAACCCACCTGAATGAAGCAATTAGCAAACTATTCTTACTCTTGTTACAGGAAAAGCATAATAGACTCTCTCATTTGCGAAGCTGATTTAATGTCATTGCAGCCAGTAATCTTATTGTAGCCGGGGCTAGGACCAAGGCTCTGCTATAACCCCCACAGGACTGGCTGATCTGGCAAACTTACCCAGACAGGTCCAGGCAAGTGGCATGTCCCCAGTGTGTTGGAGAAGAAGAGGTTGGGGGTGGGGAGGGAGGAAGAAAGAGAACCAGAAAAGACAGGCAGACACTGGGGGCCAAAGAATGCATGCCCTGGGGAGCCAGTGCTGATTTGGCCTGGGAATAAAACCAGGCAGTTTAAAAAAAGAAGGGACATGCTGAAAAGGTGCAGCATTCAACTTCTTCAGGGGTAGGGACTGCACAGCTGGACTGGGAGAAAGACCAGTGGGAGCCAAGAACCCAGCCAGCCTAACCCTCATGGCACAAATGTGACAGGTGAACCACAACCAAGGAACAACCCCCTGCATACCTTCTCTCTCTGGGGGATGAGATGAGTAAGTAACAGCAGATGGCAGGGTAGTGGTGGGTGGTCCCAAGAAGCCTGAAAGCAAGGGACAAGTGGGAAATACCCTGCAAAACAGGTGGTCAAGACTGACTAGGAAAAAGGACAAGAACAGACCCATTGAGTAGAGGGTAACCTAGAGAGAAATGGAGGTGGCCAAGGCAAAGAGATCTGCCTGGTCCATTGGAGAGAAGATAAGCTAGATGGTTCAAGCTAGATGATAATAACCTAGCAGAACATTCAAACTTGAGGGGAGTCAGGGTGATCAAAAGTCTGTGGTCCTGATCCACACAAGCTGGGAACAAGAATCTGTTCATTTTGATGTAGTATCCCTGGGTAAAGGAAGGGCAGCTAGGAGAGAAGGATCCCCTTCATGAAATGACTTGATCCAGGAATAATCTCATAAAGGACAGAGACACAGACAAGATGGGTGAAGAGTAACTGAAATAGCTAAGTCAAGGAGGGATTCAACCAGAAGAAACTGATGCTGCACAGCCGCAGAGTCAAGAACTAGGCTGAGCTCAGGAAGAACTTATAGTAAGTGGCTCACACTCCAGATCAATAGAGAATAGTGACCAACTGCCTGAGAGAAAAGGGGCAGGGTGTAGGGGAGGTGGAGCCCTACAGAAGGCCAGTGTCCCTGCCAGACTGACCTACACTCAGAACAATCCATCCTCCTGAACATTATTGTAACATCAAGGCATGATGGGCAAAAAGGGAGGATAAACCAGAGGTCAAGATAATTTCAGTGCAACAGGGGGAGGTGGGGGGACTCACATGCCCACACTTATCTATACAAGACATCAGGATGCCTTCAGAAAGCAGGATGCACCAGGCACTGACTGAAGCCATGTCTGTTGGTAAAAATTTTGAATCCAGAAAATTTCAATCTTATGCTGAATCCTTCCCATCCCTAGGGGGGGAAAAAAAAAATCTCAACTCCCTCCCCAACAAAAAACAATAAGCACAAAGCAAAATAAATACAAAGCTAAATAGATTCTGCACATACCAAACAACCCTCTTAGAAGCTCTCACAATCCCAAGAGAGAAAAAAAAGTAAGCATGTACCTAACAATACAATTGTTAATCAGATTTATCCTTAAGGGATTGGCTGCTTGTCCACAGTACATCTGGTGAAGTAGTGCTTGAAGAGAGTCATAAACATCTTGGTGATATGTTTCATATACTGGGTATCACCAGTGAAGTTTGGTCTGGTCATAAAACCCTGAGGGAAATGTTAGTTTAGTTATTTTATTTAAAAAGCATTATAATTTTTAAAAAGTCATGTTACACAACTACTAAAAGCCAAGTTACCTGCCCTGAGGATTTTCCAGCCTCATTTAGATACAGTACACAGGACAAGAGATAAAATTACAGATAAATTGGAGACATTAACCATGAGGGAATCCATGCAGGACAGCTTTGTATAAGAAATGATTTTTAACGAGAAATGGGAAGGAACTTTAAATCTAGATTAAAGGCTTGAAAGAATGAACCTGAGGATGACAGAAGGTACAGAAAAAGGAGCCAGGGAGTTAAGGTAATCAAAGTGTTTGTTGCCAGGTATAATATTAAATCATAGGAAAAATGCCAAGGATTTATATGGCTGCTGGTACATGCTGTGCCTCTCAAAAGGATCTGTTTTATGTTCTATTTAGTACAAATATAGTTACTGAACAGTTTGGCAAGCCACCCCTTTCTTACTGAATACTACAATATTGTAAACTACATGAATGGCACTGAGACAAATGCAGGGAGCCTTGACCTTTCACAACTTCTTAACAAACTTTTGATAAACTGCAAGCCATAGTAACCAGAACATTAATAATCTACTGAGATGTTTCAGACCTGTGGGGTCAAGGGAAGAACTCTCCAGAGTGCTTAAGGAGGTTAAGATGCTGCCATCAACTTGGCAACAATATACTCTGGTGATGACAGTCACTTGCGCCTTTTCTCATCCATCTACAACAATGTTTGCTTTTCCTATCCTGCTTACCTAGATTGTGCTGGTAATAAAGAATGAGGATGGGCCCATAAAAATAAGTCAGGTAGCTGACTAGCCCCCTTTGCTGTTGAAAGAATTTTGCAGCTCACAGAGCAACTTGATAAACCTGTAATCAAATGGGAGACCAAGATAAAAATAAAATAGCTCCCGTCTTGGCAGAAGAACAGAGAGGAAAGACGGCATGTAGCCGGATACCACCATACGGCAGCTTGCAGACCAATTCTTACTAGAAGCCCTGACACACATTCAAACTAAAGCTGGATAAAAACCAGATATAGAGTTGTTACACATTCTCAAGCACTGTGTGGCTTGTTGGCTCTTTACAGCTGGATGGACACATTTGTGGTGTGAGAATTATTTTGTACATGTGGTGGTCTAAATGTATTGTGCGATTAACCAGTTAATTGCATGATATATTTACTGTGGCAGGGGCCTAATGGCCCCACCTTGCATGAGTGCAATAGAAAGGTAGCTAATTTTAATCAGTTGCTGCAGGCTCCTGAAGAGTCTCCAAATCACTTGGCGGGGGGCGGGGAGAAGAGGGAGAAAGAATAGGGGGAACAATATATTCCAACTTTCAAAACCAGACATACCTGACAATCTAGTTTCAGTAACCTCTTACTGACCTGGCCATTTGTTTTCACTCTATATGGATACAAGATGGCAAGGCATGAGACACACAAGGGCAGAGGCCTCTTGTGACAGAGCACTCAATTTGTCTCATTACATATTCCACATGTTTTGATCCACATTTTTTGCAGTGAACCAAGTTCTCCAAAAGCAATAAGCTTCCTATGGACAGTTCTATATAAATACATTCTCCTTGGAGAGCTTTTTTTAAAGGTCAGTAAAAAAGGCCCACAGCTAGCTTTTATTTTTTTTAAATAAGCCATGGTACATGTTACCAAAGTCTTCCAACTGGAATAAAGCAGCTACATAGTTACACTGAATATTTCATAATGGATTTTTTATATTGATTTTAACTTTCAGTGAAAGTAACAAATTGACATTTTTAAGATAAAACCAGGCTCTGTCAAATATTTCCTTGGAAGAGCTCACCATGTAAGATAGCCTTAATTTATAAATCAGACCAGTAGTTGCAATTCTCAAATGATTCTTTATGTGATCTTTGCATCACTGAGCCTACGCACATGTATAAGCCTGTTATAGGTACCCGTTATTTTAAAATCAGAGCAACTATTGTCTATTTGGACAATTACCTGTGTTACAAGTACTGGCCATTGTCATGAATGTGTCTGTAGTGACAGGGTGTGGAAGAGCTATGCAAGCAGATTGGCAAAATGGTGAGCCCCTGTGAGAGAAGCCTGAAAGCCCTGAGCTGCTCACTTTCATTCACCTGGAAAGAGCTTTCACAGCAATCACTTTGCATATTTGTCAGTAGAAATTACTTGAATGGTCAGTTTTAATTCATAATTCTAACTTTCTATTTCCTGCATTCATTTCAGCTTTCATCATATTTGCTAATTGTAAGAAGAGGTTTTATACCTCCGTCTTTAAAAGCACTTTGCACTGTATTTGTGAGACAATGAAAGGATAGTGGAAAATTCAGAGTCAAAGACACCTAGTTTACTTATGGCTCTAATTAAAGTCTTAGCTAAAAGTCTCTCGGCCTCCGTCTATTGGAATGAAGTAGTAACACCTCTACTGTTGTATCCCCTACAGTTCCCTGGCACGCATTAGTGAACTCCAATGCTTCATTAAACTGTCCAGAATCTGCAAGTGACAAGAAAGAAACAAATGGGAAGAGAAGTCATCCGCTGTGTGCACTTTGTTCAATAGCAGACATGTTCAGTTGATAGATTAAAAATATATAAAATTACAACAGCAAAAATATCAGATTAGGTGAAAAGTAGATAGCAAATGGATTTGTAGCATTTAGAAAGAATACAGGGACTAGCTGGTTCCTGGTGGGAATGGGAATATAGAGGATTCACCTCTAGGCTTCTGGCCTGACCCAGGAAATGTGAAGTTATCTTACTGTTCATTGACTGCAAGTTGTTTTTTGTTAACTGAATTGTTGGCAGTCTCAGCCCAGTTTTGATTACCATGACTTGAATACGCCTTCATTACTAGAGCCAAAGATTCAATTACATGTCGCACAAACTACCTGAATATGCCTCAGGTTCAGGATTGAGGCCTCATGAAGTGACAGCATGTGGGAAACTTCTGCTGATGCTGAATCTTTTGTGGACACAAATCTTCAGTCTCTGCTGATATTTCCCTTTCAAGAGTACAGAACTTATTTTAAATGTTAAAATAAGAAGATCTTTGAGGATGCTGGGGAGCAGTAGTTTGTTAGGCTGTACAGTTTCATTGCCAACCCTGCCAAGGATGACATAATAACATCTCACTGGCTTGAGAGGCAGATAAGGGCTGAAAAATAATGTATGGGGATGGACCAGATAAATGTACTAGTGACATTTTGCAAGCAGAAAAAGGTAAAAATTATTTCTTTAAAATATCTTACTTGGTCCATTTAATGCAAGTATGATTTTACCAGAATAGATTTGTGAATTGGAACCAAGACGACATACAAGACTCATGATTGATTTTAGTATATAGGAAGGGGGAAAGTCAGCTAAGTGAGGATACACCATGCAGCAATGGATAAAGGAATACCAGAGGATAGGAGGATGAACAGCAAGAAGGAAGTAAGTACACATATTGGTGAGAGCAGTAGTCATGTGGGCGACAATTAATTAAAAGACTGCACCTAATCCAGCTATGAAGTTGGAGAGAAATGGTTGTAAGAAGAAAAAAACCTGAGACCCAAGGAGCCTGCACAACAACAACAAAAATGATGAAACTAAAACTATGAGTGCAGGACATGAAGTGAACTATTATAAGGAAAACATAAATGGAGCAGAATAATGAATGGAAGTGGAACATAGATATGGAAGAGCAGACAGACAGACAGACTTTAATTACTTTATTCAGGGGTTCAGGTATACAAAAATGGTGGCTTCTTACAAAGCAAAAACACAAACAAATTACTACCAAACCAAGAATACCATATCATTGCATCCAACACATCACACTATGACAGACACCTTGGCTGCACTTCACATTGTGTCTTACATGCTAATTATGTGGTCGGAGTGCTGGCCACACGGTCATAACTATATAGATAAACAATTCATACCCTGCTCCATCCTATCTACACGTAACAAAACCTTCAACTTCCCAAAGAGCAAGCAGAAAAAGCAGCCTGGTGAGGGCCCAGGATGTGGCACGAGCTGGAAGTTGTAGTTCGACACTGAGCCAGCCCGGTCATAACATCAGAGTGCGTATTTGAGACAGCCGTCCTCCACATGGCACAGCGCTCCCTCAAGGGCCCAGCGTGTCTCAAAGGCGGGCACCGCCCACTGGAGCACAGCATGCTCAAACTCCAGCGAGAGCCGCGACTGCACCAGGAGGCAGAAAAACCGCAGGGCATCATCTGAGCCGGTCCCGGCAAGCCGGTTTTGGCAGCTCTTGAGGACGGCCAACTTGGCCCGACCCAGTAAGAAGTTGGCTAGGTGGATGGGGCCCTTCTCAGACACCTGGTACAGGTAGGAGCACACGTAGGTGGTCTCTGAAAAGCTCCTGCCCAGCGCCTGCAGCAGTGGCCCAAGGGTGACAAAGAGCGGCTGCAGGTGGGGACAATCAAGGCAGGCATGAAAAAGGGTCTCCTCAACACCCCCCAGGCAGAAGGGACAGGTTGTCAAGGCAGCTGGGTCAAAGTGGGACACAAATGCACCAGTGGCTACGATGCCGTGCAGCAACCGCCACTGCAGGTCGCCAGTCTTCTTGGCAGTTGGCGGCTTATACAACGTGCGCCACACCAGGTGGGTTGGTGGGGAATCTGGCAGCCCCAGGAGCCATTGCCATGGTGTATTGGGGCGGCCTGCCAGCACTTGGGCATGGCGGACATGAACCACCCAGGCATATAAACTTCTACGCGACAGAAAAGCAAAAAGAACAATCCGTGTCACTGTCAGGAGGCACAGGGAGGATTAGCAAAGTGCCAGGGCCACCGGCCATGGCTGGGGTGACTGGTAAAGCAGGAAAAGCCTTACTCGGGGCATCCTCAGTGTAGGGGACCTGGCCCACCCAGAGATGGTCCTCCAGGGTGGCTGCTGCCTCCAATGGGAGGGCAGCCCAGATGTCACACAGGAAACAGCCCACGCTGTGAACGGAGCGCGTGCCTAGCCAGCTGGTCAAGGCCTTGTGCAAGAGCCAGGCCGACCGAGCGGGGTCAAGGAGATGACTCAGGTGGAGAACACACACCTGAATGAGAACAGCCGTGAGACTGGCAGAGGCCAGGCTCAGGACGGGGTGCCTCAGAGCTGGGTTGTGCACCAGGGGTTCCCTCAGCAACTGTGGGAACTGCAGGTGATAGGCCTGGGACTGGAGGTGGAAAATGGTTTGCCAGGCTCATACCACACTACAGTAAAAGCTGGAAGCACCGCCCAGTTCAAAAAATGTAAGGTCCAAAAGAAAGAGCTTCCAGTTGAAGCCAAGGGCCCCCACCCTCTGCAGAAACCAGCATGCCAGGTGTTGCCAAGGTAGGCACTCCTCGCTGTACAGGACTCGCTGAAGAGCCTGCAGGCGGAAAGCGACCACCCTGCTTGCAAGGTCAACCAAACTCTGGCCCCCCTCAATTACAGGTAGGTAAAAAGGACAGGTCATGGGAGCCAGTGGCGCCCATCCCAGAGAAAGTCAACCAGGAGGCGCTGGAGTCTCTCGAGTAGGTCCTCTGGCGGATTGAGTACAATGCACCGGTGCCACAAGGTCGCCGCCACTAGTTTGTTCACAATGAGGACACGTCCATGGTAGGAGACGCCACTGGGTAGGCGCCAGTGCTATTTTTGTAGGTGGGCCTCCACTCCTTCCCTCGAGGCCATCCCAGTTGCGCGACATGAAGGTTGATGGCGCCAGGAACACGCCCAGGATCTTAAAGGCCCTCACGGTGCCAGGTGAGGCCCCCGGGCAAGTCGGGGGGGGGGGGTCATGGTGATCCACTCACCAAGCAATAGGGTATTGCTCTTGGCCCAGTTGATACAAGCCGAAGCGCCGCATTCGTAGGTTAACTGGCAGGCTGTCAGGGCCTCCACATCTTCCTGGGTGTTAAGGAAGATGGTCACGTCGTCTGCATATGCTGATAACCAGAGCAGAGGGGCAATGGACAGGCCCACGGCTGGTGGCAAGGCCACACCGCTCAGGCGGTGCTGCAGTGCATGCAGCAGTGGCTCAATGGCCAGGGCATAGAGCATGCCCAACAGGGGGCAGCCCTGACGGATGCCTCTGCGTGCGTGAAACAGGGCACAGAGCACCCTGTTCACCTTGTGCAGACTGGAAGTGTCTCAATACAGGACCCAGAGGGCGCTGGTGAGAGGGGGCCCAAAGCCAAAGGCCTCCAGGGTCTGAAAGATGTAGGCATGGTCCACCCGATCAAAGGCTCTCCTGATCCAGAGAGATAAGGCCAACATTTAGGCCAAAGAGTTCACTGGCTGTAAGTAGGTTGTGCAGCAGAAAGAGATTGTCTTGGAAGGTTCTGCCCGGCACGCAGTAGCTCTGCTCAGGCCCAGTGACGGAGGCCATGACAATGTGGAAGTGGGTGGCCAGTGCTTTGGCCAGAATCTTGTAACCCATGCACAGCAGGGAGACCGGCCGCCAGTTTTTAATGCAGCCAAGGTCTCCTTTCTTGGGCAGCAGTGTGAGCACTGCATGGCGGCAACTGATCGGCAAGACTCCCCTGGAAAACACGCAGGAGGCAGGGACCGAGAAGAGGCCAGAAAGTCTTGTAGAATTCAGCAGGTAACCCATCAAGGCCTGGGGCTTTGCCGGAGGCAAGGCCAGCTGTGGCCACTGCCAGCTCCCCCAGAGACAATTCCTGCTCAAGCTCGCCAGCCTCCAGGGCACCCAGGTGTGGCAGGCCTGCATGGAGTTCCCACATGGCCTCAGGGCAGGACGGCTCAGCCGCAAACAAGTCACGATAGAAATCAACAGCATGCTCACGTACTTCACCTGGGTCAGTGATGACCTGGCCCTCAGAGGTCTTGAGGCGATCTAAGACTTTGCTTGCTGCCCACTGTCGCTGCAGGTTGAAAAAGAAGCAGGTCGGGGCATCTGTTTCAGCCAGCTCTTGGCAGTGGGCGCAGATCCTTGCTCCATGGGCCGCACTCTCCACCAAGTCATGCAGGCACTTCCTACGGAACCGGAGGCTCTCACGCAGCACTGCATCACTGCCGGCAGCCAGCAGGGCAGCCTCAAGCTCTACCATGTCTTCTTCCAGCTCTCCAATACGGCAGCGCACTTCATTTGTGGCCAGCTGAGTGTACTGCTGGCAAAAAGCCTGGATCTGTACCTTGCCCCCATCCCACCATAGCTTCCAGGAGGAGTAATTCAGTCTTGTGGCCTCCCAGCCCCGCCAAAAGTTGGCAAAGCAGTCCCAGAAGTAAGTCTTGAAGCAGGCTGACGTTGAAGCACCAATAAGGTCCTCGTAGGCAGGTTCTGCCTGGCAGGCTCAATTCACAATAAGCCAGACCATGATCTGACAGGCCCGAGGGAACGATGCGGCCGCTGCGTAAGAGTGGCAGGTGGTGCCTGCTGACATAAATGCAGTCAAGGCGGGCCATAGTGAGACCCCCGGCACTCATCCTAGCCCAGGTGTATTGGTGTGCGTCGGGCTGCAGGGCTCGCCAGATGTCAATGAGGCCTGCAGTCTCCAAAACGGACTGCAGCTTGCAGGCTGAGGGCAGGTGAGGCTCAGGCCCCATACGGTTGAGGGGGGTATCAGTGGTACAATTAAAGTCCCCACCTACAAGAAGCAGGTCATCATCCCCACTGACATCACGCAAAACACCAGCCAAGGTCTCAAAGAAAGTGACCTTCTCCTGGCCATCAGAAGGTGCATAGATGTTGACGAGTAGCAGATGGTATTGTGCAAGGGTGACGTGGACCGTCAACAGGCGGCCAGGGACAATCTCTCATGCCACCGCCATGTCATGCTGTAGTTGTGATGATAGGAGTCACAACCCCGGCACTAAGGTTGGTGCCATCACTCAAGAACAACTGGCCTTGCCAGGTAGCGTGCCAAGCCAACTGGTTGAGCCTGTCGGAGTGTGTCTCCCCTGGAGGAAGGTGACAGCCAGCCACTTCTGGCACGGTAATTCCAGGATGGCCTCCCGTTTCACCGGATCTTGACAGCCATTGATGTTAAAAGTTCCAATGGTTGTGGCTGCCATGGGTGTGGGTATGGGAGAGGAAGAGCGAGGCAAGGTGTAGAAAAAAGAGCAAGCCCCCAAGAGCAGAGCAAAGACAGAGACAGGTTGAAAAAAAGGCCTATTGTGCCCTACTCTACTCCAGGGCCCGCCAGGCCCCAGTCATTTCTCACCCGCTGGGCAAGCTTCTCCAGACGATAAGCCATCTGCCTCATGCCCAGATCTTGCTGCATTAGCTTGGCCGCAGCTCTGGAAGCCTTGATGAAAACTTTAGGGTCTGTGCACCATTGGGTGATGTGCGCTATGTTCTTTTGTCCTTTCATCTGTTTTAAAAAGGTTAGGAGCCCCCCATAGTCAGGACCGACCGGGGGGGCGGGGGGGTCTGCCAAAATGGGCTGCACATTTCCAACAGAGGAGCGGTGAGGCTGCACACTGGTTGGGAGCTCTGCATCTACACCCTCAATATCTAAACCCATCAACCTCCTCTGATCGTCTAGGTCAAGGTCTGGTTTTTGAAGAGAAAGCCCCACCTTCTGGGGGGGGAGGGGAAGAGGTCATCCTACTCTTGAGGTCACTTGTGACACTCAGAAAGCTGGATTTCCATCTCACAAGCCTCCTCATCTAATTCGGTGGCCTGGGACATGCCCAGGAGGTCAGCAGACTCCTCTGCTGCCCCCTGGGTCAGACCTCCAGAAGAGACGCATTGTGCATACATCTTTCTGCCACCCATCTCTGAGAGCTGGGAGATAGGTGAAGTGTTAATGACCCCCATCTTCACCTCCCCCACCTCCAAGCTGCCCTCATCCCCAGTCAACAGGGTCATTGACATGACAGCCGGAGCAGGGCCAGGCGCTCCAGCAGGGGCCTCCCCAGCACCAGCTGAGGAAGGCCTCAGTGGGGATAGGGAGTCCTGAGGGGGAGGGGGGTCGTCGTCATCATCGTCTGTGTGCCAATGGCCCATCCTTCATAGAGGATGGGCCAGACTGCTTCTGGCCTGCCTCCCCAGAGCCAGCCACCTCAGACAAAGCCATGGTGGAGGGCAACTTGCAGGAGGCCTGAGCCCCATCATCTGACGGAGCCTTGGTGCCACAATTGCTGACCACCCCAGCTTCAAAAATCGGGGAGGTCAGAACAGGCAGGGGGGAAGTGGAAGCATCCGCCTCTCCACCTGGTGGCATCTCTGTACTGGTGGGGGTGGGCACTGTAGGTGGAATGAGTGGTGGGGAGGGTCAGGGCCTAGTCCCAGCCCCTCCACCAGACAACATTCCCACACCAGAGACTTCAGACCCCTCAGATGGAATAGGGGTAGAAGGAGGAGGTTGGGAAAAGCTCCCAGCTTCACTGGGTGGGGCCTGTGTCCCAGAAGGGGATGGGCCATCTGTCGGTGTCACTGTAGTCGCCGATGTTTTGGCCAATCCCCCCCACCCCCATGGGCACTGAGCTGCTAGGTGGGAAGAGCTCCCACACTGAAAAACACATGGTCTCCCCAAAAGAAAAAATAGATCACATACCTCCGCCCATTGAACATGAGGCTCAAGGACTGAGGCAGAGACCGTGGGCCCTCCCTAAAAAGCATGAAAGCCTGCCTTCAAAAAAGACAGGACATGCCTCAGTTTGGGGTTTTTACTCCCTATGGTCAATCGGCGAAAAAGGACTCATAAGAACCCCATAGGGCTCGAGTAC
Organism: Crocodylus porosus; assembly: GCF_001723895.1. Taxonomy (NCBI): domain Eukaryota; kingdom Metazoa; phylum Chordata; order Crocodylia; family Crocodylidae; genus Crocodylus; species Crocodylus porosus. The sequence continues at coordinate 51,423,053 of NW_017728943.1, read as the reverse complement.
CTTGGCCAGGTCTCAATCAGTCACGTACAGGGGCACATTAGAAATCACCACCCTCACTGCTAGGGTGTCTAGGGGTGTGACAAAATAATGTGCACCTGGACTGTCCAGGCCCTCCGATCCAACCCTAGTTAACAGGGTGTGCGCACTCAGATAAATCATCAGGACCGTGTTGACACAACCTCCATAATGTATGGTATGCTGTCCCAAGAAACTAGCAAGAGCATCTATGCAGACCTCAACCCCAACGAAGGGAGGGGTGCAAACCCTCAAACCATAGGTAACGGGGAGGTTCTGGGAGGCATCCTCATGCCAGCTGCTGGGTGTAGGAGCAGCCATTCCTGTTAGAACAGGGTTAATTTCCAACTATAACTAAGCAAAGCAACAACAAAAAAGTTTATACTAACTAAAAAAGATAAGTGTCCGGGAAAGCGGCCACAAAACTCTAGATGGGAGCGGGGGGAGGGAAAAAAAAGCACGGCTGGGGTTTGAAAAAGCAGAAAAAAAAAGAAAAACAAAAGGGGGGGAAGGGGTAATTAAGGGCACCCCACGGAAGGCAAGCTAATGAAAGATAACTCCCCGCTACAAGCAAACAGAAAAGGAGAGAAAGAGACAGTAAGAAAGAAGGCTGCGAATACAAAGAAACCGGAAGTATGGGGGGGATGGGACAGAGGAGAGAAAGGGCGGGGGGGAAGCTACAAAAAAAAAAAAAAAAAAAAGACAAGAAAAGAATGAGAAAGCGAGATAAACTGAGGCTAGAGACCTTTAGAGATGTGGGAGTGAAAGAAGGAGAGCTAGGAAGCCGGGGAGTCTTGCGCTCAGGATTGCCCCACGCAGCTCCAAGCAAGCCTGGTTCACTACGTCCAAAGCGAAAAAAGGTGGTAGGTTGCAGGATTGTAGCCATGTTGGTCTAAGGACATGGGTAGGCAAGGTTCTTTGGGTAGATGTGTTAACTTTCATTAGCCCAACTAAAATAGTTGGGGAAAAGGTTTTTTTGCAAGCTTTCAGGCACAAACACCTTTCTTCAGGCTTTGGGAAACTCTGCTGCTGTTAGGAGTTCTCCAAGATAGAAAAGAAGATGGTGGGTTGTATGTCATCATGATGTGGTAGACTGTAAACAAATTACAAGGGATAACATAGATGACATGCGATTGCTGTGAGGAGGATGGTAAAAAGACAGTCTACCGAGATAGGCCTAGAGGTTTGTTCTAGTCCAGTGGTACTCCACATTCCAGCCACACAGGTCAAGTGGGCGGTGCGGGGTCAATCCATGGTCCAGATCCCTGGCATGGGATCAGCACATGAGCGCAACCCTATAAACCGACCCTGTGCTCAGGATCCAACCATGGAGTGACGTGGTATACTGACCTTACCACAAACTGATGCAACATAGAGGACCATATCATCTGGCTCCTGGGGCTCAGTGGTCTGGAAGCTTGGTAGCAGGCAGACTACAGTTCACTGTCACTGCGTCCCTACTGCCAAATTTCTTGAACTGTGGGGAGCCCTGTGGGCTGGATGACATGGCTCTTCAGGCTAGATCTGGTCTGCATGGTGGAGGTTGAGCACCACTGTTCTAGCCAGATTAGGATACAGAAAGAGCGCCCTGCATTGTTCTTAAGGGGAGAAATACTGCTGACAGTTGTTTTGTGCTGCCAGTAATAGGAGAGTCAGATGTTCCTGGATGTGATAGCTGACAGTTTGCTTCATCAAATACTCACTGAATCAACAAGAAATGAAGCTATTTAAAACTTGCTGCATATGGAAACTAAGTCTCTTATAAAAACAGAGGTTCATAGGAAAAACAAAACAAAAAACAAAAAAAACCTTTGTATCTAGTTGTCACAAGGTGATTCTGTTTAAATTTAAAGTGAAAAGATAAATACAAAATAAATCTTCATCTAAGGTTTTGGGGGACGTTATTTCAAAAGGACAAGCTTTAAGAAATAAAGAGAACTAGTTAATGAAGTCAACTTGATAAAAAGGAGCTCAATTACTTGAATGTAGAAATGTGGAATTTCTTTAAATCAAAAAAAGGTACAGGGACTATCTGAAACGTTTGTAAGAAGCAGGAAGAAAAAAGAAGAGAACTTCTACAAAAGAGCTACAGACCTAACTGGATGAATAAATCAGCTCAAGATAGATATTAGGAATAAGAGAAAGGACAGATCAGCAAAAAAAAACAAACCCGATGTCTCAAATGTCAAGAAAAGGTAAAGTGAAAATTGCAAGAGCTCAAGCTGAGAATCACACTGCAAAGGAAATTATAAAATAATTACAGAAAATTCTTTACCCTTATAAGTAAAAAAAGAGAACAAGGAAAATAAGAAATGGGCCTCCTTTCAGTGAAGATGGATAGAAATTAAAGATATGCACCATAAACTGCTGTTCAGTTTTCAATCAAGGAAAATAATATTGAACATGAGATAAAGGCAGAATGACTAATGTTGAATAAGGGTATGGAAACTGAAATTACCTACCTGTGGTGATAATATCACTCTGCTCAGGATTCATTAGGCTTCATTTGGAGTAGTTGGGCCCAGTTTTAAGAGAGGCCCACATGTTAAGCAGGATGTGAATACACTGGAATCCAGAGGCAAGTGATGAAGGTGTTTAAATGGGTTGAAATGCACCTGAGGGGAGGTTGAAGGGACTAGGTTTAGTATGGAGAACAGAAGTTTGAGGGGGCACATGATAACAGTTTTGAAATGTGAAAGACCACCATAAAGAAGGAGGAAACTTATTCCCTCTTGCTACAGAAGGTATGACAACAGCAATGAGTTGGAAGTAGAGCAAAGCAGATTTAGATTAAAGCTCAGGAAATGCTTCCTAATTGTAGGAATACCAGGGCAGTGGAACCAGCTGTCTAAAAGTTGTTGTCAGCTCTCCATTACTGAAGATTTTGAAGGGGAGGCTAGATAGGTAACTGTCAGAGGTAGATTAGAAACATTTTTAGGATCATAAGAAAGTAGAGCTAGAATGGATCTCAAAGTCATGTAGTCCAGCACCCTGCACTGTGCAGGATCATCTGACTAAGCCATCCCAGACAAATGTCTGTCCACCCTGCTCTTGAAAACTTCCAAGGCTGGACATTCCATACTTTCTCTAGGTAGCCTGTTCCAATGCTTGACCAGTTGCATAGAGAAAGTTCCTCCCAATCTCCAACATACATTTCCTCTGCTACAGCTTAAGGCCATTGCTCCTAGTCCTGTCTCCTATGGCCATGGAGAAAAGCCTATTAACATCCTCTTTGTAATCCATCTTCAGCTATTGGAAGACTGTTATCAAATCCCCCTTGTTCTTTTTAGCTAGGGACAGAAATTACACAAACTGGTTTAAGTGATCAGAAACTGGTTTAAGCCTGTAACAGAACACAAGTTCAGTGCACATAAACCAGTTTAAAAATGGCCAAAACAGGTTTAAAATAAGCCTTGTTGAATGTACTATCTGACTTAACTTATTGGAGTCAAGTGGATTTATGGAACTTCTGCCCCCTTCCTGATTTAAGTTAAATCAGAGTCCCCCAGCAATCCAGCATGTTTTTCATCCCTGGGCTGGGTGGGCAAGGTTGGGCTGACTACTCCAGAGAGCAGGGCTGGCTCTACACCTCTCCTTAGCCAGCCGGAGCAGTGATAGTGCTCTGGGTAGGGAGAAGGGGTAGGGGACTGCAGGCACAGCAGAATCTGCCCAACTTCCCTGCTTGAGCAGTAAAGGGAGTGGAGGTGAAGCAGAGGGATTTCCCCCTCCCCCTTCTCCCATAGCATGTACCACAGCAGTATGGACCTTGGCTACACATGTTGGATACCACATGTTGGCTAAGGGGTGTGTGTGTGTGTGCGCGTGTGTGGAGAGATTTAACTTGGACAAAAAGGCAGACAAGACAGTGTCCACTTAGGGCTTTTGGAAACTAATCAACAGGTCAGCTCTTAATGTCCCTCCTTCCTTCCTTGAAAAAAGCTGCTTAAGAAGAACTTGAACTAATGAGAGAAGTTTTGTTTTCTCAATGGGCTGATAAGCTGCCTGCTGGCTTTCTTGCTTCAAAGACTTCAATCTGTCAGTGTTCAAAAGGGGACAGAGAGAGATGTGAGAAATGGCCTGGTTTCCAAAGCATGGGACCTGAGTCAGTTTGCTGCAGACAGTATGAAGCAGGGAGAGGGAGATTGAAAAGCTCAGCATCATAAACAGATGCATGCAATCCACACAAACAGTCCTCCCTCCCTGTCTCCCCTTGCCTCAGAGTGCTAGCCAGAGGCCAGGGCCCCCATGAGCAATGAGCCAGGGAAAGCCTGGCTAAAGCTGCTTCCCCATCCCCTTCCAGGCACACCCTGGCTGGTGACTATCAAGGCCAGGGTGGGGTTTTAAACCCCTCCCTAATCAAAGCATCCTGCTGGGGCCTGGCCATGCCCTCTTCCTCAGCTCAGCACTGAGGAAAGGATGGGAGGGCTCACTTTAGCACCCCTCAGCTTCTAGCCTGAGCCACTGCAGTCATGTGCCTGTATTTCCCAATTCAAAAGCAAATGTCTATCCACTTGCAAAAATCAGTTCAAGCTCTGCAGGGTAAGTTAACCTGCAAATATTGAAATTGATTTAGGCTTGGGCTTTTTGAATGCCAGTCCCCAGGCCTGTTCTCCAGACTAAATAACCCTAGTTCTTTCAGCCTTCCTTCATCACTATTGCCTCCCAGGTCCTTAATTTTTGAGGCTCTGCTTGGGACTCCTTCCAAACTGTCCTCATCCTTTTTGAAATGTAGGGACCAAAACTGGATACAGCATTCCAGATGAGGCCTCGGTGCTGAACAGAGCAAAACAATCACTTTCTTTGATTTGCAAGTGATACTCCTGTTAATACAATACAATACAATACAGTATGCTATTGACTTTTTTGACAACAAGAGCACAAATGTTGGCTGAGATGCAGCTTATGTTCTACTGAAATCCCAAGGTCCTTCTCTTCAGTACTGCAGCCTAACTAGTCATTCCCCAGTCTGTATTTGGGCATCCCAAGGTATTTGCACTTATCTATGCTGAATCTTATCTAATTGATTGCAGATCATTTCTCCAATCTATCCAGGTCATTCTGGATCTTAGTCCTACTCTTTGAAGTATCTGCAACTCCAGCCAAATTGGTGTCATCCACAAATTTGGGGAAATAAAGAAGGGTAGTGAACTGGGGACCTTTTATATCTGAGACAGGCATGATAATCACAACACTACAGCAAGAGAGAGGGGAAAGTAGTAGTAAGAGGTGACACTTGATGTTCCTTCTAGTCCTATGATGCTATGAAATTGTAGGAACAATAACAGGGATTTTTAATGAACTATAAAAGTCAGTTTTTGTCCTATAACTGAAAAGCAGATGTAGTGTCTGTATTTTAAGTGTGGGAAAAAAAGTGATCCAGGTAAGGTAGGTCAGGCCAGATTAAGTTGGTATCTTTCTTTGATAAATTTTTTTTTTTTTTTAGACAAAGGATTAGCTCTAGAGCTATGTGCGCATAGTAAAGATATGCTGTGAAAGAGTATATACATGGATGTGTACTAGTTAAACTGGAAAAGATAGAGGATTATAATATTAAGAGTAAAGCAGATAAGGAACCTAGTAACAGAAGGGTAATAATGCACTGTATTAAAAAGGAAAATATTGAGCTAAAAGTTATTACTGGAGTTCTTCAAGTAGTTTTGGGGTTGATCTTATTTTTATTAATGATCTTGGGAGAAAAATAGGAGTGTGTGAATGAAATTTGCTGATAACAAGAGGTCAGGGGAATAGTCAGAACAGAGGAAGATCAGAATATCATTGGAACAATTGGATAATGTTGAAGACTGGAGTAACAGAAAGAGGGTGTGACTTGGCAGTACAAGAGTACAAAATCACACTTAAGGACTAGACACAATAATTCATGCTATAATTTGGAAGATCATCTGTTGGCAATGCCAGAGGAAGAAAGTTAAAGTGATTCATCAATCACAGAATAATTATAATCCACCAGTGTTATGGAGTTATGAAAAAGGCAATGATCCTCAGGTAGTAATGGGTTAGTATTTCCAGCAGAAATAGGGAAGCAATGTAATTAAAACAACATATATTTGACAAAATGAGACCTTGAAAGAAGAAGTGTTTCCAGCCCCTACACTCCTGGCTTTCAAACAACCCCCTAACCTTGCCCAAGTCATCTTAAGCAAGCTCCCCATTGCTCACAGACATCAAGTAGGACACAGCCTTGCCTTAGCAATAAATGCTTAATCTGGCAACACATCTCCACTATTACTACAGTCAACAAAAATGAGCCCATCAGAATCCGTGGATCACACACACACACACCTTTCCAAGATGTGATACGTCTGGTCTAATGCACCAAGTGCCCTCATGGCAACTATGTGGGCAAAGCTAAACAGCAACTATGCACCAGAATGAACTCACAGGAAAAATAAAGGGATACCCACCCACCCATGCAGTTAGTTGTGCATTTCTCACAGAACAACCACAGCCTCTCTTGCCTCACTATCCTTGTACTCAAGTGAAATGTACCCAACACCTTTAAAAGGCAAACTTGGGAACAAATACTCATAAGCTGGCTGGACATGGGGAAAAAAAGGACTGATCACCGATATTGCTTTATGGAATATTATAACCCACTTGATTCTTGAATTCTTCCCTCACACTACAGACAGTGACAGGTGACATCTTCCCTTTGAATAGGTCTTAATCTCGCGGCTCTCAGACTCTTTTCCTCTGCTAATTGATTGCTGCTACCCTTAGGAATTTTTCTCCCTCCACCTCAAATTTCACAGCTCTACAAACAAGTTTTTTTTACTATTGGTGTGCTTACTACAGACCTGAAGAAGAATGTATTGCATTTGAAAGCTTGTCTAACTCTATTCCAGTTGTGTAGCTAGACCAATAAATGATATCACCTAAAGAAATGTCTACCTCAAGTTTTTACAAGACCCAAATGAGATCATATCTGGAATATTGTGTACAATACTGGTCTCCCATGTTCTCAAAAGAACAATTCAACCTGGAGCAGATGACCAAAAGTCTAGTAAGATAAGGAAAATGAAAAACCTATCTTATGAAAGGAAAGTAAAAGAGCTTAGCTAGTTTAGCCTAGAAAAATAAGAGGCTGAAAGGAGGTATAAATGCTTTTCTGTAAAATACAATGAGTGCTAAAACACCAGAAATAGAGAAGAGCTACTTAAGCTACAGAATAATGTTGGCACAATAACAAATATGTATAAGCTGTTCAAGAATAGATTTATGTAAAAATTAGAAAGAGAAGAAGGAGTAGGAAGAGTGACCTGGAATGGGCTCCCAGGAAAAAAAAAAAAAAAGAAGAAGACTCAGAGCAAAAAACGTAATTTGCTTTAAGATGGAATTTGCTCCATTCATAAAAGAAATTATATGATGTGCTTAAATCTAAAATTACACAGGACTGGCCTTGATGACCAAAGAACTTCCTCTGTTCTTATGGTCCTGTCACCCAGGGTCAGTGACAATACTCCCATTGGCCCCAATTCTTTCATTCTTCACTTAGACCTTTAAAACGGGTCCAACTCCAGCACAGTTAATAAAAGATAAGTATTTCATTAGCTTGGGAAGAGATCTGGGCCCAACACAAGTATTGCCATAGACTGAAATTGTTGCCATATGGTTCGTTTCGGTTCTACCTTCCAATTGCACAACAGGTATAAAACAAATACATTAATGTCATATTTTTTAGCATTTCAGATGCCCAACTTTGAGCTGCTTCTTTATTTAAGTGTATTTTTCTCTCACATGTCTTAGCTCTTAAAAGTCTAATTAACGAGCATAATTTCAGAAACATGCTAATGAGACTCTTTTGCAGTGTTTTAGCTGCCAGCCATGAAAATACTTCTGAAAGAATGAAATCAATTAAAGACAAAAAAGCAGCATCTCCTTTGTTTATATAACGAGGCTCCACTCTGCAAAAAGTCTACTGTGTATGTAACTACATAATAAGACCTACAGTAGAGAACAGTAAGTGCTGTATTGATGTTAGTTGAACATTTGGACTGAATTAAATTGTTGCCTCTTTTGACTCAGTGGCTAGAGAAACCTTCAGGACCTTGCAGGCTGTTGCAACTGCAAGAAGAAATTGGTGATAAACTAGGGTGAAGTTACATGTTATACTTAGACCATACTAAATCTGTGGAATATTAAGCAGTGATAAAGTTAGACTGTGCTATGAGCAGTTGCATAATAAGGGTTAACACCATTTCTCGTCTGCACAGCTCTAACTTGCCACTAGAGGGTTAGTGAGCAGGAGTGTGGCTAGGAGCTTCAAGCTCCTCTGGGTGGAGAGCAGGGAGGGAGATTGGGACTGGAGCATCCTGGGATGCTGAAGGACTGAAAATTGCTTGTTTTATGTCCATGAAGCCAACTTAAGTTACCCTAACATTAGGTAGCACAGCCCAAAGTTAAGCCTTGCCTGAAGTAGTGTAACATAGAGGGTACTTAGCATGAGTTAATGAGCTTTAATATGTAGACACTAGCATTTAAGTGCTCTTATTATGGCATAAGTAACTTGACCCTTAGGTATTTCTTTGATGAATTCCTGTTGCTTATAAAGAATGCTCCAAGTTATGTTTCTCTGAATGCAGGAGGAATTAAACAGTTCTTGGCCCTAACTCAAAGCCTCTGAGCCAGTACCCGACACAGAACTTCTCTTTCTAAGTTTCTCTGAAGGGTTGTGCTACAAGTGCATCCGTGTTTTCTTCGGTGGCGAGTCTCTTTTCTTACCTACCTTTCTATCTGAACAAAAGCCAGCAAAGCTCCTCTCTGATGGAGACCATATTCTCAAATGAAAGAGTCCCTTACTTCAAGAAGAGTGTTTTACTTTGGAGGCCAATATCATTTCATAAAGGAATTTAGCCATTTTTTTACAACCATTTACATGAAGGAGGGCGGTATACCTACCATCTTCAATAGTGTTTTATCCAAACTATAATAATGTGTGTAAAGCCAGGAGGAGCAACCCCGCCCCCCAAAAAACAAACAAACAAACAAAAATCACCTTTTCAGGTTCTCTATTCGAAGGAGATTTTACCACTCAATTTGAAGTCTTGAGAAAATGCTATATAATCCTTTTGTACACGAATACTGCTGAAATAAAGTCTGAAACATGCTAGAGCACTTTCAAGAGAGAGAAATATGTGGGTTTCACTTTGTGGCATTTTTTGGTAAAAGGGAATTTTCACTAGTTCCAATTTTAAAAAACAACACACACCGTTAGATTAAGCCAGATTTTCCTGAAGTCCCCCTACATTCAGAGCAAGACAAAGCAATAACTTCATTGAATAGTTTAAAGCAGAAACACTTTAGGTTATAAAACCTGTTTTAAAAATATGCCTAATTTAAATATTATATTTTACTGTGTGATTGCCGTGCCTGTTTAGCTGCCCTGTGTGTGAAGTGCTCTTGTGCTCAGGTTCACCCATTTCACATCCAGGGTTCCCTCTGAAGTCAATGGGAATCCCTTAATATTGCATCACAGTTCACAAAGCTACTTATAGTGGGTGCTTCTACACATGCACTTTAAAGCATATTAGCCTATTTTAGTCCATATTAAAGCATCACAAAAAACCATGGATGCCTGCACATGTTGGAGGAGCCTCCACACATGATGTAATTGCAGTGCATTGGAGCAGACTCGATTAATCAAATTTGAGTGCCTCAGCAGCCACTTTTAAACCTTCAGGGGCTTATACAGAGGATGCTGCTGCAATCCTAAAGCATCCTAATTAGAGCATGGAGCAGACTCGATTAATCAAGTCTGCTCCAATGTGTTCTACATAGAACATGTTGGAGCATGTGTATAAGCACCTGGAAGTACTAGATTTAATGCACATTACCTAAAGCTCATTAATGAACATGTAGATGTGCCCAGAGAAACCCAGATCTATAAACCAAGTTGTCTCTTCAGTTGGGATAGTTCTCACTCAGCTCAATGGGCAATTCAAAAGGGGCAAGTCTCTATCCTCTACATATTTTCCTGCTTGTCTTCATTCATTTTAGATTTCTATTTATAGAAGTGGTGGGGAGACAGAGCAGGAGGGGCTAATTCACTTTAATAAACGAGGAATGCCATTGTTTTCCAAAACATGTGTCACTTTAATGTGGAATATCCATCTGGCTCTACATCACATATCAGGTTTTTAGTTACCAGGGCAGCAGGTAGAATCAGTATTCTCTTTTCAGAGAGAGAGAGAGAGAGAGACAGATAGACAGACACAGACTGACTAACTAAATCTGAAACTCTCTAATCCCTAGATAGCATGTAAAATACGGACAAAACTATGTCCAGCCATGCCCTAGAAAGCAAATGCTCTATTTAAAAAACAAGTGGTTTTTTTGTTTTGTTTTGTTTTTTATTACAAACTCCAATTCTATTAATGGAAATAAAATTAATGAAAAATAAGGGAAAGGGGTTCCTTGGTTTTATCTCTCAGGTCTCTGAGGTCCTACAGTCCATCTTCTCCAAGAAACATAGATGCATTTTTCCAGTACCTCTGGAAAATAGTTTTCCCCTCAATCAATTTATAGGTTGGAGAAAAACCCAACAGCGCAAAATGAGCAAATGTAATGCTGATGATCATCACACATTACAGTAGGTAAACACTGCAATAAATCAGATTTCAAAGGGATACTGACTTCCCACTGCTACAAATAGTCTTCCAGGAAATTATTTAATAAAGGTTTAAGCTTTTGGCTTAGGTTGGAGGGACCCTTGTGAGGTGAGCCTAACAGTCCTTCCTGCCCAGAGCAGGGGGCTGGACCTGATGATCTCAGGAGGTCCCTTCCAGCTTTTAACTTCTGTAAATCTGTGTGCAAATCTGTGACTATGAACCCAGACTGAATATAAATCAGTGAACTGGTTACAGAAGAATATGAAGAACTTTTCAAAGACAGGCTTTAGAAAATACACTCAAGGACTCAATTGTGTTAGATGTGCAAGGACTGTTAGACTCAATTGTGTAAGATGTGCAAGTTCATATTGTCCTAAATTCACAATTCTTATTGATACATGTATGAAGAACTTCAAGGCTCTGTTCTGGGACCCATACTGTTCAACATCTTCATTAACGATGTGGACATTGGAGTCAGGAGTGGACTGGCCAAGTTCGCCAATGA
>NW_017728943.1:51408761-51411302 GCF_001723895.1 Crocodylus porosus | reverse complement strand
AAATTGGATGCTTATCTTGCTGGGATCCTATGACCCCAGCTGACTTCCTGCCCTTTGGGCAGGGGGCTTGACTCAATGATCTCCCGAGGTCCCTTCCAGCCCTAATGTCTATTAAATCTATGAGAGAAGCTCAGATAGTACTGTATTCTTTAAATATGTTGTTTGATAGTTTTCAGGGCAAGGTCCTAATAATTTGTTTGTATAATATTTTTGCAGTATCCAACTATATCCCTTATTGATTAAAAACTGTTTGGCGAATTTAATATTGGACAAATTGTGGCAAAATTCACCAAATAATTTGAGTCTGTGTATAAGCCCATGTATTTGTCCAAACTATAAAACAGGATTCATTTGCCATTAAGAACTACAAGTCTTGGTAATATCTGACATACAGAAGGTGTTCTGATTTCTGTTTCAGCCATGTTATCCACATCAGGGTGCTCAACCCCCAGACCACAGTGCCGTGTCATTTGGTCCACAGAGAATCCCCATGGTTCAAGAAATTGTGTGGGGAGGAAGGGTGTTGGAACTGCTCCTCTGAAACCAAATTTCCAGATCCATTGGGAGCTCTGGGGCCTATGCACCAATCCCAATACAAGTGGGGCTGGTGCCAGGCCCTTGGGGCTATCCCAATATGGGAGCAAGAGGGAGAGGTGCTGGGCACCTGGGTCCCAAGGCTGGTACATGGGGGCAGGCCCAGGCCCCAATCCTACCATGTAGAAGCTGAATCCAGCCCCTGGACCAACCCTACTCGGCCAAATGGGGCCAACATTGAGTACTATTGATCTACAGTACAAGGACTCCCTACTTTCAGTCATTCACCCCTCATTCAGAACTGAGGACATTCTGTACTTTGCAGGACTTGTTCAAAACCAAAAAATATTACCTCTAAGTTAGTAAAAGTGGTAAAATTAAATCAGTGCTGACAAAAATATTAGGTTTTACAGACTTTAGCTGATGGAAAACCCAGATCCCTGGTTTATTTTTCATTTCCCACTGGGGGCTGGACCTGATGATCTGCAAGGTCCCTTCCAGCCCCTAACAATCTATGAACATGAAGGAGGGGGAAAAAAAAAGTGAATTTCCCCTTTACCAGAGGAAAACATTGATTTCTCATTTTAATGGAGAAACCCATGGATTTTGCAGTTTTGCAAAGAGCTCTCTGGAGACTGCCAGAGTTCCAGCCTTCAGGGGGCTGGGAGGGGGAGGAAGGAGGGTGGTGAGGCAGGGATGCCATGTGCATGCATATGCACATGGCCACCAGGCAGCCTGGAGAGCAGAGCTGGGATTGAGGCCTTCATAGAGAGGGAAGGAGTTTGGCAGCAGATGCACTGCCTGGCTGGGCAGCAGCCTTAGCCTCATGGGGCTTGGGGTCCAGGGCTGCAAAGTGTAGCTGTAGGGCCCCAGAAGGAGCAGGACAGGGCTGCAGGTGGCTTGTCCAAAGGGTAGAGAGTGGAGCTCCATCCTGCTGCATGCAATCCTAGGGGAGCAGGAGGGATCCATGCACCCCAGGTCCATGCATGGGGCAGGGGTGGGCTGCCTGTTCTGGACTCAGGCCCCCTGCCCTATTGTCCTCCCCACAGGGCCTTCACAGCCCAGCATGTACAACCCAGCATTGCAGGACACAATGGGGTGATGCCAGGAAGCTGCTTACTACTGTGAGCTCCATGCTACCCTGCCAAGGCATCCCCTGACCACACAGCAGCAGCAGGGGTAGCAATGCAGGGTTGCACCCATCACTGTTACCACACAGGTAGGGGATGCACTGCCAGGGCAGCACGCAGTTCACAGCAGCAACAAACTTCCCCATGTGGCCCCATGGTTCTCTGCAGCACTAAGTCACACCCCCTGGACTGCAGAAGGCCTGAGGAAGGGCAGCAAGGTGGGGAGTCCAAGCCCACAGCAAGCAGCCTGCACTCACCTCCTGCTCCACACATAGAACTAGGGGGTATGGGTCCCCCCTTCTTCCCCCTCTGGAAGTGCATGCAGCAGTGGGAAGCCAGCCTCCCTGCACCCCAGCCCACAGCAGGCAGGCAGGAGGCAGCAGGGGGCTAGGCCCTGCTCCACTACCACAGCCACCACCTCCTTCTAGGGGCAGGGGGCTGTGGACCTGGGTCCCTGGCCTTATACCCCTGGCAGCTCAGGGACCCCTCTGGCAGGGCTGGGGGGGCATGGGACTGTGGGTGGAGGGTGAGGGGCACCAGCAGGTCCAGGACAGGGTTGGGGAGGAGAAGGAGTGAGGGGCCTTTTATTTTAATAATGAATTTTGGGGGTTTTATTAGAGATTGTGTGTGTGGTTTGTTTTTTTGTTTTGTTTTGTTTTTTTAAAAAATAAAAACAGGGAAAACCTGGATCCCTGAAGATAAACTAAAAGGAATTTGGGAATAAACATGGGTGACTGGTGCCTCTTCAGTCTAAGGGGGGGCGGGGGGAGTGCCCATAGAAGCCAGCAGTGGTGGTGGGGATGGGGCTGGCGAGCACCCACAGAAGCCAACAGCAGTGTCAGAGGAAGGGACGGCCCGGTCAGTGGGAGCATGGTGT
>NW_017728943.1:51382433-51408041 GCF_001723895.1 Crocodylus porosus | reverse complement strand
AGCATGCTCAAAACTACAACAGTTCGCCAAAAGTTCACCCCTCAAGGCCATGAATAGTTGAATTCCAGCTTCTGTAATCAGCATGAGAAAGACTGAGGCGGGACCGGGGGAGAAAGAAGCCTTGGGCAGTATTTCTTTCTTATCAGGTGCAAGATGCAAGCTGCACATTTCTAACACATTGATGCCCCAGGTATATGGCTGAAGGAATGTCCTAAGCAAGCAATCATGGCCTGACTGCAGCTGCCAAGCTCTAAGTGGTAAAAAAGTAATACCTGCATAAGTTGCCCCACCCAGACTGGTTACCAGAGCAGTCTACATAATTCAGAAAAAGCAATGGCAATGAGGGGCTGCTACAAAAGCCATTAAGTAAACAAAGCCATAAAAAGCTCTCAAATAGTTCTTAACCTAAACAGACCAATGAAACAGTTAGAAACTTAGAGTCTCTACAGAGGCAAATTGCTATTTTAAAGCTTTTACTGTCATTGCAAGACAGCAAATGGAGCTCAAGGGCCTCTCCAGCCCTACAAACTCTTAAAAGCAGTACTTTCTACCCAGCTGAGCAGTTGAAGCTGGTGCCTTTTCACTTGATAATGAACACTCTCAATAGTGAGCATCACAGAGCACTTCAGTGCACTGGTCCTATAAAAAGGGGAGGTTTTTAGCAGGGCATTGAGGTGCCTGCTACTTGTGGAGCAGCAAGTAAGGAGCCCAATTGCAGGTTTCCAGGGTAACCAGTGGGAGTCAGCTGACCAGAAGGGGCAGGGCCTGGCTCTTATACAACTGCCAGGGCAGAAGCCCAGAGGCTGCTGGCAGCCAAAGGGGAAGGGGCTCTGTTGGAAGGAGAGGCCAGACTGCAGGTATGGCCTGAGACTGGGGAAAGTTGGAGCAACCCTGGTGTGTCAGGAAGAACATTGTTATAGCCAGATGGCTTAGGTTTATGTTATAGCCAAGGGGCTTGTGTTTCTGTTTACTGGTTAAAACTGGTGGTCTGGGTGAGGCTATTAGGGGTTGGAGGACGCCTCATAGGAGACCCACAGTAGCATGGGGACCCCAGCACCAGAGAAGGTGCAGCCAAGCATAGCCCATAAGGCTGGGGTGCCCGGAACCTCATTATAGAAACAAGACTTGGGGTAGTAGGAGAACTGTGGCCAAGAGGCAGCTTTCCTTCAATTTACTTAAGACCACGACATGGTGGGCGAGAACGAGAGTACTTTGAAGCAAACTTGGCACAGTAGGGGGCACTAGGGGAGATCATGGCCACCCCTAGGACCCTGCCCTGTGGCAGTGAGCATTTCTGTTAAGACATTAGGCCTTACTTCTAGCATGCATGCTAGAGACCATGTATTTCAACTTCAGTTATACAGTACTGAGCAGTGCAGTAGAAGAGAAGACAGCTTAGTGATCTGAGCATCAAATGGGATATAGTCATAGAATTAAAGGGCTGGATTCCAGAGGAGCTAGCTATTCCTTTCTACTTTAGAGACTATTAACATTGCTAGGTGACAGATGTATGACTATTTTTCATTGGCCTGACAGCATTTTTGGGTATTATGGAAGAGGTGAGTGTAACAGAGGGCCATCTCAGTGCCGATTTGCCTTTGGCCTGCCCACCTGTTTCAGGGTGAAAAGCCCACTTTTTTGCCCACCACAAAATGATGTTGATTAATTGTTGTTAATTAAGTGGGGGGCTGCTCATTTCCTTGCCCTGATGCCAGGGGGCACTATTTGCAACTCTGTACCTCCCCTACACCACAGCCCATGCCTCACAGATGGCATCCAGTGATGTTACTCCCACCAGCCCCATACTGGGCCACAGTTGTCCCGTTCAGACCTGAACTGGATCCCTTCACTCAGGCAGTCTACCCCACCCTTATTCAGGGCTTCCTAGCTCCTGAATCACTTCCAGTCTCAGGCACAGTCCCCCCTGGGACCTTTGGCCATACAGGCCCTAGCCTTGCCTCCAAGGTCAGTTTGTTAGAAATATTATTAAAAATGCATAATGAATAGAGTGTTGTTAGAACTGCACAGTTTGTATCTCATACCTGATAAAAAGAAACACCACCAAGGACATCCCCCCCCTCTTGGCTGAATTACTATCTTTTTCCTACACTAAATCACACATACCTTCAGCCTCCCTCTGCCTTTCTTATGTAGATTACAGAAGCTGTAATTCAATTGACTGTGTCCTTGGAGGAGAGAAGGATTTGAACTTTTGGCAATCTGGAGAGCTTTCTAAGCATGCGTAATTAGCTGATGCATATATGCCTATCCGCCCCGCATACTTAAGTAGTTAATTATAATGAACATGCGACGTATGAAGTGACGTATTTACATATATGTTTGTATGAACCGGAAATAAAGTTGTAAGAGTTCCTGTTTCTGCACACGTGCCTAGGAGGGAGAGTATATAGAGCCAGCTGAGAGGTTTCCTCGGGGGCGGAGTGGTCCTTTGTCTCCACTCCAACCCTATTTGCAAATATACCTTTTGTGTTGCTAATAATGTGTGCCTGAGGAATTATTATTCGCGAGCCTCCAAAAGAAACGAACTGCAAATTTTTGCATCAAGTTGGAAACCCCAGGCCCTCCTAGCTCTGGGCATCCCTCGCAGGGTGCCCCTGGCCCTTTTGACCATTCTGGTCCTGGCCCCAGCATTGACCAGTCGAGGGTACTCTAAAAGTCAGGCCTCCGAGCCTCTAGCCCCATTCTCGCTCCTGCGTCTGCTTTCTGGCCCTATTAGTGGGTGACCCACCTGGTTGTGGGAGCTAGAGGTTAAGGCACCCTGACCCACCTTTCACTGGGGTGGCATTTCCTGGGGGCTCCCACACCACTGAGAGCCCCACCAAGCCACTCACTCCTGGCAGTTTTAGGTCATGCCCAGGACCAGGAGCCTACTAGCAATCCCCTACAGCTCCTCCTTACCTCCAGGATGTTTCAGCAGCCTTGAAGCCAGGTGATGTTGCTGCTTCTCTGCCAGCAGCAAAATGCCCTGCTTATATAGGCAGCCATGAATCTAAAATGGCTGCCTTAATCTGGTACCTGCTAGCTGCTTGGCTTTGGTCCTTAAAGTGGCAGGCACAAATAGTGCCCTGCCACAGTGAGGAGTCTTAAAAGGAAAGAAAGCAAGCACCTAAACCTCTCAGAATACCATATTTTCCCTATTTAACATGGGTAGGAAGCCCAACCTGGGGGAAGCATGGGGGATACCCCACAGCAATAGGAGTGCTCCTGAGTCTCCAGCCCCATCCCTGACCCAGTCCATGGGCTGGGCTGGAGCCAGAGCTGCCAACCCCACTGCTGCCAGGCCAGGCCAGAGCCAAAGCCAGAGTCACTGTGCTCTAGGCATCATGCCAGAGCTGGAGCTGCTGCATAGGCAAGCAGCAACAGGGGATGGGGGGAATTAAAGTGGCCAGGAGAGGAAGGCAGCAGCCTGTCCTCCAGTGTTTCTTGTCCCACCACTTGTAGCAGCTCTCCCCTCTGCATCAGTACAGGTAGGCAGGAGGGAGATAAAATTAAGATAAATGTATTATTTTATAATTTTCATGTGTATAATCTAATTATTGGGAGCTTGTCTCACATTTGAAGTTGTCTGTGATTCAGGTAAATATGGTACTTTATGAGCCTTTGCCTTGCTGGATAAGGTATGCAACTTGCACTGTGATATCTGTGTTTGTGCAGATAGCTACCTGAACATATAATATTCCTCAAATAAAACAGTATGTTACCTTTTTGTCAGCCTTGTGAGTGCATCCAGGATTAACTGTAGTAAGGTTTATTCAAAGAGCAACTTGTAGATAAGGAGCAACCTGGTCACTGATTCCAGGCCACTGTGATCTTGGGCAGCCATGGATATAAATGATTTTCATTTATTCTGCACAAAGTAATACACAGTAGAAGAACATGCCCCACAGGAAACCAAACACTGGCCTTTGGGTGACCTTAGACAACTCACTTCAACTATCTCAGTTTGCATCTCTTCCCATCTGTAAAATAGGGATGATGGTGCTAGTTCTTTTATAAAGCACCTGGAGATCTACTGATGAAAACACTACATAAGAATTTGGTTTTGTTGTTACCTAAAAAGGTAGGGTAAATATATCATACTGGCTAACTGATAAACAACGTAGGATTTAATTTAAACTTATTTTAAACACAATTTTCTTATAGGTTAATATTTAGGTACTCCAGCTGGTGATAATGGGTATCCTTTCAACCTGTGGCAGTAAGCCCAGCAGCAGGTAGGCTCTTTTTCGCTCTACAGTGAAAGAGTTGGGTTTAGGATAACAGTGTTTTCTTCTTCCAATAAAGATTCTTTTTTCAGCATAAGGAGGAAGAAACTTTTGTTCTGATTTACTGCCACATGATAATTCACATAATCTTTTCCAACTATAGTAGTGTTTGGGGATATTTGGGGCTTTCAGCAGTCAGATAATTACTGGAATCTCCCTGGGATAATATCTCCGAGACTGTCGCCAGTCTTCCAAAATCTGAAAATGAAACCAGTCAACTAAAAATGCTGCAACTGCAGATAAATGATATCCAGATAGAATTCATACTGAGGCATTAGTTTTCTGCTTGTGCCCTTGGTAAAGCAGTGCTTCTCTTTATTAAATTCAGAGCCTCCCTTAACACCAGTAACAATTTTTGTAGCAGAATTCAATAAAATCTCCTAGAAATGCACCTCAATCAAAGTGCAATAGGCTCCCGAGGTTACTTATTTCTTTGACTGATTCTACTAGAGGGAGAAAAATCTCTCTGTTTCAGCACCTTGTGTTCACCTGCCCTCGCCCCACCCGCTGATCCTGACTAGCCCTCAAAAGAAGGTTCTGAAGTCTTGGCCAGGAATATAGTGGGGTTCTTCAGGTGTCCTGAGCTTTTCCTGGGGATAGACACTAATCTACAAGCGTAACCAGGTGCATACTTTCTGTCTCCAGGCCTTGCCAAGACTCCTCTAGAGTACAGGTGGGTGTGGCATGAAAGTGCTATGATCTAATTTTTTAAAATGAAGAACTGAAACCAAGAAGGACAGTGGCATGGCATGGCACATGTGCATGGCAGGAGATGCAATTGTGAAAATTTCTCATTAGATCCAATCACGCCTGGGGGTACATCTTCATTGCAGCAACAGAGCTCAAACATGATGCTGAAGAAATTACCTCCTCCCACCCATTCCTACCTTGTGCATGTCAATCCCAGAATTAATCAGTGAAGATACCCTGTGGGAGCTCCCCATCCCCTACCCCTACCCCCACTAGCATTGGCCTAGATTTCTTGCAGGACCAATAGCATCAGGTAGGGCTACCTCCTGGTAGGCAGGCAGATCTAGAATTTTGAAGAGGGGGTTGCAAATCGTGTAGTACACCATCAAGACAACACACATTTTTTCCAGTTAAAGATGAAATAGATGCTTTAAACCAGGGGTAGGCAACATTTTTTGGCCAGCGTGCCAAAACCCCTCCACAAAATCTACCTTGGACAGAGTGCCAGCATGCCAGAAAAACAAAATTGGGTGGGGAGGGGGGGCAGTACATGGCTGCCTGCACTGAATATTAGTTTCATAGTTTCTAGGGTCAGAGCAGACCTGAACAGGTCATCAAGTCCAACCCTCTGCCCTTGGCAGGAACAAGTGCTGGGATCATAATACCCCAGCCAGATATCTATCCAACCTCCTCTTGAAGACCCCCAAGGTAGGAGAGAGCACCACCTCCCTTGGGAGACCATTCCAGAGCCTGGCAGCCCTAACCATAAAGTAATTCCTCCTGATATCAAGCCTAAACTTACTCTCAGTCAATTTCTGGCTGTTATTCCTTGTTATCGCAGGTGGTGCCCAGGGGAACAGAGCCTCACCTATTTTCTGCTGGTCCCCCCTGGTGAGTTTATAGATGGCCACTAGATCCCCTCTCAGTCTTCTCTTCTGAATAGATTCAGGCCCTTTAGTCTATCTTTGTAGGGCCTGGCTTGCTGCCCCCTGACCATGCGAGTGGCCCTCCTCTGGGCCCTCTCAAGGTTAGCCACATCCCTCTTGAAGTGCAGTGCCCAGAACTGGATGCAGTACTCCAACTGTGGCCTGATCAGCACTGCATAGAGGGGAAGCATCACCTCCCTGGACCTGCTTGTGATGCATCTGTAGATGCACGACAAGGTGCTGTTAGCCTTACTAACCGCTTCCTCACATTTGTGCCTCATGTCCATCCTGGAGTCAACAACAACTCCAAGATCCCTTTCAGCCACTGTGTTGATGAGAAGGGTGTTCCCCAGCCTATAGGTGTGTTGCTGCTTCCTTCTCCCTAGAAGCAGAACCTTGCACTTGTCTGCATTGAATTCTATTCTCTTCTCATCTGCCCACCTCTGTAACCTGTTTAGATCTAGTTGGATTCTGCCCCTCCCCTCCAGTGTGGCCACTTCTCCCCACATCTTTTTGTCATCAGCAAATTTGGACAGCGTGCTTTCCACGCCCACCTCCAAGTTGCTGATAAAAGATGTTGAAAAGCACAGGCCCGAGGACCATGCCCTGGGGAACTCCACTGCCCATATCCCTTCAGGTCAAAAATGACCCATCCACCACCACTCTGGGTGTGACCATTGAGCCAATTTACCACCCATCTGACTGTGTAGGCATCAATGCCACAGTCGCCTAACTTTTTTACAAGCATAGGGTGAGGAACAATATCAAAAGCCTTCTTGAAGTCTAGGTAGATGACATCCACCTCAGTGCCCACATCCAAGGACTTTGTGACCTGGTTGTAAAAAGAAACAAGGTTAGTTGGGCAGGATCTACCTTCAATGAACCTGTGTTGGTGCCCCTGAGTATTACCTCCCATGCTGGGCCCCCACAGATGTGTTCCTTGATAATTATCTCAAAGGTCTTCCCAAGGACTGAGGTGAGACTAACTGGCCTATAGTTACCCAGATCCTCCTTTTTCCGCTTCTTGTAAATGGGGACCACATTGGCTTTTCCAGTCGTCTGGTACCAGAGCACCACAAACACTCATACAGCTGTGACAGGGGCCCTGCTATGACCTCCACCAATTCCCTCAGTACTGTCAGATGAAGAGCATCTGGACCTGCTGATTTAAACATGTCCTGCCTCTCCAGAAGTTCCCTAAGTATATCATCCCTGACCCTAGGCATGGCATTGTATCCCCTGATCCATAATCCTAGTGGGGGAGTTGTCCCGGTCCCTGCTCAGAAATATGGAGGCAAAGAACTCATTAAAGAGATCAGCTTTTTCCTTTGCTGCAATCACAGATTGCTATACCTGTCCTGTAGTGGAACCATGTTACCTGGTGCCTTCATCTTACTCCCTATGTATTTGAAAAAGGACTTCTGGTTATCCTTAATTCTGGTCACCATCCCTAGTTCTGTCTCTGCCTTGGCCTTCCTAACTGCATTGCTGCAATCATGAGCAATGGAGGAGTAATCCTCCTTGGTGATAACCCCTTGCTTTCACTGATTGTATGCCACTTTTTTTGACCTCAGGCACTCCTGGATGCCTTTACTGAGCCAAGGGGGGGGAAGTTAGCACTCTTGCCCCCTTTGGTTCGCATTGGGACTGACTCCCTCTGAGCTTGGAGGATTGTCTCCTTAAGGAAAACCACCCGTCCTGGACTCCCATCTCATTGAGGCTCTGAGTCCCCATTGCCTCTCTTACTAATTTCCTTAGCTCATTGAGGTCAGCGCTCCTGAAGTTAAGGACTTTTGCCTTACTGCTTGCTTTCACCTCCTTGTGACAGATAGTAAATTCCAGCAGATAGTGCTCACTAACGTCTAGCTAGTCAAGCATTTGCAGATCCTTCACCAGGTCATTGCCAGTGGCAAGGACCAAGTCCAGAAAAGCATTTCCTCTGGTGGGATTGTATACCTCCTGGGTTAGGTGGAGGTCCTATATGCGGGCTAAAAACCCACGTGAGCGTTCAGACCTGTCTAACTGATCCTCTCAGCAGATGTCTAGGTAGTTTAGGTTACCCATGACAAGCACATTTCTTGTCCTTACAGCCTCTCTGAGTTGACCTGAAAATTCCAGGTCCAGCTCATTCCCCTGGTGAGGTGGTTTGTAGTACATGCCCACTATCAAGTCCCTTTCTCCATGACCTCCTTGCATTCTAACCCAGAGCACTTCAGTTTGCCCCTCTTCTGAACCCATCCTGATCATTGAGGATGTGTACTGCTCTTTAACATAGAGCGCTACACCCACCCCACCCCCCTTTTTTCCCTACTCTATCCTGTCTATACAACCTATAGCCCTCAATGTCTATTGACTAGTCATAGGTTTCCCACCAGGTTTCTGTAAACCCAACCAGGTCTGGGTTTTTGCTAGCTAGCAGGAAAGCAAGTTCCTCCTGCTTATTCCCCATACTTCTAGCATTTGTGTAGAGGCAATTGAGACCTCCTATGGGTGTTTGTGCTGCCCTCTTGTTCCCAAGCTTGCCCAGGCCCTTGTCACTTACCTGGGTTGTTCCTGCTCGCGTCACCTGGCTTGATGTTGAAGTGTCCTCCTGTATCTCTGCATCCCCATCCCCCAATTAACCTAGTTAGTATATTTAATAATCATAAATGTTGCCTTTATTGTTGTGTATTTTTTTTTTGTTAAGCATGTTGCAGTGAGAGAGAAAGAGGAAAAAAAGAGAGAAATAAGAGAAGAGAGAGAAAGAGAGAACAAGAAAGAAAAAAGAGGAGAGAGAAAGGAAAGCAGAGAGAGAACCAGACATACATACATACATACAGAACCACATGTGCACAAATACAGAGAACCAGAACACACCCAGAACAGACACATGCACACACACATCCAGAACCAAACACATGTGTGCACAGACAAACACACAGAACCATATGCGCGGGTGCACAGAGCTGGGCTGCTGGGCCACCAGACAAAGTCTGACCCAAAAATGCCCTCAGCCCACCAGAGCCCCTGTGCTTCCCTGGGAAGCCATCCCCCAGGGTGCAGCACAACCAGCTGAGGCCCCAGCCCAGTCTGCCCATCAGCCCAACCACCCACCCACTCCACCCAGCTAAGCCCACAAATGTGAGGTGCTCCTGGCAAGGGGCAGTGCCAGCCTCATCCCAGTGGGGAGGACTGGGCCAGCACTGGGCTTGGAGTGGGTGGGAATCAGGTGGGCTCACCTCCAAGCCCTGGTGCAAGCAGCCCAGGTTCTGTGTGGGAGTGGCTTCAGCCAGGAATCTGCAAACAGCTGCACGTGCTCCTTGGAGCAGATGGGGAGGCGGGGACCTGAGGCAGCACAACCCTAGCCTCTCCCCCACTCCTGGCACAGAGCTGATGACTGGGCTCTGGCAGCATGGGGCAGGCAGCAGTGGCAATAAAACCCCTGGCATGGATCTCTGCTCCCTGAAGAGCTGAGTCGTGGGTCCCGGGGAGACGGGGCGGGGCTCGCCCGCGGAGGCGGCAGAGCCCGAGCGGGACATCCGCTGCTTGTTTATGCCGGAAGCCAGTGCCCGTGCCGGTGGCCGGGAGCCGGCAATAAAAACAGCCGGCCGGAACAGACGCGGCGGGAGTCCGGAGAGGGGACTCACTGCCACGGAGACAGGGGCTCCAGAAGGAGAGACGGCAGGGGGACCTGCACCAGGTGGGAGCGCAGACCCCGACGGGGAGTGGCCGCTTACCCCACTGGGGGGAAGGACAGCGGCGGCAGCTGGACCCCGAACCCGGAGCGGGGAGTGGCGGGTTGACCCGGAAGACGAGGATTCCAGCGACGGGGAGTACTGGGACTGCGTCCCACCTGCGCCTGGAGTTTACAGCTCGGGAGCCGGCGCAGGGGCCTGGGAGGGCACCGACGAGGCACCATAAGCGCCTGGACCGACGCCGGACACCAGCGGACCAGAACCCGGAAGGGAGGATCCCCAGGAGGACCCAGGTCGAAAGCTGGGATGCCAGCCGGCTAGGTTTCTCCCCCCGGGCAAGGGATCCGGTGAGGGGCATCACCGGGAAACCCCGGGAGAGGGCCGGGGTCTCGCCTACAGGAGATCCAAGGGGGAGTAAGGCCGGGGTGTTAAGGGGTGGCGGAGCCCCGCAACGTGACTGTCGGGGATCCCGGGCTACGGAGAATCAGGAGCCATCCCACTGAACCTTACAACAAGTCGTGGCGGGCGAGAACCAGGGCGGGGACCTGATTACCTTACATCTGCTCCGGACCTAGGAGAATAGCGCCACCCTTCCACCGTGACGCTGTTCCGAAGGGGGTTCTCCCTCCCCCTCCTCTAGCCCGACGGTCACATCGTGCAACAGGGTAACAGCATACAGCTGTTTCCTTGCAAGCCTGGCTCTGAAACTCCATTATTTTCCAAAACATTTTGGATGCCTCATTTCATTTTGGAGAAGTTTCTGAGCCTTCCCTTTCAATTTAGAGTTGGTATGTCAGGTGCCAAAATGGCCTGAAACATCTCCAAAATGAAACAGCTGCCAAAATTTCACACATCCCTAATGGGCATGGTGTAAGAGGTGGTTGGAGCCATGTTATTAACAGGGACCTGGGTTTTCCCATGGAAAAACAGATAAAGCCATGGATTTCCCAATTTTATCAGAGAAAAAAAGAATTTTCCCTTTTAGCAGAGAAACCCATAGGTTTGGGAAGAGCTGTACAGACAGGCAGAGTTCCAGCCTGCAAAAGCTGATTGCAAAAAGGGAAGAAAACCCCCAACCCTGCCCAGAGGGGGAGGGAAATGAGGAAAGGTGGGGCCTGAGACTCTCAGTCAGCCAACGCTTGACTCAGGCTCACTGTTCTTCCTGGAGCCTGTGAGGTAACTGGGGCTTGCAGGGGGCTGGGATCCCCCTCAGACCCTCTGGGGGTTTGTGGGTCATGGCTGGGGGGCACCAGCAGAGGTGGATGGTGGCCAGGAGCTGGCCCCACCCTCCCAAACCCATAGCAGGCAGGCAGCAGTGGGGGAACCAGCTCTGTGCACCTTATGCTGCAGCAGCCACTGTCTTCTGTTGAGGACAGGGAGCTGTGGACCTGGGGACCTGGCCCAATAGCCCTGACAGGTGGGACCCCCTCCAGCAGGGCTGGGGGGCAGGGGCTGTGGGTGGCAGACAAAGGGGTATGAGCAGGGCTGGGGGACTGTGGGGAGAAGTGAGGGACATGAGCAGGGCTGTGAGGGGCTCTGGAGGGAGTGAGGGGTGGCTGGGGGGCTATTTTGGAGGGAATGAGGGGCTCAATCAGGGTTGGGAGCTGTGCAGGGGGAGTGAGAAGCACGAGTAAGGCTGGGGGCTGTTGTGGGGGGAGTGAGGGCCATGAGCAGGGGGGAGTGAGGGGCACCAGTGGGGCTGTGGGGAGAAGTGAGGGGCATGAGCAGGGTGGGGGGCTGTTTTGGGGGAGTGAGGGTCATGAGCAGGGCTGGGAGCTGTTGTGGGGGGAGTGAGGTGCACAAGCAGGGCAGAGGGATTATGGGGGAAGTGAGGACCGCCAGTAAGGCTGGAGGGCTGTTGGGGGGGGCATGAGCAGGGCTAGGGGAACTGTGGGGAAGTGATGGGTATGAACAGGGTGGAGGGCTGTGGGGGAGTGAGGGGAACAAGCAGTGCTGTGGGGAGCCTTTATTTTTAATCACAGAATTGGGTTTTTATCAGAGAATTTGCCACTTTTATTAGGGAAAATCAGGATCCCTGGTTAACAGCCCTTAACGCAATGACCATGAAAAGCCATGGTCAGGACAGTAAGATTAGTTTTGGTAAGCCCTGGGGTAGCTTCCCTTTCCTTAAAAGATAATAACATCAAGGTGTGGCAGGAAAGTGAAGGGGAGATTGACCCCAAAAAAGTCAGAGTAGACAAGGGCTAAGCAGTCCCCAGGAAGCAATGTGGCCACCGCTGAGATAAGCGCTTGTTACAGACCCACAGAAATCTCATGAGATTCAATAAGGACAAGTGCAAAGTACTGCACTAAGGACTGAACAGCCCCATGCACTGGTACATGCTGAGGACCAACTGGCTAAGCAGCAGCTCTGCAGAAAAGGACCTGGGGGTTACAGTGGCCAGTAAGCTGAATATGAGCCAACAGTGTGCCTTTGTTGCAAAAAAGGCTAATGGCATACTGGGCTGCATTAGTAAGAGTGTTGCCAGCAGATTGTGGGAAGTGAAGTGATTCACCCTAAGGTTGATGTAAACATTATGGCTTCCCTGCTTCCATCCCTGCCCCTCTGGGAAAAAGACGGGAGGTGTGGGGGGGCTTCTCTCTGCCACAACCACCCCAACCACAACATTGCTGAGCATGCAGCCCTGGAGGGTTCTGTGTTGTGATGTGCCTTGGCCTGCTGTGACCTTAATTCAAACCTACTCTAATGTAACTAAATTGAAAAGGTAGGGCAAGCTGTTAAAGGGTTATCCCTAAACTATACTTTTCTCTATGTTAAATCAGACTGGAAATACAATTGGTGATAAATGAAAAGGCCTGGTCTGTGGAATAACTGTGGTGAACTATTATCTTGTTTGGGCAAGAAGCCAAGAAAAGCTCGTGCTCTGTTGAAAACTAAAATAGATGAAGCCCATGATACTCATAAAGTTATAACATTATGTGGCTGCTGTTTACTTAGGGCCTGGTTCTGCTTTTCTCTCAGTTTATAGATCTAGCTTGTTTCTTTATTCAACTTGGTTATGTTGGTGTAACTGCAAGCAGCATCTGCCCTTTGATATTTGCTACTCTTTTCTCTTGTTAAATAATTTAAGCGTTTCCTTAATTAATTAAGACTTTAAATGTTTTTCCTGTTTTGTTTTGATTTTATTCCGCTTTGGGCAAAGCTCTTTTAATTGCTTAACTGCTAATGAGCTGATAGTAATTGGTATCAGTATTTGTGATCTGACAGCGTGCTCTCAATGGCTTGAAAAATCTGGGATTCTCTGTTTAATAAAAAGATCCATGGTATTTCTGTGGCCAGACTCTCTAGTATCATGTTGGGTTTGATGTAGCTGTTAGTACATACTGGGGTTACAGAATAAAAATTAGTTCAAAGAGCAGGTAATGAAAGAAATCAAAAAAGGGAGAAGAAAAAAATGATGGTAAAGGGTCAAGGTAATAAATACAAGCAGAAGAAAATATGTATTAGAAAAGAGGGAGCTGAAATGAAAAAAAGAAAATGCTGGGTTATTGTTTTGGTTTTTTTAAATGAGGAAAATATTTCAGAATCATCATAAAACAGTAGGAAAGGAAAGAAAGGAAGTGTGTGCTCTAGCCTTGTTTTGTAAATCTAAAATAATTCCACTCACTCCAGAGTTACTCCAGATCTACAACAGAAGAACTGGCAGCAAAATCTGGCCTATTCGAACTATAGCCAAATTGGAATAGAAAGTACATAATACACCTCAAAGAAAATGGTGCAGAATCTGCCTTAGTCTCATCATAAGGTTATGTGCACTAAGTGCCAGTGGTGTAGCAAAGATCTTCTGTAATGGAGGTCTCAAGGCCACTTGCAAGCTGAACTGGATGCAAAATGCAATGGCCCGCTTATAAAGTGAGGCTTATGCTAAAAGTATGTAATGACGGTAACTTGTGGGCTGTACTTACTGCTTGGGTGCTTCTGGGTGGAATCCAAGCTTCTCATTTTGACCCTTAAGTCTGTTAATGGTTTGGGACCCCATCACTGAGAGATTGCCTTTCCTCCCTTCCTAAACACAGAGTTCAACCTGTAGAAGAACTCCTGTTGGAGTTCCATGTTTGCAAACAGTCACTATTTTTGTTCCACTGAAGCATCCCTTAACTTCTCATCCAGGCTGTAAAAACCATCTTTTCACTAAGGAACTCAGGGAACAAAGGAGAACAGTTGGATAGGCCAGTGTGAGCTTTTCAGAGATGACTTCTAAAAGGAGTGCTAAGATTACAATGTTCTAGGGATTATTTATTTTTGTGGGAAAAGTAATTCCTCACCTTTCTTTTTAAAACTATCTAAATTATGGGTTGGGATCCAGAGCCAAATGG
The DNA here is from genome assembly GCF_001723895.1 of Crocodylus porosus. NCBI lineage: Eukaryota > Metazoa > Chordata > Crocodylia > Crocodylidae > Crocodylus > Crocodylus porosus. Next base: position 51,394,127 of record NW_017728943.1, on the reverse strand, counting down.
TGTGCATTAGCTGTCATTTTTCAAATTAAACTAAATCCATCAAATAAATATCTTTTCAACTCGTGCTATAACTTGACACCCCTTGGGCATGTCCAGACGAGCACACAAGTGGCTTTTGTGGTATCTCAAAGCAGTTTGAGACACCACAAAAGGCATGCTGGGAACAACAAAACATTTCCCATGCTGCATATTTGCACCGTGGGCTCTAAATTTGATACCTGGAAATCCAGGTATCGAAAAAATGCCCCCAGAAAAGAAGTGAGGCAAGGCACACTCCTGTAGGATGCCCTGAAGAAACTGGAGATTAGGGTCTTCCAAACAGATGCACTGGTAGCTAGCCAGAGCATCTCTATGGCTCCCTTGCTGCCTACCCATGCGGGGCAAAGAGTGGTGCAGGCTGCGGTGACCTGGACCCAGGTTCCATCCCAGGTAAGTAGGGACTGGGTGTGGGGGGAGCTGCTTGGGAGAGGTGGGTCTCCCGCCTGCCTCCTGCACAGCCCACTGCCTCCCCTCAGCAGCAGCTGCCATCAGGGCACTCAGGGCCCTCCTGGCACAGCCCCCCATGGCACAGGGAAGTGTGGCACAGCCCTAGCCACCTGGCACCTAGCATTGCCTGTGCCACATCATGCAGGCCTGGCCTGGCCTGGTCCGAGGCCATGCACCTTCAAGCAGGACCAGACTGCTCAGGCTGTCAGCTGGGGGCCTGGCACCACTTGCAGGGGCCATGTGTCATGCCAAGCCAGGTCCTGCCTCCATGGAACCAGCCCGGCCCAAAGACGTGCAGGGCCCATGCAGGCAGGTCCCAGCCTGGCGCAACACACAGTCCGTGCAAGTGATGCCAGGCCCCCAGGTGAAAGTCTGAGCATCCCGGTCCTGCCTGAAGGCACATAGCCCCATGCCGGGCTGGGCCCATGTGATGTGGCACAAGCAGCAGCATCTGAGGCCATGCCATGCTGCCCTATGCCATGGAGCACTGTACCAGGAGGGCCCTAACTGTCCCAATGGCGGCTGCTGCTGTGGGGGGGCATGTGTACCCCCTAGGGGCATGTGTGCCCTATGGGGAGGGCTGTGTGCCCTGGGGGGGGCATGTGCCCTGTCTGGGGGGTGATCAGTGAGCTGTGTGGTCAGGGGCTGTGCCCTTCAGGGGGATGGGGTACCCTCCCCTCCTGAGCAGCCTCCCCCCAACCCCATACAACTCCTCCCTTATCCACAGTCTCTCAACAGCCTCAAACCATCCCCATAAGCCCCAAACCCCCAAACAAGCCCCATACTCCCCCCAAAACTCACTCCCACAAACCCCACATCCCTTCCTCCCCAAACCCAACATCCACTCCACAAATATCACACCCTGCATGCCCAGCTGGCTACATGGGATAGGACAGGACCTGCTGGTGGGAGCTGCAGTTGCAGGGGCAACTGCTACACTGTAGCCCTGACTCATGCCCACACTGGTGCTGGGACATGTGGCCCCAGGCTGCGGGAGAGGCTCCTGATCCCAGGAAAAACTTGGGGGTGTTATGGGCTGTGGGGAGGGGTGGAGGTGGCAGCAGGGGTGTGTGTGAGAGAGAGAGAGAGAGAGAAATGGGGAGTCAGGGGTGGGGGAGTGCTCCAGGTAGAAGAAACCACCAAAGCCAGGCTTAGATCTCCCCTGCCCCCTAGAGAAACCTGTGCAGGGGGAGACCAGCCTGGGAGGAATGAATCCAGCTCAATCCTTGAGCCCCAGTTGAGGACTTTCCTGGAACAGCATGGGGAAGTAACTGCTCAGAGCCACAAAGCAGCAGGTGGGACAGCTGAAGCTGGGCTCATGTCCTGGTGCTAAGACAGAGCTGTGGCTGGGAGCAAGGTCAGGACAGCTGTATACCTTGGCCCTGCAGCCCTTTCTCATCCTCCTGTGGAGGTGGGTGGTGGAGTTGATGCTCTGGGAGCCAGTGGTGCAGCTGGTCCTGTCAGTGTACGCTGATGCCATGCTCCTCACAGTACAGGACCCGGGCAACTTGGTAGAGGTGGAGGCCTGCCAGTTGTTGTACTCAGTGGCCTCCTCTGCCCAGGTCAACTGGGTCAAGAGCTTTGGCCTGACGGTAGGTGATAAGTAGCAAGTGGGTTCACGCCCTGCCGTGCTCCAAGGGATCCACTGGAGCATGGGCTCACTGCTCTACCTGGGGGTCTACCTGTCTGCCACAAACCCCTCCCCGCCAGAGAACTGGCAGCAGCTGGAGGCAAGGGTGGTGGAGCGGCTCCTGGCAGGGGCAAGACTGCTATGGTGTCTCTCTCTGCGTGGGAGAGCACTGGTTTGAACCAACTGGTCCTGTCCATGCTCTGGCACTGCTTCCACACCCTGCCAGTGCCCCCTAAGGTCCTTGCTGGGCTCCAGAGACAGGCACTGGAGTTTTTTTCTGGCCAGGATGGCACTGATGCTACCACAGCATCTCTTTGAAGGACTCTAGCCTTACAGGAGGGCAGCCAGGACCTGGTTTGCCTGTGCAGTCAGGTCCTGAAGTTCTGTCTTCAGGCCCTGCAGTGACTGCTATACAGTGTCAGTAGCTGCGTAGCATGGGGCTGTGCCAGGCCAGTCGGGGGTGCTCCTGCATTGAGCCACTCACTTCACTGCACCCAGCCACTTTCCAGGCTCCAAGTGCCTCCCTGGGGTGCCTCACGTCTGGCCGACCCCCTTCCTGGAGCACATTTGCTAGCCTGGGGGAACACTGCCACCACCCAGGGATGGGCTTGATTCTGGCTCTGCATACCCTGGGAAACACAGGCCTGGTAGCCCTTGAGGGTACTCGAATCACTTCAAGAACTTGGGATGCTTCCCTCACTCAGAAGCACAAGTAGTGGTCTCCCTTAGTCAGCTGAACCAAGGGGATCCCAAGGCATAATCTAGACCCACTCACAATAAATCTCCCATGCTAGGTACAAAGGAGAACTTTATTGGTTACAAGAGGTAGGGTTGAAATACGGTACAGGGTAGAGCAATACCAGAGAAATCCCATAGAGCAAACTGGCATGGCTAGGTAGCCTTTGATCACATATCTGAGTTACTGCAAGCTATATATCTAGTTAGATCTCAGGTAGCTTACTCACAAGTATCATCCAGAGGCAGGCAGAGATTCCCTCTGGAGGCAAGCTGTTCCTTGATCATGAGTTTTGAGAGAGAGAGCAAGTTTCAGATGGTCCAGCTGTTCTCTCTCTGAGTCTATGGTTGCTGCCCGTCCCACCCCCCCAGCAGTCCTTAACTTATATAGCCCTTATGACCTCATTTACTTGGCCCAATGGAGGCCAGCACCTGTTGGCTGTCAGCCAACCAATTTGAAATGCATCACTAGTTGCTGGGCAGACTGGCAGTTCCTATCTCCCCAGGGAGCCCAAGCCCCTCACCCAGGTATGCGATGCCAGTCACATAGGCAGAGGGAACAGGTTTCCCCCCTCCCTCAGGAATGTATCCAGCCCAGGTTGCCTAAACAGATAGGATAAGGTGTAAGGGTAAGGCCTCTGTAGGCCCCATCTTAACCAAATTGTCACAGAGCAGAGTTTTTGGGGAGAAACAGAGGTGGCCTTCTGCCACACTTCCCCCTCCCCCTCCTTTTAAAAGCTTGGACACATGGCTTTACAGAGCTATGGGTATGAGCGTGTTTCATTTGGAAGGGTCACCTTTCACACCTAAAGAGAGATTACACATAAGACTGGTCATAACAATAATACACATAGAACATGAAAGCACATTGGGGAGCTCCCATGCCAGAGCTCTCTCAGGTGGGCCTGAGTCCATCTGATCCACTAGCCAGAATCCTTTCACGACAGGGCATCTGCTATCACATTCTGGCTTCCCTTGATGTGTTCATCAGTGAAGTTGAACTCCTGAAGCTGCTAGGCCCATAGCTGAAGCTTGGCATTGGTGTTTTGCATTGTCTGCAACCATTGCAGTGGGGCATGATCTGATAGGACAGTAAACTGCTGCTCCCACAAATAGGCACCCAGATGATTGCCAAACACTCCTTCTCAATAGATGACAGGTTCTGCTCCTGAGGGATTAACTTCCGGCTTAAGTTCACCATGGGGTGCCATGTCTTTTGGTGTTCTTGTAAGAGTACAGCTCCTAGTCCTGGCATCAGTGGCTATGTAGAAGGGTTTATCATGGACCAGTGCCTTCAGAATCATAGGTTTCATAGACATTAGGGCTGGAAGGGACCTTGGAAGATCATCGAGTCCAGCCCCCTACCCAAGGGGCAGGAAGTCAGCTGTGGTCATAGGATCCCAGCAAGACAAGCATCCAAATTTCTCTTGAAGGGGTTCAATGTAGGTTCTTGAACCACCTCCAATGGTAGGCTATTCCAGACCTGGGAGGCTTCAACAATAAAGAAATTCTTCCTTATGTCCAGCCTGAAATGGTCTCGCTGGAGTTTATGACTGTTCGACCTTGTCATCCCTTGGGGTGCTCTGGTGAACAAGCATTCCCCCAGATCCTGATAAACACCCCTAATAAACTTATAGGTGGCCATCAGATTGCCCCTGAGCCTGCACCTTTCCTGGTTAAAGAACCCCATAGCTCTCTGCCTGTCATCATAAGGTCTGTTTTCCTGACCCCTGATCATGCGCATGACTCTTCTCTGGACTCTCTCAAGCTTCTCCACATCCTTTTTGAATTGTGGAGCCCAAGACTGGACGCAGTACTCCAGCTGCAGCCTCACCAAGGCTGAGTACAAGGGGAGAATGACATCTCGGGATTTGCTTGAGAAGCATCTATGGATGCACGCCAGCATTTTCGTCACTTTAGTAGCCGCAGCATTGCATTGAAGGCTCATGTTCATCTTGTGGTCAATCATGACCCCCAAGTCCTTTTCATCCATAGTGCTAGCCAGTGCTCATCCACCCATTTACTGAGCCTGCCAAGGTCAGCCTGGATCGCCCTCCTGTCCTCAGGTGTGGATGCTTTACTACAGAGTTTCTGACTCCAATGTCCACATCATTAATGACGATGTTGTTTGATCTTCTTTGAATCAGTTGTTTGATCAGAGCAGCCTTTAGGGTGTCAAATGCTTCTTGGCACCTCTGCTTCCAGACCACTGGATCAGGGCTGCCCTTCTTGGTCAGCTCATGTAGGGGAGCTGCCATCACTCCAAATCCAGGGACAAACTGGCTGTAATATCCAGCCAGGCCAAGGAAGGCTCTGACTTGCTTCATGGTTTGTGAAGAGGGCCAGTCTCTAATGGCCTCAATCTTGTCCCACAAGGGAGCAATATGACATCCACCCACACAATGTCCCAAATATACACTTCAGATAGTGCCCAGTGGCACTTTTTGACTTTCACAGTAAGATCAGCTTGCTTGATCTTGTCTAACACGGTGGTCAGATGAATCATGTGTGATTCAAAGTCCTGACTGAAGATGGTGATGTCATCGATGTAAGCCACGGCAAACTGCTCACATCCTTGTAGCAGGTTATTAATCAGTCTTTGAAAAGATGCAGGAGAGTTGCGCATACCGAAAGGTAAAACTGTAAACTCGTATAGTCCCACAGGTGTAGTAAAGGCAGAGTTGGTTATAGTGTCTGGATCCAGTGTCAATTGCCAGAATCCTTTGGATAGATCAAGAGTAGAGAGAACCTTGGCTAGGCCAAGGCGATCAGGTTAAGAGTCCATCCTGGGCACAGGGTAAGCATCAGGGGTGGTAATTGCATTCAGCTTCCGGCAGTCCACACAGAACTGGATGGACCCATCCTGCTTCAGGATGAGTACAACCGGGCTGGCCCCGGGACTCATTGAAGGCCAGATTACCCCTAACCCTTTCATCTCTGTGATCTCTCACATTATTTCCTGCCTCACCTTCTCGTTAACTGAGTAAGTTCTGGATTGGATAGGGTGATGGCTGCCTGTGTCTATAGAATGTACTGCCAGGTTCATTTTACCTCATTTGTTGGAGAACAGTGTCTCAAAGTCTTTGAGTGCTGCAAGCAGCTTGTCCTTGTCCTAGGAGGGCAGATGGTCTGTCAGGCAGAGCTCCTTTATTCCTGCCTCTCCATTCCAGTCACCATACATGACTGGCTCCTCTGGATCCTCAGGTGATCCTTCTACTGAGGAAATCCAGAATTAACTTCTATTAAAGTATGGTTTAAGCATGTTCACATGAACTATCTTAGGCTTTTTCTCACCCCTGGCCACTACCTAGGTCACATTGTCCAGCTTGTCCTCTGGGGTCGCCTAGGGTGCACTTTCCTCCACCACTTCTGAGGGCTCTGATATGACTGGCAGCTCTTTGGCCTATAGGACTGCTTCTTGCAGGACCTGTGAGGGCTGCTGAAGTCTTACTAGGACCTCCTGTAAGCCTGGAGGCTGGCCTCGGTCTCCAGGTCCCCTGCAACACTTGCCCAGGGCACTGACCTGCTTGTTGACCTCCTCTTCTGGAACCCCCAGCTAGAGGTGTTGACAGTGCAGGCACCTTGGTTGTGACAGAGGCTGGTCCTGAGTGGTGTCACCTGTATTGGAGACCTCTTGGACCATGATAGACAGATATGGGTGAACCCTGCTGCACTAGCCTGATGCATGGGTTTACCTACGACTTGTGCAACCTGCTGCTTAGTCCAGGAGGTGAAATCTGCCTTACCTCCCAATGCCCTTGCCTTTGAATCACGTCCTGTGTGATAACAGTCCCCCATTTCCTCTCCCCCACATGTCCTTCAGCCGACTGGAGTTTGATGTGGGGTCGGTGCCTCCCCTGGCCTTGCAGCATTATCCACTCCACTACCTGAGCCAGCTGGAAAACACCAAACCAATCCACTTCTCCACCATCCATCACCACCACCTCAACATGCTTGTGCACTGCACAATCCATCATGCTGACCTCGCATACTGCCCAGGCACCAAGTGGCAGGACCTGCTTGGTGCGGGCATAGCTGGGGTGCTTCAGTGACTGAGCTTGTACTCCACCCTCATTTCATGAACCACTGGGGACCTCAGCTGGTGGTTCCTCTATGGAGCCATTGCCATAGGCATGTATGTGGTGAGCTTCACGGACACCCCAGTCTCCTGCCCCTTCTACAGACAGAGGAAGATCCTGGCACACATGACATTTGAGTGTGCCAGACTGCAGCCCCTCTACCTCCAGAACCTCCTTTTGAGGTGGACAGGTGTAGGTTGATTGTGGGGGGATTGTGGATTGGGGGTGTGTGTGAGGGAGAGCTGCTCAGGAGGGATGGGTTCCCTGGCCCCCACAGGGCACAGGCCCCCAGCACAGCACATGGATTGTCCCCAACACAGGGCCCATAGATCCTCCCACAGGGCTATAGCCCCTCCCTGCAGGGCCCACATGCCCCACAGGTCCTTCGTGCCCCCCACTTGGCCCATATGCCCCCCCACATGGCCCACAGCCCCCCTCCCCTGTAGCAGCTGTGGCCATTGGGGAGCTCAGGGGCATCCTGGCACAGCCCCCCACGGTGCAGGGCAGTGCAGCTCAGCCCCAGCCACCTGGCACCCAGTGCCACCTATGACAAATCACACGGGTCTGGCGCAGCTTGACATGGGGCCACAAGCCTTCGACTATCTCTGGGCTGCTTGGGCTGTCACCTGGGGCCCCGCACCATTTGCAGGGACAGCCTGTCTTGCCAGGCCAGGTCCTGCCTCCATGGAACTGGCCCAGCCTGATGGCATTTGGGGCCCATGTATGCAGGACCTGGCCTGATGCAACAGGCAGTCCCTGAGAGAGGTGCCAGGCCCCAGTGACAGCCTGAGCATCCTGGAGCTGCCCGAAGGCACAATGCCCTATGCGATTTAACACCGGCAGCACCAGGTCCCAGGTGGCCAGGGCCAAGCCATGCTGCCCTGCACCACAGGGGGGCTGTGCCAGAAGGGCCCTGAGCTCCCCAATGGCTGCTGCTTCTGTGGGTGGGAGCATGGGCCGTGTGGGGGGCAGGCAGGGGACCCACCCCTCCCAAGCAGCCTCACCACACACCCATAGTCCCCCACACCCAGACAGCCCCACCCCCACTCCAGTCCCCTCCACCGCCAATCCCTTACCTGGGATGGAGCCCAGTACCATCAAGCTGCAGCCTGCACCACTCCAGGCTGCCCTGCACATGGAGGCAGCATGCTTCAGCACCAGGGCAAGGGGCAGTCATGGAGACACTCTGGCCAGCTAACAAAGCATCTCTTTGGAAGACGCCAGCCTCCAGTTGCCTCAAGGCATAGTCCTGGACCATGCCCCACCCCACTCTTTTTTCTGGGGGAGGGTTTTTTGATACCTGGATTTCCAGGTATCATATTTTGAGCCCACACAGCAAATGTGCAGCGCAGGGAGCATTTTTCTGTTCCCAGTGTGCCTCTTGCTGCATCTCAAACTGCTTTGAGATGCAGCAAGAGGCATGTGGGCTCATCTGGACATGCCCAAAGAGATGGGAAAGCAGGGAAACCATGGCCTACACTTCCACTGACTCTCTCAGTAGAGCTGGGTACTCTCCTAAGCTTCTTGTGGAATAGCAGCAGGCATAGTTCACTTTTATTTTGGTGAGTTCCAACGGAAACTGTCCCAACTGAATATTGCAAGACAATGCCTTTTAAGATAGGGGTGGTAGGTCTCTGCACTGAGACCACACCACTGGGCTGTAACTATCATCTAAGTATCTAAGGAATTTACATGGTCCCTATTATTGTGGCATTAGAGCACCACACTAACTTCAAAGTCATTTATCCTCACAACACACATTTCTATTTCACAGAGGGGGATCAGAAATACAAAGGGGCTCAGAACCACATTTTCAAAAGTACTCAAGTCTCTAATGCCAGAGAGACATCCAGACTCTTTTTTAAAAATCCTGCTAGGTACCTAACTTGTATTGATTTCATTGTGAGTTAGGTGCTTTTGAAACTTTTCCTAGGCAGGTATCTACATTTTTAGGTAACTTTGAAATACCTTTGAAAATCTTTTCCTTACTAATTTGTTCAAAGTCACTCAAACCAGGGAACCGAACCCCAATCTACTGAATCCTAGACTAGCACTTTAATCATTGGACCAACCTGCCTGTAACGTAAATCATAAATGTATTGAGGTATCACAGTTAAATTAAGCAAAACTATCACTAGGATTCAGAAACTCAAGCATGTTTACAGTTTGTGCTTTCATTCCTCAGCTCTTGTGTAATATGCTCTGATCTATAACCCATTATCAGAGTAATATTTCTGCTAACTAGTGCAAACTAGTAGAGATTATTTCAGCCTGGAGGTTGTAGGTTGGTAAACCAATATATTTTTAAAAAAATTAATAGTAGGCATATATACAATAAGATGCATTTTATATCTAGCATTTCAATAACCTTTTTAATAATAAGGTAAATTATAACTTTGAGGTTATGTGATTAAACAAAACAATATTAAAAAACAATATTTTCAACTTCTTTGTTTTTACTTTAAAACAACAGCAAAATATTTGGGACGGGTGTTTTTTAGAATGTTTCACTTCAGAATGAAACATTGTTTCAAAATGAAAGAGGTGTTTATTTTTAAAAAATCAAAACATTTCACATTTTTCAATTCTTTTTCAGGTGTTTGGGGAGGAACAGAACTTTTACCCACATTTAATAATAAGCCTAGAATAATCTTGGTTAACCCCAAAATGCATTTCTCAGCAAATAAGCCATTTGTTTTTAAAAAATGGCCTATTTTAATGTGTACTTAGTTTCTGCCATGTAAAAGCAAGACTATATAAATAGAGCTGCACATATATTGTGCTTTTTAATTGTACATTGAAATAGTATTTATTAACAACAGGTTGACATTGGGAGAAAATTAAAGATAAGCTTAAGTAATTCTATGGGAATCTAACATGGTATAACTTACACCTTCTTCTACTCCGAAATTAGACTAATTTTAGAGCAGGTGGACACTACAAAGTTTTGTTGGCATAACTGTGCCCAGCAGGAGTATGAGACAATCATACCTTCTTGCTGACAAAATTACGTGTATGTGGAAGGAAAGGGTATATAGTAGGGGGTGTGCAAAACAGGCTGTATTCGATTTGGATTTGGCCCAAATCGGGGACAATGATTTGATTCGTTGATTTGGATCACTGTCCCCGATTCAATTTGCCCAAATCCGAATCTGAAGATTCAATGCTGATTTAGAGAATCAGTGATTCGGACAGAGACACAGCTTTAGTTGTTTTTTTTTATATACTTCAAGGTACCAGGCAGGACTCATGAATGCTTCAATGCTGGGGCATATGGAGCATCCCCCAGAAGCATGGGGGGGGGCCCCCACATGCTCAGTAGAAAACCCAGAAGTGGACTGGAAGTACTTCCGGTGCACTACTGAGCCTGCCGTTGAGTGTGCCAGGGAGCCCCCAGCACCCCCTTGGCTCAGCAATTGGCCCAGGTGCCACACCAGACCCAGGAGGCACCAGTCACTGAGCTGGGGAGTGCAGGGGTGCCCCCCTACTCACTCCCCAGCAGATCTGGAAGTGGACTGGAAGTGCTTCTAGTCCATTTCTGGGTCTGCTGCCAAGCATGCTGGGGACCCCTCACTTCTCCCCCCTCACATTCCTGTGGGATCCTCCACCTACCCCAGTACTGCAGCATTCACAAACCACCTGGTACCTTGAGGTATGTAGAAAAAACATTTAAAGCTGTATCTTTGTCCAAATTTTCAAATCTTTCTGAATTGATTCAGAGGGTTCTGATTCATTTCAGAGAGATTAAAGGGTCTCCTGATTCGATGTGGATTCAGAGATTTGGCCACTGAATTGGGCCGAATCTCCACCAAATTGAATAAGGGAAGCTTCGCACAGCTCTTGAATACAGGCAGAAAAACCCATTTACTGGCATTTGTCACATCTCCACTAGCTCTACTAGCATATTATTTAAAAAATCATAAACTTAGGTGTTTGATGATCAGATACCATGCCTGGGGGATCTTGGATGTTTAAATTGGCCTCCCAAGACTTCAATAATTTATATGCATTGTTAGTATATTGCTTAGCAAACCTAATGAATACCATTTACTGTTCAAGCAAAATTTCTTCGCAGCTACATTTTTTTCTGTTATCTTGCCCTAGAATGCAGTATGAATAAATGCATGACTGACTGAATTAAACTGTAGTGAATGCTTCACAGATAATATAAAAGTATGCTGGTTGACAATACAGGTCTCTTAAAAGATCTGTGAAACTACACAAACCAAAATGAACTACACTTAATCATAAACAGGGATCTGGGTTTTCCATTTTCCATGGAAAATGGAGAAAACCATGGATTTCCCCTTTTTATCAGAGAAAATGCAGATTTCTCCTTTTAACAGAGAAACCCAGGCATTCCCTGCTTTTGCAAAGTGCTCTACAGGTTGATTGAGCTCCAGCCTGCCAAAGCTGTTTGCCCGGAGAGGGAGGGGGAATGGAAGAGCGGGGCCTGAGGCTCTTAGTCAGCCTCTCTGCTCAGCTCAGCTTCACTCTTCTCCTGTGAGGTAAGTGGGGCTTCCATGGGTGAGGAACCCCTCTGGCAGGGCTGGGGGGTTGCCAGTCATGGCTGGGGGCACCAGCAGGGCTGGGGGGAGCCAGAAGCCAGCCCTGCCCCCACCCAAGCAAGCAACGGCAGTGGGGGAGTTGGCTCCGGGCTGCTTCTGCTGCAGCTGCCAGCTGTTGGGGGCAGGCAGCTACAGACTTCAGTCCTTGGCCCCATAGCCCTGGCAGCTGGGGGCTCCTCTGGCAGGGTTGTGGGGG
>NW_017728943.1:51377685-51382293 GCF_001723895.1 Crocodylus porosus | reverse complement strand
GGCGGGGGTTGTCAGAGAATTTGCAATTTTTCATCAGAGAATTTGTGATTTTTTTATCAGCGAAAACCAGGATCCCTGAGCATAAGCAACAAAGATGAGGAAGTGAGAAAATCAGTGTACAGGGGGTCAATATGAAGATATCAGGAAAAAAGGTGATTTCACTAGGAACACAAGAAGAAAAAAAGGAGGGGTTTTTTGTTTTGTTTTTTACTGGAAGGATGATTAGAGTAGCAGTAAAATTAAAAATAGACCCTATTTACTTTCTGAAAATACAAGAGTTGAACTGGCACCTTCCTTTCCTTTCCTTTCCTTTCCATATTTTTTTTAAAAAGCTAAAATTCTGGTTTCTAGTCTCAGTTTCCTTTGTGTGTGTGTGTGTGTGTGCACGTGCACACATGCATGCACGGTAGTGTTCAGTTTCTCTAACTGTACGTGACATTCAGATTTTAAAACTTTTATAGCAGGAACACCCATCTTTATCTATTATGGTGTCACAAAAATATAGTCAGAGCTAAACAACTAATAAATAAGTTATGTCAGCAGCACAGATTTGGTTTACTTGTGGCCTCTAACACAACTCCTAGTGACACTTCATATGATTGCTTTCTTTTTTTATCTTTGAGATATAGTCTTAATATTTATTTTTGATTGCATTTTTTATAAAGAAAGATTTCTGCAAAACTGTGCTTAGTTCACTGGTGCCCAAGTCCATACATTATTCAAACTTTAGAACCACAAAAATGGAGATGTCAAAATATGCTTATTTTTTAATGTTAGAAAATGTTTAGTTTGACATGACACACCAATTACTCCAACCCTTATTTTTTAAAGACAAGTGAAAAATAGTGATCCAAAATGCTGTAGAAGCATTGTTTTGGACCAATAGCACATGGTCCCATGCATATACAAAAACGTCTACTCCCAGCAATATATACAAACCCTCGGGTCGATCCAGACAGGGTGCAGTGGCATGGCTGCATTCCTCTTTTTAATTGGACAACACCATAGAAGCTTCTAGCCACTTTTTAAAGTCCCTAACACCAATATAAATCCTCCCTCCCTTCTCTTTCCTGCTGAAATGCAAGCTACCTCTCTGCCCCTTCCCTCCCACCCCAACTTGACTTTTACTACTGTCCTGGGGATGGGGCTCAGCTCAGGTAGGGAGCAATAGCAGCAGGGATGGGCAGGGGGGTGCCCCTTGCCATGCCTGCTACGGGCAGGGTGGGAGGAACTACTTTTCTGCCACTATTCCTTCCTCAGCTGAGCCCAGCCATGTTCAGTTTGGCTGGCTCTGAATCTTCCCCACCCCCAAACAGCAGACAAAACAGCAGCAACAAGCAGGAAAGTTGAGGGAAAGGGGAAAAGAAGGGGAGGGATCAGGTCTCTGAGCAGGAATGGGAAGGGAAGGGGATTTTGCACCTGCTTTAGGGACTTCATAAAGTTTGCCCCAGTGTTAACGGCAGACAAGGCTGGGAGCAGGAGGTGCAGCCACTTCTGCAACGTGGGCTGCTGCTCCTGTTTCTCACTTAGGGAAATGCTGGATCTACCTCTGCAAATGCTGTTAATAAAACTAATGTGAATATTTATTTGGGGTAACCTTTGAAATAAATAATTGGCTTACAAGCCTAAATCTATTTGAAAAGGTGACCTAGGAACCCAATAATGAAGCCCTATGAGAATTAACCACACAAGTGCATTTGGAAATTGTATTAGATTCTGTCTGCATCACTGGAGGAAGAAATGTCTTTAAAATCTGACTCTAGCTCTTAATCATTTTTCAAAATGTCCTTTGAATCTCAAAATTTGAAATTCTACTGTGTAAAAATTTAACCATAAACAATAATGGACATGGTTTGCCCCTACGTATAATGAGAGCAAAGTTCATGGCACTGGATTAGCTAGCTTCATGCTTAACATTTGTGTTCAAACATAATAAATATTTTGTAATGAAGACAAGCCTTTGCTCCTTATGATTAATAACCACATTCCTAATTAAGTTGAGTTCTTTTTATTATTATCCAAGGATCAATTAGTAGCCAAGGGAACTCCATGAAACAGACATTGTACCCTGGGAAGATGCACTATTAACAATGAAACACCTTGTCATTCAAATAACATAAAAAATTTTACTTAATTTTGCAACGTTCTTACTTATTCCTAACAGGGAAGCATTTTTCTGATGTGAAAGCAACCTAAGGTTACTATTGGACTAGAAGACCTGTCCATAAATATGCAATTAATTAACAGAAGAGATTACAAGAATGTAGCGATGAAAGTACCTCTAACCTTGAATAGTTGAAGTGACTGAAGATAAGCAAACATGATAACTCTAATTGTTCAGGGTCAAAGCAGCCCTTCATTTTGACATCTCCTTTTTTAAAAAGATTATGATTTAAAGTTGTCTTATTTCAATCACGAACAAAGGTAGAGTTGCAAAACAGGAACTGGAGAGAGTTGAGCATTTTCCACATAATATGTATGTTTTTCCTTTTACAGATTATTTCAGATGGGCAAAAATGCACATTACTAAGAGTTCTTCAGCTAAGATACAAGGTATGTACAATGCTCTTGGGTTTGTAAGAAAGTTATTTTTTATCTCCCTCTACTGGAGCATAACAGATGGTGCTGTTAGCTCAGATTGTGATGGAGCTGCAGAAAGGAAACATTGATGAGAAAATATTTTTTTAACCAAATCACACCAACAAATGGGCCACTTCAAAAGCCTTCCCAGGGCTTGTCTGAGGCCTCCACCCAGACAGAGCCCAAGGACGGGCTGGCATCCCCCCACCCCCTGGCCTGCAGGAGTTGCCCAGCAAGGCCTGGGGGAGTTGCCCAGCAAGGGATTGGGGACCCCCACACCTGTCCTGCAGGTGCCTGCCTTAGGGCCCTGGAGGCACAAGTGAGGGAGCTCCACGAGGAGGTTAACAGGCTGAGGGGAATCAGGGAGGCAGAGGAAGCTATTTTCTTTCCCTGCAGAGTTATGCACCCAAGGAAGAAGCACCTCGGGAAGTGCCCTCCACTGCTGAGTGGCAGACGGTCACCTCCAAAACCAGGCCTGCTCGTAACACAGCAGTACCAGTTCCTCCAGTCTGGCTGGAGAACAGGTACGAGGCCCTGGCAACTCTGGAGAAGGAAGGAGAGGAGGAAACCGGAGAGGAGGCAACTCCATGCTCTCCATGTCCCGAGCAGGCCAAAGGAGCTAAGCAGGCCAGGAGGAGAAAGCATCGCGTGATTGTCATAGGCAACTCCAACCTGAGAGATACAGAGGGCCCCATCTGTCACCAGGACCCCTCAGCATGCGAGGTCTACTGCCTATCTGGAGCAAAGATTCAGGACATGAAGGGGATGATCCAAACCCACCGATTACTACCCCATGGTCCTAGTCCATGTGGGTACTAATGATGCTGCCAGGAGAAGCCCTGATCACCTGATGGAGGACTACCACACTCTGGGGGGTGTGCTAAAGGAGATAGGCACACAGGTGGTTTTCTCTTCTATCCTACCAGTGAGTGGATGTGGAAGACGGCATGCAATGTGCATCACGGAGACCAACTGGCGGCTTCGGGAATGGTGTCTTGAGGCAGGCTTTGGCTTCTTCAACCATGACCGGCACATCATGACAAGAGACATGCTGGGATGGGACGGGCTCCACCTTTCCCCTAAAAGTAAGCGTGTGTTTTCTTCTAAGTTGGTGGACCTCCTCCAGCGGGCTTTAAACTAGGCTCGTTGGGGGAAGGGGAAGACGAGGGTGGAGGAATCATCAGACTGCCAGACCAAGCAACACCTACAAGTACAGCCCAGCCTAGACCGATGAGCGAAACATATACACAGGTAAGTGACGGGGCCAGGGCAATGCTGTGATTAGGGGGCAAGTGCACACATCTACAGGAGGCCTCAAATGCCTCTACACAAATGCTCGTAGTATGGGAAACAAGCAGGAGGAACTCACCCTCCTGCTAGTTGACACCAACTCGGACATAGTGGGGATCACCGAAACGTGGTGGGACTCAACACATGACTGGGCAATGAATGTCAAGGGCTATAGGCTGTACAGGAGGGACAGGATAGGAAGGAAAGGTGGGGGCATGGCACTCTATATTAAGGAGGAATACCCATCCTCTTCAATTAACAAAGAATCAGAGGAGGGGCACTCTGAAGTGCTTTGGGTTAGAATACAAGGCAGTCAAGGGGAAAGAGACTTAACGGTGGGGGTCTACTACAGACCGCCCAACCAAGGGGAAGAGCTTGACCAGGAATTCTTACGTCAGCTCACGGAGGCATTTAGGTCAAAAGACATGGTCATCATGGGTGAACTGAACTTTCCACACATCTGCTGCGAAGAGCAGTCAGCCAGGTCTAACCGCTCATGTAGGTTCCTAGCCAATATGCAGGACCTCCATCTAACCCAGGAGGTGCACAGCCACACCAGAGGAGATGCCTTGTTGGACCTGATGCTGGCCACGGGCGACGACCTGGTGAGGGGACTGAGGGTGTTTGACCACCTGGGTGACAGCAATCATCGCCTGTTGGAATTCACCATTCAGCACAAGGTGGCAAAGGCCTACAGCAAGGCAGCAGCCCTTGATTTCAGGAGGGCAGACTTCATTA
>NW_017728943.1:51359858-51377674 GCF_001723895.1 Crocodylus porosus | reverse complement strand
ATTGGGGGAGTCACTGTTCCCCCAAGCGCTACCAGGAGTGACCAGGTCAGAATAACGGTCACAAGCTGGCAGAGGTTAGATTCAGATTAGACATCAGGAGGTGCTACTTCACTGTCAGGGCAGCTAGGGTCTGGAACCAGCTTCCAAGAGAAGTGGTGCTGGCTCCTACCCTGCGGGTCTTTAAGACAAGGCTAGACGAACACCTTGTCGGGGTCGTTTGACCCCAGTACTCTTTTCTGCCATGGCAGGGGGTTGGACTAGATGATCTACTCAGGCCCCTTCCAATCCTAGATTCTATGAAACTATGAAAAGGGCATTATGATCTGGCTTAGCTTAACAAACTGTTGAAGAGACATTTAATCTCAGGTGACAGCAGTTAAGCGGGAAAGGCAAAATAAAATTGTGCTGGCAGCAGTTAAGGTCTGGCGGGAGCCTGAAAACTCCTTTCTAGGAAAATAATCAGCAGAGCTCCCCCTTGGAGCACTCTTGTCTCTCTCAAGATTCTTTTTGCCATGTCCATACTAGCTTTCTCCCATCCCCTTTTCCTCCTCTTCCCCTTTTTATGTTCCTTCCCCTTTTATTGCCCACTCTCATGCCCTTACCAGCCTCTTCTCTCATTTCCCTCAAGTTTTTCCTCTTAATTCTTATTGTTTTGCTCTCCCCTCCCATAGAAAGGATACTGCATACTGCTTGTCTTAGGGATTGGCTGTCCACTGATAGTACACAGGGTGGAATTTTAATACCCTTCCAGCTCAGCTCAGTGTAGGGGAAGCAGAAAAAAAGAAATATAGTGCTGTAGGCTGCTACCCCATACTGACTGCATTTACATGTGTGCTTCACTGTGGAACTAATTTGCTCTGCAGTAAAGTGTCACCATCTATACATGCACCCATATTAGGGTGCAGTAAATTAATTAATTCTGCTGTAGGATAGCGTTGTCCAGGACAAAGACTATCATACAGCAGAGTGGCTACATGTACCCCAATGCATGTGTAGATGGTGACCAGGGCTGGTTGGGGCATGAGGGTGCTACAGTGCAGGGGCTATTCCTGCCAGCTAGCCCTGCACTGGAGCACCCTTGTGCCCCAGCCAGTCCCTCTGCAGCAGACTGGGCTGGGTCAGAGCAGCCCCAGGCTGACAGGCTAACCCCCTCCTCGCCCCCCAGGGTCCTTGCTGGCTGGGGCTGCTCCGATCTGGCTCAACATGCTGCAGTCCCAGGCATATGTATAAAAGCTCCATCTGCAAGCAATACATTCTGGCACAAGGGCACCAGAGTTTATTGTTATGGGCTAATTGCACATGTAGATGTACCCACTGTAACTAAGATCCTGCAATATGCAGCCCCAGTTACCTAGGGCCAACAGTATGGACCAGTGACACAACACTCCCATCCATATCTAGCAGAAGCATATGCACTCACTGTGGTTAAATTCATAACAAATGTGAAAGATGTTTGAAGCTAGATCCCCACTGACCCTAACAGGGAATCTAAGTTCGTATAAAGTCTACTCCTCAGTATACACATATTTTATTTCTGGGGTATAAATTATACTATCTTAAGGATCCCAAATTTGGTCCCCTGTGTATTTGTATGTGTGTACATGCATGGCCACATTAAAAGACCAAAACAAAATTGTTCAGCTGTGTGTCATAAATTGCAGCATTGACTCTCGTATGATTTATTGTGTGAAATGTGCTGGTATTTGAAGTTTTTGTTAAAGCTCTGGCCCATGAAATTCTAATATGATCGAAGGATTATTTTTCATTTGGAAGAAAAGTAAGTTTTATAGCCTGGATTATTTCACATAAAAGCTTGAAATCATGAGCCCCAGTGGCTCAAAAATCAGAAGACAAATTAAAAATGTATCATTTTGAAAAGTCTGATTAAATTTGAATGTTTGAGGTTGTCAGCCTATAAACTGTACTTTAGTTACATATTATAGGTGTTTAATAAGTCTGACCAAAAGTAAAAAATGGATCATTCGCTTCCATGAATTTAAGTATTATGTTCTGTTATGAGTGGTACCCTTTTGTAATTCATGTAGAGGTAATCAAATCACTGCCTGATGGAAGGAATAAAAAGAGCCAGAAAAAAATCTCTCAAAAAAATCAACAAACTTAACTTCAGCTACTCTGTCTTAAAAAGCACTTTGAAATGTCAAAGAGGATTTTCCATCCATAGAGAGCTAATGTGCTGAAGATAGAGCACTGATTAAATTAGCCAGTTTAATAATTATGCAGGAGATGCATACATTTAAAAAGGTTTATTTTATTATTTTATCCCAAGTTTACAAAATATAGTGAATGTCATGATGAGCTGCCTAATATGAATGCATATTATAGCCTTCTGCTGGAGGGAAACAACTACTCAAATATGTATCAAGGGTCATAAACACAAGTAACAGAGATTTTCCACAAGCTCAATGGTAGGGGATTGTGTTTTTATGACAGAAACCTGCATACAGGACCTTCAGCAGGAGGTATACATTCTCACTAGGGGAAACGCCTTATTGGATTGGTGTTGACTACAGGGGGGTGACCTGGTGGGGGATAGTGGCCATCAATTGATTTAATTTACTATCTGGCAAAGGGTGGGAAAGATAACTAGTAGGGCACAGGTGCCTGTGTAGGGCACAGGTGCTAGACTTCAGAAAGGCCAACTTCAATATGCTTAGGAGATTAGTTAGTGAGGCACTGGTGATCAGGAGCATTGGTGAGATGGGAGTCCAGGAAGGTGGTCGTTCCTAAAGAGAGTGATCCTTCAGACTCAGAAAGAGACAACCCCATTGTGCATGAAAGGGGGCAAAGGGGCCAAGAAACCCTCTTGCCTGAACAGGGAAATCCAGGAAAGCCTAGGGGAGAAGGAGGAGGCATACAGGCTATGAAAGCAGGGGATAACTACCAAAGAGAAGTACACCTACTTGGCTCAAACTTGCAGGGAGTCAGGTAGAAAAGTCAAAACTGCAATGGAACTTAGGCTGGCAACAAAAATTAAAGACAACAAAAAGTCCTTCTACAGGTATATAGGGAGCAAAAAGAAGGCAAAGAGTAACATAGGACCCCCTACAGGGCAGACCAGGGCATTTACTGACAGAAAGGAGGGACAAAGTTGAGCTCTTCAATGAGTTTTTTTGCTTCCATATCTCTGAACATGGATCAGGACAGATCTCCAAATTGGATTATAGACGAGCACAGGAGGGAAACCAACCCACCAACTGTTATTGCCAACTTAGTGAAGGGACACTTGGAGGGACTGGATGTGTTTAAGTTAGCAGGCCCAAATGATCTTCATCCCAGGGTGCTGAAGGAATTGGCCAGTGTCATAGCAGAACTACTGACAAGGTTGTCTGAGCACTCATGGTGCTCAGGTCAGGTCCCAGAGGATTGAAAAAGGGCCAGTGTGGTCCCTATTTTCAAGAAGGAAAGGAGGGAGGATCCAGGTAACTATAGGCCAGTTAGCCTCATCTCCTTGGGAAAATCTTTGAAAAAATTATTAAGGATCATATTTATAGGAGTCCAGCAGGAAAAATAATGCTGAAGAGCACCCAGCATCAGTTCATAGCAGGTAGATCCTGCCTAACTAACCTTGAGGGTTTTTTTTATGACCAGGTCATAAAATGCTTAGATGCAGGGGATGTGGTAGATGTCATCTACCTGGATTTTAAGAAGGCCTTTGATATGGTATCTCATCCTATTTTCATTGATGAACTGAGTGGCTGTGATATAGATAATGACATGGTCAGGTGGGTGGCAAATTGGCTACTGGGATGCACCCAGAGAGTGGTGGTGGGTGGGTTGGCATTGACTTGGAAAGATGTGGGCAGTGGAGTTCCCCAAGATTCAGTCCTTGGACCAGTGCTGTTCAATGTCTTCATCAGTGACTTAGATGAGGGCATGGAGAGCACTCTGTTCATATTTGCAGATAACACTAAATAATGGGATAAAGTAAACACACTAGTGGGCAGGGAACGAATACAGGCAGATCTGGACAGGTGGGAGAAGTGGGCAGAACAGAATAGAAAGCAATTCAACAAGGACAAATGCAAAGTGCTGCACGTAGGGAGAAGGAATCACCAGCACACTTACAGGCTGGGGGATGACCTTTGAACAGCACTGTAGCAGATAGCTGACTCCAAGATGAACATGAGTCATCAATGTGATGAAGTGATCAGCAAAGCTATCTGCACTTTATCATGAATTAGCAGGTGCATCACAAACTTGCCCAGGGAGATGGTATTTCCCATCTATGTGGCACTGGTGAGGCTGCAGCTGGAGTACTGTGTCCAGTTTTAGAAGCCATACTTCAAGAGGGATGTGGATAACCTTGAAAGGGTCCAGAGGAGGCCCAACCAAATGGTTAGGGGCCTGCAGGTAAGGCCCTATGAAGAGAGATTGAAGGACCTCAATCTCTCAGCCTCTGCAACAGAAGGCTGAGAGATGATCTTGTGGCTGCCTATAAATTCACTGGGGGGCGGGAGGAAATGCTGTGTTTACCAGGGCACCCTTTGAAGTAACTACAAACTATGGCCACAAACTGACAGAGAGCAGATTCAGGTTAGACATCAGGAAGAACTTCTTCATGGTAAGGGTTGCCAGAATCTGGAATGGGTTTCCAAGGGAGGTGGTGCTGTCCCCTACCTTGGGGGTTTTAAAGAGGAGACTGGACAGGCACCTGGTTGGGGTCATCTGACCCCAGCGCTCTTTCCTTCCCAGGGCAGGGAGTTGGCTCTTAGCATGCTGTTGCATGTGGAGCCCAAGATCATGATGATGACAGCAAGTTGGAAGGGATGCCTTGATGCCAGCAGTTGCATGACTGAAATCTGGCAAATTATATCCCCAGTACCCAAAATTATGTGTCATGTATGCCCGATTGTGGGATCTGGAATCGAATTGCACCATTAAATTAACTTCTGCCACTGCCCAAAATACATTTTCTTCAGATTGATTCACAGTTAAAAAGAAAAGAACAGTGTTATAACGTCCTGGTTTAAGACATACAAGGGCGAGTGTTGGCAGCTGACTAATTAACTGCTCAATAAACATCTCAGCATCTACGTGTGTTCCTATTAGGACACACAAAACTAATGAACTCCGCAGCAGGGTAGGACTTGTAAATGCAAGTCCTATCCTGCTGGAGAGTTTTCTTCATGTGCAGCAGCACACATGTAGATGCTGAGCCAGCTGGCTGGGGTACAAGGGAGCTTCAGTGTCTGGGCTGCCTGCCAGCTAGCCCCACAGTGAAGCACCCTCATGCCCTAGCCATCCCCTCTGCAGCACAATGACCCCAGCTGAAGCAGCCATGGGCTGGCAGGCTGACCCCCAGGGTCACCTGTCAGCTGAAGTTACTTCAACCCCGCTCAATGTGCTGAGGTCAGGACACACATGTAAACCACACACCTGGGAACTTCTTAAGTGCAATAAACTGCAGAGCAATAAGTTTAATTGGAAGTTTAATTTCTTGCTTATTTGTTAATAAGCAATAAATAAGCTCCGTAGTTTATTGCTGCTCTCTAATGGCATGTGTAAATGTGTCCTGTGGGTAGGAAACTATTCCTAAGAGTTAATAAACCTTCCTACATAGGTAAAAATTGTGCCCACTGTAGTGAACACCAGGTTCAATAAGCACAGGCACACATGAAGAGAAAAACTAACCATAACCTTTATTTGTGGAGCTGTAGACAAGCCTCTGCAGTCCCTTAGTTTCCTTGACTAACTAGCTAATTTCTCCTTAGTTAGGGGGCATGTTTAAATTACAACTTCTGTCACTATATCCATGGCATGCTTCTGTCAGCATTTGAACCACTTGAGATGTCACTACAGTGCACCCAAGCTCCCCAAGCCTAAAAGAACATGTCCTATGTAATGATATAGAAATCTACTTAAGAGAGGCTCCTGCCTGAAAACAGAAGAATGCGGGCTTCAGTCTGGGCATCCATCAAGAGGCTATTAAATGTCAATGAATATTATGAAACATTGCTTTGAAGAGACCTTGCCCAGCTGGCTGCTCACCTTGATACCATCTCTCTCTTGTTTCTATGAAAAGGTAACTTCAGCGATGAGGCCTGCACTTTAATTTATGCACAAGTGAATTGAGTCAACTTCAGGGTTTGATTTTTCTAAGTTCAAAAGCTGTAGATGGCAGACTTCTGTCATGAAATGACTCCAACTTTAGACTGTTCAGTGACAATCTTGTGAAAATGCATGCATTTTCAGAACAATAGATAATAAAGATATTTTTGTCTGATCTAGGCAACCCAGCCAGCACCTCACAAGGTTTTGATGAAAATCTTTTTTTCCCTCTAAGGCTATAGTTATTTGGGCAATGTATTTTATATTTGTGGCTGCAGCAGTACTGTCCACAAATGGACAAATAGGTCTTCCTAATGCAGTAATAAGGTACTATAAAATAGCACTGTTTCTTACATGTCATTTTTAAAACAGGGATACTTGATTTTATCACCTGAGTATTGCGTACTTTTAAGATAGAACTAGTATGGTTTTTGGTAATTAGTTTGTAACAACCCCACATGTCCTATATCCTGCACAGAAAATACAGGGACGATAGGTCCTGGTTTAAGGTATTATAAATGAAGGTTCAGCTCTGCAATGAGGATCCCTGGGCACACATCCAGTTCTACTGAAGGCAAAGATGCACAGGCACGTGGGTCCATGCTAATCAATAGCTTTGTAGAATCATGGATTAAATGATGATGAATTTAAAAGGCAAATCAAGGAAGAGCCAAAGAAGGGCATGTTTATATAATTACTGGACAGAGGCATACAAAAATATTGGTAAATCAGTTGTTTTTAAATCAAAGTAGAAACACGCTTGAGGAAAGAATAATTTTAATATCCTGAGCTACAGAAAGATACTATTATTTGGTCTCATTTTTAATATGTGAAGGTATGTCTTTGCCTAACCTGCAATAATCTTATCTTTAACTTTTGTTTCTCTCTTATGGAAAGGTCACCAACAATACTAAACTGTGTAGTGATTTTGTAATGTGGGAAAATCTGCTGTGCAAGCTGCATCACATAAGTTTCAATAAGGGTGAAAGCTCTTTAAACAGGAGCTCTTTCTGTCCTTCTGGAGTTGGCTCAGTCTCTTTAAATTATAATATATACTTCTGGACAAGTCTTTTTAAGTTATGTAAAGATAGATATTACCAAGCTTGTGTGGGAAGATAGCGGCCATTTTTTTAGTTGATATGTAGCATAGGGACAAATTGTACTCTGGTACACCAGTAGAAATGTAGAATAACTCCAATGGAATTATACCAACTTTATTCTGGAGTAACAAAACAGAGAATGTGGATCCTATTGAGAAGACTTGCAGAATAGAACTATTTGATATATTCTGGAAATAAGACACCATTATTTTTTAAATAAGTGGAAGACAGAGTTATAAATCTGATCTTATGCTAGGCCCAAATAAGAAAAGTGCAGTCTCTTAAACCTAAACTGGAAAATTCTTTGTTAAGGAAATAGCTGACATCAGGTAGGCCTTATTAAAATAATGCTGACAGAAATTGCTAGAATGCAATATAAAAATGTTATTTATACAAAGGGATCATTTCTCTATTTGCCGATCCTAAAATGAATTAAATGTACTTAAAAATGCATTCTTGTTTTTCTTTTCCAGCTGAAGTGAAGAGGATTTTTCAGAGAGGCTTTTGCCAACTGGTTTCTCAGGTAGGTGCACTGTGATCTTTACTCACTGCTAGAAATTACCTGAATACACCTTCCATGTCCATACTTAGATTTGGCCAGCTCCCACTCCTGAAATCACTGTTTGCTATCTACTTACCATCTCTGTAAGTAATATTTCAGCAATATTTGCTGATTTCACTGCTTAAATACAATGCAACCTTCATTTAGTATCCTTTATGATCTCTGTCATAGAAACCTCTCTGAACTGTGTGCTCTCATTACAAATCCTTTTTAAGAACCCCAACTCTGATGATACAGTGGTTACTATTTATCATTCAGAAATATATTAAATTAAATGGAACTTACCCTACAGCCAAGTTTGCAATAATGCTATTAGATACATACTTAATTTTACCTATCTTTGAGAGTGCATCCCTATTCAACACAGCATGGATACACAGGTTTGCCTTTAAATACATGTTTCAGGTTTGCTGGAGCTATTTGTGATCAGATTTTTCAAAAGTGTTCAGTAGAGAGGAGCAAACATTTTTCCAGTAGCAAAGTTTTGCATTCGACAGAACCAGAAGATTCTATAGGTATGGCTCAGTGTCATCCGAAATGTTTAAAAGAAGCCAGACATGCTGACCACTGACTAGTTGGGCAGGAGTCTAAAGGGGGCAGGGAAAAAATTCAAAATGTTAGGATTGCCCCTAGAATGAAAGCTCTGAGTTTTCTCCAGCTCTGTTTGGTCATTATGCTCTCTGTCCATCTCCATGGGTATGTCTGTGCCATCTCCAGTGTGTCCCACATGGGGTGCTGTCAAACACACCCTTCTCCAGTTTTCATTCGGCAAACCCAGGAAGGTAGTGGTGAAGTTGCCCTGGGGCTCTCTCTAACTGCTGTTCTCAAACACACTGGAAATCAAAGCCTTGAGGGCAGGTGTGTAGGGGGCAACTCCAGGATGGTCTCCATGTTGAATTCCCAGTTTTAACACATGTGAGCGAGACCATGGTCAAGACAAGAGCATGCCCAAAGGTGTCCCCTCTGGACCCGGTGGGGACACAAGGTAGAGAAGACCCTGGGTTACTAAAGGCTTGCAAGTTGTAGGGAGCAGCAAAAATAGTGCTCTGGGAAGGCAGGCAGTTTGAATGCTTGGCCCTGGCTCAGCACGACACTACCAAAGCAGCAAAGCAGGCTGTGGCACAGGTAGGTGCCAGACAGGGACAGCATGAAGAGGAACCAGAACCTCTATATCAGCCTAGGAGATGGTGCCACGAAGCAATCACTCAGTGCTCTGTACACTGTGGCTCCATGAGGCCGGGGCTGGAGTGGGGGTATAGTGCTATGCCGCTTCCAGTGTATGGGAGAGTCCAGGCAGGCTTCTGGGGGCACCTCTGCCACCGCCACTAGGGATATATTGGGGTGGAATGCAGCAACACAGGGGCCATGCTCAGCTTTGTGAGGCTCTGGGGTTGCAGCAGCTGTGTCCAAGTTCTGCTTCTAGGCACATGGGCGACCAGGGGGTGGGAGCTCTGAACACCACCTCTACCCACAGCAGCTACCTGCTACTCCAGCTCCCTGACTGCCATCTCTGTGCCTATGCGCCAATAATCCACAGGCAGCTGTAGACATGGGGGATCTTGCCAGCTGGCTCCTGCAATCTCCCTCCCTGGGAAATATAAGGACAAAGCTGGCTGCAGCTGCTATTAAAGGGCCTGCCTGACATCAGTTCCTCCCAGAATGAAAACAGAGCTCGGCAAAATTTTATTTCTCTAGCATAATAAAAATCCTTGGGCTGGCCCCTGTACTTTGGTTATTCTATAAAATGCAAACCTACCCTACCTTCCCTTTCTTCCTGGCCTGAGCACAGGTCACTGACTTCCCAACAGTTCTGGATCCTGCTTCTGTGCTATGCTGCTCTTAAGCCATGAGCTTGGTTTCTTACCTCTATGGAGATAGAGCATAAAAGCCAAGCAATATGAAGAAAGCACTGTTCTACAACTAAGATGCCTTAATCACCTGAGTTGGCATGATCTATTTTATAGCAACACTATGCTGAAATGATTTTCCTCTCCAGTAACAAGTGTTCAGGATGTGCCAATCACAAAGATGGACTGTTTCACTGAACAATGTTTGGTGTCATTTTCTGAGTTATTAAGACATCTTGCACTTTATGCTGCATGTTATGAACAGCTGGCAAAACACTATGTGCATAAACAATCCCTCCTGTGATGCCAATCACTTTGGGCCAGTGACAGACTGACCTTTTTTTTAATTTTAAATTTGTAATAAATGTGCGTGTTTTAAATACCATCGTTGACATAAAACTGCCCTTGCAAGACACAAGCCTTTGGGAAATATATTGCATAGATAATGTATCTGAACCAGCAGGGAACCAGCAAATAAGGATGCAGAACAGTTGTTTTAATACAGTATTAATTCCCAGTGAATTAAAAGATATTAGTTCACAGTCAAAGCTGGGAAAAGGGCATTTCTTATATTGATTCAGGAAAGAGACTTAAAAAAATCTAGATTTCTGTTATGCTGTCAAAACCAATTGCAAACAGCTATTGAAGAAAAGAATAAGCAAAGATACAGAGGTAAATTGCAAGTGGAACAAAATACATGTGGTTTTTTTTCAAAGGAAGATTGTGTCCAACCAATTTTATATCCTTCTGTGTTGTTGCATTAGCAATGAACTCACTTTGGTAGTTGTTACCGGTGATATGTTATAGGGTGTTCTTGGCATCTTGGATACCGTTATTAGTAGTTGTGGGGGAGGGTTTGAAGTGGCAACTTTAGGGATTCCTTTAGTTAACGATGGCCTGTGAATCCAGGGGAATGGACTTGATGGCCACAAGGTGCCTTCCAGTCCTACATATTCCTAAATAGGATAATAAACTTCTTAGGCAAAGGGCAATACAGCCTTGGGCCTGATCTCTGTTTGACATTGTCATTAGAGACCTTGGTGCATCCCTTCCCAGATTTTTTTTGTATTTATTTTCCCTGGCTTCCGCAGGCATCACCAATCAAAGAGTCCCCACAGAGGAGGCTCCTGACCTTGGACCCTCTTTAGCAGTGAGAAACTGGCTTGCTAGGCTTTTGAGTGTAGGGACCTAGGTTCAAGACAGTGATCTGGCTTACATGCATCTCCCTCCCCACCAACAGTGGTTTTATTTTTTTTATTTTCCCCTGTTCCCAGAAGCACAACCCCTTATGGAGTCCCACAAGGAGGAATCCCAGCCTCAGGTGTAGCTCAGAATGCTGGCTAGGAGGCAAGCATTGGGCCACAAATTCAAGCATCTCCTCCCTGTGCCTTGCTAGTATGAGATACTGGCTGGGCTGGGGGGGGGTTTCCATGCCTACTACCATGGCTGTGAGTGTGCAATTGCAGGGCCTAAGTCTTGGTCCCAAGCCTTCCAATGTGTGCTTATGAAACTTAGAGGTGACAAAGCTAGGAAATGTTGAAAATATGAAGGAGGATTGGATCATTATACTGGATGAAGTGGATAAACTTCTGGACTGAAATAACAGAAACAGTATACAGTTGAATAGAGCAAAGTGCAAAGTTTTGCTGTAAGCTGGGGACTCCACTTGGGGTATTGTGTATTGGTCAACTAGTTAAAAAAGTTGAAATTAAACTGCAACAGATGCAGAAAATGGCTACTGGGAGGTTTAGAAGAATGGAAAACCTATTCTCTGAAAGAAGATTAAAAGACCTTGGCTTGTTTAGCTTAGCAAAACAAAGTTTAGAAGGGGATATCATTACTGTTTATTAATACATTTGTGGGGTGAGCATCAGAGGGTGAAAAGAGCTAAAAGAATACTGAAACAAGATCAAATGGAACATAAGCTGGGTGTAAATGGATTTAGCCTGGAAATTAAAAGAAGGAGTCAAAGCATTAGAGGATAGTTTTCTGGGGAAAAAAATGGGGTGAAGAACTAGAGGGCCGGAACATGTGACATTTACATCAGTCTAAGCCATCCTAACACTTGTGTTAAGAAAAAGCAAACATAATTTGTAACCCTACGTCAGTGTAATTTACTACACTGTACATTTACTACAATGTGGTGTGCAAATATCCCAGGAAAAGTCAGTAGTACAGAAAAAGCTGTGTTAACTGGCATTTTACTAACCAGAATACTCTATTAACTGAAATTTCCAATATCCCCCAACACAAATCCTCACTTTAGCAACCGGAATCTTTGCCAAGTATATCCGGCACGTGCATCAAGTATTTCTGTTGTTTACATTAGTTAGTGATGCTGCCGATAGAGGAGCTGCCAGGAGTCTGAAGGGGAAGGGGAAAGAGATCTGCGTGGCTCAGGGTGGGCTGCTGCTGTGGGCTGGGGCTGGTATAACTCTCAGATAACCGGCATCCCCTTACACCACTCATGCCAGATAACAAAGCTTTTACTGTACTACAGTAAGTAGGAGTCACTTGTCTACTTCTCTTCCTAGGCAGGCTGTTTACATTAGGTTGACAGCTACTACAGGTTTGTTTGGCACTGAGCTGCTCAACCTTGGGCCCACACAGCCATGAAATCTGGCCCACGGGGATCCCCACAGGTTGGAAAAAGCTGGCAGCTGGGAAGCAGAGGAAGCTCAGCATGGCCAGGCCCAGCCCTGCCTAGGCCCTTGCAGCACGGAAGGATCAGGGTTGGGCCTGCTGGCATATATAGATCAGCTAGGCTGCTCCCTGCCCCCCACATATCCAGATAGGGGCTGCACCACCCTACCTACCCCTGTCCTTAGCCTCCATATCAGGGTTGGGCTGCTCCCCAAATCCCATCCCCAACAACATTTGGATCAGTGCTGCTCTGCCCTACCCCCTTGCCCGCCCAAGGGTCCCCAGTCAGGGCCACTCTGCCCCTCCCCATCTGACGCATCCAGAACGAGGCTGAGCAGCTCCCACCACTCCCCCTGGAGTGTCTGGATTGTGGATGGGCTCCCTTCCCCACCCCTGTTACCAGGATCTGTCCCCCTGTTCTCCCCTCAGCACTTCTGGATCAGAACTGGGCTTATCCTTACCCCCTCAGCAGATGGATCAGTGTCAGGTTGCACACCCCTCAAATGGCTAGATAAACCCCCCCACCAGCCCTGCATGACTAGATAGAGACCATGACCAAACCAGGAACTGCCCATCTGGCCCACGGGATGAAAAGATAGGGCACATCTGGTCTAGCACATACTAGGAGAACTCTATAATAACTGTGGCACTGCTAGAAAGAGCTGATCATTTGCCCATTCTGGACACTGGCATGAGTTAAATCAGTGTACAGAACAAATATAAGTGGCACTTGTGTGTCCAGTACCCCAAACTGCTTGATGATGATGCTCAACAAGTTTATGGAAGGGACTGTATGATAGGGTAGGGAATTACTGATGTAGTCTGGGTAGTACCCAATTATGTACTCCCCTCTCGAATTGAAGGGAATATTAAGAGGGCAGGTGCACTGTGGGGTGAAACTGCTGGCTGCATGCAGTTTCCTTCCTTCCCCTACAGAACCACATCAAGACACTCAATAACTTAACTATGTACAAATCTATTACTATATATATAAAAAGAGTCAAAATAGAACATATATACAAGGGACCTGGGAACTATGTACAAAATATATAACTCTATGCAAATACTCTGGGTACAGGTGAGGGATCTGAGAAACAAAGGGTCTCTGTAAACATCATGCAATCTTATACTCTAGTGAAATACTAATCTACAAAGCATGAGATGCAAGTTTACAAAATATGAGGTGCAGGGTTCACAAGATATAAGGCACAGAAACATCAGGTGAAAAAGCTAGAACTTTAAAAGGAACAAAAGAACAACCCTTGTTGTCCTGAAGCAGTGGCAATGCCCCAAAGATGGAGCGCAGCAAGTGGTGCATAGCTGGTGCATGGAGGGTCCAAGAGGGACCAAGATCCTGGGAGCTGCATGAGGTGGCTCAGGTCTCCAACCCATTGCACAAGGCTGGACACATGGCATAGAAGGGCTATCAGTGCACAGAACAGTGCAGAAGGCCTAGAGAGTGCCCAGGCCAGAGAGAGCCATGTGCGGGGACTTCCCTGCTGAGGGAGGAAACGCCTCGTCTGGGGAAACCAGTGCTGCTTCGTTGGGCCTGGAGAGTTGTGAGTTGCCCTGGGAAGGGGGATTCCCACAGGGGAGGAGGGATTCCTTCCTGTCCCTGCCAGCTGGGGCTAGCAGCCGGAGGGAAAGCCCCAAAGGGAAAGGGCTGATTGACTGTGGGATCGCAGGCCTGGATGGGTGTATGTGGTGGCCAAGCCAAAGCCCCAGGTTCAAGGCTGAAGCCTGTTATTGTCATGGGAAGTCTGCTGCCTGTCTAAAGCCAAAATCTGAGACATGAAAAATTGCTGAGAATCAGCTGGCCCTCTGCTTATTACCATATTTACTTATGCACCACAAACACATTTTCCCCAAAAATCAGAGCCTCAGAATTGGGGTATATGTCTTAAGTGGGGAAGCTGAGTTTCTGTCCAAAAGAGAAGCTCCATATATAATGAACCAATGGTATTATTATTCAAGCAGCTGAAAGAGTCAATTGACTTAATGGCTTCTTGTTCTTCACTCCCCAGGTGTTAGAAATCATCTCTCCAAAATCATCTTGATGTTGTACTAGTCAAGCTAACCTTTCTTGAGGAAAATTTGCTGTCTACTAATTGCTCCTGGTCTTTCTCCTCTCATTTCAGAGCCCTGGAAACCCTTTAGCTCTTTTCAAAATCATACAGCTGCCCATGGAGACCAGTCTTCAGCAGCACCTAGAGTTCCAGCTTTTAGTTAAACAGGAAGAAGTAGAGGTCCTACTATGACACCAAGGCTATGACATAACTGGTGTTACAGAATCTTGATGCTTATTAAGGAGGGAAAAAAATCACAAGATTGGAAGGGTGGGGGGGTGGAATCAGGAAGGAGGTATTGCCCTGTATATCAGGACTGTATACATTTGCTGTGAAGTTCAGGAAGAGGTAGCAGCCAGGTTTCTTGAATGAGTAAAAAGGAAAAAGAACAAGGGTGATGTAATGCTAAATGTATACTCTAGACAACCTGATTGGGAGAAGGAGATGATTAGGGCTTTTTTGAGCAACTGTCAAATGTAACCAATAGATCAGACTTGTGGAACTCTAACAACACAGTTATCTGTTGTTATAAATGACAGTACAGGCTATCACATTCTTGGAATGTTTTGGGGATAACACTTTGTTTTAAAAGACCAATTAAGCTAATAGGGGAGCAGCTATTTTAGATTCCGTTCTGACTAACAGAGAAGAACAGATTGAGACTCAAAAGATGGAAGGTAATTTGGGGGAAAGTGATCATGAAATGATGGTGCTCACTATTCCAAGGGAATGAAAGTATGAGCAGCAGAACAAGATTAATGAACAGAAAAGCAGAATTTAATAAACTAAGAGAACTGCTAGGTCAGATTTCCTGTGGAGAGAGAATCTGAGAGATGACTCTGCAGGAGAGTCAGCATTTATGGGAACAGACTTGTAACAGGAAGCCGGGGGCTCCTGTTACTTTAAAGGAGGAGCCACAGCAGGGGTGTCCCCAGTTGGGGAAAACAGTGGATTATGGGCTGCATGTAGGGAAGTAGTCAGCCAGGGACCCATAGGCTGCAAGTGCCTATTGCAGGGCTTGGTGCCTAGCAGTAGGACAGTAGAGCAGAGGCAGCAAGGGTGCTGGCAGTAAACTGCCCTGGAGACTGAGGGGGCATGCCTGCAGCCAGTCAGAGAAGTACCCAACAGGAAGGGGAGGTACCCCATTGATATATGTCTGGGCTTCTGAGGCAGAGGGACAGCTCTTGCCAGCTCAGCCTGGAGAGGATTGGGAACTGTAAGCCTTGTCAGGTTCACCTAGGGCTGAGAGACAGCTACAGAGTGGGCAGGTAGCTTGGCAGTGGGATGATGACCCAGAGGGGGAGACTTTGAGTTTAAAGCAGCTGCTTGTATTTTTGCTCTAGTGTGATACCAGAGAACTGGATATGGCCAAAAGGTGGGAAAGGAGACCACAAAGGTGCCTGAGAAGTATGCTAGGTTTTAAGCCCTGCTAGGGCCAGGCACAAATGCACAGGCAGGCTAAGGCCATGAAGGCCAGTGCCTGAGCCCAGAAGAGCGACAGGGGTGACCTGAGGCCAAGAGGGTGAGAGTCTGAGCCCAGGGGGGCAACTGAGGCAACCAGGGTTTGATAACAGGCTGAGGCTGAAAGGCCAGGCCAGAGCCAGTGAGCCTAGGCTACCAGTAGAGCCAGAGTAACATGTAGGCTAAGGCTAAGAAGGTTGAAGCCTATACAAAGGAGTAACTGGTGACAGAGTGACATCTGTGAGGCATGTGCATGGCTATAGGGGTGGGGAAAGGCCACAAATTGCCCTTAAGGCACTGATGGAGCCAAGGGGGGCCCCACTTAAGGCTTGAAGGACAGGACTGGGGGTCAACTGGGTATGAGGGGGTGTCCGCTGGCCAAAACAGGCTAGGGATCACTCTGAGACAGCCTCCCTTCTAGAATAAATTAATTCCATCAAGGTGTGGTAGGTGAGAGGAAAAGGGAGGGGACCCTGAGGAGCTGGAGTGGGGCAGAAGCTGTGTGGCTACCAGGGGCATCACAGCTGTCTCTGAGGCCTGACCCTGACGCAAGACTATATTAAATGTACAATAAGAAATTCTTCTGGTGCAAAGGGAAAAGTAGGAAATGTGGCCAAAATTTGCCTCAGTTCATTGATGTCCTGAAAATTAAAAAGGAATTAAGCAAGAAGTGGGAAAAGGGCACATAATTAAGGTTAACTATAGCACAATAGCAATTAAAGGTTAACTATAGCACAATAGCTGTCAAAAGAGGTAAAACCAAAGTGGAGAGGCAGAAAATGAGCAATGAAAAATCATAGAAAATGGGAGTTGGAAAGGACATCAGGAGGTCATCTAATCGAACCCACTGCTCAAAGCAGGACCATCCCCAATTAGATTGTCCCAGTCAAAGCTTTGTTTACCTGGGTCTTAAAAATCTCCAAGGATAGAGATTCTACCACCCTCTGGGTAGCCTGATCCAGTGTTTTACTACTCTTCTGGTGAAAAGGTGTTTTCTAACATCTAGCCGAAACTTCCCTTGCTGCAACTTGAGACCATTGCTCTTTGTTCTGTCATCCACTACCTCTGAGAACAGTCTAGCTCCACCTTTTTTGGAATGACCCTTCAGGTAGTTGAAGGATGCTATTAAATCTCCCCTCATCCTTTTCTCCTGCAGACTGAATGAGCCCAGATCCCTCAGCCTCTCCTCAGAAGTCATGTCCCCCAGCCCCCTCACCATTTTTGTTGCCCTCCACTGGACTCTCTAATTTGTCCATATCCTTTCTATAGTGGTGGGCCAAAAACTAGACACAGTACTCCAGATGCCAAATGGAGGGGAATAATCACTTCCTTCAGTCTACTGGTAGTACTCCAAACAATTCAACCCAGTATGCCATTAGCCTCCTTTGCAACAAGGGCACACTGTTGGCTCATCTTCAGGTAATTGTCCACTATAACCCCCAGGTCCTTTTCTGCAGAGCTGCTGTTTACCCAGTCATCCCCCAGCCTGTACTGGTACATGAGATTGTTCTATCCTAAGTGCAGAACTTTGCACTTGTCCTTACTGAACCTCATGAGATTTCTTTTGGTCCAATCCTCCAATTTGTCAAGGTGTCTCTAAATCCTAGCCCTATCCTCCAGCATATCTGCTACTTCTCCCAGTTTGGTATGATCTGAAAACTTGCTGAGGGTGCACTCCATCCCATCTTCCAGATCATTGATGAAGATATTGAACAAAACCCAGGACCAGGCGTGGCTGGTGAACTCTGAGACAGGTGTGCTGGGTAGAATGTCACACTGTATCATCCAGTTTCAAGTCTTGTTTTATTTTATTGTATTTATTCAATTTTTGTTTGTTTACAAAAGCTGCAAACCCACCCCCCACCTCCACGGCCAGAGTGCCCATCCAGATGCAAACCTCCCTGCATACTCAAATTTTTGTTGTGTATGCGAAGTGGGCAGGCATAGATTTCATAGATTTCGTAGACATCAGGGCTGGAAGGGACCTGGGGAGATCATCAAGTCCAGCCCCCTGCCCAAAGGGCAGGAAGTCAGCTGGGGTCATAGGATCCCAGCAAGATAAGCATCC
>NW_017728943.1:51353168-51359758 GCF_001723895.1 Crocodylus porosus | reverse complement strand
TGCTGTGCCTTCTTGCTGCCTTTCCTCCGTGTTGGAATAGATTTAGCTTGTGCATTGAGGATCGCTTCCTTGAGGAGCAACCACTTTTCTCAAACTCCCATCTCCCTGGGGTCATTGATTATGTTACTAGACAAGAAAAAAATTATTATTACTTTTGTTTACATTATTAATTCAACTGATGCTGTTTTGGATAATTCCAATTAATGATACTATTATTTTCATTTATTTATTTAGCTGACAGTTTTTGTGTCATTTTCAAACTGATGGGGCAGCATCTGAGCGCCCCCTATTGACTGGCCACCACTGCCCAGAACTGACCCCTGGGACACTCCACTTGATACTGGCTGCCAACTAGACATTGAGCCATTGATTACTACTCTTTGAGCCCCACAATACAGCCAGCTTTCTATCCACTCTTACAGTCCAGATGTAGCCCTGTGGGGTCAGGCCAACTCTCAGGATCTCAATATTGCACTGTTAGACAGGAGGGTGTGACATAATTGCACATATAAGAACACACAAATCAATTGGATGCATACACACACACTACCAACTCAGGCACATATACATCCAAACTAGCCTAGGTACATGCACACCTATCACCAATTCAAGCACATAAACTATGCACCCAAAAAGTTAGACAAAAATCAATTGCTCATACCTGCTCACTCAGTACACATACACAGATCACTAATTCATGTATCATACACACAATGACATACACACACACACACACACTCACCAGTTCACATACATACAACCCACCTACACATAGGTAAGTTCCTAACTTGGATGACATGGTTTATAAGTGTGTACTTGGAGTACCTGGGATACTTGGGGGAAAGTTAAGGGGCAAGAGAGAGAGTTAAAGTGTAGGGAGTGAAAGCACCAGAACTCAGATTAGAACCGATGGACTAGAGAGATGCTGGCTGAGGAACTGAGGCTTTGGGTTACTTAAGGTAGATTGGGGCTGGAAACTGAGGTAGACAGATGAGATAGTGGGGCGGGGGGGCATATAGGTGGTGGAAAGAAGGATACAGCCAGGAAAGAAAAAGAGGCAGAAACCTGGGAGCTTGGGGCTGGAAACAGGCTGCCAGCTTAGAGACTTGGGTGGGGGGACAGATAAGTGGTGGCAAGGAGGAAATAATCAGGAAACAGACAAAAACCCAATTCAGGGTTTCAAAATAACAGGTTTATTAAACAGACAACACACTACACAGACCCATGAAGTTATTGGTTCCCTCCCCCCCACACACACAAGCACTCACAATGGCATCAGGAGAAAGAGACTCAGTGGAAGGGTTGGAGTGCAGGTGGGAAAGAGAAGCAGAGTCCAAGTCCTTAGTTAAAGAGGGAGTAGGGGGTGATCCAGGATGGAAAGGAGTCCTTGTCCAGTAGGTGTTGTCCAGAGGGGGTCGCCGGCAGGGCCTCTGGGTGGATAGATGTGGCATGGTGCTGGTCCAGATGGAGAGGGCATCCCAAGGAGTCAGTCTTCACTACCCCTTCTATGGGGCAGACTACCTCTGATCGCCTATGGGGAGAGCCTGTCCAAGCAAGGTCAGTCCTGTTCCAGAGGGCTCCAGATGTTCTTACTGAACATGTGCAGCCTGCCACAATGGTGGATTGCCTCATCTTTTGTTTCTTGAATGCTGAGGGTGGTTCCAAGGGCTGAGTCATTGGTTCAGGTATTGGTGTTAGTGGTTCAGTCATTCAGCAGGAGCTATTTTTAGACCTACTGCCATTGTCTCTCAAGCACCCTCATTCATCCCCATTCATTCAGGACCCAAGTTACATAGGAGGGGTAGGTATGAGTCATAGGCTACATAACTAGGCCTGGGGGCAGGATGGAGACTTGACAAACAAAATGGAAATTTGACATGACTTATGCTAACTTACATATGTAGACCTAAATCATATAGTATCAGTAAAACAGTAATATAGAACAGTAAAAATCAATATAAACATAATAATTATACAATATAAAGAAGGAGAAAAAACAAAACAAATACAATTTGCTACCAAAATAAAATGCTGAAGCTTATCCTATGTCTTGGCTCACTTATACTTATCTATAGGGAATAGAAAGGGAAACAAAAGGTCAGAAATAGTTGGGGAAGGGGAGGGAATGCATTTTAAAAGAAAAAAAGAAAGAAAAACTCTGGGTTTTGCTACACATGCATCCATAGAAATCATTCTATGAAAGAAAAGAGGAAAACAAAAGGAAGCCAAGATCAATTACTGAATGGGAAAAGATAATTATGGATGATGCAGAGATGCTGAAGCATTCAATGACTTTATTTCAGTCTTAACAAAAATGTGATCAAATACTTGTTAAAAAATTTTTTTTTAATGAGATAAGTATGCTGGCTAGACTCCACATAAAATAGATTAATGAATAGGTAGGTAAGATAGAAGAGTTGAAGCAGGTTGGGCCTGATGAAATTCACCATAATGTGTTTAGTGAACTACAACCGATGACTGTTAAGAACTTCTGGAAGAAAGAGGATATTTCAGTCAGTCTACCTTTAATCTCTGGAAAGATTCTGAGACAAGTAATTAGTCATGTCAGTCTGAAATCAGAAGGCAGGACAGGGTGGCACCATAGAAAGCTTTCACTTACAACAGCTCAGATCCAGATGGATCCAGGGTGGTGGACGTACTGGTACAGTCATAGGTGCTGACATTTTTTTCACTGGGGAGCGAGGCCTAAGTGATAGACAGGTGCCCCCAGCCTCCAAATGTGTGGGGAACAGTGTGGGTGGACTTAGGGAATGTGGTGGGAGGCGGGGGGGGCGGAACAGGCAATGAAGTAGGAGGGTTGGGGGGCATGTGTCCCCTGAGATTTCTGAGCCCACAATGGGGCATGGGGCTGCAGTAGGGATGGACCAGCTCTGGGCAAGTGCCACCTCCATGGCCCAGAAGGCAGGACTAGGCACAAGGAACACCACGACACTATGCTTACCAAGGTGAGGCACCTCCTGCCGCCCAGCCGCAGTGCAGGGCACAACT
This sequence comes from Crocodylus porosus, assembly GCF_001723895.1. NCBI lineage: Eukaryota > Metazoa > Chordata > Crocodylia > Crocodylidae > Crocodylus > Crocodylus porosus. The sequence continues at coordinate 51,356,749 of NW_017728943.1, read as the reverse complement.
CCATGCCCCCACTTCCACATCTCTCCTTAGCATCTATGGTGATGCAGAGCTTCCTCCCAAGCCTGGTCCTGCCCATTGGGCCACAGAGGCAGCTCCTGCTTGGAGCTGATCCAGCCCCACTGCAGCCCTGAGCCCTGCTGTGGGTGCAGAAATCTCAGGGAGCATATGCACTCCTCCGTTGCATTGCCTTGCCCCTTGCCCATCTCTGCCACATCACATGTGCTCCCCGAATCCCCATGGTGCATTGCCTTTGCCCCCTCTCTCCCTCACCTTTAGACTTACCTAGAGGGAGCTGCGGGGGCTGCTCTCTACAACTACTTGGCTGCCATGTGCACGTATGTGCATACATGCACATGGCACCCCCTGCCTCTGATCAACCTTTCCTGCTCCCCTCCAGCCTCAACCAGCCCCTTGCAGGCTGGAATTCTGCCAACCTGCAACGGGAAACCCATGGTTTCCCATATTTTTCTCCTTTCCTCAGGTTTGGGCCCCAACAGCCCTCTTCCTGAGGGGGGCCAGGACCCTTAGGTCCCACATACTTGGGGCCTATGGGTACACTTGCACCCCATTTTCATTCATGGTCCACCCAAAGCTCAAAACCAACTGCCTGGCAGAGGCAGCAGCATTTCTAGTCAGACAGTGCTGAGGGAGTCAATAGACTCCATGGCTCATAATTTTCCTAATCCCTTCTAAACTCTTCATTCCACAGGCGTTAACAACTCTCTCTCCATTTTAATAATCCTGATATTTTGTCAAACAAGTTAACTTTTGTTCTGCAATTCTGCTGTCTATTCACTGTTCCTGGTAATTAAGCTCCTATTGCACAGCCATGCAGACTTTATTTAACTCATTCCAATGAAGTTAAATTTGTTTTTGCTTCAATATAGCCCTACACCCCAAGCATATTAGTAAAGCTTCTACTTTATTTTTAACTGGAGAAATATATGTGGTGTTTCATATGTGATGATGCACCTCACCATTTGCAATCCCCTTTTTAAATTCTAGATCCACCCATGCAAAAGTTGATATCTTTCTAAACAAGTGAAGTGTCACCCTTGAGAATGATAGTCTAGATGCACAACTGGTTGGAAAAAAAAAATTCTCACAGATCAGTTATGAATGTTTTGCTGTCAATTGGGAGAGTATCTCGAATAGAATCCCAGAAGGATCTGGCTAAGTGCATTCAACACCTAACTGTTGTTGACAGACTGGAAACAATGTTTATAAAAGCTGCAAAGAGCACCAAGTTATTGGGGAAGGCAAGTTTTCAAGCACTTTGGAGAACAGAATTCAAAATGATCTTGAGAAATTGGAGAAATGGTCTGATATCAACAGGATGAAATTCAGTAAAGAAAAGTGCAGGAATGAGAAATCAGATGCACAAATACCAAATGAGTAATATCTGACAAGGCAGCAGTATGATAGTGTGGCAGGGCACTGTGTGTGCCTGCCACTTTAAGGCCCTGCAGCTGGCAGCCTCCAGGTGCCTAATGAGGGCAGCCATTTTAGGTCTAGGGCTGCCTATACAAACAAGGCAGCTCGGCTGTTGGAGGCTAGGCAACAACACTGTCTGGTTTGAGGGCTGCTGATTTCATCTGGAGGTAAGAGAGGTACTGTAGGGGATGGTAAGGAGGCTTCTGGTCCTGGGCATGACCTAAAGCTGCACCCTGCTGGCAGTGGGTGGCCTAGTTGGGCTCCCAGTGGTGTGGGAGCCCCCAGGAAATGCCAGGCCAGTGATCACCCTGGTGAAAGGTGGGTTGGGGCACCTGAACCCCTAGCCCCCACCACTTTATGTGTAGGGCCCAGGGGAGTGATGGGCTAGAGACTTGGTACTGATTGAGAGAGTACCCTCAACTGGCCTATGCTGGGGCCAGGACCAGACCAGTCAAAAGTGTCAGGGGCCCACTGTGAGGGATGCCTGAGAGCCAAGAGCCAGGGGTTCTGACTGGCCTGGAAGTGGGCTGGGGTTGGGTGTGGTCCTCCCAGGACCTTTGGCTACCAAGAGGGGAAAATGGCTTCAGGGAGCTACTTGGCCTGTATGAAGGTAGATGAGGCTGCCTGAGGAGAGGACTCTAGGTTGAGGTTCAATCTGAAAGATTCTGGGGCCCAGTGTGGGGCTGGTGATAATGTAAACACATAGATGCCATCTGTGAGGCTTGAGCTGCAGATAGTGCCCCCTGGCATTGGGACAGAAAATGGGCTGCCTCCTGCTTAATTAACTCCTCTATTAATTCATTAAGATCAAGGTGTGGTGGGCAAGAAAGTGGGTGGTTAGCCCAAGAACAGGGGGGTGGGCCACAGTTTGATTGGCCCTGAGCACATCCCCTGTTACAAGCAGTAAAGAATAGGAGGATTATGGTGGATCACAAACTGCACAGAAGTCACTAGTGTTATACTGTTGCAAAAAGGTGAATGTAATTCAGGGACATGTTAACAGAACTGTCACTTATAGGACACTGGACGTGAAATTATTCTGCTTAGTTTGGCACTTATAAGGTTTCAGCTGGCATACTGTCTAATTTCATGTACCAGACTTTAAGACAGACAAACTAGAAAGAATGCAGAGTGGAGCAACAACTATGCTAAGAGATTTTAAAAAGTGAACTCTGAGGAAAATGGAAAGAATTTATCATGTCTACAAAAGAGAAGTTTGAACAGGATCATGATGAGTCTTCCAGACTGTAAAAGTTTATTAAAAAGGGTACCATTGTTTTCTATAACCACTAAAACAATGGTAAGAGGAAATCAGCTTAACTTGAACAAAGACTTAAGATGGCAAGCCACCAAAATGGGCTACATAAGTATATTGTAGCATTTTCTTTGGAGGTTGTAAGAAAAGCAGTGGCTGGAAGTGGTTGCAGCAATTGGCCATAGAAATCAGCTTTTGCGGGACTGTCCATAGGGGATTCCCTGCCCCCCACCCCCTCCGGTCTGCAGGATCGCCTGCCAGGGACCTTTTCCCCCTGCTCCACAGGATTAGTCATGGGGGATCCCCACCCCCTGTCAGTAGGACTGGTTGCAGGGGGGGGCACATGCCCCCCCCCCCCCAGCTAAGGAGGTGCCAGTCACCCATGAAGAAAAGGTTAGGCAGACATCTGTTTAGGCACATTTAGTTCCAACTGTAAAGGGGGTTGGACTAGACCTCTTGAATCACTTCCACATGTACATTTCTATGCTTTTATATTATCAAAAAAGGGAAAATGCTTATTATTAGAACAGCAATAAATCAGAAATCTGGTGGCAGAACTTTAGGTGGATGGTACTTCACAAAGGAAGCAGAAGTTATTACTCTGAAAAGTTTTAAATATTGAAGAGAAGAGGCTTCATCTTGGAAATCAATAGAATAAGAGCTCTTTGGCTACTGAATTTAGTGGGAGCAGAATGGTGCCGTGAATCACTTGTTCGCATAACAGAAATTCACAATAAGCAAACAGCAGAACTGCAATCATTTTTATCCCAAGGCTATTTTTCTATATTTTCCTGCTGTCTTATGGTATCCCACTACCAATAAAAGAGCTAAATCTATATTAGAGACAGGATGGGAAAACACTAGTCAGAGGGGACCAGCAGGCACTGGGGAA
>NW_017728943.1:51351941-51353063 GCF_001723895.1 Crocodylus porosus | reverse complement strand
TCGTTTGACCCCAGTACTCTTTCCTGCCATGGCAGGGGGTCAGACTTGATGATCTGCTCAGGTCCCTTCTGACCCTAGAAACTATGAACTAGAAATAAGCTTCTTCTATAATTTGTCATTACAAATTGATTGCTTGGTTTTAATTTAGCTTTTTCTTTTGTTCTCTGAACTCCCAGCTCTGGGGATCCTGCCATTTACTGTTCAAGCTGCATCATATTAACTAGGGCTGTACAAAGCTTTGGACTGCAATTTCAGATTTGGAGATAATTCAGACGATTCAGAGGCTGAATCTGTGGGTCCGAATTGAATCACTAGATGCTTTTGGCTTTCCGAATGGATTCGGAGCTTCCAAATTGATTTGGAAAAGATTTGGTGATTTGGAGAGCTGTCTGTATGGGGAAACAGAAACTTGGGGGGGGGGGGAGGACTGACATGTCTAGGTAGCCAGTGAGCATGATTTTTGCCTGACTGTCCAATCAGTGTCTGGGGGGAGGGACATAGAAACAGCATAAAAGCCTCTGTCTGCAGGCTTTCTGTGCCTTTTGTAAGCTGGTTCTGAGTGAGCAACAGTATCAGAAAGGTACTGTACTGCCTGGCTTGCTTCATAGTCAGTCAGTTGCAACTTGCCTGCTCCTTTTTGTTCTTAGAAAGGATTGAATAGGATTTAGCTTAGCTTAGAAATTCTTTACTTAATACTATCCAATTCATTTCTTTCAATTTATATTTGCTCTTTTTTTCTTTTCTTTCTCTTCTTTGCAAACTTTAACAAAAGAAAGCTTAGTGTTTTCCCTGGCAGTGTGATCTATCACTGTGCAGGGAGGCACTCACATGCACACACTTGTACACATACACAAGAAGAAAAATCAGATATTCATAGAAGAGATTGTATAGCTATTACATTAGTTATTAATATTATTAGTTATAGTTAGTTTTAATAGTTTACATACTGACTAAAGAGGACACAGAAGAAGTCTGATTCAGGAAGAACAAGATATTTTAGGTACACTACACAACATAGAACAGTGCAGTAAAGAAACACAACCCAGAAGAAGAAGAGGGAAAAGTCAGACCGTCACCCATTCAGAGTCAGGGCAGAGACCACATAATCGGGAAACAACACAA
>NW_017728943.1:51349119-51351766 GCF_001723895.1 Crocodylus porosus | reverse complement strand
AAAAATACTCTTCCCAAGCAGCCATGACACTTCTGCTGCCAGTGGAAGCAAGGAGGTGGGAGCAGTATCTACCTGATGTCCCTGCACCTGCACCACCTCCCCTAACTCCAGAAATAGGCACCAGTAGTGTCTCCTCCACCCCAATGTCATCTTACAGTGTGAGCCTCACTGCCAGAGGAGGAGCTGGAGCTGGAACCAGGGGAGCTGAGCACTGGGGATCAAGCAGCAATCGGAGTTTGTGCTCCACACCCCTCAAAGTTCCCCTAGACCTAGGTCTCCTTCAGAAAGCAGCACCTTGGAGGAGATTGAGCTGTTGTGCCTCAGCCTGCTGAGGAGTGGGATAAGGCAGCATCCCCATCCTCAACCCAGAGTTAGACGAGTAGCATAGTGTGAGAGCATTTTGAGCTAGCAGATGATCCCAGCTTTGCTATCTGCCACCACTGCTGAAGGCACATCAGCTGGGGCAAGGACATTAAACACTTTTCCACCACGGCGATGCTGCTGCATCTCAGGAGGCAGCACCCCCTTGCCTTTCTTATTGCTCGGCCTGGCACCAATGCGAGCATGCCAAAAGGGAAGTCCCCCACTCACTTCAAAGACCCCTTCCCCCCAAAACAGAGGCAGGCCACCCTGGACCAGTGGGAGAAAGGTGGAAAGAAAGTGGGAAGAGTTGCAAAAGCGAGCAATATTACCCAGAGCATTGAGGAGATGCTTGCTCTGGATCGCCAGCCCTTCTCCCTAGTTAAGTGGCCAGGGTTCAGGCGGCTCATGGTGCTTCTGGCCCCATCTTACAAAGTGCCTGCATGCACCAACTTTAGCAGGACAGTGGTACCCTCCCTGTCTGAGGCATACAGGGAATCATGAGGGAGGAGCTGCACGAAGCAGGGCTGCAGGTAGCCTTGAACTTCACCTCTGATATCTGGAACAGCTGGGGTAGCAATCGCACCTACCTTTCCCTCACAGGGCACTGGTGCACTTGGTCAGGCCACCAATGGGCTGTCCTCCAAGCCGAGGTACTGGATGCATCCCACATGGCAAGGGAGATCACAGGGCCCATGAACCGCATGGTGCAGGGGTGGCTTGGGCAGGCTGAACTCACCCGTGGGTTCATGGTCACTGACAATGGGGTCAATATGGTGAAGACTGTCCATGATGCCAACTTTGTCTTCAAACCCTTCCTTGAGGCATCACCAGCACTAAGGGTCTTGGTGGCCCTCCTCAGCCAGGTGATTCCCCATAGTGAGGGAACTTGAGAACCAAATGGAGAAGTTCCAGGGGATCAATGTTCCTGGCTGAGGCAGACAATGTCACCAGACATGCAGGCACTGGTGGGGAAGCTGAAGGAGGGCATCAGGAGATGGCAGGTTCCCTTGAGGTCCAGTACTGTCCATATGGTGGCAGTAATGTGCGACCTGAAGGTGAAGGGGAGCATGTGCACTGGCAGAACCAACGTCCTCGACCACTGGACGCAGGAGCTGGTCAACAAAGTCAGGGAGGCTGAAGTGCAGAGGTGAGGGGATGTGGAAGAGGGGGATCCACATTCCCGTGCCAGCAATCCCAGCACCAGACAGTGTCCTCCATACCAGCCACTGCCAATGTGGGCCATTGGCATGGCTTCAATGCTGGGGTCCAAACACACCAGACCCCAGCTTTGGGCAGATAGTGCCGAGGGTTCATTGGCTACCTAGTTCGCTGAGGATGTGGGGCCACCTGACTGGGACGTCTTGGCCTACTGGGCAAGCCACAGCCAAATGTGGCAGGATCTGGCCACAGTTGCCTGGCAACACTTGTTCTGTCCACCTGCAGCAAAACCCAAATTTTTCTTTTTCTTTATTGCATTCACTCCCCTTCCCCAACCATTTCTGGCTTGTCTTTTCTCTCCCTCTCTATTCCCTGTAGATAAGTGTAAGTCAGCTAAGATGTAGGATAAGCTTTAAACATTTTTATTTTGGTAGCAAGTTTTTGGTTTTGGATATCCACTATCTTATATTCTACTATTGTTAAGTTTGTATTGATTTTGTTTGTTTGTTTTACTGTTGTATATTGTATTATTATCATTTTTTGTATTGATTATTTATTGTTTCATATGGATATTGTATGGTTTCGGCCTGTGTTTGGTTCACTTATAAAATGGAAATTTGACATGACTTTGTATGTCAAGACTCCCTCTTGTCCTCTGCCTGGGCATCCCCTGTATGTTGCAACTGTATGCATCACATATCCCTCTCATGTAAATTGGTTCCCCAGTGAATAAGAGTGATTGATTGGGCATGACTGAAATACAATGGTGGCAGGCCTCTACTGAATGGCCTGTAACAACTGGGCTATCGCCTTACATTGATTCATCCAGGAACCACGGATCTCACCCAGGAACAGGGACAAGACCAGCATTTGAAAGACAAAAGACCCTGAAAAACCAGCAACTCTCACCATTACAGACACCCGAAACTGCACATCCCTGCATGGAGCACACATGTTCAGTATACCAGGGGCTGACCCTTGCCTGGGCATGCCTCCTGTCACTAGGGTCACACAAGTTCTGCCCCTATAAAAAGGGGCAATAAAGATGGTCCCAGGTGGAAGCCCTCTCCATCTGGACCAGCACCATGCCACACGATCTATCCATGCAGAGGCCCTGCCAGTGGTT
>NW_017728943.1:51344302-51348419 GCF_001723895.1 Crocodylus porosus | reverse complement strand
ATTCCGCCCCACAAGCCGCGCGCTCACACAACTCCGCAAAGCCCACGGCTCCCCTAAGCGGTGCCGGAACCGCTAGCCCGGCATTTCGCCACACCCCCCCACCCCACACACACATCTACTGGACAAGGACCACTTTCCAGCCTGGATAGGTAGATACTACCTGCTCATCTCCTCCTACAATTTGGACTCTGTCTCTCTCTCCTCCTGGACTTCAGCCCCTGCACCAAACCTCTGTAACCCCTGCTGCCATTGTGCGGGCGTGGGTGGGTGGGTGCAAGGGAACCAATTTGGCATTGTGTCACCATCTCCTCTGTTCAATAAAACCACTGTCACTTGCAACCCCAAGTTGGGTCATGTTTTACTGAATCCCAGTCCCTTCCCTATCTTAAATTCCAGCCTCATTCTTTCTCTCAGCTCCAGTTCTCACCCTTTCTGCTAGTTTCCTGATCTCCTCCCAATTCTATCTCCCCTTTTCTGCCACCTCTTAGCTTCTCCTTGCTTTCCTGCTGTCCCTATTGCCTGCTGCTTTTCCTGTGATTTTTTTTTTCTGCTGTCCATCTCTGTTTTTAAGTCTGTCCCCCCCCAGCACCTTCTGTAATCTCCTCCCTCCCCTCCCCTCCCCCCCCACAGCTTCCCAACTGTCCTGCAGTTTTCTCCAGCTTCCAGCACCTACTGCCGCTCTCTGCAACTTCTGTAGCTGCCCCGGAGCCATCCTCTGGCTCCCCACACCCAGAGCCCCTCTTTAACACCCACACTTTCCCTTAGTCCCATTTTTCCCTCTCCCTACCTACCTTTTCAATTCCCCCATAGCTGTGCTGGCATTGCTTCCCTGTTCTGCAGGCTTTAGGCATTGTCTTTTAATCAATTTAGATTGATTAATAAAGTAACCCCCAAGTCTCAGTTCTTCAGCCCAAGCCTCTGTAGTCTACCGGTTCTAATCCTGGTCTTGGTAACTTTAACTCCCTACACTTCTACTTTTCTTACCTTAACCTTTCCCCAGGTATCCCAAGTATACCAATCACATACATATACATCACAACACCCAACTTAGGAACTCACCTGTGTGTCTGTGAAGGTGGGTGGTATGTGTGTAAATTAGTGAATACACACACATATCTATAGATAGATAGATATCATTGTGTGTGGGGTATATAAATTAGTAATCCATATACGTGTATTGGATGTGCAGGTGTTAGTAACTGGTAACTGATTCTGTCTAAATTTGGTGTGTGTAGTGTGCGTGAACCTAGATTTATTATTTGAACATGTGTGTATCTGAGTTGCTAGTGTGTGTGTGTATGTGTATATATATATGGCATTGTGTGCATGATATATGAATTAGTGATCTGTGTCTAACTTTTGGGGTGTATAGTATATGTGCCTGAGCTGGCAGTGTGAGTATGTATGCCTAATAGGGGTGTATGCACCTAGTGAGTGTGTGCTTAATTGATTTTTTTTTTATGTGTGCACGTGCAGTTGTATACCACACCCTCCTGTCTAACAGTGCAATATTGAGATCCTTAGCATTGGCCTGACCCCCTTAGGGCAACACACCAACCAGTGTTTGAAGCAAGAGGGTGTTCAGCATTGCTGGGGATGTCGTGACACCCCACCACCCCTGCTTGGATCCTGCTTTAGTGGAGCAGCCAGTGTTCATGAAGGTGAACATCCTGCTGCTGGGGTTCCCCAAGATCCACCTGCAGATGTACTGAGTGCCACCCTCCTGACTGTCTGTGCCGATTTCCTTTTTTGATTTTTTTTTTTTTTTTAAAACAGATAATGCTCTGCTCTCGGCTGGAGAGGGCACTAACTGCATCACTAGCCAGTAGGGGAAGAACATGTCCCTGCTGAGCTCTTTCCCCTGCTGGGATGAACTTGGAGGTATGGGATGAGGTTATGGGAAAGGAGGAGGCCCCAGGTTCTGAGCATGACCACTAAAACTGTACCCTTCTGAGGTAGGGAGGCCTGGTGGGACTGCTGGCAGCGTGGCAGCCCTGTAAATGCCAGGGCCAACAATCCCCTGGTGAAAGGCAGGTAGGAGGTCCCATAGCCTCCAGCTAACGCATGGAAGCACAAAGTCCTGGCTGGGGAACACACAGACCTGTCACATTTTTGACAGGCCTGATGCTTGCTGGTTGCAGTACAGTTGTGAGGCTCCTGGTGTGCTCAGCTTAGCTGCCCAGGATGTCAGCTTTTGAATTGAAAAACCCTTTGTCAGGCTGAGGAAGTACCTGTAGTTGGTGTGTCTCCTGGTCCTAGATGGGAGGAATAGTATAGAAGCCAGAGGCTGGACTGGCCCACAATGCAGGCAAGAAAGCCAGTCAGTAAAAATGGAAATGGAGGTGTCAGAGGGTGAGGGACAGGCTGGGGTGGGGGTGGGGGAGAAAGGGGGATGTATCAGTGCGGGTAAAAGTTCAGGGGTACCTGGGACAGTGGGGAGTCAGATGTCCAGCAGGTTGCAGTGACAGAATTCCACTGTCTAATCTATGTTGAGTCCATGAGTTCCTATACCTAGGAGGCTGATGAAGTGAAGTTCATAGGCCCAGCTGTGAGAAGTGGTTTGCATTGTAATTTGTTCCCTCCCAGGATCAGGCCTGAGAGACTGGAGGCAGAGTGCTTTTTTGGTGAGGAATGTGCCCCCACAGGTACTTGGGTTTTGTTGTCTTTGATAGATTCTGGTGTGCATTCTGTAGGGATACTGGAGATAGTTGGCAGGTTTTGTGTTTCGAGCTGTAGGAAGTTGGCTTCAGTTCTGGTGATGAGGTTAGGTGCTTGTTTGCTTGTACAAACCATTTTTCAGAGCTGGGCCTATGAACTGCACTTCATCAGCCTCCTAGGTAGTAGGTACAGAAACTTATGGATTCAATATACACAGTGGAAATCTGGCACGCTGTGACCAGCCAGACATCTGACACCCCAGGCACCTCAGTGCTTTTACCTGCGCTGCTACATCCACCTTCTCGCCATCCCCCACCCCAGCCTGTCCCTCATCCCCTGATGCCTCCATTTCCATTTTCACTGACTGGCTTTCTTGCCTGCACTGTGGGCCAGTCCAGCCTCTGGCTTCTTTACTACTCCTTCCATCTAGGACCAGGAGACACACCAACTGCAGGTGCTTCCTCAGCCTGACAAAGGGGTTTTCAACCCAAAAGCTTCCTAAGATATATTTTTTAAGTATTCCTTTTTTTTCCATAATAAACATAAAAACACAAGATAAGCCATCACACACCACGAGTAACATCATATGTCCAACATATCACAACACAACATCTTTACTTCTTGCAGTCAATTCCTTTATAAAAAGAAAGGCTCTGTGACAGTTCCGTTTGGGTATCCTTGATGCTGCTGCTGATGCTACTGGTGCTGAGCCAGCTAAGTTATTTTGACCTGCTGTCATTTACAGTGGGGGACCGGCCCAAGGCTGTAGGGGAAGAAGAGACCTCACTGAGGCACACTGCCATGTTGTGCAGAGGCCCCAGCACCAGGAAGGGTACACCTGAACACAAGTGTGTACACACACACACACACACACACACACACACTCAGAGTTGCACTGTGAGAGCACACCTTATCAGACATGCTAGAGAAGAAGCAGCTCCTACTTGAGAGGAAAGAGGGGCTCTCTGACAGTTTGGCTACCTGAGATGCTGCTAGTGCTAGTGCTGCTGCTAGTGCTCAATTAATCACTAAGTTATTTTACCTGTTGTGGTGTAAAGTGGTGGACCTGTATGACGCTGTAGAGGAGGAGGAGACATCACTAAGTCACACTACTGTGTTGTGTAGAGGACCCAGAACAAGTGAGGGTGCACCTTAACACACACACACACACACACAGTGTCACCCACCCATGTCATGAGTTTGGCCTGTTAGCAGCCAGAGGTGCAGGACCCTAGTACTCAGACTCCCCCGCACCTTTCTTCTTGACAGCTACAGGCTTTGTGGCTGCAGCAGGGTCTAGCAGGCCTGCAGTAGTGTTTTTCACCCCCCTGTTGCACAAACAGTGGTTCGTTCCCTGGAGGCGCGCAGAGATCACAGACACACAGACATCAGTCGGCACTTAAGGGTCTATTTGTTTGCAAGCAAAGGTCAGAGCAGAGCTAGATGCTCAAATTAACTC
>NW_017728943.1:51341306-51343179 GCF_001723895.1 Crocodylus porosus | reverse complement strand
GGAATAGAGAGGGAGAGAAAAAGTCAAAAAGAGTTGGGGAAGGGGAGTGAATGCAATAAAATAAAATAAAAAAAAAAAGAAAAACTGGGGGTTTTGCTACAAACTCACAGCACTTTATGTAAAGCAGCATGTGTTAGAGTGGGAGCCTGTGCATCTGTCAGCACCCACTGTGTCAGATCAGATCCACCTAGGCCAGCATCCTGTTTCCAACACTGGCAGGAGTGAACGTATGAACAGGGAATATCTAGAGTAAGCTACTCCTTGTTCATTACCCTCCCTAGCATCTAACATTGTTGGTTTAAAGATGCCAGAAGAAACATCTCTGACTCTTCTGTTCTGTTTGCATTCCAAAGGATTTCATGCAACCCCAGGGTGCTGTGGTACTCTGGTTAAGAGTCACTTAATACAACACTTCCAAAGTATCTCAAGAATACAGGAGATATTTGTTCTCTGTTTTGAGTCTGCTTCCTGTCTGATAAAAACAAGTTACAATATTACCAAGTTTATATTTTTCATAGAATTGTAGAGCCAGGACAGCTTTGAGACTGTGAGCTGGAGTCTGTTCTGGTTCATGCAGAATCAAAAGTATTGTTTGTATAGAGTCAAAGTCTCCTCCATAGGTTCATATATGTGGGAAAGGGGAGTGCTATATCTCAAGAGCATCACCTGTGCTCCACAGGACTCTATAGGGCAAAGATATGTCTAGCCAGTACTAAGCCCTTGGCAGTACTGTGCCTCCTCTGCCAGCAACAGCAAACTACTAGCTGCTGCTCCTGTGCTGCTGCTTCTGCTTTTCTGCACCCCCCATTGTTGGAGCCATTGTCATGGCAGAAAAGGTGCAGGGTGCAAGAGTACCAGAAGGGTGAAGCAACCTCCTGGCTCCATTCTAGTGTATGACCCTTTTCCTCACTTAAGGAGCACCTGAGGATCACAACCTGCTCACCCCTCCTGTATTAGTTCCTGGGACTATAGCTGAAACAGGGTTTTTGTTATGCACCAGGGTATGGATGGTTTAGCCTAGGTTAGTTACTCAAAGTGTGGGTGTGGTCCAGATTGACTTCCCAGGGAGCAGAGATCCATGGGGGGTCTTGTGTTGGAACTTGATCCAGAAGTTGTAGCCAAAGTTAGCATGACACAGTCAGAAGCCAAAAGCTGGAGACATGGTAAGCCAAAGGTTAAGTGGGATCAGAAGTCAAAAGCCAGAGCTGAAGGCCAACCAAAATCATGAGCAGAGAACCGGAATCAAGGAAGCCAGAGTTAGAGCCATGGGTCAAAATCAGAAGACAAGCAAGGAAGTGCATGAAAAGTCAGGAGCAACTTTCACCTGAAGGCTAGGACTGGCTTTGAAGGACTGGAGCGGGTGGGGCCTGTTGCCTGTGGCTGCAGGAGATTGTATGCCCTGATTACCTCACTCAGCCCATTTTACAGAGACAAATTTCACAGTAAAAGGGCAGTTGAGGGACATTCTGACCAATTTTGACCTTTTTCCCTTCATTTGTTTAAAAAATTCACATAATCCCACAAAACCAACCCTTGGATGTACATGTGTTGATGTGTTGGCATTAATACGTTCAACATGAAGATGCAAGACAAAATTTGGCTCTATATATTATTTCCTTGTTTAAAATAAATCATGCAGTGCTGTTTATGTAAAACAAAACCAGCAGCCAAGGCCTTCTGAATAATTCAATAGAAATAAATGTATGAGAATGTAGACAGAAAGAAACAAAGTTTGATGTAACTATCTTATAGGTTTTTGCAAAGACTTTATATTATTTTCCCTTTTCTGTATAACTGCCGCATGGCACTCTCACATTTATGTAACCTTGAAGTCTTGACTGTTAATCAAAATGAATGCTTTGTACTTTTCTCC
>NW_017728943.1:51332154-51340821 GCF_001723895.1 Crocodylus porosus | reverse complement strand
TCGTCCACTTGTGCCAACTCGGCGAACCTCGAGGGCGGCTAAAAAGCTACCTCAATTCCGCCCCACAAGCCGCGCGCTCACACAACTCCGCAAAGCCCGCGGCTCCCCTAAGCAGTGCCGGAACCGCTAGCCCGGCATTTTGCCACATTTGAAAAGGGGAAAGGTTGATATTCTTACATTGAAAGAGCTTGCTGTAAATAACAAAACAAAAACAGGATTTCAAGAAGTATGAAAAACACTGATGGCTTTGTTTTAAACAAAGTATAAATGGGAAACCTACAAAAGGCTAATTAGCTAATCATTAAAAGTACACAGCGATTCCAAATAAAACAAAGGAGACATTGGAAAAATAACTATAACACAGCGATAGCTTATATGGAAAAAAGTGTTAAGTTTTATGCTTGAGAACCAATTCAAGAAATCCCGGCATCTTGTCTTTGCTTGGTTCTATAATGATAAAAATAGTGCAGTGCAGTGCTAAGCAACCAAAGAGGGCATGTCACAAAAATATTTAACAAGTATCATGAATAAGTATGTTTTTAGCAAACCAGAATTCAAGGTATCATACTAATTGCCAGGAAACTCATTTCCTTGATATTTACAATAACTACTATTACAGTAGATTTCTTTCTATCAAATGCCTTGTGGTGCTTTTTGAAAGCATTGGTATTTTGACCAGAATTAAATTTGGGTAATTATATCAACAGTGCATATTGTGATTCCTGCTTACAAATTTTGCATAAGGCTTTTGAGATTCTTCAGGATGAAAATCACTACACAGATGAGCTACTAATAGAATTATTTCCCATATTCTTGAGATACTTGAGAAGCGTTGTACTACCTATAAAGGCACTTGAATCTACATATAGGAAATTATAAGTGACATTCTTAGGGCAAGATTTTGCCTTTACTAATGTGAGGTATGGCACAGAAAGTAGAATTGTACTGATTTGAAAGAAAGATTACAGAGCTATCATGTCCCATGCCGATTTCAATAGCAATTCAGAGCAACCCCAAATTGAAAAATCATGTCCTCAACAAGAGCCAGGGTAGGGAACTATAAAAGATATTTTACTGAAAACAATCCACTACCTGCAGTTTTGGCATTTTTTCAACCAAAAATGAGAAAAGGTAATTCTGCACCCATACTATTTTATCCATAAGCTTTCATGGGTACCACAAAGTAGGTCTCATTATTGGGTCATTATTACGGAGCCTTTCTTAGAGTATTTATTGATAGGGCCTGGTTTAAATCCTAATTTCACATTTTTCATGAAAATCACAAAATTAAGTGATTTCCCAGCAAGCAACCATATCCATGACATTTTGTTGCAACAGCACTAGCGGTGCATCGCCAGGCAGGGCCACATGAGCAGTGGGAGGAAAGTGCTTGGCATTGTCCCAGTGGGGCTCCTGCATGCAGAGCAGTCAGGGGCAGAGACAGCAGCTCCCCATATGTGAGCAATGCAGCCCACCTCAGAACTCTTTAACCTCCCACCCCTTCCTGCTGGAAACTCCTGATTTCTGCCCCCAGCCTGGCACTTGGAGGTGGGCTCAGCTAGCCAGATGGCCCTAAACCTGCCCTCTCAGCCAATCAGAGGATTTGGGGGGCACCGTGAAAGTGGCAGCCCCTGCCACTATCAGGCCATGATATTTGAGCTGGGCCCAGAGTTTAAACCAGACCCTACTTACTGAACAGGGAGGCAGAAGGCAAAGCTTCCTGCATTTTTTTTCTTGGAGCTAAATTATAACCCCTAATCTCAAATGGGACAAAGAAACAGACTCAAGGCTTGAGCTTACAAACATCACCTCTGACTAGGATCAACTGAACAGGCTGCCTAAATTATTAAAATCCAAGAAAGAGCCCTAAATACCCAGCTATGGGTCAGGCTTGGGGGAAATCAATCACAGAATCTTAGAGAAGTAGGGGTAGGAGGGACCTCCAGAGGTCATCTAGTCTAACCCCCTACCAGAGGCAGGATCATCCATATCCAAACCATTAGGGCTGTGTGAAATTTTGGCAGCCGTTTCATTTCGGAGACGTTTTGGGCCATTTCAGCACCCAAAACACCAAATCCAAATCAAAACAGAAGGCTCCCAAACAGTTCCAAAACTAAATGGAAGGCTCCAAAACATTTCAGAAATATTTTGGAGCTGGGCTTGCGGGGAAACAAAAACTAAGAAGATGGAGGGGGAAGAGGGCAAGAAGGACTGCTCTGATATTGACATCTAGCTCCCAGTTCAATTCCCCAGCGCTCTGATCACTTCCCCCAGCTTTCTGATCATTTCCCCAGCTCTTCCCAAGGGTGTGGGCCCCAGGATCTGCATGCAAGGTTTCAACAGGCTGCTGCTGCAGGCTGAGGCTAGTGGCAGCCACTTGGTGCAGCCCACAGTGAGTGCCGGGAAGATTGTAGTGCTGCTGCTGGCCCCAGCCTGCAAAGGCAGCCTGCTGAAACATGGTGCACAGATCCAGGGGCCTGTACCTGGTGGGAAGAGCTGGGGCAATGTAAGGCCTGTCCTGAAAAGGGTTCTGGGAGGAGGCTAAGTTGGCATCCTGGAGGTGGGGAGGGTCAGCTTTGCAAAATGCAGGAGCCATGGGATAATGACCTAATGCATCTGCTGTTTTTTGGATAAGATTAGAAAGAGGAACTGCTCTTGCCTGACCCAACGGCTCTGGAAAGAAGACCTTTGAAACAACAGCTTTGCAACATGAAACAATAGCCTTGCTCTAATCCATGAAAGATAATAAGGCTAGAAGCTACTTTGATTGGAGAACCCAAAGAGATAGGGAGCGGGAGTGGAGGTATAAAATTCATGAGAACTAGGCCCTGGGTGGAATCACTTTGGGGAAGGACAAGGCTAAGGACCTGATAAAGGAAACCGTCTTGCCATCCTGGACTCAGGGTGAGGTTCCCAAGACAAGTCAGGTAATGACTTAGGACAGGGTGAGGAGTGCCCTTCCTCCAGCCCGACACGCTCGTGGTTTTGTAAACCCTTGTATTGAGTTGCTGCCATTAGACCATTCTGCTGTTACTCGCAATAAAAGTTATACTTGTTGCTTTGACCCTGGTGTGTGACTTGTGGGTTACTCACCTTCCCCCCTTTGAAGGGAGGAAGCCCTGACAATTGGTGGAGAATGTGGGCTATTAGAGACCCCTCCTAGGGGGCAGCCTGGCCAGCGACATCTGGGGAGCTGTGGACATGTTCACACACCAGGGAAAAACCACAAGTCTTTCTGAACTTAGTAGGAAGGTACACCCATGGACGTCCATGAAGGAGCTTTTGCCCAGTGGCAGCTGGGAAGGAAGCCAGGAAAAACTGTGTTATTGGAAGGAGCTATATCCTTGTTATGGGAGGTGGCAGGAGCTTTGTTGCCTCTAGAGAACCCAACTCCGGAGTCAGGGGGAGAACGACAGGTGGCAGCAGCCAATCTAGTCAGCGGCAAGGAAGACCAATCCACTCCACCCACTTCGGGAACGGAGGAGGAGACAGTCCCCCTGGATAGTAAACCTCCTCCCCCTCCTCCTGGATTTCAGGGGGTCCCACCTACCCAGAAAAGATTCCTACCATTTTGGGAACTAGGGTCCCAGAAAAGTTAGTAGTATTCCCCTCACTGTTCTTGGAAAGATTTGTAGTCTTACAATGGGAAATTAATGTCACCAGGACACATCTGTGGTGCAGCAAATTGGCAGAACCCATTCTATTGGCCTGGCTAGGAAATCCCGGATTGCATAGGAAATTTTGTAGAGATGTGGCAGCTGTCCTGGGTTCAGTAGGAAGTGCCAGAGCAGCACTTAACCAAATGGATATAGAGATAGTGCGAAATAAGCTTGCTAGGATGGGACAACTCACCCCCCAAGCATTAGAGAGTCAAATTGTGGCTAATGCAGAAGATCAGGAGAATCATGTTAAAACTATAACAGCGGTAGTGCAACTACTCAAGCAGCTACATGCCATTATGAATTCAGTGTTAGAAGGGATGTGAGACTTAGCCAATGAAACAGGTTCCACCATATCTTGTGCAACTATGCAAACCTTTGTCTTACACCAATATGAAAGACAAGCGCTTTGGATCAAGTCAGAGGATCCAGCAGTCATATCCAATTCCTGTGCAGAATGGTGTCCTGAATGTAAACCCCTCTTTGCAAAGGTCGTCTCCTCTGGGATTAATAAGCCCTTGAGAGGATATATTCATGTAAGATCGGTGGGGGTGGAGACCAGAACCTGGCCCTTCTATAACTATGTCCGAATCCCTATAGTGTTGGCGGGGAGGGTTTGGGTCTCCAGGTCCCCTGCTAACTTGGTTACTCAGAAAGAAGACCTCCTAGACCGCAAAGGGTGTAAACAATGGGGCCGTCATGAATGGATGTGCTATCATGAAAATGTCCTAATGGACACTTGTCATCTACATCAGGATAGTGTTGGCAATTGTTTATTAGATGGAATCCTTCACCAAACCACTGTAGTAGTGAACAATGCCATTGGGTGTCTATGTGTTGCTTCAGTGACCCTGGTAACTTGGAACAACGGAAATGTCTCCCAGGCCCCTGTTAGAGAGTGCGGTTGCAATGCTACCTCTGTAGAAAGTGGAGGACATATTTATGGATAACCTACCTATTCGCATTCCTTAAGTTTAGCCAAGGTCTTCCTGGTGAATTGGACGATGTCATTAGGCCCCTCTTAGGGAAGCTGTCAATCAGAAACTGGGGGAATTAGAGAGGATGATTAGCAGTTTTGCTACTGCTTTTGAATAAGGAAAAACAGGCAAGCCTACACATAATACATCGGAAGGGAAAACTTTTAAAGTTAACTGCTGAGTTAGAATCAGTGTCTGGACACCATTGGTATGACATTTTCTTAGGTTACAGCCCCACCTGGACTGGGTTGATGAACTTTGTGCTACATCCAGTAGTTATCATTTTGCTGTGCATTGCTATCTTATGCTGCTTTATGTGTATGCTTACCTGCTATGCCTGAAGATTATATGGGCGAGTGCAGGGCCTGATGGACTATGTTGATAGTTATATGTAACCCTGTGTAATTTTGATCGGCATGAGTACATGCAGCTGCAACCAGTCAGGGAGGGATTGTAAGGCCCGTCCCGAAAAGTGTTCCAGGAGGATAAATTGGCATCCCAGAGGGGGGAGATCAGCTTTGCAGAACCCAGGAGCCACGGAATAATGACCTAATACATCCGCTGTTCTTTGGATACAATTGGAAAGAGGAACTGCTCTTCATTGATCCAACAGCTCTGGAAAGAAGAACTTCAAAATGACAGCTTTGCAACATGAAACAATAGCTTTGCTCCAATCCATGAAATGTAATAAGGGTAGAAGCTACTTTGACTGGAGAACCCAAAGAAACAGGGAGTGGGAGTGGAGGTATAAAAGTCATGTTTCGCACAGCCCTACAAACCATCCATACAAATCATAATCTAAACCCTACATAAGACTACTCTCAACTCTGACACAACACAGACCTAACACTATCCTGCCACAGGTAAAACAGGAGAACCATGGCAGCCAACGTCCTGCTTCTATAAAAGGTTGTCAATATATGCTCAAGGGGTCCTGGATAGAAGGCCAAGCCCCCCAGTACACAGGAAGGCAAAAATCCCAATGGTCCATACCAGTCTGACCATTGGGTAAAATTCCTTCCTGACCCCCAGTATGGCTATTGGTCTGAGCCTGAGCAGAGGGGCAAGACCCTCTAGCCAGGAACCTCTGGCTTTATGCCCAGCAGGAGCATTGGCACACCCCAGTCAAAGTCCCCAGCCTTTTGTCCCTCCAATGCCTCTGGGAAGTCTTTAAAACACCATGATACATGTAGCAGAAAAACCTAGAAGCATGGGAAATACCCATGACAGAACACAAGCGTAGCTGTATCTAGATCATCCCCAGTCAGTGACTGCCCAGCTTCTTTTTGAACAGCTTGGGTAATAGAGAGTCTACAACTTTCTTAGGCAGTCTATTCAACTGCTTCACTGTTCTAACAGAGAAGAAGTTTTTCCTGATAGCCAATCTAAACTTACATTGCTACAATTTTAAGCCATTGTTCCATGTCCTCCTCTCTGCAGCAGAGAGAAGGTGCTTTCCCTTTTATTTATGGCAGCCTTCAAATATTTGAAGACTGATATCATGTCCCCCCTTAAGCTGAACATGCCTTCAGTCTCTTCTTGTTTGACTTGCACCTATGCTTCTATTAATGCAGCCCAAAACTGCATTTGCCTTTTGTGTGGCTGCATCACACTGTAGACACAAAGATTCCCAAGTCCTTTTCCACAGTGCTGCCATTCAGTCAGTTGTCCACCGTTTTATATTTATTTTTGATTACTCCTCCTGAAGTGTAGCACTTTGCATTTATCCGCATTGAACTTAATCCTGTTAGCTTGAGCCCAACTTTCCAATATGTTGAATCCTTCTGAGTTGTCCTTGAATCCTTTAATGTATTTTCAGTCCTTCCCAGTTTCATGTCATCTGCACACATACTCAAGAAACTTTCTATGCCAGCAACCAAATCATTAATACAAATGTTGAACAGGCCCAGGCCCAGGCCCAGGCCAGACCCCTGTGGGATTCTACTCAAACCTTCTGACATGGAGCTGTTAATAACTACCTGTTGCTTGTGACTATTGAGCCAGTTATCTATCCACTTTATTGTAGTTTTATGTAGACCACATTCTTCCAATTTGTTTATGAGAAGGTAAAAACTTGGAAATTAGCTAGGAGTTAGGATTTATATATAGGTAGATGCATGTTAAAGGGATTGTTATGTCCAAGACTGTATAAGACTCTGATTGCTTATATTTGCTCACAGTGTATTCTGACTTCCTTGTTCTACCCCACCCCTTCCCCAATCAATAAAAGTATCAGGATATAGTGTGCCTTGCTGTACTCCTGTAGAAGCTGGGACAGCCAAGAGCCAAGCCTTTTTGCTCCCAGCCAACCTAGCAGAGCTTGTTTGTTTATGTTCCTTCAGTCCTAACTGAGGTTATCCTGGGATGTTTCAGGCTGAAAGAGGCACCCAAAATATTACCAGTAGGCAAAGCACCTCCAAAACTTGCAGGTCTGTGCACCCCGGTCTGGACAGAGCCCTAAGAGAGACCAGTGCCTGGATGGTGGCAGCATTACCCCAGGCTTGTGGATGTTTTCCAGGTAGCGGGACAGCTACCCGTAGGAGATAGGCGGGATAGGCTCCCCGTAGGAGACTCCCAAAGTGAGGTTTTGGGGCCTGGCATAGTGAGATGGGTAGTTTTGCACAGTACTGCCACCTACTGTGCTGCCACACTCCAGTAAGTTCCCCCGTATTGAGGTGTGGCTAACCAGCCTGTACTTCCCCAGATCCTCCATGCCTTTTTCAAAGAGTTGGCCCTTTATCAGTCCTCTGAAACCTGGCCCATCTCCCCTCCATGCCTCCTATTGAGGTTAAGGCCACGTACAGCCAAGAATTCAAGATCAAAAGAGCAAGCAAGGAAAGAGGATAGTACTTGAAAAGTCAAATCTTGGTCTAGCTCTCTGTATTCCCGGGTAACTGTTAACCCAAGGAATCCCCATAACAACCACTTCAGGCACACACTCAGAACTACAAGGAATTATACTAGAAATACCAAGAATACTCTGTAACATGCCACAGGTTAAAGTAGAAGAGAAAAGGGCACTGCCAGTGCCCTGTCACTGTAATGACAGAGAAGTACCCCATATTTGTTCAGAAGATCCTAGGAGAGGAACCAGGCCTTATACTGCAGAAGAAGGTAAATCCCCATGATCCCCCACAAATCTTGTACATTTCAGTGTAAAATATTAATATAAATTTTGAAGTACACTTAAAGGAGGAGAAAGATACATAGGGAATCTGATACTGTTATTTCATGTGTCCAGTATTTTTTGCTGGCATATGGTATGAAGTGACATGCTGCAATAGTTAGATCGGGGCGGGCAATTATTTTGGGCAGACGGCCACTTACTGAGTTTCAGCAAGCCATCAAGGGCCGCATGACAGGGGAGATTAATATTAATTTTCTAAAATTTTTAGGGGCCCCACGGGTCGGATAAAATAGCCTGGCAGGCCGCATCTGGTCCCTGGGCCACATTTTGTTCACCCCTGAGTTAGATTGACATGAACTCTGTCATAAATGGAGTTGGAAATATATACATTTAAAAAAAAACTTGAAGAAGTTTTTTGAGCACCAATTCCAAATGCCTGCAGCCTTCTGATGCTGCTTCCACAACAAACTTACCTCTCCAAGTGAAAATATGAACCAATTAACTAAACTTATGACTAGGTAAAGACTTCAGCACATTCATAAGTGCTTTTTTAAACTGGAGCTCAAATGTCCAAAATTACAATCATGGTTCTAACTCATAAATCCTAACTCCTAGCTAATTTCCAAGTTTTTAAGACAGACTTGACCTGAAAGAGGTTTATTAAACTCAGTCAGTCTATCAGTCTACCTTATGGATGGTGCCTGTGTTGCACAAAGGCAGTTCATTTCTTTGTAGGCTCGCAAAGTATCACAGACACACACTCAGCCGCCGGCATAAAAGGTTGTATTTGTTTGCAAACAAAGGTCAGAGCAGAGTCAGGTACTCAAATTACTCTGACCCCGCATTGGTATTTGCAAGTGGAATTTATCTTCTCTCTCCTGAGCACGTGTGCAGACACCGGAAC
>NW_017728943.1:51324252-51332054 GCF_001723895.1 Crocodylus porosus | reverse complement strand
TAAGCATGCTCAAAGACCACAACAGTTCACCAAAAGTTTACACTTCAAGGCTACAGTCAATTGAATTCCAGCTTCTGTATCAGCATGAGAAAGGCTAAGGCGGGACCGGGGGAGAAACTGCAATCAGCATAAGAAAGGCTGAGAAAGGCTAAGGCGGGACCGGGGGAGGAAGGAGCCTTGGGCACTATTTCTTTCTTATCAGGTGCAAGATGCAAGCTGCACATTTCTAACAATATTCTATTTCTAACACCTGTTTTCTCAGGGCCTTGTTACACCTTATGCTGAAAGCTACACAAATGTTAATCAGCTTAGTGTTGTTTGGCTTGGTGGAGCAGTCACACATTAAGGCAAAAAACCTTCTCTGACTGCCCCTCACCTGCACAGCTGTGACTTGCCGCTGGAGACCTGAGACCAGGAGCAGGACTAGGAGCCAGGGGAAAGGCAGGCTTACTACTCCTGCTGGGCAGAGTGAATGCTGCAGCCCCGAAGCACCTACTGGTGCTTAGACCAACTCTCCTCCAGGCTTTGCTCCCAGTGGGAACAGAGCAAGTCAGTCAGAACTGGGGGGGGCACTGCCTCCCCACTGCTGCTGGGACTGGTGATGCTTCCCACCCCCACTTAGACCAGCTCACTCTGTTCTCATTGGGAGCAGAGACCATCCCAGCGGCAGCAGGAGGCTCCACAGTGCTGGGTGCTCCAGGGTTGCCGTGCTAACTCTGCTGGATGTACCCAGGGGGGTAAGGTGCTGTGCCCAACCCCACTGTCCCTTGGGATGCTGAAGGATTTCAGCTTGGGCAGAAAAGCTGTGGGGAGTGCCCACAAGTTAATAGAACAGGAGCAAAATTAGGTGGATTGGAGAAAATCCTGGCCTGAAGTGGCATAACATTAAGCCAAACAAGTACTTTAAGTTACTTAAAAGGCGTTAACAGAAACTGCCCAAAGTTACCATGAAACAAGGTCCTCAGTGAGTTGCCCCAGATCTCTTATATTCAACTCTTTCTTTTAAAGCTGAACTGGCTGGAGGCTGGTGCTTCTTCACTCTTCTTTTGCAGGTGGACCAATGTTGTGCCAAATATCTTTGGGTACAGAGAGACATAACAATTAAAACATTTCAAATACATTTGAAGTGTTTCAAAGGGCCAGCAGTCTACACTTACAAGCCCTTGCAAACACTCTAAAAACCTGCTAAAACACAAACTAATACCTCTTTAAATGAAGTCCTACCTTGCAGTGTTTCACTTTTGGTTAGGTCTGAAGGAAGGGTGGCTGCCAGCTCCCCCTCCAGATCCCAGGGTTGTGCTGGGCTTCCACTAGGATCCCCATCTGCTGGACAGGGTCCATGCATTTGTCCCCTGGCTAAAATATTTCCTTTTTGGGAAACATTTCAATTGTTAGGCCTATCTTCCACCTGTCTGTCACACTTTGATGTATCTGATGGATAGTATGGAGGTGGGGAAGGTACAGGTGTTTATCTCATTGCATCTCTGCAACCTTTGGCAGATACAGGAGTGCTAAATGGTGTTTATCTTTACATCACCTCTACCAAAGACATCAGACTTTTACAATGAATTACAAATAAAGCCTGAGCTGAGGCTGTAAGAAGTAAGCTCCATTTTGTTGGAGCTAGGAGTGGTTCATGAGTTACCCAAAGCTGCTCAGTAAGTCCATATGAGAGCCAGGAAAGGAACTCACATCTCTTAGCTTTTTGTCCAGTTCCTTAGCAACAAGACCATATTTCCTTCCCCAGCAATTCGTTTCATACTGGAAAAAGAGAAAGAAAACTAGAACTTGAGGCTTTGTGGTTTCTATCAGGGCCCCAGGTGTTGCAAGGAAAATATGTTTTTACTGGAAGGCAAGGGAAACGTCAGCAGGACTCAATATCCACCAGAGCAACAAACGGATAGCTATTTCACCCAGTAACTAATTTGACTGAGTGGCTGAAATATTGGATAAGTTCACTACAGATCACCCTAATTGTTGTTAAGAACTACCTGACCATTAGTGTGTGCATTTAGAAGAGAGAGTTAATCTGCTGTTCTGAACCTACCACAATGATTTCCTGCCAGCATGACCCCAGAACCAACTGCCATACAAGCTGCTAAGAGATCCTTCAAAAGGTAAATTAATTAGATGTAGCTATGAAGTGTTGTAACTTGTACTGAGGGTTGATCCCAGCTATCTTAGCCCTGCTCCTCCTCTTGGGGTCTCACACCAAGTAGAACTCAGCTGAATCCCAGGTTCAGGGCCAAATTCTGTTTCTGTTTCCACAGTTCTTTCATCAGCCAGGCATACACCCACAGACATCCTCTTTGAAGCGTGATCAGCTGATCCACTTCACAAATGCAGCTGAGTAGCATTTCTCAACCGGTGGGTCGCAAGAAGATTTCAGAGGGTCATAAGCCATGGGTTAAGAAAACCTGATCCTGGGAAAGTGCAGGACAGAGTGGCGGTGGGAAGGCTCCTGCCCCTTCCAGCAGGGGAAGGGGGCAGAGGAGAGCTACAAGGCTGGGCTGGGGGCTTGTGGGGATGGGGCAGCTGGGAGACACTGATCTGTGGGGCAGAAGGGGCTGTGACCAGGCTGCCTGTTATGGCATGGCAGCTCCAGCCCAGGACAGGGGCTGCCACAGGCCTCCCTTCCTCCTCCCTCTGGCCTGTGCCATGGCTGGACTCAGTCCACTGCTGCCCTCATGAGCCCGAGATACTGCAGCCACCATGCTCTGGCCTGAGTGGGAGGGGGGCAGCTGAGGGCACTCCAGCAGGGCTTGTGGGGAGGCAGGGGGCTGCAGGTTGGGAGTGAGGGAGGGACACTGGCAGGACTGGGGCTGTGGGTCAGGAGTCAGGGTCACCAGCATGGCCTGGGGGCGGGGGGGGCAAGCACTGTGGGTTGTGCAACAGCAGGGCTGGGGTGGGGGGGCTATGGGTCAGGATAGGCCATGAACCTTTGCAAATGGGTCCCAGTAGGAAAAATGTTGAGAACCACTGATCTAAAAGATATCAAATTGGCTGTCATCCCCTAGGGTCAGTCAGTCCCCTGCCCCTGCCAGAGCTTCAGGGGCCTGATCTTGGGAGAAAAGGACCCCAGGTGCCCCACCCCAACTTGGGGCAGGTATCTATAAGCTGGGAAACCCCTGTTAGTGCTGGGGATTAGGGAGAATCCCCAGGCACAAGAATCAAGTATAGAATGAGATTCAAGCACAGAGTAGAGGTTCCCTGCCTTCTGCTTGCATGTGACACCCTAACCCAGGGGTGGTAGTAAGAAAAGTGTGCTGGGCACCAGTGCACCCATCATGCTGCCATCCTGGGGTCACACCTATCATACTGCCATCCCTGGGGCAGGGGCCATATGCAAGCAAAAGAGGGAGAACTCCTAGAGGAGTTCCCATCCATGTCTGCTTGCAGACATGTTGGGGAAAGATTCCCTTGCCATGGTGTATGAATGGAGGGGTGAAAGCCCTCTATGCTTGCAGACCTACACCCAGGATTGATCTCCCAGTATGTCTGCAAGTGCAGAGGGCTTCTCTCCTCTGCTTGCACTCTGTCGTTGGCAGTCATTCACCTGGCGCATCTGCAAGTCCTGGAGGACTTCCCTAGAGGAGTTTCCTCCCCCCTCCATTTCACGTGGCCCCCAACCCAAAGTGGCAGCACACTTTTATCACTGCTGCTTCAGAGTAAGATAGGGGTGCCACCTGCAAGCAGAGGAGGGAACCTCCAGGGGAGTTCCCTTCTCCAGTGCCTGCTGCCACAGGGGTGAATCTGCAGCAGGGGTTTCCATGCCTGCGGATGCATGTCCCAAATTGAGGCAGAGCAACAGGGGCCCTTTCCCCTCCATGACTGGGCCCTTGGGGCCAAATGAATTTCTGCTTGGGGCAGCACCATAAATAAACATCCATCAGATGGAAAAAAGGCAGCACAAATAGTACCTTTGTTGGTGCCACTAAATTTAAGCACTTGTGGTGCAACAAACGGCTATGACATCTGTTAACTCGGCTCTTGTGCTGCCATTAATTTTTTTCTGGTGGTACAAAGTAGACATTTGCTTACAGCCTTAGTGTGTCATTTTTTTTTTCTTCAAGGCAAGTGTCAAAGTGATCTTGTCATTACAAGAGCTTCATGTCATCACAGAATCATAGAAAATGAGGGTTGGAAGGGACCTCAGAAGGCCATCTAGTCCAACCCCCTGCTCAAAGCAGGGCCATCCCCAACTACAGTATTTACTCAAATATGTACTGCATTTACTGCAGAGGGGAAGCAGAGTGGGAAGCAGGAGGCTACTACAGGTTGGACTCCAGCCCCCATTGGGGAACACGGCTAGAGTAAGAGCCACAGAAACCACCCACTTCTCCCCATCCCCCCACCTACTTCATATGCAAATATGAACCTTCTTCTGACTGGGGGGGAAAACCTTGTCTTACATGGAAGTCAATATAGTATACCATCCCAGCTGCAGCTTTGTCTACCTGGGTCTTAAAACCTCCAGGGCTAGAGATTCCACAACCTCTCTGGGAAACCTGTTTCACTGCTTCTACCTTCCTAGTGAGAAAATTCTTCTTAATATCTAACCTAAACTTCCCGTGTTGCAACTTGAGACCATTGCTCCTAGTTCTGCCATCTACCACCACTGAGAACAGCCTAGCTCCATCCTCTTTGTAACTACCCTTTAGGTAGATGAAGACTGTTAATTAATTCCCCCCTTCTCTCTCATCATTCCAGGATCAACCCATTTTTTTCAACTCAGGTACAACAGCTGCAGAGGAATCATCAGAGTTGATGCTAGGTTTTAAAACAATTATTTTTGCATGTGAATCAGTGGATTGTTAACTGACACACCTCATTATTTATTTAGGTTTGCAAGCATCTAATCACAAAAATGTAAGCTGTTTCACCGTGGTGGCGTTTATCTTACTGACTTTTTTCAGTTTGCTTCTGGCCTTGAAAAAATACAAGTGTGTATATACTGGCTTTAAAACCATGACATGGAATAACTCAGCTTGTGCTAATTTGCAACTTTGATCTAGTTTATTCCCAGTAGTTTGTCATTTTTTCCAAATTGCTTTCATTTGATTCTCTTCTAATTCAATGTCTTTGCTCTCTATTATCTGTGAGAAAAAGAAATTTTCCTGCTAGCAACTGAAGCAGAATATCTGGGTTGGTAATTCTAGAATTTAAAAAGTGTAGTTATGCTAGCTAATGACATTTAGTATGACAAATCTAAAAACGAGCTTTCATAAAACTATTTTGAGACAGATTTTCTGTTTTGCTAGGCCCCTTAGTGCTATTTCACCAGTAAACAGAGGCTGGAAAGGTTTTCCTTTTGAGTAGGAGGAAACTCCAGTGGCATAGCAGCTCCACACCATTTTTCTGTGCATTTCTTGTTGAAGGAAGGTTACAACAAGTGTATCAGTGCTTTGGTTATTTCAGGCTATCGGAAGAGTTTGAGACAGAAGGCAAAAATGGTTAGAAGCATGGAGAGATGTTCTTACTGAAGGAAATTTAAAAGACTAAGGAAATAAAAGGAGGAGATATGACAAAAGTAAACAAAAGAAATGGTTGACAAGACCAATCAAATTTTATTCTTTACTCCATCATACCATAACAAAGAGACATTCAATGATAATGAAAGGCAATACATTTAAAGTTAATAGAAATATTTAATTCACAATGCATAACCATTCACTGTCACAAGATATCACTGACACCAAGATATTACTGTAATAGGTTAAAAAAATTAGAACAGCCACATTAGGCAGAATGAAAGTTTAAATACATAAGGAGCATAAGCCCCTCGAATTTCAGTACATAAACTCACCCATTAACCAATGCCAGAGAAAGAAAATTCCCCTATGGGGTAGCAGATTCACATTTCGTTCCACAGATCATACTAGAAAGAAGCCTGAATACCTATTCAAAAAGAGGCACAAAGACCAGATCCTCAAGCTGATTATTCAAAAGAAGAGTTCAAAACAAAGACAAGCATCTATATATGTTGAGTACTTTCATAATTCTTGTGTTCCTGTCCACAGTTGCAAGCATTAAACACTGTAATTATGCACAACACATGTGACCACTTAAAAGTCTATGTCTGCTATAGGACGTGTCATGTCTACACAAAACACGTGCATTTGCAGTCATCATCTGCACACAAATTATGCACATATGCAAGTCTCAAAAGGTTTACATGTTAATGTGTAAGTGTTTATGCTCTAAAATATTTTTTCTTACTTCTGCAATATTCTTATTGGTCTTTCCCAAGGCTCTTTGGTAAATCACAGTGTTTATTCACGGATATAATTTGTTGATAAATACTGTTGTAAAGCAACCGTAAAGAATTAGGGATTCCAGGCTCAGGCCTGAATGGTAAAAAAGTTATTTGAAAATTGTAAGAATGGCTCTTGAAAATATAATGAGATGAAAATCCCAAATGCAAAGTTTCTTTACAGGGATTACTAATTAATCACACACTCTGTTCATGTGTTCTGTTTATCCCTTCCTTCTTGCATTCTCTCAGCAGCTTTTTTGCATGTAACTGCACACGATGCACAAATACGAGATGAAAGGATAAGAGGTTGCTTTCAAAAAGCATAAAGGCAGGTTTTCCCTCTGTCTGTTATTGAACACCCGACACAACCAATTTTCACCTAAAAGAACCCTGCTAGAATCCAAAGAAGACTATAAAAATGTTTTATTGGAAAACAGTTGTGAATTACACTAAAAAAAGGAAACAAATCAGTTCCCATCATCTGTGGTCAACAATCTTGTCCTTTTTTCTGGCTTCCACTGAAGCAACATATTTTTATATATACATACATTATTCTGATACGATAAAAGCCATAGTCTGTCCGTCTGTCTGTCCATGATGCTTTATTCACACTCTGATTGGCTGACAGAAACAACCAATCAACGTGTGAATACAGCATTCAGAGCACCGCCATGATGGTGGGAACACAGGGGACAGAGTGGTGGGGGAGCGAGGCCAGCACAGCTGGCTGCAACCCCCCCTGTCCTGCTCCCTGGAGGCGATGGCAACGGAGCAGACAGAACCTCCTTGGTGGTGGCACTGGTGGTTGGGAGGGCAGTGGGGTGGACGCGTTGGGCCTGGCCTGGCCTGGCCCCAAAATGGAGAGTATGGGGGGGAGGGAGGGGACACACCAGGGCCCACAACAGAGGTGGAGGGGGCGCCCAGTGCTGGCCCCACAACAGTGGCAGGGAGGGTGGAGGGGCTAAGCCTAGCCCCGCGGCGGAGTGGAGGAAAGTGCCCCTGCCGCTCCATGGAGGAGGCAGTGGCAGTGCAAGGGGGTGGGAAACAGGGTTGGGGCTGCTGCAGCGAGGGGGTGGACTGGTGGAGCGTCCCCGAAACTGAACTGCCGTAAGGCGAATGGGGTTGGGCCCAAAGTGATGGCAGGGGAACAGGGTCAGGCCTGAATTGTGGGGAGCAGGGCTGGATGCTGGGCTCTATCCCTGCCAGACCCCTGGGTGGGAGTGGGGGGAGTGGCCCTGGCCCCAAAGTGGCAGGTGCAAGGGCGGGGAGTAAGCCTGGCCCCAGGCCTCTGTCCCCACCCCCCTGGCAAGTGGCAGAGCATACGGGCCAGCAGCACTGGCCCTACCCACCCCTGCGGCAATGCCATCACCACTGGCCCCAGTCCCCTGATCCTGCAGGAGGTGGTGACAGCAGATAGAGGAAGCCCCATCCCCCCTGCTCCCTGCAGGCTGTGAAAATGGAGAGGACAGGGGGAGCCAAGGCCAGCAGCTGGTCATGTCCCCTGGCCCTGCAGATGGCAGCAGTGACTGAGTGGACAGGGGCGGGG
>NW_017728943.1:51300097-51324152 GCF_001723895.1 Crocodylus porosus | reverse complement strand
GCTGGTCCTGCCTCTGGCCCCGAAGTGGCGAGAGGCAAAAGGGGAGTGGGCCTGGCCCCAAAGGTGGTGGGAGAGCTAGGTTGGATACAGCCTTCCCCCCCCAGCTGCCCTCCCCCCACTTCACTTTTGACAGGAATTGGCTAGTATATACACACACATATACATATACATGCATGTACATTATACATATACATTAGGGCTGTGCGAAATTTTGCTGAGTGCTTTGTTTCAAAGCTGTTTCAACACATTTCCAGCTTGAAACAGCAAAACTGAAACGAAACAAAAAGCTTTGAAACAGCTTTGAAACGAAACAAGGGCACTCAAAATGTTTCGAAAAATTTGGACTTTCAAAGCAGCCCAGAGGCGGGAGGCAGAGGAGAGCCAGGGCTGCACTCCGAGTGGCTCCACCTGCCCTGTGGAGCTCAGCCCAGCGGCAGGACAGGCCTGGGCACAGCGCTGGCTCTGCTTGCCTTCCACCGCTGGGCTGGCGGAGCCAGTCGCAGTGCAGCCCAGTTGTGGGAGGTGGGACAGCCAGGGCTGCGTTCTGATTGGCTCTGCCAGCCCCACGGCGCTCAACCTGCCCTCCCACTGCTGCCGGAGTCCTCCCAGGGGTGCCAGCTCCCAGATCTGCATGCCCGATGACAGGAGGCTGCCACTGCCGACAAGGGTCACAAGTTTTGCTTTTAACAGTTTTAAGTGCAGTTTCCCAGAAACCCCTAAACCTATTTCCTTGAAACTTGGCAGGCTTCATGCCCTCACCATGGGCTACAATCCTTGTAATTTTCATTTGAATCAGGCAAGAAATGACAAAGTTTTAGGTATTTTCATGATTCCCCATTATAGCCCATGGGTAAAACATTGAAACAGTTTCAACCAAACAAAATGGAACAGCGCTTTCCAAATGAAACAAAATAACTAAACAAAACACCATCCCTTCCAAAGGGTGAAACAGAAGTCGATGATGGTGTTTCACACAGCCCTAATATACATATTCATATACATGCATACATTTACATATACATTACACACACACACTACAATATAATATTTTTCTTGTAATAAAAAGCCTGCTCCCTACTTGGGCCAAGTCTAAATGTGGTGGGGACCCACACAAGAGCTGAAAGCCACTGCTTTAGACCCCTGCTACACAGTCAAATGAAAGCTGGATAAAAAACAACTCGGGAGCCATCACACATGGTCAAGCACTAACTTCATAGGAGCGTGGCTCTGTTTGAGAGCCGCGGAGTCCATTTGACCCCGCGGTAACTACTTTGCATGTGCGGCTGCTGACTGGTTGTAGCAAGCGACTCCCCAGTGCCCTATGCAATAGGCTCAGGGGTGCTGGTTATGGCCGTGTTGGTCTAAGGACACAGGCAGACAAGGTTCTTTGGCGAAATGTGGTATCTTGTATCAGAGCAGCTAAGCAGCTGGAAACAATTGGTCTTTGCAAGCCTGGGCACAAAGGCCCTTCTCCAGGCACAGCGGGGTAAGCCTGACAAGGCCCAACACAAAGCGCACCACAAGCAGCAGCAGCCCAGACCCCTGTGCCACACAGCTGTGGCGGTGCTTACAGCTCAGGGCCCACGCGGGAAACCCTCGGGACCCGCGCCAGGACACTCAGCACAAGGGAAGAAGCGCGGCCGCATGCGCAAGACAGACGATACCCTGCACTACGCCCCGCCCCGTCTTCCTCGCCCGCCCTAGCGGGCTAGGGGGAACGCGCCAAGCGGCTCTCGCTAGGGGCGGGGCTTAGAGGTGGGGGTGTCCCCGGACGCATGCGCGGGCGAGCAGTGTCGCGCGTCTCGTCCCGTGGTGGGAAGGGGGTGTGGCCGGATTTCGCGCGCTGCTCCGGCTGGCGCGGCAGCTGCAGCCATGTCCCGGCAGAGCACGCTGCTCCGCTTCTTTCCCAAGGCCGCTGCCGATCCCAGGGCGCCGGCCCCGGCCCCGGCCGCGGCCGAGAGGAACGGGCATGGGGCGGCCCCAGCGCCCAGCCCTGGCCCGGCGGCGGCGCGGAGCGAGGGGGCTGGGAAGACGACGGCGGTAGGACCCTGCGCCCGGCCGCTCAGGTAGCCCGGGGTGCTCGCGGGGCGGCTGGGGGGACTCTCGCACCTCGGAACGAACACGGGGAGGGTGGAACCGCCTGGTTCTCAGCGCGCGGGGGAGTCGCAGCGTGACTGGAGGCTGCGCGGGGCGCCGGGGAGGGGGCGGGGCCTAGCCGCGCGGGCTTTCCCACCCCCGTGTTTGCTGAGGGGGAGGGGACACGCAGGCGGCGCCCAGGGCTGGGGCTGCCAGGCTGGGCGTGGGGCAGGTACGAGGGGGAGAAGGCAGTCTGTGAGGCTGCGGTGGGCAGCCCTTGGTACCTCCTGTGCTCCCCTCTTCCCGCTGGATTTGCAGCCAGTGCTGCTGCTGCCGCTGCCGCCTCGGGGACTGGTTAGGCCCTTCCCTGCCCTACTGGGAGCGCTGAGCAGCTGCATGCAGAGAGAGCGCCAGGCAGGATCTGTCAGCGTTAGGGCTTGGCTTTGCTAACGGTCGCCCTCTTCAGCGCCTGGCTGGTTCCCTCTGTCTGGCCCCTTCCAGGCCAGGTCCCCAAGCTGAGGCCTCCCCCACTGTGGTAAAGCTGCAAGACTGAGTGGGTTTGTGGGGGTTAGTGCAGTGGGGCAGACCAGCCTTGTCACAGCAACACATTGTTTAGTCTCGCCAGTGGGAAGAGCCGTAATGGGAGGAAAATGGCTCATATGCACCTCTGTCTAACCTAAGCTAGATCTGTATAGAGCAGCTGTTCTCAGCCAGGGTGCCATGAGATCCTTTCGGGAGCGGGGTGCCGCGCAGTGTTGCCACTGCTGGGTTTGGAAATACGATTTGCAAGATAAACACAAGAGATTTCAAATGGGAAACCATAGTTCTGGCCTTTCTGAGTTCTTCATGACAGAAAATAATGGCTGCATTTATTTTTCTGTAAGCGAAGCAAGTGAAAACCCAGAGCTGGCATTTTCAGAGGAGTGCCCCAAGTCTATCTATGGGTGGCTTTAGGTAAACTGACCTAGAGGTGATCATAGGATCCCCCTCCCACACACACACGCACATTCATTCATTTCAAGGGAGTTGGCTTCAGCCTGCTCTCCGAATGACCCTTCAGATTTCTTCTCCATGCCCGATAACTCTTGCCTTAGCTTGTTTGATTCCTAGATGTGTATGTCTAGGAGTGGTCAGGGTGGGCTTCTCTGTAGTTGTTTCTCAGCAGTAGCTTGTAAAGGTTAGTAAATAGAGTTGTCAGGAACTTACTGTCTCCCTTCCTGCATGCCAGCAATTTGGTGCCTGCTGGAGTTAAACTTAAGTAAGCATATAATAGACAGACATCTAGCATTCATAAAACATCACAGGCAGCTCCTTTGTATGTGAGCCAAATGGCTTCCTCCTCCATGCGTCTCAGCTGCTTGCAAAGCAGTTGTTGGCAGAGGTGCAGCAGATTATCTGCTTTCTGTTCTCATGCTTGGAGCAGCCATTTCAGGAAGAGTCCAATAGGGTTACCAGAATCCTAGGCTGGAGCAGTTGCTCAGTTGTGATATTACTGACCACATTCAGTGTAGTGATGAGCTGTGAGAGGTTCATGTGTATTAAGTGACAATTAAATCTTCAGCAAGTTTAGCTGTTAAGCTCTAGCAAATCACTACTAAGCCTGTAAAAGGGGTCATAACCTGGCCAAGTTTAAATGATTTAAAAAAAAAAAGGTAGCTAGGTTCTCCTATGCCTTTTGTCAAGAAGCTGTTTAATTTGCAGCTTGCAGAAGTAAATACATGAGCCCCTGGTTGTTCCTTACTTGATCATGGAAGGAGATGAGTGTCAGACCAACCTTGTCTCCATTTATGATGAAATAATGAACCGCTTAGATGTGGGAGGCTCAGCTGATATCACATACTTCAATTTTAAATAGGCCTTTGATATGATCCCATGACACTTATGGAAAAAAAAAACCCAAAAACTGTGGGATGGTGGGCTGGCAGACTCCACTGTCAGGTGGGTTGGGAACTGGTTAAGGGGTTGAATCCAGAGAAGTGTTAGTGGTTAGGTCTGTATCATCTTGCTGGGAGGTGGCCAGTGGTGCCCTGCAGGCTTCAGCTCTTGGCCTCATGCTGTTCAACGTTTTTATCAATGATTTGGATGAAGATGTGGAAAGCACGCTGGCTGAGTTTGCAGATGATACTAAGTTATGGGGAAAAATGGTCATGCTAGGGGATAGGATATGAATCCAAGTAGACCTGGGCAAGCTGGAAAGGTGGGTAGAGTGGAAGCAGATACAGTTCAGTAAGGATAAAAGCAACCAGCAGCATGAATATGGTTTAGGAGGAGATGTCCTGGCCAGCATGATGGCCAAAAGGGACCTCTGGGTTATGGTTGGTCATGGGATGAACATGAGCCACCAGCGCGATGCTGTAGTCAACAGAGCTAATAGCATGCTGGGGTGCATTAGCCAATGTGTCGCAAGCAGGGCTAAGAAAGTGATACTTCCTCTCTACTCGGCTCTGATGCGACCTTAGCTGCAGTACTGTGTCCAGATCTGGGCAGTGCACTTTAACAAGGACATGGAAAATCTTGAGAGAGTCCAGAGAAGGGCCAAAGGAATGATTAAGGACCTGGAGGACAAACCTTATGCAGAAAGACTAAGGGATCAGGAAATGTCCAGCCTGGGGAAGAGAAGACTGAGGGGGGACTTGATGTCTGTCTATAAATATGTAAGGGGTGAATATTGGGAGCTGGGAGAGAAACTGTTCACTAGGGTGCCCCAGGGGAAGACAAGGAGCAATGGCCATAAACTGTCAGAGGATGGTTTCAGGTTGGATGTAAAGAAGAACTTTACAATAAGGGTAACCAGAATCTGGAATAGACTTCCCAAGGAGTTGGTGCAGTCTCCAACCTTGGAAGTCTTCAAGAGGAGACTGGACAGATGCCTTGCTGGGATCATTTAATCTCAGCAGTATTCCTACTCAGAGCAGGGGGCTTGAACTTGATGATCTTTTGAGGTCCCTTTGAGGACTTAATTTTCCATGGTTCTGGAATTCTTTCTGCATGTTGCTGCTTATTTGCCTGACAACTTCTGTAACGGGAATTAAGAGATGTTGGTCGGCATGTGTTTGCTGGTTAGAAACTTGCAAAACAATGGCTGGATTTTCAAAACTGCTTTACAGTGCAGCTCGGTTCCTATTTTTATTGGATGCTG
This sequence comes from Crocodylus porosus, assembly GCF_001723895.1. Lineage (NCBI taxonomy): Eukaryota > Metazoa > Chordata > Crocodylia > Crocodylidae > Crocodylus > Crocodylus porosus. Next base: position 51,318,937 of record NW_017728943.1, on the reverse strand, counting down.
AGATCTTTTGGAAGTCCTGGTCACTTAGTTTATGTATCATAAGAGGAACTGAGCTCTTCTACGAATTTGGTCTTGTTTGCAGATGCTAATTCCTCATGGCATTCTGTCCCTGATGTCCTCTTTTATCTAAATGTGGAGTATTTTAGCTATGGAGCACAAAAAAATACTGTGTGCAAGTTAGAGGGAGCCAGGTTCTGTGAAGTTGGAGTGCTTGCATGTCAGACATTAGCTTAAGATTCCAGCAGGAGTAGAAGGAGAAAATGTCTAGTCAGACTTGAGATGGAGTTCGATTAGTTTATAAATGGGATTAGAAAAAAGTGGTTGCTGACAAGAGCGTGGTCTTAGCTAATAATAACCCAGGAGGTCCCTTTCTAGTTCTTTGTTTTCTAGAGATCCCCAAAATCTACTGTGCCAAAGCATCTGATAGTCTGACTTGGGAGTATTGCTATTGCCTTTAAGAAGGAAAAGAACTAAAGACTGAGTTGCTTTCCAGTGCTAAATGTTAATTACATTCTGTGGTGGTCTATTTTGCAGTGTCTCCTGTGGGTATTCACCTGGTGATTTAGTTTGGGCCAAGATGGAAGGTTATCCCTGGTGGCCATGTCTGGTATACAACCACCCAATTGAAGGAACACTCACCAGAGGCAAAGGGAAATCCTCTCGTATCCATGTCCAGTTTTTTGATGACAGTCCCACAAGAGGCTGGGTTAGCATTAAATACTTAAAGCCATATAAAGGTAAGAGACGTAACTACTTGAAAGGGGAAATGGAAGAGAAGCTGTGTGTTGGGTAGAAAGAAATGCTAGGCTGGGGCCCAAGGAATTTTGTTTTTAATTTTAGCCCTGCTATTAAAGGCCTGAATTGCCTGTGGGGAAATCTGTTCCCCACTGTATAAAATGGTAGAAGTTACCGCTTCCCCTTACAAATTCTAAATATATTGAGGATTATACAATTCTTTGAACAGGTATAATGCTAGACAAGTTCCACTAGTTTTTCAGCTTTAATTTCCAATTCTAAGAAGTCTCATTGCTTTTAAAGGAACTTTTTTGAAAAACTGGGCTTTTGTTTTTTTTAAGCACTCCTTATAGTGGCATGACGAAAGCCTAAACTTGTACTTGGATAGAACATTATCAAGAATCAAATCAATCTGTTGTATAATACATTTGATCAACAATGGTATTTATTTTCTAATTTTCTGATTATATTTTTGCTATATAATATTGACCTGAATTAAACTATAGGTTCTGAATAATACATCTTTCTTAATTTGCTAGCTAGCCCCCATATTGAAGCTTATGGGATTTGGTTATACAAAATCAGTGACACTATTTAGAACTTACACTGCTGTTTACTAACAATAGGAACTGAATTCAGAATTTTGTCTTAGTGGTATGCCTGTCCCTTTTGTATTTATGCACACACAAGTACACTGTATAATTCCCCTTACTTACGTTTCTGTGGCTTATTAAAAATGAAAATGGCCTGAATGTTTAATGTGTGCTTGGTATCAAATACATGTACATCTGTCTGCATACAGTTGGTCTTTATCTTCCTCATAGAAAATAAGCTGATTCCAGTCTTAACTGAAAACTAGTAGAATATTAAAAAGAAGAAAGGAAATGAATGAAGTGTCGTGAGTTTCCAACAAAAATGTGCTATATTTAATATCTTAAAACGCTAGGCCTACTGGACAGTGCAGTCAACACAGGGCAGATGAGAACAGGGGTGGGCAATTATTTGGGCTGGAGTACCACTTAGGTTTTGGTGAGCTGTTGTGGGCTGCGGAGAGGGGGACTGGGGAGATGCCAGTTGATCCTATCTGGCCTGCCAGCTGCTGCTGGGAGCCTGAGGAGAGAGGGCTGCGCTCCATGCCTCTCCGTTCTTCTGGGGCTAGGCCAGGCCATGCAGCATGCAGATTCCTCTGCCCCTGCTCAGCTTCCTGTTGCCACAGCGCAGTCCTGGCACCAGGGCTTCCAGCAGGTGGGCCCACATGGGACTGGGCACGGTGCAGCATGCCAGGTAGCCATCTTGCCTGTCTGCCACAATGAGCTATAGCTGCCGTGGGCTGAGTCCTCACCTCCCCGACCCCCATGGTTGGCAAGGACTCATCTCCTAGTGGTGCGGCAGCAGCTCATCACAGAGGGAAAGAGAGAGATGGCTTCTCAATGCTCTGCATTGCACCCTGTCCTGTGCAGGCCCAGCTGCTGTTGAGAGCCTTGCCATGACTGCACAGCCACAGTACCAACTGGAAGCCGTGCAGGGTGGGAGGTGGATGCTGGGGTAGAGGGGGGAGGAGCAGAGGCATCTGCATATTGTGTGGCCTGGCTCTGGGTGCAGCAGAGCTGTGCAGGGTGCAGCCCTCTAGTTGTAAAGTGTGTAATGTAATGGGAACCTTGGGCTTTTATGATGTGGAAGCCAGTTTGCTAAAACTCCACCCAGTTTCATAAAATAGTCCATATGGAGGGCGTAAAGAACTGTTTCAGCCGATTTTCAGTGTAACCTTGTGGACCTAAATTTGGGCTTCCATACCATTTTTTTGTTTTCAGCAATGACTGCTATTGTCAAACAGACACTTGCCATTAATATTCTTTTCTGGATTTGGATTTTATCTTAGACTTGGATAAATAATTTTGACAAAGCTAAAGCATTGTAAAAATCCAAATTTTGTTCATGCAGGATTTGATTATTGCTTCTTGGTGTGATGGGCTCAAATCAAGTGTAGTTATTTCATTTGATAGGTATGCAGAGCAGTCCTTGAATGCAAAGATTGCCATCACTTTTTAATGCAGAGCAAGTGATAGATTCATAGATGTTAGAGTTGGAAGGGACCTCAACAGATCATTGAGTCTGACCCCCTGCCCTGGGCATGAAAGAGTGCTGGGGTCAGGCGATCCCCGCTAGGTGCTTGTCCAGCCTCCTGTTGAACATCCTCAAGGTAGGAGAGAGCACCACCTCCCTCGGAAGCCCATTATGGATTCTGACCACCCTTACCGTAAAGAAGTTCTTCCTGATGTCCAACTTAAACCTGGTCTCTCTGTTTGTGGTTATTCCAAGGGGTCCCCTAGTAAACAGGGCATCTACTATTTCTTGCTGTCCTGCCCCAGTGAATTTGTAAACAGCCATAAGATCCCCTTTCAGCCTTCTCTTGCAGAGGCTGTAGAGATCCAGGTCCCTCAGTCTCTCCTTGTAGGGCCTTACCTGCAGGCCCCTAGTCATACAAGTGGCCCTTGTCTGGACCCTCTCAAAGTTATTCACATCCCTCTTGAAGTGCAGCACCCAGAACTGGACACAGTACTCCAACTGTGGTCTGACCAATGCTGTATAGAGAGGAAGTATCACCTCCCTGGACCTTGTTTGTGATGCACCTGCTAATGCACAGTAAAGTGCAGTTAGCTTTGCTGATCACTTTGTCACACTGACGACTCATGTTCATGCTGGGGTCAACTATGACTCTGAGATCTCTTTCTGCTACGGTGCTGCTGAGAGGGTCATCCCCCAGCCTATAGGGATGTTGGTGATTCTTTCTCCCTAGATGTAGCACTTGTCTTTGTCAAACTGCATCCTATTCTATTCTGCCCATTTTTCCAACCTGTCTAAGTCTGCCTGGATTCAGTCTCTTCCCACTGGTGTGTTTGCTCTACCCCATAATTTTATGTCATCTGCAAATTTGGACAGGGTATTCTCCATGCCCTCATCCAAGTCACTGCTGAAAACACTGAGCAGCACAGGTCCAGGGACCGAGCCTTGGGGGGACCCCACTGCCCACAGCTTTCCAGGTCAGTACTGACCCATCACCACCATTCTCTGGGTGTGACTCTTAAGCCAGTTTGCCACCCATCTGACCATGTAATCATTTGTGTCACAGCCTGTCAGTTTGTTTATGAGACTAGGATGTGATACTGTATCGAAGGCCTTCTTGAAGTTCAAGTAGATGACATCTATTTCCACTCTTGCATCTAAGCATTTTGTGACCTGGTCATAAAAAGAAACTAGGTTAGTTGGGCAGGATCTACCTGCTATGAACCTATGCTGGTTGCTGTTCAGCATTATTTTTCCTGCTGGATTCCCACCAATGTGATTCTTGCTAATTTTTTCAAACGTTTTCCCAGCAATGGAGGTGAGACTAACTAGCCTATTGTTATCCGGTTCCTCCTTCCTCCCCTTTTTGAAAATAGGGACTGTATTGGCCCTTTTCCAGTCCTCTGGGACCTGTCAAGAGTGCCATGAGTGCTCAAACAGCTGTGCCAGTGGCTCTGCTATGATGCTGACTAACTCCTTCAGCACCCTTGGATGAAGATCATGTGGTCCTGCTGACTTAAACACATCTAGCCCCACCAAGTCTCCCTGTACTAGGTCAGTGCTGACCATTGATGGGCTGGTGTTCCTCCTGTGTCTGTCTATAATACAACTGGAAGATTTGTCCTGATCCGTGTTCAGGAACACAGAAGCAAAAAATTCAGGAGTTTTTTACATGCTTCAGCTCTTTGGGATAGAATTATCTCAGTTTGAGTTGAATTGTGGGTCTCTTGGGTGATGCAAAATGTTGGATAATAGTGGTCTATTTGACCCTTATTTTAAATGAAGAGGGTGCATGGTTATGCTACAAGACTAGCCATATCCTACACTTCATTTTGTGTTCCAACAAAATATTTGCATATCTTACAGGTTCAGCAGACAAAGAAACACAGAAGGGAGGCATGTTTTACAGTTCAAAGCCTGAAATTAAAAGAGCAATGATCTTAGCAGATGATGCTATGCCTAAAGATGCAAGTAAGCGGCTTGAGCTTGCTGTGTGCAATGAACCTTCAGACACGGAAGATGAGGAAATGGAGGTAACGGTTTTGAGTTTACCATGGTCTCTCAGAAGTAGTGAGAAGAGGAGAGAAATGTGTGCTTCCTGTGCTGATTTATCAGTCAACTATTGTCTTGTGTTCTGTTTCTCAAAGAAATCTTTGCTTTGTGTCCTGAATGAAATCCTCTGTTAGCTAAAGTGTATCATCCCTAGCTCTCACAACTAGAGGAGCATTGATATATTGGATCGGTACCGATATGAAGAAAATTGTCTATATCGGATATTGCCCCAATGGGGCAAATAATTTGGCCAATAAATACCTGTGCAGCACAGAGCAAAGCCAGCAGCATGGAGTGCTGCCTCCAGCTGGTAAGTCAGAAGGGGAGGGAAGGAGCATGGGGGGGGCAGATCAAGGCCCCCATGGTGAGGGAGGGGGCAGGGGCAGGCGCTGCCCAGCCAGGATGGAGTGGGGGGCGGGGGGGAGGGAGAGGATGGAGTGTGGGACGGAGGCACAGCTCGTGGGATGTGGGTAGCTCTTGCCACTGCTAGCACCTCAGGACGTGTGAGCCCAGATATCCACGGTGCGGGGCAGACTGCAGCTGCGGGGTGGAGCTGGAACTATGCAGCTCTTCTTGCCAAGGGCTGGGCTCAGAGCGGGGTCCGGCAGCACCGGAAGGAGGCTGTAGCCACCCCAAATTTCGCCACAGCTCCGCTCCCAGCCCCTATCACCGCCTGGTATAGCCGTGGCTTTTTCTGGTGCTTGGGTGGAAGCGGGGCATTTATCTGGGAAGTAGAGGAGCTGTGGTGAAGTTTGGGGTGTCTGCAGCCTCCCCCCAGCACCGCCAGAACCTGCTTTGAGTCCAGCCCCCAGCAAGATGAGCTGCACAGCACTAGCTCCACCCTGCAGCTGCGGCACGCCATGCAAATCTAGGGGGCACAAGGCCCCCCCCCCGGGTGCAAGCAACAGCAGGAGCTACCTCCACCCCACGAGCCACACCTCCATCCTTAGGGGCTCCCCCTCGCCCAGGCTGAGGGGGTGTTGATCTGCACCTCCATGCCCCCTTCCTTCCCACCACACCGGGCTTACCACCTAATGGCAGCTGTATCGGATCAGTATTGGCCAATATACCTCCTTAAATATTGGCCCCTAAATCTCTATTCATGCATCCCTACTCACAACGTTCTCATATGACAACTTCTCTCCCAACAAACTAAGGAAACTCATTAAGCTCATTAACAAGCTAAGGAAATACAGACTTGGTATTGTATGGTGAATACATAACTGATTGTATCATTGCATTCAGTGGATAGTCATCAGTGGCTCAGTGTCTAGTTGGGAGGAGGTACCAAGGAGGATTCCTCGGGGATCTATCCTGGATCTGGTATTGTTCAACATCTTTTAATGATTTATATGATGGGATCAAATGCATATTTAACGAATTTGCAAACCACATGAATGTAGAGAAGTTGCAGATGCTTTGGAAGGTAGGGCTAGGATCCACAATGACCTAAATGTGCTGGAGAAATGTACAGTCAGTTGGGTTAGAATTAGCAAGGACGGGTGCAAAGTCCTGAATTTGGGATGCAATAACTGCATGCCCAAATATGGACTAGGGAATGACTGGCTAGGCTGCAGTACTGCAAAGAAGAACCAAGGGGTTAGAGTAGACTATAAGCCAACAGTGTGTTCTTGTTGCAGAAATAGCCAACAGCATCCTGGATTGTATTAACAAGAACATCACTGGTAAATCAAAGGAAGTGATTCTTCCACTCTGTTCAACACTGCTGAGGCTTTACTTTGAGTATGGCTTTCAGTTTTGGGCCCCACACTTAAGAACAAAGTGGACAGTTTGGAAAGAGTCTAGTGTAGGGTAACAAAAATGACCAGGGGTCTGAGGGAAAAGACTTATGGAGAAAAGCTGAAAGAGCTTGGGTTATTTAGTCAGGAGAAGAGAAGACTGAGGTGGGATTTGATACATCTTCCAGAAGGGTAATTAAAGAGCAGATGCAGATGGGCTTTTCTCTGTGGCCATAGGGCCACATATTGAGTGGAGGAAATTTAGGTTAGAGATTGGGAAGAACTTTCTGATTATGAAAGTGGCCAAACATAAGAACAAGTTATGTAGAGAAATTGTGGAATCCCTATCCTTGGAAGTTTTCAAGAGCAGGTTAGACAGACACTTGAGTGGGATGGTTTAGTCAGGGCTGATCCTGCCTTGAGTAGCGGGGGCTGGACTAAAGGACCTTATGAGGTCCCTTCCTGTCCTACTTTCCTGTGAACCTATGAGTCTTTGATCCCTCAGTTTGTTGTAGGGAAACATGGGAAGAGAGAAATTGCAATGTTGGTTCAGATCAGTGGCCCTTTTTCTCCAGCCTCCTGCATCTGACAGTGACCAGCAACACCTTCAGAGAGAGATGCAGGAAACTGCAGTGAGTAGTTATAGAAGAAACTTCTCATGGGGAAAACCAATCCTAAGGGAGAATCACGGGCCACCTTGCTGACCAGCTGACGCCATGTAGAACTTTAGCCATTTGTTTGTGTTTTGTCCCATAGACTCTTTATAATCCATTATATCGTTTTCCCTCTTTGCTCCGCAATAGCATCCTAGATACTTTGGGCATTACACACGTAAGCACTGGGCGCTTTGAAATGTACCTGGCGCTGCAACACTTACAGTTGTATAAGTGGCAAAATGCGCATCGGTGCTCAGAAAATGGCAGTGGTGTACTTTTGAACTAAAACACCTTGGAAGTACTTTAGTTCAGAAGTGCAGTGCTGCCATCTGCATGGAATTTTGCCACTTATACAACTGAATGCAGTGCAGCACAGTTTGCCTTAGCTCACATGTAGAGTATCTGAAGCAGTGGATCTCCAGCGCGTCACAGGAGGCGGGAAATGTGTATAAATGCCCTTTGTTTTCAGGTTCCTTGAGAATGCATGTGTGCATTTCTTCTGAGTCTAATAGCTTTCCTATCCCCTCTCCTTTGACATCTCCGTCTGTGAAAAGGGGTACTATCTTCTGAATATTTTTTCTGAAGAAGACTGATTTAAAACGGTTATTTAGTTTCTCTTAAATGTATTTTATCCATCTTGATTTATTTGATAATGCCCTGTGAGTTCCCACTTATTCTCTCACAAGACGTCTGCTTCTGATACATTTTAAATTGTTTTTTGTGTGTTTGTTTGCTCGTCAGAGTCTCTTAGCTTTCCTGATTTTTATCTTAAATTTTTACCTGCCATCATGAAGGTGTTTACTACTAAAATTCTGTTAAAAATGGAGAAATAAATATGAAAGCAGCCTTCAAATTGTAATTCATTGTAGTAGCAATACTGTAAGAATTTAATGGTTGTGACCTGAAGGACGCAAAATAGTATGTATTTGCCAAAACGTGGTAAGGAAACAATTTTTAAAAATCATCTCTAATGGTGTATTCACTGTTTGCACCTTCAATGAATTATTTAATCATGTACTGAAATTGTTTCTGAACTCAGTTAAACACAGAGAACATATTTGTGTAAGGCAGCAGTTGAAAATGTAATTCCTGTAAAATATTGGACTTGTCTACAGTTACTTGTCACAGTTTTCTGGGTTTGAGTGGTGATATTTTTGCATAGTAACTTGCAGTTTGCATTTTATTTTTGCTACAACACTTGGGAAGTGATTGGGGTAAGCGATTTGAGGAAGAGGAACAATGATCTCTTGCTAAAAAAGTGGTTTAGATAATATCACAAAGAACTGACTTTAACTCAGCCCATGTCAGCTAAGTCTTTTCAGTTTGTAGCATTTCCATTTGGACTGTAACTACTTCCGTCTTCAAACAGACTTCCCCTGGTCCATATATTGCCCAGGCCCCACTGCAGTTATGCCTGTAACAATACTGGCCCAGACATTTAGAGTATTAGAAGCTGTTACAGGCAGAAAAGTGCTTTTGGCAGAATAGTTCATATTAGTCCAGCAAGCAAAATAAGCCGTACTGGTAAAAGCACTTTACAGCCAGTATGATGGTGCTTGTGTTGGGGCTTCTGTCAGTCAGACTGTCATGAAGAAGCCCTACATGCCTAACTGACATGACAGTAGGAGCAATTTTTTAGAATAGATCTGGCCTGTGAGAGTGCTTTTCCTGTACATTCATGGATTTCATATAAAAAATATGCCCCTTCCCCAACCTGAGTGCTTATTCGTCAGGTGCATTTCTTGTTTGGATCTTAGCACAAATCAGATTTGGCATGTTGTGAACAAATTGAACTGAGGGGACAAACACATGGAGGAGGAGAAATTTGTATATGGCTCGTATACCACTGCTAGGAGCCTGATTAGCAAACAAGAGGAATTGGAAATCCTTAATGAAAGGAAACTTGATATAGCTGGCCTTACAAATCATCCTACAAGATTTCAGTACAATTTGGATAGTAAAATTACTGGTTATAACCCATTGGAAAAAAAGATGAGAGTTGATAGAGGGCTCGGCAGTGTGTGTTGAATACCATTAACTAGATATCAGAAATTTAAAAGGAGATGCTTCAGTTTGGGAGGCTAATACTACATGTCTCATAAGGTTAGTAGTAAAATATTTGCTTCCTAAAATTACAGGGGACCATTTTGTAATATGCAGTATTGTACCCAGTGGATGCATCTACCTGAGATGCTACATCGCTATAGAGATGAGCTCCAGTGACATAGCTCATCACTACAGTGAAGTAGCATCTAAAAATAACCATGCACCACTGGGACTGTGCAGTACTTGTGGTACTGCACGCATAGTCGTTTGGTACTTGCTTTAACAAGTACTAAATGCACAGTCCCAGGCATATGGAGACATGTCCAGTATGGGGTAACTTGATTTTTGGAGCTCAGTATGAGAGAAAAGATTTAATCACTAAACTGAAAATTGGCAGTTGCCTACAGGCCAGTAATCATGACCTGGTCACCTATGATATGGCAGGCAGAGGACATTTAAAAAATAAGCTGAGGAAAATTATAAGCACAATTTGTCGGGAGGAAAAATTTAGCCATAGAAACAAATGAAAATTGAGAAGTCCTTTAAGAAGGTTTCAGCAAGAAATCAAGGAAAAGGACAACTTGATCAGAAATCTGTCCTGGTTTGTGGTTCACCTGAAAGCAAACCTGGCAGTGGGGAGAGCAATATATAATAAATAGGAAAAATGATAAATAGTAAGACCGATATATATTAGAAAACATGGCATGGAAAATAGTTTAAGGAAATTAAAGGTAAAGGAGGAAAGAAAATTCATGGCAGGCCTGATTTAAGGATGGTAAAGAATTTTAACTGTCTAAAGAACAAAAGGAATCCTAGCAATAGCACAGGTCTGTTACTAGCAGAATATGATAAAATTTAACAGTTTTGTAGAAAATGGCTGAAATACTTAGAAGCAGGATGATGTACGTGTAGCATATGAAGATGAAAGTAGCTTCCAAGCTGTTAATTAAACAAGGAAGATAGTCACATAGTAGGGATAAACATCAGGGCCAGATTTCATAGACATTAGGGCTGGAAGGGACCTCGGAGGATCATCGAGTCCAGCCCCCCGCCCAAAGGGCAGGAAGTCAGCTGGGATCATAGGATCCCAGCAAGATAAGCATCCAGTTTGCTCCTGAAGGTGTTCAATGTAAGTGCTTGAACCACCTCCTATGGCAGGCTGTTCCAGACCTTGGGGGCTCGGACAGTAAAGAAATTCGTCCTTATGTCCAGCCTGAAACGGTCTTGTAGTAGTTTATGACCAATCAACTTTGTCATCCCTTGGGGCGCTCTAGTGAACAAACATTCCCCCAGATTCTGGTGGTCACCCCTGATAAACTTATAGGTGGCCACCAGATCACCCCTGAGCCTATGTTTTCCCAGGCAAAAGAGCCCCATTGCTCTCAGCCTGTTGTTGTAAGGTCTGTTTTCCTGACCTTTGATCATGCGTGTGGCTCTTCTCTGAACTCTCTCAAGCTTCTCCACATCCTTTTTGAATTGTGAAGCCCAAAACTGGATGCCTGGGATTTGCTTGAGAAGCATCTTTGGATACAAGCCAGCATTTTGGTCGCTTTACTAGCCGCAGCATCGCATTGCAGGCTCATGTTCATTGATGACCCCCAAGTCTTTCTTCTGTAGTTTTAGACAGCATAGCACTGCTGAGCCTATAAGGATGCTGCAGGTTTTTCTTCCCAAGGTGGAGAACCTTGCATTTTTCAGTGTTAAACGCCATCAGGTTCTCTTCCGACCATTTGCTGAGCCTGTTCAGGTCAGCCTGGATTACCCGCCTGTCTTCTGGCACGGATGCTTTGCCCCAAAGTTTGGTGTCGTCGGTGAACTTGGCCAGTCCGCTCCTGACTCCATTGTCTACATCATTAATGAAGATGTTGAACAATATGGGTTCAAGGACAGAGCCTTGGGGGACCCCACTGGTCACAGGACACCATTATGAGTGACTTCCATCAATTACTACCCTCTGGGTCCGACCACGAAGCCAATTTTCCAGCCAGCGGATTGTGGTGGACCCAAGGCCACAACTGGCCAGTTTGGCCAAGAGGTGATCACAGGATACCAGATCGAAGGCTTTTTTGAAGTCAAGATATATGACATCAGTCTCTTCTCCCTTGTCCACGTGATGGGTCACCTGGTCAGAGAAGGAAATGAGATTGGTCAAACAAGACCTACTCACAACAAACCTGTGCTAGCCTTGATCTTCTTCCTCATGCCCCCTCCCTCCCCCTTCCACCACAGCAAACTTACCAGCTGCATGCAGCTCTCTAAGTTGCAAGGGTGCACTCCTTGCTGCCTATGTGCTGCGCTGCAGCTGCACATATGCATGGCAATTATTAGCCATATCAGGTCAATTTCTCATCGTCAATTTACCTTATATTGATGCCAATCTGATATCAGACTGACGTATTGGTGCACCTCTAGTTCTGCAAGAGCTAGTTGAGGAGCTCTCTGGCCCGCTCAGTTAAATGTATTATTGTGGATTTTTGGAGGAAGCAGACTGGAAGAGAATTATTGTGCTGGAATTTCAAAAGGGCAAGTTGGATCAGTTGGGGAGGTGCAGATAAGTTGTCCAGATCTCAGTGCTGGGCAAAAGGGTGAAAAGCATGATTTAGCTAGTAAAAGTTGAAGGATAGGAATTTAATTTATGCCAGGCAACCCTGCTTTGTGAGAAATAGGTCTTGTCAACAAACTTGATTTTTTTTTTTTTTTTTTTCTCCTGGCAGGTAGAAGTTTAGTGGATAAAGATCAGTGTGTAGATATAATAGATTATTGTAAGATGTTTGATTTAGTGTTGCGCAACATGCTTATTAAAAATTAGCAGTATATAGTAACAATAAAGCATAGGTTAAATGGATTACAAGGTAGTTGAGTGGCACCGCAGTAGGTATTGGTAGGGATAAATAATCATATGGTGATGTTACTCATGGAGGTTTTATAGGACTCTACTGGAATTGGATAGTCAACATTTTCAAGGATCTGAAAGTAAATATAAATTAGTGCTGAAAAAATTTCTGGACAATATGCAGGCTGGTAGAATTGTGGATAATTAGGAAGGCAGAACTGTCACGGAGCAATCTGAATGGTTTTATAGACTGGACTTAATTCAAACAAATGCGTTTTAGTTATGCCAGATGTAAAATGGATATTTGGCCTTTCAGAGACAAGGAAAGCAGGCCCAAGTATTTTGGGGTGGGCTACAGCCACCCCAAAATTTGCCACAGCCACCCCTCCCAGCACCACTGCTGCCACTGCCTGCCTGCCCACCCCAAGTGCAACTCCAACCCAGCCCCGAGCTCTCTGTGGGCAGCCCGCCCTCACCCCAAGCACAGATCCAGGGCAGGGGCAACATACCTCCCTATGCCTCTCCTGGGTGTGTGTGTTGGGGGAGCCACCCTCCTCACCACGCCCTGTGGATGAGCTGCTCATGGGGTTGCATTCACAGCCTTTCCTGGGCGGCCTCTGAACTGCTCCCTGCCATGCCCCTTCCCCCGATAGACTTACCAGCCAAACGCTGCTCTCTGAGCTACCAGGCTGCATTCCTGTAAATCGGCTATCGGATTGGTATCAGCCAATATGGCTGGTTAATAATTGGCCATTGGTATCGGCTAAGAAAATCTTTGTCGGTGCACCCCTAGGGAAAGATGTAAAGAGAACCAGTGGCAGGAAGCTGAAGTTTGATACCTAAATGAGAAATAAAGTTAATTTTTAACTGTGAATGCATGGAAAAACAATCTGATCAAAACAGGTGGTAGACTTGCTCTGGAACAGCTGGCACATAAGTGTGCTTGCAGTTACCCTGGTTAAGCTTTCATTTATCATGGGTAAATTGTTGGTATGTGAACATCAGCATTGGGTGTTCTGTGGGTAAGTCTTTACCCTCATGAACTTGCTTTAATTCGATTGTTTGTCCATCACCTAAGGGAACAAATTTATGAAGGAAATAGTAGATTCTTCATCTTTTTTATTACAAAAAAGAGACTGGATAAAGAGACAGTTCAGTCAAACATGAGTTACTGCACCAAACTCAGGTTAACTGAGGGAAGTGCAGCATCCTGTGATGTACAGGAGATAAAGATTGGATGATCTAGTCTTCTCTTTTGGCCTTTAATGAAGAACACTCGTTTTCCAGCCCCCTCCCTTATCCTTCCTTTTATCCTTTGTTGATCTGTCCTGTTATATTAACCTCTGAAGAATTATTTTGGGATTGGGTCTAAATTCTTTCCAATCCCTTGCAGGAAATGCCATAGTTGCTTGTGTTGACAAAAGCTTGCAGAGGACTATGACTACCTGTGGTGTTTCATTGCATTTTGCTGTATGTATCCTAGTGTATGTAGTTGTTTATATTATTTGTCTTTGCTTTCTAACAGATGAGTGAAAGTGCATCAGGCAACAGTGAGGATTATGAGAGCGATGAGGAAGTGAAAAAAAATAAGCAAACATCTAGCCAGAGAAGAAGTGCTGGAAAATCCAAGAAGAGAAGAGTGTTTGACTCTGACACTGATAATGAAGGTTCAGATGTGGAGTTTAAGCCAGACACTAAAAATGAAGCAAGCAGCGATGAAGGCAGCAGTGGAGTGGATGAAGGTGAATCTGGAGACTCTGAGCCAGACACAGAGATGGATGTAGAAAGTCCTGTTAAAGTTGCCTCTAAACGAAAGAGACTAGCCATAAACAGACCAGCTAAAAGGAGGAGCTTGGAGAATGACCTTCCCGAGGCACCCAAAAGAGTGGCAGCCGTTTCTATAGAAACCAAGTCCAAGCTGACATCTTTTGCAGCACCTGAAAGCTTCGAGTCTCAGCCAAATACGGGCGGTGGAGGAGTTGGCAGTTCTGTGGAATGGGAGCACGATAAGTTTGAATGGCTCCATGAAGGAAAAAGGAGAGATGGATGCAGGAGGCGGCAGGGTGACCCTAGTTATGACCCATGCACCCTCTATGTGCCGGAGGATCACCTAAACAAATGTACCCCTGGAATGCGAAGGTGGTGGCAGCTCAAGAGTCAGAACTTTGACTCTGTGATTTTCTACAAAGTTGGCAAGTTCTATGAGTTGTATCACATGGATGCTGTAACTGCGGTGAACGAACTTGGACTGATATTTATGAAAGGTACATGGGCCCATTCAGGGTTCCCAGAAATCGCGTTTGGCAGGTTCTCTGATGTTCTAGTTCAGAAGGGATACAAAGTAGTCCGGGTTGAGCAGACAGAGACGCCTGAAATGATGGAGGCACGCTGCAAATCCCTGGCTCACCCAACAAAGTTTGACAAGGTTGTACGAAGAGAAATATGTCGGGTAATTACTAAAGGGACACAGACTTACAGTGTTCTGGATGGTGATCCATCTGAAAACCATAACAGATATCTTCTGTGTATAAAAGAAAAAGTTGAAGACTCTTCTGGCCATCTGCGTGTATATGGTGTCTGTTTTGTTGACACTTCTGTTGGCAAATTTTATGTTGGGCAGTTTCCAGATGACCGCCACTGTTCAAGGTTCAGAACTTTGGTGTCACATTATACTCCTGTGCAGATCCTGTTTGAGAAGGGAAACCTCTCTTCAGACACATACAAAATACTGAGAGGCTCACTGTCTTCTTGCATGCAAGAAGGTTTGATCCCAGGCTCCCAATTCTGGAGTGCTTCTAAAACACTAAAAACTCTGCTTGAGGAGGGATACTTCAAGGATAAGGAAAATTCTGATGATGAGTGTACTTTGCCTCCTGTGATCAAATCCATGACTTCAGAAAGCGACTCTCTGGGATTTACTCCTGGTGACAACAGTGAATTAGCTCTGTCGGCTCT
This sequence comes from Crocodylus porosus, assembly GCF_001723895.1. Taxonomy (NCBI): domain Eukaryota; kingdom Metazoa; phylum Chordata; order Crocodylia; family Crocodylidae; genus Crocodylus; species Crocodylus porosus. The sequence continues at coordinate 51,303,857 of NW_017728943.1, read as the reverse complement.
TGGTGGCTGTGTCTTCTACCTTAAGAAGTGCCTTATTGATCAGGAGCTCTTATCTCTGGTAAACTTTGAGGAATACATTCCTGTGGACATTGATGTGACCAAAGCTACCGGATCAAGTAGTTTCTTTGCAAAAACTAGTCAGAGGATGGTACTGGATGGGGTGACTCTAATGAACTTGGAAATCCTCCAGAATGGAACCACTGGCACCATGGAAGGAACGTTACTGGAAAGGATGGACACTTGTTGCACGCCCTTTGGAAAGCGACTCCTGAAACAGTGGATCTGCGCACCACTCTGTAATCCTTATGCTATCAATGATCGTTTAGATGCAGTTGAAGACCTTCTGGCAGTGCCTGCTAAAATGTCTGAAGTTAGTGAACAACTAAAGAAACTCCCAGACCTGGAAAGGCTTCTGAGTAAAATTCACAGTATTGGATCTCCACTGAAAAGTGAGAGTCATCCGGACAGTCGGGCCATCTTTTATGAGGAAACCAAGTACGGCAAAAAAAAAATTGCTGACTTTCTGTCTGCACTGGAAGGGTTTAAGGCAATGAATGAGATCATAGACATGATGGAAGAAACCGTTGATGATTTCAAATCCAAAATACTTAAACAAGTAGTGACCCGCAAGTCGAAAACTCCAGAGGGCCGCTTTCCAGACCTCCACGCAGAGCTTAAAAGATGGGACACTGCTTTTGACCATAATCAGGCTCGAAAAACTGGGGTGATCACACCAAAGTCTGGGTTTGACCCTGATTATGATAAGGCCTTGCAGGATATAAAAGACCTGGAAGAGGATCTTCGGGAATATTTGAATAAGCAGCGCAAGCTACTTGGATTCAAAACTATGCTGTACTGGGGGGCAGGCAAGAATAGATATCAAATAGAAATTCCAGAAAGCGTAGTGACACGTGGCTTGCCTGAGGAGTACGAATTGAAGTCCACCAGAAAGGGTTACAAACGCTACTGGACCAAGGAGATCGAGAAGATGCTGGCTGACATGGTCAATGCTGAGGAGCGGAGAGATGCGGCTGTGAAAGATTGCATGAGGCGACTCTTCTACAACTTCGATAAAAACAACAAAGACTGGCAAACAGCAGTGGAATGTTTTGCTGTCCTCGGTAAGCTTTTATCTAGAGACTTATCAAGTTAATAAGGGAACTGATGGTGCTGAGTTACTGCCACCCTGACCGCGGCAAACTAAAATGAATCATGGGCCGGTTGCAAGTTTTCTGTAAAAGTCCTGAGTGCAGCAGTTTGTGGTGCCTCATCTGAGTATGAAAATGACAAGTGTCTGCCTGACTCGGTTTTCTCCGGTGCCACGATATGACAGGAGAAATTGTTGGCTGGACCCTGCAGTGTTTAATATTTTTTTTTTTGTTGTTCTTGTCTATGCCGCATGTAAAGGTACACACGTGGCCAGCGACATCCTCCTCCACAGTTCAGTGTACCTTGGTCAGCAAGGCCATGTTACCTAAGAATTGTAACCCTAGATTAGGAGCTTGCATTCCCTGAGGGGTGCAGCATCCCAGCTACTGCTGCAGAAAGGATTCTTAATGGAACTATGTGAACCTGTAGCCTAGCCAAGACCAAGTATTGTTTCTCCCTTCTTCTTGGGCTGGTGCCCTGTCCAATGTTTTTGCAAGATACCAGCAAATAGAAGGTCTTCCTCACTTCTCTATGTCTTACGAAGTTGAGGGGCAGAGGGGGTGGAACAAGTGAGAGAGCAGGACAACAAATTAACTCCCTCAGATCCCCTTCTTACTTTTGGAAGGAAGGGTGATCTGGTCACCTTCCACCTCTGCAGAATTGTAAGCACTGTTGTTACTTTGGGGAATTTTTTCCTAGCATGGAGCAATTTTGATCTGTGCTCCAGGCAATAGTGAAATAAAAGGTAGCAGTGCTAGTGCACAGGGTCTGTGATCAAGCACTTGACTTTGAGCTGCACCAGCTCCAAACGTGACACGCATTGCCCAAAATAACAATATGGATTTGTGTCCCCCTTTGATAAAACCACAGCCTCTCAGTATTTTAAAACTTCATTGAAATACATTTCAAGTAATACTGCAACAAAAATAATGCAGTTGAATGCCTTTTGCTACTAAATAATTCATTGTCATGGAAACAGGTTGTCCTCCTTGGTTTTCCATCTGGAAAAGGGGAAAATAGTATAAGATGCAGTAAGTAAAACCACAGCTGAGCTTGTTTGGGTTTTTTTGGGAGGGAGGGGGTTGTTTTGTTTCGTTTTTTGCCTTCAGACATAAGCTTTAGGCAGATGTTAAACATTTATAAAGTGGTGCCCAATAAAGGATTAATATCTTCAATAAAATATACCCTGGGAAGTGAGGTTCTCTGTTCTCAGATGTTCTTGGAATGCGCAGAACAGAGAAAGGGAGTAACCTAAATTAATGACATTTCTCTGATTTCTGTAGATGTCCTGCTGTGCTTTGCTAATTATAGTCGAGATGGTGAAGGACCAATGTGTCGACCTGTGATTCTGCTGCCAGAGAACAATGTTCCACCCTTCTTGGAGCTTAAAGGTTCCTGCCATCCATGCATTACAAAAACTTTTTTTGGGGATGATTTTATTCCCAATAATATTGTGATAGGTTGCAAGGATGAAGATGAAGAGAGCACTAGTGAAGCCTACTGTGTTCTAGTAACTGGCCCAAATATGGGTGGCAAATCTACACTTATGAGACAGGTGACTGTGGAATATGGCTCATTTTTACCAATTACTAATTGACTTTACATAGAGGAATTATTATTTAACAGCATGATTTGAAATTTGTTCACCTCCTGGGTGGTGGTTACAGGTATAGTTGGCAGCATACAGCAATGCTACAGCAATTTAAACTATGGCATAAAAATGCAGTAAGTGTTTGGATAGCTTGGGGGTAACTAACCAACTTAACTTAGCTAGAAACAAAAGGGCTAAAATCTAGACTGTCAGAATGTGTCACAGGGTCTTTAACGGCCACATAAGGTGCAGGACTTCAGCTGTTAAACTTAATCTGTCAGTGGGTGCTTTTCACAACACACTTCCCCTGCTGGCATATTGAGGTGTTGATTCATGACATGTTTGGGTGCATGGGAGCTTGTGGGAGGGGAGGGAGGGGGAAGAGAGTACCAGGTGATAAACTCCGACTTCCTGCAGTATTCTGTTCCTTTGGAGATTTGTGGAAGTATTAACTAGGCTCAGTCCCACTTAGCCTGAGCTCTGTACACTCTAGCAGCTTTATGCAATGCAGTGTCAGATGGGGAAGAGCAGGGGGGAGGAAATGCAGTTTTTCTTTTGTTCTCACTGGAGAGCTAAATCCCAAATGAGCACATGGGACGAGAAGTTTCTTCAGCTTTTATCCTTTCTCACTTGGCAGGCTGGCCTTCTGGTAATAATGGCTCAGTTGGGATGTTACTTACCTGCCGAAGCTTGCAGGCTCACTCCTGTTGACAGAGTGTTTACACGACTGGGTGCCTCTGACAGAATTATGTCAGGTGAGTTCCTTGCATTCCTATGAATCACACCAATCCCAGAGAAGTGGGGCTGGAAGGGACCTCCAGAGGTTTCATAGTTTCATGGTTGGTAGGGTCGGAAGGGACCTTAGCAGATCATCAAGTCCAACCCCCTGCCATGGCACGAAAGAGTACTGGGGTCAAACGACCCCAGCAAGGTGTTCATCTAGCCTCCTTTTAAAGACCCCCAGGGTAGGAGCCAGCACCACTTCTCTTGGAAGTTGGTTCCAGATCCTAGCCACCCTGA
>NW_017728943.1:51269304-51299952 GCF_001723895.1 Crocodylus porosus | reverse complement strand
TTCAGGTCCCTTAGCCTCTCCTCATAGGGCCTGCCCTGCTGCCCCGATCATGCGAGTGGCCCTCCTCTGGACCCTCTCTCCATGTTGTCCGCATCCCTCTTGAAGTGTGGCGCCCAGAACTGGACGCAGTACTCTAGCTGCAGCCTGACCAGTGCCGCATAGAGGGGAAGGATCACCTCCTTGGACCTGCTTGAGATGCATCTGTGGATGCATGCCAAAGTGCAGTTGGCCTTCCTGATTGCATCCCCACACTGCCGGCCCATGTTCATTTTGGCATCAGTGATGACTCCAAGATCCTTTTCTGCCTTGGTACTGATGAGAAGGGAGTTCCCCACCCTTTAGGTATGGTGCCGGTTGTTCTTCCTCAGGTGCATCACTTTGCACTTGTCAGTGTTGAATCCCATCCTGTCCTTTATCTGCCCACCCCTGTAACCTGTCTAGGTCTGATTTGTAGCCTATTCCTTCCTTCTAGCATGCCCACATCCCCCCACATCTTAATGTCATCAGCAAATTTGAGCAGGGTGCTTTTTACCCCCTCATCCAAGTTGCTGATGAAGATGTTGAACAGTGCGGGCCCGAGGACCGAGCCCTGGGGGACCTGCCTGCCCCCATCCCTCCAAGTAGAAAATGACCCGTCCACCACCACTCTCTGGGTGCGGCCCTCCAGCCAGTTGGCGACCCATTTGACTGTGTAGGTGTCGACACCACAGCCCCCCAGTTTCTTAATAAGAACGGGGTGAGAGACAGTGTCAAAGGCCTTCTAAAAGTCCAGGAAGACTGTCCACTGCTACCCTTGCATCTCAGCATTTGGTGAACTGGTCATAGAAGGCCACCAGGTTGGTCTGACAGGACCTGCCTCTAATGAACCCGTGTTGGTTGCCCCTAAGCATGAACTAACTGGCCTATAGTTTCCCAGGTCCTCCTTCCTCCCTTTTTTGAAGATGGGAACCACATTGGCCCTCTTTCAGTCCTCTTGCACCACACCAGAGCACCACGAGTGCTCGTAAAGCCGTGCCAGGGGTCCCACAATGACCTCTGCTAATTCCCTCAGCGGTCTGGGGTGGAGATCATCTGGACCAGCTGATTTAAATACATCCAGTCCCTCCAGAAGTTCCTTGACTAGATCCTCACTGAGCCTTGGGCTAGGTGCGCCTCCCCGGGGCCTGAAGGGAGGATCAGTGGCGGGGGGGGGGGCTGATCCGGTCCCTGCTCGGGGAAAATGGAGGCAAAGAAGTCATTAAATAGGTTAGCTTTGTCGTCTGGTTTGACAACCAGATTTCCTAGCGTGTCTTGCAGGGGCCCCACATTACCCGGTACCTTCTTTTTGCCCCCTGTGTATTTAAAAAAGGACTTCTTGTTGTCCTTGATCCGGGCTGCCAGTCCCAGTTCCATCCCCGCCTTGGCCTTCCTGACCACCGCCCTGCAGCCCCAAGCAACTGCAGTATAGTCCTCCCTGATAATGGCCCCTCTCTTCCATTGGGTGTGTGCCTCCCTTTTAGCCAGAAGACTTTCTTGGATGCTTTTGGTGAGTCAAGGGGGCTTTTGCACCAGTCTAACCCCCCTGCCTGAGCCAGGACCATCCCTATCTAAGCTACTTTGTACAATTCATTGTCTAACCTCTTAGCAAAATCATACAGTCAACCCTGACAACACAAGATTTAACGCCTTAATCTACCGTAGGTAAAACAAGGGGGACCACAGCTGCCAATATCCTGCTTCTGTAAAGGTTGTTTAAAAAAAAAAAACGCTCAAGAGATCCCAGGTGGAGGGCCATGCCCCTTGCTACAGAGGAAAGCAAAATCCCTCACCGTTCATACCAGTCTGACCATGGGGTAAAATTCCTTCCTGACCTCAGATATGGCAATTGGCCTGACCCTAACTGGAGTGGCAAAACCCTCTAGCCAGGAACCTCCGGCTTCGAATCCCAGCAAGTGTACTGGCAACCCAGTCAAAGTCCCCAGCTCTGGCTGCAGCCAACACCCCGTGCCTCTGAGGAAAACTTTAAAAAACAAACAAAAATCCCCCCTCTGACATGCAGCAGCTGGGAGTGGGAGGTGGAGAGCAGACTTCCCTTGCAGCCCTGTGCGGCAGCCCAGCCCAGGAGCATGAGAAATATCTATAGGGTAGAACATGGGCATAGCTACACCTAGATCATGTCTGATCAGTGGCTGTCCAGCCTCGAAACCTCCAATGATGGAGAGTCTACAACTTTCTTAGGCAGTCTGTTCCACTGCTTCACTGTTCTACTGGTGAAGACATTTTTCCTGATAACCAGGGAACCTGGTTTTCTCTGATTTAAACAAAAAACCCCAACTTTTGGTTTAAAAAAAAGTAACTCCAAATCGAGATTTTTTTTTTTCCATGATTAAAATGGAATACCACAATATATATATCCATATATTAATGGTGTTTCATTTTAATCATGGAAAAACGTCTATTTGGAGTTACTTTTTTTAATAAAAAATTGGGGATTTTTTTTTTTTTTTTAAATCAAAGAAAACCAGGATCCCTGCTGATAACCAGCCTAAACCTACTTTGCTGCAATTGCTAACCACTGGTCCACATCCTCCACTCTTCAGCAAGAGAGAGAAGATGTTTTTCTTCTTTATGGTAGTCCCTCAGGTATTTGAAGACTGCTATCATGTTTTCTCTTAAGCATCTTTTCTGCAAGATGAGTATAGAATCATTAAAAATTAGGAAATTGGAAAGGACCTCCAGAGGTCATCTAGTCCAATCTCCTGCTCAAAGCAGGACCCATTGCCAACTAGATTATCCTAGCTAAGGCTTTGTCTTACCTGAGTCAAGGGTGGAGATTTCAGAACCTCTCCGGGTAACCTGTTCCAGTGCTTCACCGTCCTAGTGAGAAAATTCTTCCTAACATGTAACTTAAATTTCCCTTGCTACAACTTGAGACCATTGCTCCTTGTTCTGTTATCTGCCACCAGAGAACAGTCTGGCTCCATCTTCTCTGTAACAACCCTTCAGGTAGACAAAGGTTGCTGTTAAATCTCCCCTCAGTCTTCTCTTCTCCAGACTAAACAAGCCCAGTTCCCTCAGCCTCTCCTCATGTCATATGCCCCAGCCACCTCACCATTTTCATTGCCCTCTGCTGAATTCTCTCCAGTGTGTCCACATCCTTTCTGTAGTGGGGGACCCAAAACTGAACACAGTACTCCAGATGTGGCCTCACCAGGGCTGAATAGAGGGGAAAAAAAATCGCTTCTCTTGATCTGCTGGCAACAAACCTACTAATTCATCCCAGTATGCTGTTAGCTTCTTTGCAACAAGGACACACTATCCAGCCTGTTGTCCACTGTACTTCCCAGGTCCTTTTTGCAGAGCTGCTGCTTAGCCAGTCAGTTCCCAGCTTGTACTGGTACATAGGATCGTTCCATCTTAAGTGCAGGACTTTGCAGTTCTCCTTACTATAATTCTTTTGGACCAGTCCTCTATTTCATTGAGGTCACTGAATCCTAGTCCTGTCATCCAGTGCATCTACTACTCTCCTGACCTTGGTGTTATTTGCAAACTTGCTGAAGGTGCACTCCATCCCATCTTCGAGATCATTAATGAAAATATTGAACAAAACCACTTAGGACTGACCTCTGGGGCATTCCACTTGGTACCAGCTGCCAACTAGACATCATGCCATTGATTACTACCCTGTGAGCCTGATGATCCATCCTGAGTTTTCTGTCCAAACAGGCCCCAACTCTTTCAGCCTGTTTGACTTGCTTTCCAGCACTGAGCAGGTGGTTGAAGTACTTGAGAAGAGTTGGACAATTTGCTGTTTTTCTCCACTAGCTTAGACACTTGCATGTACTTCTCCGCTGCCACTGGGCTGAACACAAGGCCTGAAGCACTATGTAGAACTGGTCACCTCCTCTGCATTACTCCCCTGCATCTTTCTGTCCTGCCGCTTTCAAGGCAGAAGCAGGACTGCAGTTATTTGTCTGCCATGTTTTTGGCAGGAGATGGATCACTTCTGGTGAGCTTTGAAACTGGAGACTGCATTGCTTGCAGATAGGTACAAGGTTTTTTGAATATGGTACAGCTTATTGTAGTTCCACGAGGCTGCTACGAATAAACATGTTTTTCCAAGTATTGTGGAACAGATGTCCACCTGCTCGTTAGACTGTTATGATGATCAGGGTCTGTTCTAGGGAGGCCCTTTTGTACCTTCATAGTATCCAGAGTAAAGCCAATTCTGCCAAGGACCAAATAGCTTCAAATTTTAAAAAGGTTTCCCTAGGCTGAGTCAGGCATGCTTATAGGATGAACAGAAGGACAAAGGCTTGAGAGAGAATTGTTCTGGATTTCTTGTGGTGGTTTTGTCCCCTATTTAAGGAAGAAGATGAAGAAAGTGGGGATGTTTATTACCCAGAAGAAATCTAAGGAATTGGTTGTAGGGAATAAGACAGAACGGGACATAGAAGGACTTACTGCTTCTGTTACTACATAGCAGTGGTCTCATACCATAGATAAGGAGGCCAGGGACTGCCTAGGTGGAGAGGAAATAGTTGTTGAGCTTGAGCCAGTAGATGCACAAGGCACATAATGGCTTGTGTGGGAAGGAGCAGTGGTTGCAAGTTTTGCCCAGTTTTTCAGTTCTTCTTCACACTCCTGTGTCTGTAGTCATGGTGATCTGGATGCTACCACACTGGTTGAGATGCTGGTAGAGGAGCCTCATTAGTGTGCAAAGGGGTGAAAACGGATGAAGTTGTAGCGAAGCAGATACAAATGCCTGACAAAACAGACTTTTTTCTTTAAACACATTAAAACATTCTGCTGCTGGTGTTGCTTGGGATTATCAGCGACTCCTCAAGCCATCTGAAACTTCAGCTTGCTGTCTTGAACAGTTGCTGTTAGGAAAGAACACTTTACCAGAGTGGGGAAACTGCACACTTCTGTTTCCTGTAGAAAGATGGGATCTGGAAGCCAAACTTGCTTTTGAGGGTTCTAATGTCTAGTGCCTGGAGATGGAAACTTGCTTGTTTGTGTCTTCAGAAGCAAGCTTTACCCAGCAGTTCTTTCTGGTTTGGAGAGAGAAAAATCAGCTCTGGATATGTCCAGTCAATTAGTCACTTTCTGGGATGAGACTGCAAAGTGTATAAGGCTGTTTTCAGGTGCTAAGGCTTGGAGGTACAGAAACAATTTGCGTGCTCAGGAACTGGGCAAGTATGCACCAGGTTGTTTGACAGGTCTGCATGTTAAATCCCAGCTCTGTTGATTTACTTTGTTCTGTTTTTTTTATAGTGTAGCTGTTCTGGTTTTTAACTGTTCTTTTTTTTGGTCCCAGAATCTGTGGTTCTCATTTAGGAGACAGTGTGTAGAAGGTCATCTGGGGCTGTTGAAGGCATCTTGTGAGCATCTAACAATACACGGGAGTTCATGAAGACTTGTAGAAATCAAAATGGAGTACCTGTCAAGGGAGGAGTTTAGCAAACCAAGGAAGAGAAGTTTTTGGGTTAACACAGGCACTGACCTTTTTGCTAATACCTCTGCTTAGCATCTACAAAAGTGCTTAGTTTGGGCTGTACTACCTATTATCATTCCATTTATTTGTAAATCTCTACTGTTTGTAGAACAGAGGCTTCCTCTGGTATGCATGCTAAATTGCAAGACAGATTATCACATTGTAAGACCAGCCTTGTTCTATATAAAGCAAAGTATGTTTTCTCCTATTCCTATTTCACTGTGTAACAACAGACTTTTGCTGTGTAAATGTGGTGAGTAAACACTTACAACTATATGGGGGGGTGGGTTCTGTTGTCCCCACCCCCCTCTCCTTTTGGTAGTGTTGTAGCAGTGATAGATAGATGGTCCAGGGAGCATAAAATAGTAGGATTCATTTGGTAATATCTCTTACTGGAGTAACTGTATGCCTGACAGATTAAATGATCTTTTTGGCTTAAAATGCCCTCCTTTGGTCATATATCCCAGGAAAAGCTTTTGCATCTGGCATCTTTCACAACTATGTCAACTTCCTTTGCAGTTATGGAATCAAAGTAATTCTCCTAAGGTGGCCTTTTTGTCTTGCATTTTTTTTTTCTATTTTGTTTCTATTGGAAAACTTTTTAAATTTGTAGTGGAAAACCAAAATGGCTTTTTATCTGTATAAAGAATGTGGTCTAATAGAGCTCTGCCAGCATGTGTAACCCCCCCCCACAGAGAGAGAGAGAGAGAGATGCGTCTGAGAATACTGCATGTACCTCTGCAGAGCTGATACTGGTTTTCATATGACCATGGGATGTAGATAATTGCATGAAAGGAGCCAGCTTTTGTAATCTGGTTCTTTTGATATAGCATTGTTTGAATTACTTTGTGAGGAAGTAGTTACAGTCATGGAGTGAAAGCAGCTCTGTGGAAGGCACTGCAAAGAAAAAAAGTTAGACCTGAAATAAGGAGGAAGCTTCAGATTCTTTGGTATAATTATACACTCTCTCTCAAGAGAACTTCTTGGAACAACTTCCATCTTGTCAAATCTTGAAAAAAACTGCTGGTTCCATACACAAATGGGATTTCCACCCCCGCCCCCTCCCCTTATATTTTGATGCCAGGACAAGTTAAGGTTCTATCAGGCTTCATTTGCTGATTTTAAATAACTTACAGGGTTCCCTGTGTTACATGTGTGCAAGCACTCTTAGTGCATGCACAAAAGTACATCTTAGCTGCTTTAAAAGGGGATGAAGGAGATGCAGTGCTCAGGAACACAGAACAGGCATGTGGCTATCTAACAGTTGCGGGGGCATCTCCTGTAGTGATAGAAGTGGGCTCAACTGCCCTGATTCTTATCCTGAATGAAGTAGTGGTAAATTGTGGTAGTTTTAAGGATGTATCTATTACTAGAGAATCATGCACATACAACTGTTGCACTGGTATCCTTTGATACTGATGCAGTTTCTTTGCCCCTTTTATCCTTAAGTGTATTTGCAATTTAAACTTATACCCAGGTGAATGCTAGCAGGGTAAGTCCTTTCCTGTTGTGCAGTGGCCTTGCATTCAGTTATTTTAGGTGGTGGCTTGAATTAAGTAAGATTTGCAAAGAATTCTAAAATGTATTGAACTTCGTATCAGTTTGTTAAAATGTGTATTTTGGTAGAAAGAAAAGGACTTTTAAGACTAGGCCTCAGTTTTGCTGGCAGGTCTTTCAGGGGTCTTTGGATGTCTGAATTTGTATTAGTGGGAACTGAAAAAAGGTGCAGAATCATAGAAGAGTTGATTCCCCACCCCCCCCCAAAAAAAAAACAAACCCCAAACTAGTCCTCCCCTAACAGTGAAGAATGATGGGGAAATTCTGAGAACCATAGGATGGAAAAAAAACTATATTGTAAAACCACAATTACAATTTGTATTAGATTTACAACATCTTGAAAGGCTGCTTTTTTAATTCCTTTATAAAAGATCAAAGAAGGGGGGGATCCATCCTTTTCAGGAGGTAAGCCTGTTTCATGGATGTTGTTCAAATTGCACAGGCCAGGGTGATTCTTAGAATTGCCAAGTTTTACTCAACTGCCCATTCCCCTTTTTAGGAAATAAGCATTTAACAGGTCAGCTTGTATCACAGGACTTAGCTCTAAGAAAAGCTGTAGATTTTGGTCACCTACTACAGTAGAAACTTCCAGCAAGCTGAAATATGTTCAGTTGTTTGCTTTTTTTATAGATACAAAATGTGTTGTGTGGTTTTCCTTTCAGGAGAAAGCACCTTTTTTGTTGAGCTGAGCGAGACTTCCAGCATACTTCAGCATGCAACAGAGCATTCCCTTGTGCTTGTGGATGAACTAGGTATTTAAGCTATTCTGTATGCAGAAGCTGAAGTAAAGGCTCACTGCAAGGCTGAAGATCCAAACTGCTGACACAGTATTTAAAAAGTGGTTTTACCACATGCTGCTAATAACCATACAGGCATTAAAATAACTGGGTATCTCCTGAAAAATGACCACTGGCTCTAGGGGACCCAATGCTGGACCCATTAAACCACTATTAAACTTGCTCTACCTGAATTTCCCATGCCAGCTAATTTGCATGATTCACTTGTACCATGCAGTAGATAGTATGGGATAAAAACTGCTCTGAATTTAAAAGGGACTAGTAATTTTTAACTAGTCAATTTTTAATTGCTATTGTCCTTTTATTCCCCTGCCAGTGTGTGGTTTTATCTTTCACTATTGTCTTCAAATGTTTACCTTCCCTGTTGCTGTGAAAGGCCTGTGCAAGCCAGGTGATGATGCATGGTAATAATAACTACATATTGCTGGAGTGTCTTCACTGGCACAAGACTAGATCAGTAATTTGAGCTGGGGGTCCTTTTAAATGCAGTACTAAGGGGTGAACTAACTCTGCTAAAGTAGTGCGTTTGTTTGTCTTTTCTGGTTAACCAAAGGCTTTTATTCCTCTTGCAGGTAGAGGCACAGCTACTTTTGATGGAACAGCAATAGCAAGTGCAGTCATTAAAGAACTTGCAGAAAATATAAAGTGCCGCACATTGTTTTCGACACACTACCATTCGTTAGTAGAAGACCATTCCCACAACGATGCTGTACGGCTAGGACACATGGTATGTACAAGCTGTTAGGTTTAACATTTCTTGGAAGAAAAAGTTACCACCAAAAAAACCCAACAGTTTTGAGGGGAAAATGCTGTGTTATTTTAATAACTTAAACCAGTGAATTTCTTTTTAGGCATGTATGGTTGAAAATGAGAGTGAAGATCCAAGCCAGGAAACTATTACATTTCTGTATAAATTCACTAAGGGAGCTTGTCCTAAAAGCTATGGTTTTAATGCAGCAAGGCTTGCTAACATTCCAGAGGAAATTATTCAGAATGGTCACAGAAAAGCAAGAGACTTCGAGAAGATGACGCTTTCACTTAGAATGTTTAGGTAAGTTTTTTTTTTCCCCTCTCCAGCTTCTCCATGACTTCATAGAGCAGATGCATGCTTAAAAGTTAACTCTTCTAGCACTAGTCAATACTTACTGGAGACTTGGACCAGACTGATGTTGCTACAGTGCTGAACAGCAGGGGGCAGTGGTTCCTTCCAAGTTTCTTCCTGGCAACTATTTGTTTCTTTAGTACAGTCATATTAAGAAACACTGTTGTAATTTATTCACTAAGCCCTGGCAACTCTGTGGGCTCATGCCTTAAGAATAATATTAAAAACTGAAAAGAGTAGCCAGAAAAAGTAACAAGAGAGCTGTGTACTTTATGGTATCAAACACTTAAAACTTCCTTAAGAAAAAAAAGTGGTAGTTGCAAAGATTTGGTGACTAGAAACATATGTAGTCTTCTTTCCCCACTTTAAGCAGAAAATGTCATACCTTTCTTCTTTTTAAGGTACCTTTGCTTGATGGCAGAGGATGCAACAGGAGATAAAAGGACTGTTCAGAAACTGATGAGACTGATGAATCATCTTTAAGCTAATGCAACAAGTTTTATAGTGGCGGTTCTTAAAAAGGTGGTATGCAGACACTGTTATGATCTAATAAACTTTATTTTTTAAAAATGACCATTTTTTCCATTTTCTTTCCTAGGAAATTAAACCCTTTTAATTCTTACCTACCCTCTACATAATGGTTATTGAATACTCCACAATATATTAAGTCTAGATGTTATGGTACATGCATACACTTTCAGGCTGTTGATTACCCACTGTCACCAATACACATAAATGGAAAAAAAGCTATGAAACTGTATAGGGCTGTATATATACTTGTCTCAGCTTCATTATAGCAGGAAATTGCTGTGATTTCCAGCAGTTAATGTAAGTAATGTCCAGACTGTTCAAAAAAAAACTATGAACAGAGTAAAATACAAGACTGTTTTGAGGAGACTTTCTAATGTGTACTTTAAAACATAGTAAAACTTTCATTCACAAAACTTAGTTACATGGGTACTTTGTTTTATAGTGCATTATATCCTAGGAAGTCTCATTAAAACACTCGCTTTTTGTTAGGGTGATTTGAGTACAGACTATTGCTGGGGCAGGGAAGGAAATTATTCTAACTTCGAGGATACCAGAAAAATTGCTGGATATAATTTAAGATTAGTGTTTTCTCTTTCATAGAAAGAACGTACATACTGGGACATGAGTACAGTTACAGCAAGTCTAGGTGTGCTAACAAAACAGGACACATTCAAGTACAATAAGATTTTTTGCTTGAAATTAAAAACAAACTACATGAGATTAAAGCATTAAAATCATATTTCTCAATCTGAATAAATGTTAAAAAAATCAAAAGAAATGCAGAAGTGCTAGCTCACATTTTTACCATGTTACAAAAGCAATTGGTACCCATGTCCATAAAGGCAGCAACAAAGAATGCTGCTTGTCTACAGAATAGTACTACTGCAAATTGGACTGCGTTTCAATGCTACTTGTAAAAACACCAGCTTTTCAGAAGTTGGTATCTGTACAAAATTGCAGCTTATTTTCTTCACTTCTGTCCCTTCAAAGTCTTTGTTTACACAGTAATGCTAAAACGCCCAGTTCTGTTATCCTGAGTCAACATATTGCCACTTTCTTTTTGGTAGGTTGAGCTCCATAGTGTCAACACCTTACACATCCATTTAATACAGTCTTTCTGCAGAAATGGGCAAGTACAACTTCCTCCAAAAAAAAGTTTAACAGTTATGATATTAGAATGGCAGGACTTTCTTTCTGACAAGGTTCAGTTGTGCTGCAATGTATTTGATTCTATAGGTGGAGCAGAGTCATATAGTGTATCTGTATCATGTGTAGGCTCTCCAGCAAGTGTACAGGGATTAGACAGTGTTCCAGCACCACAGTCACAGAAAAACCTGTAAAGGAGAAGAAAAAGACAAGTGAAAGAACCAAACTAGCTTTATACTGGAAAGGCAAAGCTGCTCAGCCAATGTAATGCCACACCTACCTATCATGTCTAATAAATTCTACATCATGTCCTTGATGGCACTTCTTAATGCAGTTTACACATATGGCATTACGGTCTGTGGTGTTACAGGTGTGACATCTAAAGTAAAAATAGAGAACATCAGGCACCATCTGAAAACTGACAGGTACTGGAGAAAATGCCAACTGCTTTTTGGGGTAGCAACATAAATGTGATAGTCTATCAAGTACTAGAACTTGTCACTAGGTAACCATGCCATTTAAGCATCCTAAAGGAATGTTACATGAGGAAGTAGTATCATCTTCCCTTAGTTTTGTGCTTCACAAAAGGCTTATAAAAAGTGTTACCTGTAGAAGTCATGCATTGGGTAGCTGGTGTAACTTGATATCTTGTATAAGCACTGGCCTCTACTGACAGCCTTTTCAATGGCATCTTGATTGTTCATTATTTTGTTATCTATTTACAACAAAAAAAAAAGAACAAAAAACCTACTTAGTGTCTCAAAGAAACCCATGCAATAAAACACGCTGCTACCAAACAGGTGAGTGAAAACTCTGTGCCAGGAGTTTAAGCAGTAGGTCCCAAGTTCTAATGCAAAATCTGATATGTGAAATAACTTACTCACCTTAGACGAATTGAGGATTTCAATTTGGCTGGGTTTTAATACCAAAATTGGAAAGGACTACCAGTGACATCCTACCTGAGTGACAAACCCTCCCTTTCTACCCTCTGACTTAGAAGGCCACAATCTCAGTTTTTTAGATTGCAGTTCCCTCCATTCTGCAGGTAAGATTTTACAGACCTCTTATAATGGTATAAAAGGTCACTTAGCAGAACTGAGACTAGGGCAGAGGTTTCAGTCACTTTGCCTCTGAGAATGTGCTTATATAGGTCATGCCTGGCTATCCTGTCAAGTAATTTATTAGAACACACTATCAACCTCAAACCAAGAATAGACTTCATGAGCCCTGGGACCTCAATTCATCCCAAACTTGTATAAGCTAGGGACAGTTGTACTTCCAGATATTAAGTCTACTGCTGTCTTTTACCTGTAAGCCGGTTTTGACATGGCTATGAGTCCCAGATAAAAACTGAAGAAAATTAGGGGGCCAAAACAGGACATGACAACTGGAGTCAACCTTCACTAGGAGCACTTCAAGTTTGTAAGTTAAAATTTTATGCAAAGCACATTAAATAAATGGCATAACTGTTGATACAAGTTGTTCTTAATCCTCTTCCTCAAAAGGTGACTTCAAATATATGTACTTACATATATGTTAATGCATAAAATACTTAAGGCAAAAGTTTCTCAACCATACTGGCTGGACACTTGCTTTCAGCCATGTGATAAGACCTCCTATATCAGCATTTCCTTCATTATCTTGTTTTCAAAAGGCAGTTTTGAGTAGATGAGTTTACTGACAAAGTTACTAATCAGCAAGGCTATTTTTTTCTTTTTGAAAAACCACCCAACAAAACACAACCAAAATTCTCTGGTCTACCCCCCATCCACATTTTTCCATGATTAAAACAAAATACCATATCAATCCAAACAACATAGTGGTATTTTGTTTTAATCATAGAAAAATGTGGATGGGGGGGGTAAACCAGAAAATTGGTTTTTTTGTTTTTTAAAATCAGAAAACCAGGATCCCTGCAAAAGGAACTTGAATAGCAGTTTTCGTATTTCCTTCAGGTGAAAGTTTGGGTAGAGTAACTTAAAATGCAGAACTGAACTAAAAACAGACAAGCTGGGCTAAAATTAAGCTTCAGCATATATGAACAAATACAAAAAGCCACACACCTTTCATTGTTACATTGACACCAGATGCTAGAAATAAGCCTCCAAACCGATTGTTGAAAATCTGATTGCCTTCCAACGTTGCAGTTGCATGATTTGTTATTTCAATACCTTTAATGGAAAGGGGGGGGGGAGAAATCAGAAGGTTTAGTTGCTGTTCATTTTAGTTTCAGCAACTACTTTTACCAATTTGTACTTTATTATCAGTCAAGGAAAACAATACTGGCAGAGCAACTAAGATCTAAAAATGACACTGTAACAAGTATAAGGTTAAGTATTTTCACAGCATCCTTTCATGAAAAGATGAGGCTATCATCCATATTTTCAGAGTAATCTAGTAATCAAACAGTTTCTTAGACAACAAGACAGCATCTTGGCTAATATTTTTGTAAGTGACAGATCCTGGGAGAGAACTTTATTTAATTCTAAGAAACATCTGAGCACTCGTGGTCTGAATACAAGACAAGACATTTTAAAGAAAAGTATCGAGCTCCAAAAGTCACTTGAATAATTTTAGTCTTAACCAACGATCGGCTTCCAAAGTGAGAGCTAGAACTGCTGTTGGCAACAACGAAACCCCCCCCCCACAACCCTCTTCCCCTTCATCATACACAAGCATGACCTTTAAAGGTTTTTCAGAAGAACTTCGTTTTTCTGAAAGAGAAGGTGAAAACTCAAGCACGTATTTCCACTTTTAAAGTGCAACAGAATTAAAATTATCAACTGTTATTAAGCACTAGGTAACACACTTGTATCTCAAGCTTTTTCATGCAAGATCCTGAAATTTTCCTCTCTAAAGCAGAATTACCAATAAATTGAAAATCAACCCCTAGAAACAAAAATCTTCAACTTTTCACTTCTAAAATAAAATGCAAAATAACAAAGTTTGATACACTGATGATGAGGTGGGAAAGATGCATTATTTCCTGAAAGTATTAATTCCACAGAACAAAATCCTGTAAGCTCTAACACTTCAAAATTTGATCTAAGCAGTACAAACCTGCAGCAAATCCATCAAATATTCGATTTTTCCTTAACACAGGGTGACTATTGGTGCTGATAAGAACACCAGCTTGGGCGTTTCTAAAGATATCATTCTCTTCAAGGAGACCTGCAAACAAAGCCAACAACATACAACAGGTTTAAGGACAAAATGTCAGCCTGATTCCCTGTATTAGCTTGCTATAGGAAACTTTCTATTTAGGCCACCAATGGGGATTTCAAGAATGATGATCTCTGTCATAGTTATTCCCAATTAAATGCATCTAAAGATATATAATATAACTAGGATAATCAGTTCAGTAAAGGGAAAATGTGAAGCCCTATGAGCCATTAGAACAAAACTTCCAAGCTGCACCTCTAGAGGCATTATTTCATATTTAAAAGAAACCAAATCTTTCAATCTCCCTAGCACAGATTTCTTCTGTGTTCTGTTGCTGTCCTTCCTCTACAGCCAGCAGTTAGCACACGTTTGCAAGTGCTGCTTTACCACTGCAATGCAGCCACACTCAGAACTGCATTGCTTAAAATTAAGAGCTTAGCCATACTGAATGATTAACCATGCTATTTTTAAAATCAGCATTATGAGACTACAACAGGGTAGAACTGGATTTTATAAAACTGAGGTACAGTCTTTCCAGAAGTGTGAGAATGAATTCTCCAAATCAGGCTTTCCTCCCCCGGCAAAATCTGAAACGGGGGAAAAACCAGAGAGAGAGAGAACCAACTCTGGTTTGACTATTAAATCAATTCCTTGTATTCTCTCAAATGAAAGATAACAAAATGTAGATCCTTGGAGAGAAGAAAGAAAAATATTATTTTGGCAGCATATCCAGTTTTCCTGGATGAGGTCACATGGCTCCTTTGCCTACTATTGTGTAGTATTACAGATATAATGGAGACTAAAAAGCACCAGTATATTTTCAACAACCTATTGTATCACAACTTCAGCACTAATCAGAGGCTCTTCAGGATCAGATTAAAATAAACTATCTTAAATTAGATTATTATCCACTATTCTTAGTGTATCCTAGTTAGGAAAGAATGCTACCTCTGCCCCCGTTAAATATACAGATGCCCCCATCTCGTCCATCATGGATTTTATTCCTTCTTAGCGTAGGATTACTGTCCGTTTTAATCCATACTCCAGCCATTGCATTATCAAAGATTTCATTGTCTTCTATAAATCCAAGCCCTATAAAAGCAGGGGGAAGGGAGGAAAAAAAGTCAAGCAAGATGGTTGTCTGAAAGACATAATATTGCTGAATGTTATACATATTTAATGCATGTAAATACATATTTAATGCTGAATAAAAAAAAGGTTAGACCTACCAGAATTATAAACAAGAATACCGCCATTCTGGCCTCCCCAGATTTTGTTGCGCCTAATTTTGGGGTTGCTTCCAGTTCTGTAGATAACCACAAGCAAAAGTGTTACTGAAGAATGGTTTACTGTTTCATAAGACTGAACACTTAAACTGACAGGAAGGGGGGAAAATAGGCATTCCCCCCCACTTCATTTTACTTCCAGGCCTTTAGAAATGCTCTACTTTCTAGTCAAACAGATTTTAGACTCCACGCCATCAAGAGCTGCACATAGTAGAGGTTAAAGGGCAATAGTAGAGGTTAAAGGGCAGTCCTACAGCATCTACTTCAAAAAAATTCCTCCTTGATAACTAAAACTAAAGCGAGTCAGATTTAAAGGAGCCCCATAAAGTAGGGCTCCTTATCAAAGTGATAAGGAGACACAAAGGGGATAATACAATGGAAATCACATGCCTGTTAGTAGTAATTTTTCAATGCCTTGGTGCTATTCTCCAAACTGAGTGTTGCTATTATAAGGAGTCATCTGTATACATGGCATATAATATTTTCCCTGGGAACATTTTCCTGGTAAGCAGCCGTTGCTCGTATCACATGTTGCTATGAATGGAGTCGACTATAACTTCTTTTAGACATAAAATAAAAATGCATTTTACCTTATTTGAACCCCTGAGTACATGTGATTATAGATGTCATTGTCTTCCAACACTCCATGTCCATTGTCATAAAAATAAACACCAACCTGACACATTAAAAATAAGTTAGTTAAATTAAAAGCAAGGAAGAAATCTGAACAAAGCATTTTACTATGCAAAGTGAATCTCACCTGTTTGCCACTATGTATTCTATTTCTCCTCAACACTGGAGTACTTCCTGTTGTCACCCAAACTCCAGCCAAAGTATTACTATAAACTTCGTTTTCTTCGATCACACCTTGTCCTTTTTCATGCTAAATACAAGACAAACCAAGGATTAAATATAGCCAATTGCAAGCCCTGACCATTTGCCTCCTGTAAGAAAGAAGAAAGTCCCTTTAAGAAACTTCTGAGAAAAGTGACCTAATTCCTAGGCAAAGTCTTAAATTACCTCATTCCTAATTTTGTTCTGCTCCTGACACTGTACACTTCTGAACATTTTGCATAATAACAATGCAAAGAGTTTTAGCACTACTACTTTAACTAACTAGAGGCAAGAATTTGTGGGTGGAATCTTTTGTTGGACCAACTGCATAGCTGAGATGTAAGGCATTTTGTTCAAAACCTTGTCCTACTTTATGAACCATGCCTTGACTTCAAGAGCTTGTCTAGCTTTATTCTTATTATACAGTAAGTCTGTTCACCAGAGCACCCCGAGGGATGACAAGATCGAATGGTCACAAACTCCGCCGCTACCAATTCAGGCTGGGCATAGGATGAATTTCTTTACTGTCTGAGCGCCCAAGGTTTGGAATAGACTGCCGCCGGAGGCGGTTCAAGCACCCACTTTGAACACCTTCAAGACACATTTGGATGTTTATCTTGCTGGGATCCTGTGATCCCTGCTGACTTCCTGCCCCTTGGGCAGAGGGCTGGACTTGATCCTTTGGGATCCCTTCTAGCCTGAATATCTATGAAGTCTATGAAATCTATGAAGTCCAATAAAAAAAAATTACCCCCAGAAATTACTACCAGAAAGCTAGGTCAGTGCAGCCCAAATTAATAAGATAGAGCGCCCATATTGTGCTCAGTCCCCCTAATCACCAACTCTTTTTCACGTCACAGTGAACCACTTCAAATACATTTCAGCTTCCTCTTCAGTCCCACCTGAGCTGCACCTTTCTTTTCCATTTCCAAAGAGGTCTGTTCCTTGACCAACCTCAAATGTTTGGCAAACATCACCAAAATACTCTGAAGCTCTGCTGCCGCTCTCTCTCTCAGCCTGTCACGTGATTGAGGCCCAGACTGCGCTGTACCTCATCTGCATACACATTATTGGAAGATCCCAGGACTGTGACATGTACACCTGGATCCAGTCATGAGTGGGGTAATTAGCACATGGAACCTTTGTGTGTGTGTGTGGGGGGGGGGCACAATTTGGAGGGCGCACGAGCACACGCGCACACACGCGCGCGCACGCACACACACACACACACACACACACAGCAGGGCTGGGGTATGGGGTCACTATGGTTTGAAATGCTCAAGACTACTGGCACCCAGCCCAATGAACTAAGTCAAGGGTGGGCAATTATTTCAGCTGGAGGGCCACTTAACAAGTTTTGCTAAGCTGTCAAGAGCTGCACAAGCACAGTCTTTTAGGTGATATCATTTTAACAACTCACATAAAAAACAAGTCACACACTAAAAATCAAGCATCTATTAAAATATTTTATGTAAAATTATTTTATTTAAAGCATTTATCTTTTTTTGAGTAGCTGGAAAGTTAAAGCCAAAAATTTAGACATTTTTAGTATATAGAATCTAATTATTTGGGGTCATCTAGGATCCAAGAAAATACAGTAAATCGACTTTACCACATTCAAAACTGCAGTGAAGACATGGCATAGATCCCTACTTAATAGTTAATATGTCTCATATCTATAGTAATGCTACCTCAAAAAATGCAGACTGCTGCTGCAGATTAGTAGCAGAAGATGGCATTATATTGACCTGCAGTATCAGAGCACTGGCCTTAGCTGGGAGGAAAAATCAGAAAGCTGCAACTCTGCCTGTAAATTTCAGGCAGAGGATGTCACTGCAATCGCTGAGGCAAAAAAAGTCCTACAAGACAGAAAGCCCTGGTAAGAGCCATTCTGGTCTTGGAACTGGCCTTCCTTTGCTCCCCGCATCAAAGCTTGTCCCACCCTAATCCCACTCTGGGCTTTCTAAACCAGAAGCAAAATCTGACCTGCCTCCCCTTTCTAAGGACTTAATACACCACACCACTTTCAAGGAGTAAGGGAGTCAACACAGTGGCAAAACAAATGAGATTAAAGGAGCCACTGTGTAGCACACATCTGTCATGATTTCAGTACAGCCATATTGGTGAGACATGGTAAGTGTGTAAATCCAAATTTGAAAAAAATTCATGTACTACACAATGAGAAATATTTCTCATCTTCTCCATGCTTCCAAGCAAATCCATGGAGCAAGCCACACAGCTCATAGACTTGTCTTCGTTAGACATGCATGCTGCACCTTTCTTGGCACATCTAGCTGAAAATGTGCACAAGGCAGACAAAGGTACAGCATCATCTGCTGTTGAGAAAGACTAAGCAGTGCAAGTACCTGATGATGTACAACCGTTAGGAGTCTCAAGGTGACTAATTAAGTTAGTATCTGTTTTACTCTTTTGTCTTACAATGGCAGAAAGCTCATCGCTGTGATGTTCTGCTAGACAACCAACCAGCAAAACTAGAGAGCCTGAGTTACCAAATATCTTGACTCAATCTCAGTATGCAATGAGCATCAATCCTAGCAGGTGCCTGGAGTAATGCCTACACGAAACTATGGGACAGCCGCTCACTTAATGCCTAGCAGCAAGGTACAATATCAAACACACTGCAACGTGGGGTAATAAGCACCCAATATCCAACTGTTTTCACTCCTACTACATAATATAAAAGTGTTGTCTATCCCCATCATTGCATTTCTCTCTCATTCTGAGTCTATTGCAGCTGTTTTAGTGCATTTTTTGTTTAAAATTAAAACCAGAATTACTCTTAGATCTTCAATTGATATTGAACTGGCATATTCAGGTAATCAGGGGATTTGTGACAGCCCAAACTTTGCTTTCCGCAAATATTTATTCATATGGTTTTTCAGTGGTTCAGTCTGACAGTTCTTTCAGTCAAGTTGCAACCAATTTACTATAAGAACCCTATGTAAGAATAAAAGCCTTGTAGAAGTAGGTGGTATTCTGCTAGCTACCTCTTTTTGAATGAGGTATGCAGTAAATCAGTTCCTCAAATTTAAAATAAATATTTTAGCTACTTTTATGAAGAGTCTTCCCCTATTAAACATTAAAACAAGCTTCACTGTAATTTGGTCTCTTTTTCTGTATAATGTAAGAAACTTTCAGTGTAAATAAATGCATTATTTTCTTATATACTGAGAATTATTGAATTCTTCTAGTTCAGTAATTCTCAACCTTTTTTGTACCAGGACCCATTTGTAAATATCAATGGCCAGTCCTGACCCAGAGCCCCTTACTCCCAACCCCTGCTGCCCCCAGGCACCAGCCCCCCAGCGTGTGGGGCAGGGGGTGGTTGTGTGGGGTAAAGGAGGCCCCCCAAGCAACCCCTTGCAGGCTGGAGTTCTGACAGCCTGCAAGAGAAGAGCTGGTTTTCCATGTTTTTCTCCTTTAAAAGGAGAATCCATGTTTTTAAGTTCATTGACCCATTTTTAAAAGTTTGTTTGTAACCATTTCATAAATTCTTGTGACCCACTTTTGCGTTGTGACCCAAAGATTGAGAAATGCTGTTCTATTTCATAAATGTTTAGATGAGTATATATAACACATTATCCTTTTCATCAAGTTGTTACTTTGCATGATTAATACATGTATATATTACTCACCACATAAATTCCACCATGTTGACCATCATGAATTTTGTTGTGCCGAACAATGGGACAGCTATTGGTTCGAATCTGTATTCCTGCTAATGCATTACCTGGTAAAAAAAAGAAAATGCCTGTAAGTTAAGAATCTGACCCACAAAATAAAAGCACAAGATTTAGTGAGTTTAAATATTTACCATAAATATCATTTCCTTCAATAAGGCCTCGTCCATCACCAAAGATATAAACTCCACCTTGATTTCCATTAAAAATTGCATTTCCCCTAAAAGAAACAAAACCATTTATATTACAAAACTATTAAGAAAGTTGCAGTACACCTTGTAATCTAAATGTGTTATATTCTAGGTTTCAAACCTAAACATTACATAACTACACATTGTCTATATACTGTCAATGCACAGTTATATAACATTAAGGCATGAAACCTAAGAGAGAGTTTGGTAGCTCTTTAAACAAAATAACTAACTACATCCTAAAATGTATGCATTCAAATAAAATACACAAGTTAATAGCACATTGAAACAACCATTTCTTTTGTACATATGCAAAAAAGTTAATTTTCTTCTGAACAAACATGAAATTACAAATTTTCCTTCCCCCTCCAGACCCTTTTCAAAAACAAATTTAGACACACACAGAGCCATTTCTTTCCAAAGAAAAAAAGAAAAAATTCAAAGACAAAGAGACCTTATTGTTGGATCACTGTTGGAGGTAATCCAGACACCTGCAAAGTTGTTTGCATAGATTTTATTTTCTATGAACTGTCCTCTTCCTTTTTCATGAACATAGATTCCTCCAGTCTGACCATGATGGATTTCACAACGAACTACAGTAGGGTTGGCATAAGCTTTGACCTCAAAGCCTGCTATCCTGTTCCTATGTATGTTGCAGCTTTCAAAATAACCCTAAAACACAAAAACAACAGAAATCCTTACAAACAATTTTTAATGCAAGTCAAGAGATCTTAGTCATAAAATGCCTCCTCCTCCACTTGGCAATTTAAAAAGGAAAAATAAAAAGGCAATGGTCATAGACAGTACTAGTACTTCTCTTTAGAGAGTTACATAGTTCTTCATCATCAAGGCATAAGAGTTTCTCAGATAATGATGGAGCACAAAAAATGATGGAGAACAATTAAACAAGATTGTACTGCTATTTATTACCATCCACAACAATTTGTTGCAGCTGCTGCATAATGCAATGCTGCATATTTGGAATTTTCTTATATCAATTGTTCTCAAGTTTGGCTTAAAATGCACCAAAATTACTCTTTTTGAGAATCTGAATTTTGTTATTTTGAATGCTGTACAATTTGACAAAAATACTGGGAGACTTTATAGTGCATGCTAAGAAATCCAAATCCATTGCAAAATCAAAATAAGAATTACCAGCCTAGTTTAGATGTTAATCCTAAGAAGCAAGTAACTTTTTAAAGACATCAGTGAGAGTAAAGGTAGTCCTGGATAAGTCTTTCCCAAATTGCATCAATGATGCAACTAATAATGCTCTTACAGAACCTCAGGTCAATGGCAGGTAGGCACCAAACTCTTGGATATTTAAAGACAAAAAATAAAATTAAATGCACTTTTAATGAGAAGATTCCTCACTGAAAACAATTCAATTCCAAACACATGTATTCATGTTGTATTTTCACCTTTCTCTTTGCTGCTAGTGAACTGCAAACCAACAGGATCTGGTTCTTCAGCTTTATCCCCTAAAGTCATATTCCTATTTGTGATTATTAATAATTTCTGTGATGTCAAACTGATTATTATTACTGCAGATAGCAGAAGCGGAGGGAGGGGGGAACCAGATTGAAGAAAAAGATCTTTTAAAACTGAAGGAAAGGTTAATTGCCATGTAGATGTTGAGAAGGATAAAGAAAAGAAAAAAAAAAAAACACCACCAGATCTTAAATACTTTTCAAAAGATTCTCCACGAGGTGTCAGCATATCTTAAAATGAAACTCAAACAGAATGTTAACTAGAACCAATTCAAGGGGAGCAGGCAATTTAAATTACTTTAGAAAAATCCTCAAAAACCTCTCATTCTAGGAATAGCAGTGATTTTAAAAAGAATCTTAAATAGCACCAGCAAAGATAAAGCATATCTATTCCCATCTGTCCCAGTGCCATTTTCCCTTTACTAGTTTTTTTAATGCATTTTATGGGAAAAGGAGTACTTTAATCACTCATCCACTTAATTTCTGTTTTAGATGGGATTTTAAGAGCCTTCCAGAATTAATAAGCTGCCTTGATTTTGTTGAAGCAAAATAGAATAAACATCTCCCCCCATGCAACTTTCAAAATTGATAGCAATAAAACGTAAATTCTGAAAAGTTTAACTGACACTATCCCTAAATGTGAAAGTCCAGTATTTTTCAAGAGCGACTTCGGAAGTTTAATTTGAAACAGAAAATGGCCTCACTCACTCCAAGTGATGGATATTTAGCAGTTCCTGAGAATCTAAACTTGGAAATCTAAGGCACATAGAATTACTAGCAATTTTCAAGAACCTTGGCCAATATCTTCCCTGCTGTCACTATAACTAGAACAAAAGGCCGACCAGAGTAGGTCTAACAACTTATTTATAAAAATCACTGTTTCATTAGATACTATTTTTTTAGATTAGGGGATGATGTACAAGGCATTTAGTTAAAAACAGAAATGTTTAACTTGATTTTAAATCCAAGATAAAGTGCACTGGCTTAAACTGATGACCCCCAAAGACCCTCATGTGAAATCTTTGGCTGACATGCCTGTTCGGTAGGGCTGTGCGACGCTTCAGTTGCCAATTTGATTCAGCCTGATTCTACGGCTGAACCTCCGAATCGAATCAAGAGACCCTTTAATCTCTCCAAATCAAATCTGAACCCTCTGAATAGATGCAGATTCGATAATTTGGACATAAACACAGCTTTGAATGTTTTTTCTACATACCTCAAGGTACCCTTGTGAATGCTGAGATGCTGGGTGGATGGAGCGAGCATCCCACAGCAGCATGGGGAGGTCCCCAGCACACTTGGCGGCAGACCCAGAAGTGGACCAGAAGCACTTTTGGCCCACTTCTGGGTCCACTGTACAGCGTGGGGGACCTGCCCCCCAGCTTGGCGACTGGTACCTCCTGGGTCTGGGGGGCACCAGGGATCCCCCTGCAGCTGATCGAATATGGCCCGTTTCATACACCCCTACTGTTCAGTATGTTATGGCAGTTTATTTCATAATTATTTCAATCAAATCTCCCTGAGGTCTGAACTCATGCTTAAAAAAAAAAAGTTTGCTTCACAGATTAATCGTTCACTGTCCTCTTAGGCACAATGTTTTAAGAGAGGTAGATTTAGCATGGCTGGTGACAGAACAACTTCAACTGCCAGAAGTTTTAATACTTACTGATTTAAATCAGGTTATTCTGCAACCCTCTTGACCTGTTACTAGAGCAGTAGCTGCTTCTGATGAAATAAAGGTTTCTAAAATGAGTTTCTGAAACCGTCACTCCTACTTAAAAATTTATTAGAGAATTTAAGTTATTTTTTATTTATTTTTATCTAGATCATTTAAGTACTCCATTACTCTTGGAAAATGCTCCATTATTTTTGGAAAAGTTACAAATGAAAACATTATTTTATCAGTTAAAATAAATTATTTCAATTCTTTAAGAAAGTGAGCACCTTATGTTACTTTATTGCCACAGCTGGCTTCAGTTCAGGCATTGCGTACCTATAACAAACTGAATTCAGAGCACATCATTTTTTGTTTTTTTACCTTAGAATAAGTGGTGATATTTTCCCATTCTTCTTCAATAATTGAAAGTTTCTTTTACAAAGAAGGCTAAGGAATAGTAATTTCCTTCGCAGACATTTTACAAAAAATTGTTTTTTCAACAATCTGCCAGTCCCTGGTCCCAGCAGGACTGAAGTCACAAGATGTGCTTAAAAGAGGGCTGCTGTACGTGTTCCATACTGTCCACAGCGGACTGCTCCTGTCTACTTGAGCACAGATCATCACATCTGGCAAAGTAGATTATTTTCAGTCAAAGTGAAGCTAACAGGTCTGAATAAATACAGCTTGCTTTTTTCAAGGTTGGATAAGACAAGAGAGCACAAAAAGGGCTGCATACTCATTTTAAGGAGCAGCATGGGACAAGTGTTGGAAGCAGAATTTGCTTTGGGAAGAGAAAGACCTCAAACTGTTTACTTCTTTTGACTTCCTTTGACTTTGAAAGATCAGAATAACTGTACACATGAGAAGCACCAGCAATCTTCTTCAGGGCTGTGCATCCCCTTCCTCTACTTATTTTGGGCACCAGTCACTGATTTATAAAGCTTTTCTTCTTCTAGAGCAGTATCTCTCAACCTTTTTTGTACCAGGATCCATTTGTAAACACTGATGGCCAGTCCCATCCCAGTAAATAGTTTAAGTAGGAAACAGCCCCCTGGTCTTCCTGGTGCCCCTCACTCCCAAACCATAGTCCACCACCCCACTAGCTCTGCTGGTGCCCCTCATTCCTGAGCCACTGCCCTGTAGCCACAGCACATGCCCCCCCATATTTGTGCACCAACAGCAGACATAGGGCTGCAGCCTGGTTGGACTGGCATGGGCAAGACTTGGCACAGGAACACACAACGGAGTGGCAAGACTCATTGCTGTCATTGCCGCTGGAATGCCACCCTGCCAGCCACACCATCAGCAACACAAGGAGTAACAGGTAGGGAGGGAGAAGGAGAAGGGGCTGCGCACTGCCTTCACCACTTGCAGGCTGGCCTGCAGATGTACCCGTCATGGCCCAGCTGCTGCGGCCACTCCCCTCAGGCCATGGCTTTACCCTGGAGGAGATGGGGTGGTGGGCAGCATTGCCTGTGATCCCCCTGCCCCACTGATACTGCATCTATGCTCCACCGCCCAACCACAGACTTGCTTGTGGGGAGCTGTAGGAGCTGCTCTCCACACTGCCTGGCTGCCACGTGCATGTGTGCACATGCATGCGGCACCCCCTGGCTCATCACCTTCCTCCCACTCCCCCCAGTCCCAAACAGCCCCTTGCAGACTGGAACTCTGCCAGCCTGCAAGGGGAAATCCATAGTTTCCCACATTTCTCTCCTTCGAAGGAGAATCCATTTTTAAAGTTTATCGATCTATTTTTTTTTTTTTAAAGTTTGTTTGCAACTCATATGTTCTTGTGACCCACGGATTGAGAAATGCTGTTCTAGTGCAAGCTAAGATGTAAAATACTGCCCCTTAGGTCTACAATTAGACAATTACTTTACCTACCAAATATACGTCTATTTTTAGACTGCTTTTTAAAAGTCAGAATTGTTGATGCTATGTTAATACATTCAGTTTGTACTTCAAAGCTGATTTTAATGGTTGTTCTCTTGTTTCAACAGAACAGGGTACACAGATTGTTTACAAGTCTATTTATCACCCAACTGAAAAAAAAAAATGAAACTTAAATGCAATATATTACATCAAGGTTGTCAAAGTTGCCTCATGCCCCAGGCCAGATCCAGACTCTAAAGCTCTTTGTGGGCTGGATCCAGTCTGGGGACAACATCAAGACACAGAAGAAAAAAAAACCCAAAAAACTGCCCATATAATATGGCAGACTATTAGAGTCTCTGATCATTAGATACAGATCTGCTTCCCAAAGTTTGACAATCCTTCCAATTTAGTGCAAGTGTCAAGATTTTAAGTCAAAGGGGTTATGTTCAATTGGAAGAGTCTGTAGACCAGGGGTGGGCAAAATGCAGCCCGCCAGGCCATTCTATCCGGCCCACAGGGCCTCTAAAAAAAATTTAGAAAATTAATATTTATCTGCCCCGGCTGCCTGTCACATGGCCTTTAATGGCTTGCCAAAACTCAGTAAGTATCCCTCCACCCAAAATAATTGCCCACCTCTGCTGTAGACCCAATTTTATAGATCAAATTTTCACTTGCTGTACAAGTGGCAGCTCAGATGAAGTTCTGATTATGCTATTTATGACATCATAAATATATTTTTTCTAGTTGTTTTTAAATTTAAACTCCCTGGTTTATTTTTAATATTTAAAAATGAACTGCTAAGTAACTCAGTGTAGCATGGGACTTAAAATACTGTTCTTTCTAGGTAAATCAAGACATACAGAACATTTATCAGGGCAGTGCTACTACATTATGGGAGGATGGGAAGGAAAGCAGATTGACTTTCTTTTACTAAAGATTTGAATTTAGATAATTATATTAACTTATTCTGCTAGTTTTTGTTGCTTTCATACAGAGTGACTAAATATATGGTATATGGCAGGTGCCTGTCAGCTTGCGTCCAATACAGGACACTGAAGACTGAGGATGTGCTGCTTTTTTAAATGCCAGCTCATTAACGCCTTGGCTCCAATAGCCTGCAAGGATTCAAGTGTTGGAAAATTGCCACTAAGAACAAGCAGTTAGTTTCCGCAACTACTGATATATTGTAGATAGGGCAAGAAGAAATCTGAAAAACAAAAGCACCATGGAATCTTCTGTAGCTAGCACCTGGCCACAGAAATTCAGCCCAACTCATGAGAAGAGTATGTGCAGGCTATGAATTCAGGATAGAATCTCCAGATTTTAAAAGAGAAGGACAAGGATCTTTGAGGACTCCTGGTGCTCTGGTGAAATGCCCGAAGACTGGAAGAAGGCCAATGTGGTGCTTATCTTCAAGAAAGTGAGGAGAGTAGATCCAGCAAACTACAGGCCCAGCAGCCTGATCTCTATCCTGGGGAAGGTCTTGGAAAAGATTATCAAAGAGGCCATCCTTAGACTAGCTGACAGCAAAATCCTGAGGGATACCCAACACAGGTTTGTTGCAAGTAGGTCTTGCTTGACCAATCTCATTTCCTTTTACGACCAGGTGACTTATCACCTGGACAAGGAGGAAGAGATTGATGTCACATATCTTGACTTTAAAAAAGCCTTCGATCTGGTATCCCATCACCTCGTGGCAAAACTGGCTAACTGTGCCCTCGACCTTACCACAACCTGTTGGTGGGGGAATTGGCTCTGTGCTAGGACCCAGAGGGTAGTGGTTGACAGAAGTCAATCATCATGGTGTGCGGTGACCAGTGGGGTCCCCTCAAGGCTCTGTCCTAGGGCTTATACTTTTTAACATCTTCATCAATGACATAGATATTAGTGTTGGAAGTGGGCTGGCCAGGTTCACTGACGACACCAAACTCTGGGGTAAAGCATCCACACCTGAGGGCAGGGGGGTGATTCAGGCAGATCTTGACAGGCTCATGAAATGGGCAGATGAGAACCTGATGGTGTTCAACACCAAAAGACGCAAGGTTCTCCACCTTGGGAGGAAAAACCTGCAGCATCCTTATTGGCTCGGCAGTGCTACGCTAGTTAGCACTACAGATGAAAAGGGACTTGGGGGTCATAACTGACCACAAGATGAACATGAGCCTTCAATGTGATGCTGTGGCTAGTAAAGCAAGCAAAACGCTGGCTTGCATCTACAGATGCTTCTCAAGCAAATCCTGGGAATCTCCTATTGTACTCAACCTTGGTGAGGCTGCAGCTGGAGTACTGCATCCAATTTTGGGCTCCATAAGTCAAAAGGGATGTGGGGAAGCTTGAGAGAGTCCCGAGGAGAGCCACAAGCATGATCAGAGGTCAGGAAAACAGGCCTTATGATGAGAGGCTGAGAGCCACAGGGTTCTTCAGACTGGAGAAGCGCAGGCTCAGGGGCGATCTGATGGCCACCTATAAGTTTATGAGGGTGTTCACCAGGATCTGGGGGAACGTTTGTTCACCAGAACGCCCCAAGGCACGACAAGAACCAACGGTCACTAACACTGCCGCGACAGATTCAGGCTGGACATAAGGAAGAACTTCTTTACTGTCCGAGCCCCCAAGGTTTGGAATAGACTGCTGCCGGAGGTGGTTCAAGCACCCACTTTGAACGCCTTCAAGACACATTTGGACGTTTGTTTATCTTGCTGGGATCCTATGACCCCCAGCTGATTTCCCGCCCCTGGGGCAGGGGGCTGGACTCGATCCTCCGGGGTCCCTTTCTAGCCCTAACGTCTATGAAAAAGTAATATAAAATGAGAGAAAAAATAAAGAGGAAGGCCACAAAGAAAACTCATTTCCTTTTATTTGTTCTTAGACAAGCTAAAGTAGTCTCATGCAAGGCAATGAGTTACCAAAAAGAGATTTGTAATTTGCTCAGTTGATGTCATCTCACCAAAAGCATAACCAGCACAAAAGAGAACAAAGGGAATACTGTTAGCCAAAAAGACCCCTCGAGAGGCAAGAAGTGTTCTTACAAAGACTTTTATGCTTCAGAAATATCACAGTACTAGAACTGGGACACTTATGTTTGGTAGATGCCATAATTCAACCCATTTTTCCTTTCTGTTTATAGAAAGTAGCTATATGTTCAATTGTCAGGGCCAGGATTTTCTTAATGCAAGATCGTAACAGTTCACCATTATGAGTATCCTTATAAAACTTCCAAACCTTGTCACACCTCTGAAGGCACCTAAGAAGACTGGACAATCATTACTGATTTTTAAGACAAGTGTTCAGTATGCTCAGAAGCAGCGGAGGCTGCTGTGGGTCCATCTCTGGCCCCTACCCAGGCTCAGAGTCAGAGCCACAGCAGCTGCCTGCTCTCCCCTCTACTTCATCTGTGAATATAAGACAAGGGGCTACTCCCTCTCCCTCCCCCAATGCTGACTGGACAGAAAAAACCTTGTGTTATATTAAAGTAAATGCAGTATTACGAGAACTGTTTTTTCTAGCAAGTTCACTTACAGGTAAAGTGGCTTACAATAAAATGTTTGCCTGTTTGCAGCCTGCATGGCATCAAGAGCATTGACAAGTTTGAACAGATTGTACTTGTATCCATATCAATTCTGAAGCCCAGCGATTTCCATTTTAATATCAATCTTATTAGGTCTGAGCAGCAGTGGTAGTCAACAAGTAGTAAAAAGAAAATACTAGGACTTGCACAATTGACCTTGGGAGAGATCTCTTTTTAGTTCCAAAAGTGAGTTAAGATGTGCTATTTTTTTTCCAGCTTAACCGAGATACTGTACTGCTTTATTAAATGCCACTGTAACTTCATCCTCTAGATTAGTGTCTGCTCTTTTTTATTCCACGTAAAAAAGATAAACTCTGTTCACAAACCAAGCAAAGTTCTTTAAGTCCTATTATATTATGGGTGGAGCGTGGTAAACCCATTCGGATGAAAGTACGCACAACACAACCCTTTTGAGTTTTTTCCCCCTTGATCTTCAAAGACCTGTATTTTCTACTTTCACCCAGAAGCATGAAAATACTATAAAAACGTCAGATCTTCAATCTAATTATTAGACAACTAGTGAAATAAGCATTAAAACTTTGATGTTCATCTAAACTTTGCATGTCAAAAGAATTTTCTTCTAAAAGTAAGGTAGAAATTATTAAGATACAACAAGCACATTCAATACATTTCTCCAGGAGCATTCAGACCATCAGAAGATGAACAGATGTTCAAATCAATGAGGGACTGCAGTGCTTCTAAAGCTAGAAATATTCTCACCAATGTCAGGTAGAGATTTAGTTTAACAAAAACTGTTAGCAATGAATGGTTACTGGAATTTCTCCCCCCCCCCCCAAACCAGTTTTAACATCAGTTTAGCCAAAACAGAATTTAGTAACACCCCCTAGCACAGACACACCTAGAGAAATTAAACTCTTCAGCTGGCTAAAGTGATTTTGCACTGTTTAGGTTTACTTTATGTAGAGTGATTTTAAAACTTTTCAGGAGATTCACACTAGAATAATACAAGGGCAATCTGCTGGTGTATGTTTGGTGTTCCCTACACTTACCATGCAAAGAAGAGCATGGTACAGACACATGGCAGAACAATATTCCCACTTGATCTTCCACTAACAAAGGACTTTCTGCCAGCAACATAAATGAAAATAATAGGACACTCCCTTTCACCGGAGCCAGACAAGTCTAAATCAGGGAGCTACAACTTGTTTCTAAAATTCTCCTTCCTCTACTCAAAATGAAACTTTGATATAGTATAGAAATTAAGCCTTGTAACAGTCTGTGTACAGCTGATGAAAAAGTTCTCTATTTATAAATAATATTGGTAAACAAAATTCAAAGTCTCTAGATAACTTTTTTGTGGTGTGCATTAAGGCCAAATAAAAGTAATATAGCATTCAACAAAAGAACAAGTGTAGCCCACTTATTGTACATAAGAGAAAAACCTAATAATCCCTTTAGGCCAAAATTTGAATATTCAAAGGCTAAATATCTCCTTTTCCTCCTCACCCATGATACTAGCAGTATGCATTCGCTTTTACTTAAAGCTTGTTATAGCTTAAATTAACTATTAATTAGTTTTAACTCCACACTTGTTAAAAAGAACAAGTTATATTACCAAGAGTTGGCTAAAAATGTTTTAGTGCACAATACTTCTGTTTTAATTATTATAGAACTACTCAAAACACAAAATTAGCTAAAAAACCTAATTCTGAATTTCAGTAGACGAAGCCCAGTAATCAAGTATTTTGACTGATAAACACGTGGTTTAGATGTCAATAATGGGGACATGAACATTTGAATTACTGAGTAGTAAATTTGATAATTTAAAAGAATGGTCTTATATTGCATGAAGAGATTTTTGAAGACACGCATTAGGCCAGGGCCTCATGGGACAAAAGTACAGAAAAAAGAATGTAGATCGATACAAAAGGGATAGTAAGATTAGATATAAAACTTATTTATTTAAAAATATTGAAGACAAGTCTACCTGCTCCCCTTTCAGACCTAGCTCGACATATTCAACCACAGCCAACAAGTATAGAAAGGAATGCCAGGGGATAGGACTTGGAAAAAACACACACAGTTTCACAGTTTGTAGGGTCAGAAGGGACCTGAGCAGATCATCAAGTCCGACCCCCTGCCATGGCAGGAAAGAGTATTGGGGTCAAACAACCCCAGCAAGGTATTCGTCTAGCCTTCTCTTAAAGGCCCCCAGGGTAGGAGCCAGCGCCACTTCTCTTGGAAGTTGGTTCCAGACCCTAGCCGCCCTGACTGTGAAGTAGCGCCTCCTGATATCTAGCCTAAATCTACC
>NW_017728943.1:51225517-51269019 GCF_001723895.1 Crocodylus porosus | reverse complement strand
CCCACTTCCCCCCACATCTTAGGGTCATCAGCAAATTTGAACAGGGTGCTTTTTACCCCCTCGTCCAAGTCACTGATGAAGATGTTGAACAGCGCAGGCCTGAGGACCGAGCCCTGGGGGACCCGCCTGCCCACACCCCTCCAAGTAGAAAATGACCCATCCACCACCACTCCCTGGGTGCGGCCCTCCAGCCAGTTAGTGACCCATTTGATTGTGTAGGTGTCGACACCACAGTCCCCCAGTTTCTTAATGAGAACGGGGTGAGAGACAGTGTCGAAGGCCTTGCGAAAGTCCAGGAAGACTACGTCCACTGCTACCCCTGCATCTAAGGATTTGGTGACCTGGTCGTAGAAGGCCATCA
The DNA here is from genome assembly GCF_001723895.1 of Crocodylus porosus. Taxonomy (NCBI): domain Eukaryota; kingdom Metazoa; phylum Chordata; order Crocodylia; family Crocodylidae; genus Crocodylus; species Crocodylus porosus. The sequence continues at coordinate 51,268,658 of NW_017728943.1, read as the reverse complement.
GGTCGGTCTGAAAGGACCTGCCTCTAATGAACCTGTGTTGGTTGCCCCTAAGCATAACCTCTCCTGCTGGCCCCTCATGGACATGTGCTATGATAATTCTCTCAAAAAGCTTACCCAGGATTGAGGTAAGACTAACTGGCCTATAGTTTCCCAGGTCCTCCTTCCTCCCTTTTTTGAAAATAGGAACCACATTGGCCCTCCTCCAGTTCTCTGGCACCACACCAGAGCACCACGAGTGCTCGTAATGCCATGCCAGGGGTCACGCAATGACTGCAGCTAATTCCCTTAGCACTCTGGGGTGGAGATCGTCAGGACCAGCTGATTTAAATACATCCAGTCCCTCCGGAAGTTCCCCGACTAGATCCTCACTGACCCTAGGTCTGGGTGCGCCTCCCCTAGGGACTACAGAGGTTCCAGCGGGGGAGTGACTCAGTCCCTGCTCAGGAAAATGGAGGCAAAGAAACTGTTAAATAAGTTAGCTTTGTCGTCTGGTGTGACAACCACATTTCCTAGCGTGTCCTGCAGGGGCCCCACATTAGCCAGTACCTTCTTTTTGCCCCCTATGCATTTAAAAAAGGACTTCTTGTTGTCCTTGATCCGGGCCGCCAGTCCCAGTTCCATCTCCACCTTGGCCTTCCTATGGATAATTATATACATCATCTCCCCAACTACAAAACCTGTCTTCCAATGTTAATCATTCTTAGGCTCAAGGTTTCAGAGGGAAGCTGATTAACATGGGGCTTCCCAAAAACTGCACAGCTAAGGACAGGATCATTGTGCTGATCTATAAAGCATCTTTAAAAGAAGGAAAGTCCTATGGGGTGGCTATAAAATCTATGATTTTCTGCATACTCCACAGCAAAAGAGACTTAAAATTCAATATTAAAAAAACTGACTTATATTACCTTGGTGAAACAGCCAGGAAATTGTTACTAGATTTTTTTTTTTTAAATGCAATTTTTTTTTTAAATATACAAATTAATTCATTATCAAATCAATGCACTAATCTGATTAAATTCACACCTCAGATTCTCATTAGATTTTTTTTTGTTTTCCAATGTGCTGCATCTGGATACATATACATAACTGAAGAAGAAAGGATTCTCATTTTGGCAGTTGGAAGAGGGCAGCTGGGGCTTTAGCAGACAAGCAGGAATTGGTTGCGGTATAAGGTTCAGGAAGGGGTAACAAGTATACTAGCAGTATATTTCTGCTCAAATGATCAGCAACATCAAGTCATGTAGATATGTAAAGCCATTTCTTATTTCAAAGCTAATAAGCCATTAAGAAGAGTAACGAAAGTTTACACTCCAGTTATCTCAGGATCAATGCAGATTTAAAACAATATTACTGTATGAGCTTATATTCAGTTCACGTTTTTGGGGTTTTTTTTTTTAATTTTATGACTAGGGAGGGACACGATTAAAAAAAATAGCTTCAATTTATAAGCAGAGTTCTGTGGTAAGCAATAGACTTCATAGCCAGTAAAGAAAAGAATCAGAAAATGCACGATATTTAAAAAAGGTTTAGTAAATCATCTTATAGAGATGGAACGTTAAATAGTTTTCACACAACATTTTAGTATACTTCCAACTTGCAGATACTTTTATCAAATTGCAGAATAACCAAACTTTAGTTTATGATTTTGTTAAAAAAAATTCAAATGTGTAAATGTACACTTGAACATTGCTTCAATTTATTACAAAAGTGTTATTTCATCGTTTTGAATTCTAAACGCAACTACAGGAATTCACTTGGGGCGACAAAAAGGAAAAGAAAAGAAATGCAACATTAGGGTTTTAAAATACTAGTTCATAAAAGTTTTTTAAAATCCCACAAAAAATGGCCCAAACCCCGCAGCTTCTCTTCAGTAAACATGTGCACTGAAGTTTTAAAGCTATAGCCACAGAACACATACATTAATCTCTCCCCAAAAGATGTTATACATTACCATGCCATGGTCAAATGTGAAAACACCAACATCTCTTCCATGGTGAATGTGATTCCGTCTGATAATTGGATTTCCGTGGTTTTTAACCCAAATCCCTGCTAATGCATTATTGGAGATCTCATTATCTTCATATATGCCCTGTTGGGAGGAAAGGGAAAGAACAAGTAAAAACCCAGCAACCAACAATAATAAAATCCATAAAAGCTAGGAAAACACTGACAGAAAGAATACCTGTGCATGATCTGTAATATAAAGTCCAACATTTTCACAGTCGCTGATGTTACAGTGTTTGATAGTAGGGCAAGCTCCTTGGCCACTAACACATACGGCAGAGCCAACTGGAAGAAAAGCATACAGTTACAGTAGCGTTTATAAACAGTTTGGCACTGCTCCCAAAGGAAGTTACATTTTGTATTGGCATTTTTAAAAATGGCACTTATATGATGCTCTCAATTAAAGCACTAAAAAGCACAGACAGGAAACTATTCCGATCTCTGTTTTGTACATGTGGAAATGGAGACTGAGAATGATCAGGCCACATACAGATATTTTATTCTCCCTGGAAGAGCTGCTTCTCTTCCAGGAGAAAGCACAAGTATACAGATGTTCAGGATTTTTCTTCCAGAGCAAAAATAGCTGCTTCAAGGAAAAAACAACACAAAGACCAAACAAATCCTACCCTACCCTCCCCCCCCACCCCAAGGAAAAAAAAAACAACCCAAAACCCATACCTTGGAACAGCCAGGAAAGTCACACCTGGAAGCGTTTCTCCTAGGAGAGCAAATGTCTGAACAACTTACCCTTCTGAGAGAAGCCACAGCAAAATCCATTATCCCAGGATGCTCTGCTTCCCCTCCCCAAAATCCCTGCTTCTCCCGAGAGACAGTGTCACTCAGACAGGACTTCACTACTCCAAACCAAGCACAGAGCAGAACCTGTGCCCTTAACAATCCCCAATTTGTGCTAGAGGAAGACAAGTTGACTGAGCAGTCTGGGGCAGCAAATCACAGATGCCCTGTGCACTGCTGCCATCCATTTCCAAGCAGACTGAGGGAGCCTGCAGAGCATACTAAGATGTGTGGAAAAAGAGGCCCTCTCCTTGTACAACATCAGCACTACAAGCTCTCTGCTCTTCAGGGGCTCAGCATTCTAATGTCTGTTCAGGCATCTCCAAGTAAGCTTTTCTACCAGAAGAATGAATCCAGGAAAATTCTCCCTGGTCACTTGAACATGTGTACAGAAATGTATGAGGCATGCAACACCCCAAGATACCCAACAACATGCCACTGCTAGAATAGAATAATAATTCTTTAGTGTTTATTTAAACCAACCAACCGACCAACCACGGGTATATCTATGTTTTTCACATCAGGCACATTTTGAATTGAACACACACAACAACAGAACTCTATACACTCTTGAGATCATAAAAATTAAAGTGGGGACAGACATAACCACCTTTCATAAGCCAGCATTTCCAGAAGCCTATAGCAAACAGATCTTGCTGCATTATCTTCTGCAGCCAGATCAAGCAACTTTAGCATTAGCTAAAGGGAAAAAGGAAAGGAAGAGCAGGTTCAAAAGCAAAGGGACTGTTACCAAAAAGTCCCTTCTATAAATCCCCTCCCAGCTCGTATCTGCCTCAACAGATCTCTACTGTCATGGTACCCATCCAGAAGAGTAACAGAGCCATGGTTAAAACCAGGTAGGGTTCAAACATCAATACTCCTCTTTCTTGGTTGAATTCAGAGGTATTACCTGGAGCTCTTTAAAGTCACTGGTGAAATTCACATGAACTTCAACACGGTAAACATTTCATGCTGTGATATCTGGCCAGCTTAACAATAAATATGGCCTCCTAGCATGAATCATTGCTAAACAAGCAAACCAGTGTAATAGCTGCAGTTTCCAAACAACCTTTAGAAGGATCTCAATAGAGATAATATTGTAATAGTCTACAAAGTCATTTATAAATGTTAAGGTCAAAGGGAAGATTGTAATGGTCTAGTCTGACCTCCAACATAATAAAGGCTAAAAGACTTTTTTGTGATGATTCCTGGTTCAAGTCCAATAGTAGTAATTTAAGCAAGTAAGGATGCCTTTCTAAAACATATAATCTCAAACTAGAAATTTCCAGTGATGGACAAACCACTATGAAACTTGTTAAATTGCTACAAAGATTAAATACCTCTGTAGTCAAAAACTTGCTTTTTATGTAAGTCTCATCTGAATTTATCTAGCTTCCAACTTCTTCTTATAACTTTAGCTTTTAGACTATTGAGCCCTCTATAGTTAAATTTTTATTCTCATGTAGGTATTAAAATTATGAAACACTCACCACACCTTTAACCTTCTCTTTCATAAGAGAAATGGATTGAACTATTTACACTGCAAAATATAACATATTCCAATCCTTTTAACATTCTCATGAGTCTTCACTGACTACTCTCCAAATTTTCAACAACTTTAAGAGCAGACATGAAAATTAGACAAGGCATTCCAACAACAATCCACCAATGTCACATGCAGAGATATTATAATTCTACTTCTATTCAACATTCCCCACTGACATTTAAGGATCACATCAGTTGTTCTGCCACCATGTTTCTCTGGGATTGTATCCAATTATTTATCATGACTCCCAAACCTATATACAGGTATAGGCTTATTTTTCAGGGACAGTGCTTCCAAGAAATTCCTCCATTCTTTTAAGAGGCAAAATATTTGTTCCTAGATATACAATCACATGCAACCATAAGGATATGCATATAGTTTGTCTGTACCAGATTACAAAGTGAATCGGTAGCTTGTCCTCTTTTTTTTTTTTTTTTAAATAATGAAATCACCAGCAGCTGCAAACTTTTAGTTATGAGTTTGTATTTTTCACTGCAAGACATTGGGAAAAAGAGTGTTGCCGAACAGATAAGGGCAAAAATCTATTCTTCCAAGACTGTACTAGAAACACAGCTATTCAATAACAATTGCTTATTTGTAATTACGTTTTGAAACTGGTCTTTTAACCAATTCCAATTAATGCATCTTCTATTTTTTATTGTGCCTGTTGATTAATCAAGATGTAGTGTGGTACCAAGTCAAATGGCTTACAGGAGTCAATTATGTTAAAATCAGTACTATTACCTTTATCAGTCAACCTAGAAATCTCATTAAAATGATAACAAGTTAGTATGCCGGACCCTATTTACAATATATCCATGCTGATTGGCTTTAACTGTATTACTGTCTCTAAATTCTAAATTATTCTAGTCCCATATCGACCTTTTCATTATTCTGTCCAGGATCAAATCAGCAGGACTGATAGGCCTATAGTCAGGCATTATATTTAACCTTTATAATTACGGGCACAACATTAACATTCCTCCAGTCTTCTGGAGCCGTCTCAAGGTTCCAAGATTTGTTGCAAGCCACAGAGAGAGCTCCTTGACCAGTTCTTCTTAAACTCCTGAACAGCAATGGATCAATATCACCATTAAGATACCTTTTGCCATAGGACTTCTCCTTGTACCCTTTTGATTCTCATACCACCGTTTTCCCTTCACATTTCTAACTTCTTATATGCACATTGCTATCAACCTCCCTCCCTCTTTAAACTTTTTAAATAACTGCTTTGATTTCTCTTAAAGTCAACCTTTTTTAAACCAGCACAGTCAGCTTTCCTGATGGTAAGATTTACGGCTTTTTGGACATCTAGTGAGTTGTTCTTAAACAGCTCTCAATCATCATTCATATTTTACTGTTTAAATTCTCTTCCCCAACTAAACTTTCTAAAACTAAACTTTTTAGAGATTGCAAATATATATTTCAGTTATGCAGAATCAAGTCTCCTGCTGCCAGATGTCATTCATTACTAGTTATTCATAGCAACATAGCCTACCCCCTCCCCTTTACACTTTATATAGGTGTTTAAGAAACCAGTCATCCTACTCCAATACAAGTTAGTGTCTGCTACAGGTCACCATCTCACACCCTCTCCCATGCTTTCTGTTAAGAATAGCAATCCATAAGCATTCAAGATTGCGACTTCAGAGTAGCCAATGACTCAGAGTCCAAACAAGCACCCCCTCACTTTTTACTTACCCTCTATAAACTGGTTATAACTACTGTTTTTAACATTACAACCAAGTGAACCTTCCCACAAAGTTTCAGTAATACAAATCAGGTTGCATGCACCCTAATAAGTGAGCAAGTCTAACTTCTCCTATTACTTGGGCCTCTAGCACTGCTGTATGGGCAATTCAAAATTGCTTCTCTTCGTTTTCCTTAGACATCTAATTCCCCACCCAATTTGATTCTGTGTTAAATGAATGTTCCAGTGTTCCTCCTTTTTCACCTACTTACTCAGTCTAGCCAATATCTGAGTAGAAGAGGAACCAATTTTCTAAGACCAACTATTCAACCTGAACAGGTCCCTCCCTCACAACAGGAGAACAGATCTTCCAGAAAAACAAACTACCAAAAGGACAATACACCCTGTTCTACAAGCAGTAGCAGAAAAATATCCTTTACTTTTTAAGCACAGAATTCCTAACAAGGAGCATCTACATTTCTTGGGAGCTAGAAATCTTCATGGTAGTATTTGACTGTCTTCTTTCAGGTTGGGATCAGCACCCATGGTCAACTGCTTCTAACAGGTTTTGTTCCACTGGATCAGCTGGATCTTCAAAGATTTTCTGCAGTTCCCATTTTAACTATTTGCATGTAACAACTGGATGTTTCTGGATGTTTCAAGATGTGCAGACTTCCTAGTAGGTCTCATCTCAAATTACAACAGTCTGCCCATTACCCTTTGTCTTTTGTCATTCTATTACTCGGTTTTCCTTTTTTCTGTGAACTGCTAAGCACCCTTTCTGGTTTTCATTTTCTTTAGTCTTTTGAGATCAATTCTTTTCTTTCCTGAATCGGGCTGCTTAGGTACACATCATCCCTGATACTCCTCAGCATACTGATACCTGTCTTACCAGACCACATCTTTTCTTTAAATACAGATATTCATATGTACCATATTTACTCAAATATAACATGACCCTGAATATATGATTAGATTCTATAAGGAAAATGTATAAAATGTTATAATTTTCCAGGTATAAAGTTAAATTATTGGAGATTTGCCTAGAAATTTTCTCCTGCCCTTCCACTGCTACAGCATAAAAAAAGATGGGGGAAAGAGGAAGGAGAGGGGAAGCTGGGCAAAGAAGCCCAACTGCTATCTACCTCCCTGCAAACTTCTTCCCTCTGCAGCCCCTTTCCTGTCAAACCTTGCTCTACATGAAGCAACGAACAAATCTGAAAACAGTGACCTTGAAATAAATGTGCCTGTAGTAGTCTATATGTAGTACCCATAGACTTAATATAGTACATGTACACTTAGCCCATCCAGAATTGATGCAGTTTACCTTTCTTGAAACTGCTGCAAGTTTTAGCACAGGTATTCCATAAACAAAATTTTAAGCAGCACTTTTGTGTCTACTTATATATAGTACAAGCTATGCATTACATTAGTCCAAACCCAAAAGGTTCATGATTTTTTCAAGAGAACACTAACCTGTACAGGTACTTCGAATGATACAGTGATCTATTATTGGGCTGCAGTTCACGGTAATTTCTAAACAGTGGTGTGCATTGTGGTGCTGAGCAGATTTGTCATCAGGATTGAACTAAAAGAACATACAAAACATAAAATAAATGTTCCATATTTAAAATAAAAGTTGAAATTGTTCAAAGCTCTGCTTCTGCTCCTTACCCTGATTGTCATATAACCAACGTAAGCATCTTCAGAACCTTCCATAAAAACGAAGGTGGAATCTCTAGTGTTTTCTATTATGACTTTATCTGCTACTTTTCCAGGTGCTGTAAACAAAGAATTTTAAAATCTTACTACTTTGCAGTGTAAAATTAAAAGAAATTTGATGCAATTAGAAAATTACTGTTTGGACAACTATAGTTGAATACAAAAAGCCTTAAAGCAGAAGATCTTAAACATATTGCAAAAGCAATATTCTACATCATTACATCTAGCATCAGGCCAGGCCAACTATACTTTCAAACACTTTCTAATGTAGACTAGGCTTTTTGACTTCCAGTTTAATTTTGTTAAGCTACTAAGAAATTGTTCTTGATTATATTAAAAATAAAAGTTAGAAAATATAAAAATCATTAACTGAATAAAACTAAGAGTTCTCCTTTATCAATCAAAATGAAACAGCTATAACATATTTTCATGCCAAATTGATACTGCTGCAAAACAGTTAGCTGGTACAGTTTGCTTTGGATTCTAGATGTTTTTACAACTAAAATAATTCAGATTTATTACACCATCAACACAACATATACAGGCTTATTAATACATTATACAAGGCTAAGAAGTGATCTTTTCTTATTTTGCAACATATATTTAGAATTCTGCAGATACATCCTCATTTTTAGTAGTATTAATATTTTAGAAACCCACTTAATGGACTAATCTATTAAAGTAGAACTAAACTGCAGTTTTAAAAAAAAATGTCAAACCATTTAGAAATTATTAATATGTAAGATTCAGTAATTTATCATTGGACTCCCAGTGAGAAGAACAAGGATCTTCCTTACTCTTTATAAAGTAAAACCCAGAAAGAAGTATTTTGCATTGCTAAAGACTCAGCAGAGGGTGTGCTAGTTAACACAAAATTATTTCACTCTTAAACCTGTACTAGCCTCACCACTACAGGTCATCAAAAAGGACCTACACACAAGGAACCACATTTTTACCTAAAAACATATTTCTTACTAATTAATTCCTCTGTTATCTGGTGAAATCAGTACAAACTAGTTCTTTATCAATCAGGGTGACGCTATTTTCACATTTTTTACTACAATTTTCCTATCCTGTGGAGGCAAGGTCTCCACTTCCATTACCACAGAGCTATTAATATAAACAAAGAGTCTCCCAATGCAGAATCTCCCAAAGCCTAAGGAAGGGTGTTTGTGCCCAAAGGCTTGCAAGAACTTTTTCCAACTATTTAATTGGTCTAATAAAAGATATCACATCTACCCCAAAGAACCTTGTCTGCCCATGACCTGAGACCGACATGCTACAACCAACAGCCCAGCGATTACTCTAGTCTCCCAATTTCTGAAGAACGGTGTCTGTGCCTGAAACTTTGCAAAGAACTTTTCTCCCAACTATTGAGTTGATCTAATAAAAGGTATCAACATCTACCCAAAGAACCTTGCCTACCTAATATAAATAAAAGCAGCCTGCTTCCTATCTCCCTAACATTACCCCCTTAGTTCTAGCCACTGACTGGACGAACCTTATTCTGAGGGCACGTGCTTGTATCGTAATAAAATATTCTTTTGTCACATGACAACTGTATTATAAACTCACAATCTGTTTTTCCTAGCCATAGATATAGCCATGTAAGAGCCAAGTAGCAGTACCTTTGCCCCTACAGAGGAAAAACCCATTAGTTTTTCCGATGGGCTGAAGATAAAGAAAATAAAGACTGTGGTAGAAGAGAAAGGAACCAGAAACCAATACCAAAACACTTGCTTCGTAAGGAAGAAAACAGTCCCAAGACCTAGGGAGGAAGAAATGCAGTAAAAAAACCAAGGTGTTTGAACATTGTATTGAAAGTTCAGGTAGATTTAGGAAACAGTGCTTGGAGAAGGTGTTTCTCATTATGCCACAGATGTACAGCACAATTCTTCTACAGGACTTTTTTTTTGCTGCCCAGGAGAAGGACCTACTGGGATTTCTGGAATGGGAGAACTCTTATGGAATATACTAGCTGGCTGTATAAAGAGATCAATTGGAAAGAGTTTCTAGATTTAGTTTTTCCATTTTCAAAAACTTAGGAAAAATGCAATTTCCTCAGTCTTCTGGCATTCTTAACATAAGAAATGTCACAGTGGGTCAGATCACAGGTCAACCTAGTCCAGTTGCTTGTACCTCAGTAACAAAGAGTGGTGGTTAAGGGGGAAAGTATCTATGCAATGCATACCCAGACTGATCTGTCCCCGGGCTCTCTTCCCTTATAGCTTCCATAACTGAGAGTCATAGAAGGTCCTAATTTGGAGGCTGCACCTTGATCATGTTTAAATACGCACTGATAGGCCCATCCTGCACAAATTTGTCTGATCTTTTGAATCAGATAAAAAACAGCAGCCTCAAAAGTATGCCATAGAAATACCAAAGGATTTCTTACCAAGCTTCAGTGAGAGGACAATTCCTGGTTAGATGTTCCCTGGTTAAGGTATAAAGCTGAAACCAACTTAAGACAAATCAGCAGATGCAGTAAAAAAAACACCCAGGACACCTCTCATTTAAGAACAACAAGACAACCAGGCAGTGAAAGGCCCACTTTCTTTCATAATTTTAGGTCCTGGAAAGCTAATCTGCCCAATTGTTTTGAAGCTGCCTGGAACATGGAGTTCTTTCAGGGAGCCCAGATGTATTTCTGCCCACTGAACTAGATGCATCACTTCTGTCAGGAGAACTTGTCTCTTGCCTCCCACTTGACAGCTTGGATAAGCTGCAACAGCAATAATGTCTAAGCTAATAAGAATACAAAGGCTTTTTTTTTTTTTTTTTCCCCTTCTTTCTTTAACTGGACCTTTCCCTGGAACCAAACAAAAGAACTGGTGGACTCCCCCAGATTTATAATGTAACATGAGCCAGGATGCCAAGGAGAATGCTTTAACAGTATTTTAAATCGCTTGATAAAGCAGAAATCCTTTTTCTGATTCTAGAGCTAATGTGCACAGAGCTAGTCCAGCACACCTATGGTGCTCCCATGTACCACACGAATGCAACCTCTCCTACGTCCTGAAGAGCCTTCAGTAAGAACTATAAAAAACCCCACTACTGAAAGGCTTGCCAAAAAGGACCATGTCCTAACAAAATTCTAAAGCTCTGAAATGCACAGAAGACTAACCCAAGAGGCGGCAGTTCACAAATTGCTTCTGTTATTCCCTGCCCCACCCCGAGAGTAAAAGGCTCTCTCCTTCTGCAGTGTTACTGTCTATTCAGAAGGTGAAAAAGCTTGCAATACGTTGAGATTCTTCTTATACCTGACATCATGCATTGATCATGAATAAATAACTGGACTGATTTGAACTACTCTTGAGGATATGGCACCCATTCAGACAGTTATCAGATTATGCAGCATGCCATCTAAACCTGCTTTTAAGTAACTGCAATGATGATGATTGCTTTACTTAACATCAGTAATGTAGAAACCATATCTTAGGGGGATTTTCTAAGTGCCAAAATGCCAATCTTTAATTTTTAACATAGCTGCTAAAAGTGAGCTATCAAAATAAAAATAAGGGTCCATGAAAACCAATGGAAGTTAAAAAAAACCAAAGTTAACCCATAAGCAAAAATTGCAAGAATTACCTCATTTAAAGCATTTTGCATTTCTAAAATTTGACAGACTGCCCAATCCATTTTATATCAAAGAAAAGCTTTTGGTCCCACAGATTTCATTTGAATTAGAATACTTAACAGTGTACCTAGTGCTAATAGTACCGAAATGATGGTTCCTAACTGTAATCCTCTGGAAGATTATGTGCTCTTCCAGAAACCTGGCAGAAGGGAGAGACTCAAACACCTAAACATCAACTTACTGAGTCAGCTGAAATTTTTGGTACCCTGAATTTTGGAACTCGAAAGGAAGAAAAGGGTAAGAACTGATTTTAGTTGGCCTTATATGGCATGACAGGAACCACTGATATCCAGAACAAATAGACACTTGAGATATAGATTTTTAGAACAGAAACACCAGTTTTTCCTGTTACCTCAGAAAGAATAATAGGAGATGGAGCCTAGGAGTGGGAATCTGGACCGATTCATTTCAAGACAGTCTAACATACCTGGACACCCAGAAAGAAGCTAAAACCTAGTCTCCAAGGATAGATGTACATATCTCAAGGCTAGAAGGGACTAGTTGAAACAGATTTCCACAAAAACAAGATTTCACCTGGAGATTTTTTCACCTAGTCCAACACACGGTGGTTGGGAATCTTCTAAACAGCCATGAACTGGGCAACATGTACATGTGAAGTTTACTGAGGAGCTGACTAATTAGCTCTGCAGTAAACATCTCAGCATCTACACATGCACAGCAATTAGGGCGAAATAAACTCCACAGCACCCCATGTGTAGACAATGACACAGCTAGATGGAGCAGAAAGGTGCTATAGTGCAGGGGCTGCCTGCTGGCTAGGCCCACACCAAAACACCCTTGTGTCTCAGCCAGACCCTCTGCAGCATGCTGAGCTGGGTTGGAACAGCCCCAGGCTGGCGGATGACCCCCGAGGCCCTCTGCCTGTCAGAGCTGCTCTGGCCCAGCTCATTGTGCTGTGGCTCACATTCAAACAGCAGGCCCAGGAGCAGTGAGTTCCAGAATTTATTTATTTGCATTAATTGTACATGTAGATGTGCCCACTGATGCCAATCTTGAGTGAAACACCAAGAGAGAGAAAATTGGTTATATCACTTTGTAATCTGTTCAAATACTGATTATCCTCAAAAGCAGATCAACACAAAGCTAGCTCCAGGAGTTTCATGTACTAAGACAGAGAATTCTAGGGCATATCACTTGGTCTATTAAATAACCAAGAAGTGTCTAGACAGATTGAGAGACGGTGCAGCAGGTAAAATATGTGACTGAAATTCAGGTAGACATTTCAGTAGTCACAGAATAAGAAGGCACAGCAAACTAATGACTACTGAAACCCAAGATTCTTAGGATCAAGGTCTTCCTTCATTTTGTTGTCTGAGGCTTCCATTTTTACAGCAGAACTTGTTACCTGGAGAAGGAAGCCACTGCTGAATTTGCTTTAACTCATGGAAGTTAGTTTCTAACATGCAGGTTTTGTGAGAGCTTCTAAGGAAGACAACTGCCCAATCAGGGAAAGAAGTGCCCATTTCTACTTTAACAATTAAGAAACTAACTAGAAAGGTTCTCAAAATACCATTTTTTAAAAATAAACTCATATTGCAATTGGAGGGTCTCTGAATACTTGAGGAGATACTTTAAAGTTAAAAATGAAAGAGATTAAATATACCAACTAGTCCTGGAATGCACTTCTGCGCTTTTCAGATGAGGGAAGGAATGGTGGTATGATGAACCATGAGAAGTCTAGAACATCCAAATCCAAGTCTCTGTCTCTCAGAGAAGCACCAAGAGGGACACATGATAAAGAGGACAACACTGTCAGCCAGATCACAGGAAAAGAATATCCTACCTCATAACACAATCTCTCTGCATCACTATAATTTCCTTTATAAAGATGAATTTAAGAGCTGGCAGAACAGTGATAGGCCCTTAAGTGTTACACAAAGGCCCAGTTTGGGCTGCATCCATTATGGTCAGCAATGGATGAATTTTCTCCAGAGATGCAGTAAACATCTGCAAGTAAGCAAGTTCCATAAGAGGGCAAAAGATTTCTGTTGTAGTCACAGAAGGATATTACATGGCTAAGTTTATCTATTTTTTTCCCCTTAAGAACAAAAAACAGTTAAGGCAATGGTTAAAAAGCAGCAAAGCAAAAGATTATACTTTTAGATAAAAGATGTTTTTCAAGTTAAATACCTGCACCAATCATGGTGATTGGAGATTCAATATATATCCATTCATCAGTATATATACCAGAGTGAACAAAGATAAGTCCATCAAAATGAGCTTCTTGGACCCCACCTAGGGCATCCTCAATGGTGTCATAATACTAGAAGAAAACAGACACAAGCTTAGAGAATGATATCCATGACAAAGATGGCAAATATTCACGTGGAGCTACTTGGAAACATACCAACATATTCTCTCTTCCTTTGTATCTTGCAGGGTTACTGTAGAAGTGTTCAGCAAAGCCAGGCTTTACATGTGCTCCTTTGTACTGAAATAATGAAAATATTTCAGAAAAAAAAAATCCAAAACCCCCCCCCCAACAAATAACAATAAATATGCCTGTATGCACAGATAAATATTTCTAAATGTAAGCCGCTATAATGATACAGTTAGAACACTTTGATAGGCTTTATTACTAATAAATAATATTCCAATAGCAGAGGATACGCTATGCAGCAGGGCTGCCATTTCCTCCTAAACATGGATAAATGTTATGACTTTGTAACTAGGTTCAGTACTGAAGACCAAGAAAAAGGGTTAATGTTAAGCAAGTTACTGGTGTTAAATGCCAGCAAGCAATAACATTCATAAAATTGAAGGCACCCTGATCATATACAGCCTACAAACACAAATCAGAATTTTAACATCATGCTTATAACTTCAGGTTAAGGTTGTACGTATGTTATACAAAAAATATTAAATTAAAAATATTAAACCAAGCGACTGAGAGCCAACCACATCCTTAGGTAAATTGTTCTAGTGGTTAAATTATTCTCGTTGTAAAAAAAAAAAAAAAAAAAAAAAAAAAAAAAACTTTATTTCTAGTTTTAAATAATCTAGCTTCAGTTTCCAATCACTAGATGTCAAGTCCTTGTCTGCTGCAGTAGAGCATCCTTATATCAAAAATATCTCCCTGCTGCTGCGCACATTCCCAGGGGGGACACATGCCCCCCAGATTTATGCCAGGACAAGGGCAAGCCGTCTGCTGCAGGATCCCCGCCCAGCTGACTGCCCCACCTTGGGGCCTCCACAACCCAGCAGGCAAGACCCAGCACAGCAGAACAGAGCGGGACCAGGCAGGGAAGCTCAGTGCTGCTGCTGGGAGCTCTGTGCAGCCATGGAGAAACACCCCCTGTCCACCTGGCAACCATGAGGAGCATGACTCCATGCCACCATCCCCATTATTGCAAGGGGCACTGTGCCATGGCAAAACGGGGCTTGTGGCAGTGGCATCGAGCTTCCCCGCCCGGCCTGCATATTAGTATATTTAATAATCGTAAGTGTCGTCTTTGTTTTTCGTATTCCTTTTTTGCTGAGCATGTTGCAATGAGAAAGAGAGAGGAAAAAAAATTTTAAAAAAAGAGACAAATAAGAGAAAAAGGAGAGAAAGAAAGAGAGAAGGAGAGCAGAGAGAGAACCAGACACACACAGAGAACCACGTGCACAAACAGAACCAGAACACACCCAAAACAGACACATGCACACAAACATCCGGAACCAGACGTGTGTGCACACAGATGCACAGAACTAGACAAAAAGCAGACAAACACGGAGCTGGGCTCCTGGGCCACTGAACAAAGTCCGATCCAACAATGCCGATCCACCAGAGCCCCTGCATTTCCCCAGGAAGGCAGCCGCAGGCTGCAGTGCAGCTGGCCGAGGACCTGGCCCAGAGCCTGCCCATCAGCTCAACCACCCACCCTGCATAGTTAAGCCCATAGAAGGTGTGGTGCTCCTGGCAAGGGGCAGTGCCAGCCTCATCCTGGTGTGGGGCTGGGCTCAGAGTGGGTGGGAGTCAGGCGGGCCCAGCTGCAACCCCTGCTGCAAGCAGCCTGGGCTCCATGATTGGCAGCAGCTACCAGAGCCTAGGCCGGCTGCAGCTGGGAGCTGCAAACAGCTGCTCCGGGCTCCAACATCAGCTCCATACCAGCGGATGCATGTGCACCTCAGAGCGAACACTGGGGATAGGGCCCGAGGCATCGCAGCCCTCCTGCTGTCCACCTGAGGTGCATGTGCAGTCGCCGCTGGCATGGAGCTGATGCCGGGGCTGTGGAGCCTGTCCAGAGCCCAGGCTGGCTATAAAAAGCTGCATCGGGCTCAGGAGTCATCAGCTCTGTGCCAGCAGGGGGGCAGAGGCCAGGGTTGTGCTGCCTCAGACCCCTCCCCCACCATCTGCTCCAAGGCGCATGTGCACCTGCCAGCGTGGAGCTAATTGCAGATCCCAGAGTAGATGTCTGCAGCCTCCTGGCTGCAGCCAGGCCAGGCTCTGGGTAGCTGCTGCCAACCATCAAGCCCAGGCTGCTCCCAGCAAGGCTTGCAACTGCCCAGCTGCCTGCTGGGGGCAGCACAAGCTTCATGGCTGGCAGCTCCTCAGAGCCCAGGCTGGCAGTAGCATGCTGAGCAAAATAGCCTTGTGTGCCGTGCTTGGCATACATGCAGGGAGTTGCTGACCCCTGGACTAGAGGAATGGAAATAACACTTTATTTACAGGAACTTATATAAATAAGTATTTACAGTTCAGAAGTAACAGTCTTGCTACTGCCCTTGAAAAGGTTTTGAGGCTAGGCTTGTGATCTCCTGCAATAAGGAAGGAAGTTCCTACTGCCTCATCCAGACCCTCTCATAGGACACCACCCTTCCTGAACACTGCTTCCAGGAGGCCTTACGGTCATAGAATTGGCCATTGCTGTGGAAAATGTCTTCCCCCCCCACCCCAAATTCTTCCCCTTCCTCCTCCACCAAATTCAGCCTTCCAAAAGCAGGGTGCATGTTATTTGGAGCTATGTGGTATACAAGAAATATGCTGTTCTTCTTCTAACATATATATTTCTTGAATGTGACATGATTGTCACTATCCTTGAAAACAAACATCATTTAATCTTTAAAGAGTGTTGGCATTTAAAAAGGTGATATAGAGAAAAGGGGAGGAGTAGCATTTCTTTTTATCAAAATGTGGCCAGATCATGAAAACTTCTCTTACCATTTTTCCTAATTCTGTGGGTGCTTGTGACGTGGGGTAAAAATTATATTTAAATAAATATGTCTAGCCCTTTTCAGCTTTGCACCCACTTTTCACAAACACACACTAGCTCTCCTATACTTACAGTCTAGAAGTTCTATTACCTAACATGACTACTACTGCAAATTAAAATTTATACTTAATTATAAATTAATAGACCAACCCCGATATTGTATATTATTTTCTAACGCCTTTACACACATTTTAAAAGGTATGGTGTCCATTCATTGTTATGTTTTGATACTTTGGATTAAGATTTAAACCATTTTTCCATACAGGACAATCTACTGTTTAATTCCTATCAGGCTAAGAGGGGCAACACGCCTCCAAACCCTATACTGTTATTCCCTTTAAAGCCTGAAAGACAAGTAACGTGCAGATGGTCTTGTTGTCAAGGAAATCTACTTGCCAGGTCTGTTACTAAACTCTGGTACTTTACCTTTGCAAGTCATCTTTAAAACAACAACATGAAGGTTTTTTGTGATCTAAAAAGTATCACTCATACCAGTTGCTGAAAGCTTTCTTTCCAGGGGTTTGGGTGTTCATATTCTTCTGGATTAATCTGATAGAATTTGCCAGGTTCGGGATGCATCATTGGACGTGTATATTCAAATACTTCCATATACAGTCGTTTCCTGAAATACAAGACAAATTGATTGTGCTTAAAACGCTGCAAAGTTATAAACTGGGTGTATCAGAATTAAGTCAAACCTTGAATGTACCATTTCCAAAGTATTCACTGTCCAGTTAATTCTGCTCCCATGGAAGTCAAATGGTAAAAAACTCAAGATTTTACTGGGCACAGAGTTAGTCCAATATTTAACACTTTCAAAAAAAGTTCTCCTCAAAGCTTTGAAAACCAAAAATATCTTTATAAAAATGAATGAATAATTTCCTGAATTAAACTAAACTATTTATACTGATCATTATACCTAATTAAGACTGATGAGGCTGTTGTTTTTGTAATGTGAATTCTGTATATACTTAAGGGCTGAACTCAGCAGTGCTCTTAAAACACATTGGCCCCTGCCACATTTTCAAATGAAAGCTGGATAGAAACCAGCCATAGAGTTGTTACATGTTTTTAAGCACTAACTTTATAGTTGGTTGGCTTTTTCTTTTTTTTTTTAAATATAGCTGGATGATCATTTTTTATGGCAAGACAATTATTTTGCATATGGGGCCAGTCTAAATTTTTTGCATGATTAACTAGTTAATTGTAATATATGCAACATGTGGCATACATTAACTGATTAAGTTCATAAATGCTTTTCTGAATAGGGACAGAGCAAAGCCTTTTATTAAATGCCTTGCTCAAGCGTTTAATTCTGTAAGTGTTAAAACTGTTCAGGAAGTTGAAACTGAGCTCTTCTTAGAATTTTTTTTAAACACAAATATCGTACCTGTTAAAAAGCTGATAAATGCATTGTTGAGTCTGATAGAGTAAATTATACATCACATTACTAGATAAATCCAAATAAAATAGTCGGGTCTATCTCAACTGCTAGAATACAGGAGATTTTTCAAAAGTTAGATTGTGTTGATCCCTGTTATATAAGGATACTAAAATTCAGAGGTCATGTTTCCATCAGAAAATACATCTTCTATTGTTGTAAGTAACCACTAAGATTAAACACACATTGACATACCAGATTTTACGTTCAGATTTCATTCTAATTCTACATCATCTAAAAAGTCCCTCATACAACATTCTTATTCAGAATACTGATTTTCATTAAATAAAATACCGAAAAGGCTTCCAATAACCCTAGCAAAAGAAATAGACAGCATATCCTTTTAGAAATCCAAGCAAATAAAACTTACATTAAATTCCTAATTTAGTAACAGAGTAAATCTTCTTAGATATTTTAAAGTACTTGCTATTGTAAGTGAAGATGCACAAAAAACTTTTCAAAAAGAAAAAGGGGGTGGGGGACAGGAAATACTGAAAGAATGAATCACTGTACATTGAACAAGTATTATTACATTATATATTCAAAAATAAAGTTTCACTTTGTGTGTGCAACAGATGTTTATGCAATAAATAATGTTTATATTAAGCTATGCATAGCAAAAAAACAAACAATTGTTTTAGTTCAAGCTAATTATAACTTCTAACCAGCGTTTCAATTTTTTTATTATACTTGGCATTATGTTCAGCATATACAAGCTAATGAGGAATAGCTGTTCACTTACCACAAAATTGGATCATTAGCCAGCTCACTGAAGCGTTTACACACACAAGCTGCTCTACAAAGATCCTGCTCCAGCAAGTAGGAGAAGATCTTCAGAACCACTTCATCTGGCAATTTCTCCTGAAGATACTGTTCTGCGGGTGCTGCTATTAAAATATTAATGGACCTAAGATTACTGATGCATTTAACGTACCTAGTTTCTGACTGAAAGTGATCAATGACTTTCCATACTGTAGTTGTAAGAGTGGCTTTTGCACATTGATTAGTACTACAAATTTAGAGAGAGAATCTATTCAACACACAATAAAAAAGGTATTAAACCTTCTGCAGCCTGAATCTGCTAGTGTACTCAAAGAGCAAATTGAATCTAAATCCAGAGGCATAAATAAAAGGAAATAATTGTGAAATCATAGTTAAGGTTAAATTTAGATTTCCTTCAAGGTTTTCTTTCAAATCCACCTTTTAATTGGGGCAACCAATCTGCTTTAAAATTGGCATGCTTTAGGTAAAAAGTTGCCATATATGTCTCTCAATATGTACATGATAAAGTAAATCTTTCAATACTTTATTATTTATTTCCCGTTTCTCATTGATACTTAGTCCATGGCAATCTTGAAGTCCCAATCTCCTCAAAAAATTTCTTCAAGCACAAGACAAATTTTCTTAAAAGGATCATTCAATAGTAACTGTTATCATACTTCCTCTTTCACTCTATGCTGCCAATACCAGAAAACAGATATGTATAGCGCAGGAGATCCTTAACTAGCAATGGCCCCAACAATATGTCTTTATCCTCCCCCCCCCACCATCCTTTGGTGCTCTTGCTTTAATCTCTCTTTTAAAGTGAAAAATGTTGAATAATCTATGTTGATCACTTTAATCTCTCTTGATGCATTTAGTGTGCAAGATATGACATCAAGGTTGAGTAAAGACTGAAAGGTAGTGCAGTATTCAACTTGCACAGTTCTACTTTCTAACTCCATATACAATTTAACCTGAAAAATTGCTCTTCCATTTTTGTGGGGGGTTTTGTTTGGCTGTCTTAAACATACTGTCCCCAACAGACAGATTTCACAATGGGATACTTAGTCTATATATCCACTAAAGGCTTGACTAGGACAGCTCCCCAAGAAGAATGGAACGGAACAACAGCTTCCAAAACTAAAACATAGCTATGTAAGTTAACATAGTATTAATCTGCGGCATATGGTACAAGTTGAACCTTAAAAAAAAAAAAAAAATTAAGGGTCAAGAAATTTAGAATGGTTCTTACAAGAGAATATTTTTTAAAAGAATTTTAAATAGAAGCCAAACTATAGCCAGAAAAAAACCTGTCAATATAAAATTCAATCCTCCACAGCATGCTAGGCTATGAGATGGATAGTTCCAGAAGGAAAATTAAATAGTAAGACAGAACTTTTTTCTTTTCTGTCCCCATCATTGTCAGGCCATATTCAAAGTCTTCACAGTAGGGTATAAATATTTACAATTGAGAGCTTGGCATCATGTCTTATATCCTCCTGAGCAAAGAGATGCTAGTAGTCAAGTTACCTTCAATGGAAAGCAGCAGAGATGAACTGAGTATAAAGAATGCAAAGACGGTTTTATGAAGTTGTGTGTCACTTAGAATCTTGTTTTGATCTTGAACTGTGTGTTACTTAACTCTACACTGTTTAAGTGAGGTGGTTCTGAGGAACTGAGACACTGATCAACAATTCTTTGGCTTCTTTCAGTTTCACACTTGTCCAAAAGGTTATCATTGCACCCCATGCTCAGACTGTCATGTAGAAACTCTAATGTATGCTTTAACCTGCCAAACTGATGCTTCTTTTGTAACACCAGTGTATGAACTTTATTCATGTAATATGAAGATATTATCAATGGTGTTTCTTCCAAGTGACCACTTCTTCTGGTCAGTATCTTACACCAGTAGGTTTTTGGTGAGGTTTTTTATTTTTAAGTCAGCAATGGATTTTTGTCAGAGAACAGGTTCGGGGGGGGGGGGAATATATACGTTTTTTCATGGAGGGAGAGAAAGCTCTAGTTGTGTCTTAATCAGGTACAAGGCCCAAAGATCTGAGGGTCAGTGGAAAGATGACTAGGATCGCTGCGGACCATTCCGTTGATAACTCTCTCTCATCTTCAGCTTCAGCATATTAATGGGAATGACTGGATTAAAACGAGGTTCTGAGATTATGTTTGAGACAAGGCGATCACAAACTTCACTTCCAACTCTGTTTCTCTTGGAGGCTTCTAGTTTTCCTCCATTATGCCATGGCACAAAACAGGTTCTGGTCTTTCAGTCTGCCTTGCTCAGAGAGTTGAGTGGTATAGATTCCACTCCCACTCTTTGATCCTGACCTTTCCTATCCTTTAAATATGTAGAACCCCAGAAGATCAAATGTAATAGTCTCCTCAAGGTATAATCAAAATTACTTCCCTGAAGAGCACCAAACAAATCTGCCTTCTTTTAAGTCTATACATACCATGCTTTGAAAATCTTTTTAAAGGAAATGGGAATGCAGTCAGCCAGATTAGATTCATATATCCAAATAGTTTATATTCCATATTCTTCTTTGGATCATCTCTCAAGAGTCAAATATAAAACCAGATATCCTTACTGTAGAAAGCCTAGTTAAAAACCTGACACACTGATCTTCAAGCATCAGATTCAGGTATCTCCTCTTGACTAGATGATCTGTGAGGTGTAACTGCCTCAAACAGGTTTTAAAGACTTCAAAGTGTATTCCTGGGTACTCATGGATAGCAACACATCTCAAACATGCACCACCCACATGCTCCCACCAACCTAGAAGATGCTGATGCCATTCTAGGGATGCCCTCATTTCAGCTCTTAAGATGTGTTTGGAATGCTTAAGGAGCAGGGAATGCTGCCCGGAGTAGCTTCAACACCACATTTCCAGGTTTGGCAAGTATAAGGAGAAGAGGGTAGACAGTGTACTCAAAAACAAGGTTCTCTATCTAGAAGCACCAAACATGTGAAGTAGGCACCCTAAGAGAAGTGCTGAAGGCAATACAACACCCTGATTTACAGAAGGACTAGAAGTTCTGTACTGTTTGTTTCAGGAATAACCTTCTTTTCTGCTCCTGGAATGACATTCCTGGGAGAATGGTGTCATTATGAGAGGAGGAGAGTATTATCAGGGTGCCTGACAAAACAGTTTGAAGTATGAAGGAACTCTACCAATCTCCCCAAAGAAAGGGAAACTATTACTTATGTGAAACCTATAGACAAAAACGGGTAGTAAGTCTATTTCTGGTGGAAGAGGATTTGTATTGGTGTTTTGATTTACCACTGGTAGGTTCTGGCTGAGTAATATCTCACTAGAGAATAGGTAGTACACTGGAAAGAGACAAGCCATCAGACTCCATGGAACCTACTAGAGGAGACAGAAGTACTGTAGCTACCTTAAAATCTAATAAACAGATGAAGAAAATTCTACAGCCTTCTCAGCAGAAGTGCTGCTTGTATGTTGGTTGAGAGTATGAATTTCATCATCTTGGTTGCTGAAGGGAATCCCATTTTCCTCTGGAAGACAGGGAAAAAGTCTCTAGCATAGATGAGGTCAGACTTAGTTTGGACTTGGGCAAGTAGCTTAATTCTGGGTCAAAGAATGACTGTTCCAGTGGTCAGGACATGCACTAGGGAAGATAACATCAGGTTCCAGGTGCTGTTCCAATTAATATTTAAATAGTTTATTCAAAGTGAAACAGCTTCAGCAGGAGTACCTAAGGGAGAACCACATGAAAATACTGTCTACTCAAGTCACTGGGGCACTCTGAGATGACGACCACTGCTCTGAATCAAGCAAAGGGAATCTGAGCCTAAGCCTCCCATATGCCAAGTAACTGGGAGTTATGGGTAAAATGCGGAAGGGAGCTATTCACCCTCCTTCATCCTTTCTATTTTGTGAATGTAACTCTTAGCTTTTAATAAAACTGCCCATAATTTGGGGTAAAATAAAACCTTTTGGGAGAGGGGATCAAGAAGTTCATTTCAGGTTCAGCATGCTGGGGGGGAAGAGGGGAGGCATACAGCCGGGGAGCTCCATTCCCCCATCCTCTCTCCCTCCAGCTACTGCTGACAGCCAACAGCTGGGGGTGGGGAGGCAAGGGCTGGGGAGAGGCCACTCCAGGAGTCACCTGGGAAGCATGCAGGAGCGCCTCCAGACTGATGGCCTTGGCCAGCCAGTGCAGGCCACTTACACAATGCCACAGTCCCCACCACCCCCCAAAGTACAAACCATTTAGTTAGTGCCATATATTAGTGCCGGAGTACACAGGAATAAAGCATGATACTGAGAGAGTTTCTGCTTTGGGCTTTTTAAATGTCTGCACTTAGCCTAGATGATTAAAGAGATGGCATTAAGGAGGAGGGGGCAGATGACAAAAGGAGCAATAGATCAAGATGAGAAGTGTATAGCAGAAGAGGATTCCAGATCATGTATGTAAATATTCAGAACAGACTGAAATGCAGTCCTTCTGTAATTATTTAGAAGTCAGAAAGTCATCTGAAGGTCTCAAGACATGTACTACACATCTGTCATTTTGTAAACTGAATTATTTTATATGCATGGTTCACAAATACAGATTTTGACTTAAATACTAGTTCAATGCTTTATTTTGCATTTTCCTTATGATTGGGTTTTCCATTTTGCATTTTTTTTGGATTCTCTTACATGTTTAACTTTCTAATACAGAAAGGTAATTAGCACATTCACTTGTGTTAACACAAATGTTGTATTTTTCCATCAAGGCTCTCATATGTTCATAATTTTTTCCCTTATAAAATTAGAAGTAGTGTTGTCCAGACTGACAGCTACAGATTAGATTAAATGTACTTCAAATTGTCAAATACTGACACAAGGCACGATATTTTAGAGAGAGACAGATGTTGACATTTTGAAAACATGCATTCATTTTCCATAGCTGTGACAAAATTGAGACACATGTTAAAGTAGTAATTACTTTGTGTGGACTGACGTTATATATGAGTATGTCTACCTGTGCTGATTTAAAGCGCTTTAACCAGATATAAGGCACATTAAGGGTGTGCGTCTACACGTGCATGCCATTAATGCACCCTAATAATGGCAATTTTAAGCCATTCATGCCTAAATTTGATACCTGCAAAAGCAAGTATCAAATTTAGACTCAAATAGCTAAAGCATGCATTAACACATGCATAGATGCATTAAGGCACATTCACTCTGTGCACAGACTGACTTGGGACAAACTTTAGTCCCACATCAGTCTGCGCACACAGCGTTAATGCGTTTTAACACAGGCTTGCCTCTACACATGTATAAGTCTCCTTAATGTGCACCTAAACATACGTGTAGAGCCGTCCGCTATTTTATATTTTAATACTAAATGGAAACCGAACACTGTAACTGGTCTATGCTATGTTTTGTTGCATTTCCTTTTACTTAAAAATTCATGTAATGCATACTACCACAACTTGCACCACTTGTATATGTAATGTGGTGTGAAGGGAATGAGATGTCTTTAACTACTAGCCATACATTTGTAACGTGCATACTGTTTCCATTCAGACCATTCTTGGGATACCTCCCATTCATGCCCCCAGTCTTCCCAAAAAAAAAAATCACTGTACCTGCCATTCTGCATTTTATTCTTAAGTAACAGACGCACATACTATTAGAAACACACAAAAAATATTGAACATAGAAGTAGATGCAATCACAGTTTGGAATGACAGATTTGTAATTAGTATGTATATTTCCCCTGAGAACACTGCTATGGAAACTCCCCCTCTATTCCCACAATTTCTACAGTTGGTAATGGCAGAGGCAATTCTGTGCTGGAGAAGACTACATAATCCCAATAATTCCTTCAAAGTTGCTCAATACAGTGACAGCAGAGTTAACAAATGCGTAACTAGTAACAAGCCTGAGGATGATTTGTGACAGATAGTGTGTTAAGCAAAGCAAAGAAATCAAGAATAGAAAAAAGTACAACAAAGTAAACATACAATAGAACAGTATATAGAGCAAGGAAATGGCTAAGAGCAGTATAAGCAAGTCTGGTATAACAAAGAACATCTCAAAAGGGAAAAAGTCTGAAGAAAAGATGGAGAAAGACAGACACTCCCAGTCAAAAGCAAGGAGAGTTGATTCACAGTTCACAAAAGAAACTAGCCAGAATCACACTTGATGACATGGCAATTTTCTTGGCGACTTTAAGAGTAGGACTTGAGGTGCAAGGATTTTATTTTCTAAATAGCAGGAGAAAGATACTGGAGCAAGGAAGATGAAGTGCCATGGCATTGGAGATAAAATCCATCCTAAGGGAAAACTGAGAAGAACCAAATGCAGTGAGTTTCAAAAGAAAAAACAACAGCCTTTAGATTTGAGAAGGGGAGACAGATAAGCTATAATACGAAACAACCAAAGTCTGAAATAACTTGAAAGGAACACATGGTAATAGAAGAGGTGAAGAGAAAATGGTCAAGCTAAGACATCTCTCTTACACATAATACAGTAGCTCTCACCTTCTCAGACTCAAGACACCACTCAAAATGCCAGCTCTAAGCTGTCACTCAGGTGTCGTTGGGTTGTTGTGAGGTTTTTTGTTTGTTTGTTTTGGGTGGGAGAGGGGGTTGCATTTTTTTACTATGGGAGAATAATAGAGCAAAGAACACAGAAAGACCACAACAAGTCAAAATGTTTTTGATGCTATGGATTCCTATTTGAAAGTCTCTGGGTTTATCTTTTAAATCATATTTAGGTAGTTGCATACCTAACAGCACTAAATATTGTGCAGTACCCTTAGAAAGATCTCACAGGACCTTGGTTAAGAATCACTTACATGCAACATAAGAACAAAAAGGAAAAAGAAGTCAATGGGAGATAAATAATGAGAAAGTATAAGAGGTAGTAGTGCTGATTTCACAGAAGGAAAAAAAAGACAGACATGCTGATCTTGAGGAGACAAAAGGTCAGGATGACAGAAGATGCCAAAGGGAAAATAAGTGAATAGGAATGCAAAGGAGAGACAAGCTTTGGAGAAATGGGAGATTTCTGCAAAGGCACACCAGTCTAAGCAGTATATTCATGTTTCCGCGTTGCCCTGCATGGGACAAATTACCTGAACCTGCTTCTACTTGTAAATGAGCTAGCTCATTTATCGCTACCCAACACTGCTCTATGCCAATGTAGACAGACACACACACACAATATGGCATAAGGAACAGATCCATGTCTCATTTTCTCAAGCTTGTTGTAAAAGGAGAGGAAAGTCCTCGTGAAGCAAAAGAAATCTGTTTCATGAAGATCTATATACAATGATAAATCTAAAAAGGTAGGAGTTGTGCTCATGCTGAGATCTGAAAAAGGAAATATGAAAAAGGAAAAGAATAATAATAAAAAGTTAAAGAATTCACTGATCAGCAAACAGGAGAAAGAGGTCACTTGGCATTTTCAATTTTTCTCCTACCTCTGTCTAATTTTCATTTTTAGGCAACAGGTATAAAATGCCTGACCATGTCCCATATGAGCAAAAACACTTACCTTCAGCTGAAGGTAAGAAAAAGTGGAAAAAGACACATTTGGAAAACCCCATCAGGTGTCAGGATCTTCTAATGCAGCCATATCTAGAAATCAGTGCTTTATATTTTACTTGAAAAGCTAAATCATACCTAAGCTTTTGAATTTAAGTCCAACGATCAAGAACTTGTTTTCTTCCTAAGTTATTTCACGTTTAAATCAATAGAAAGAATTTCCTTTGGAATGCTGCAGTCGAAACATTTTTGTCCAACCATTCCCCTTACCAAAAAAATATTACCTGATAAATCCTGGGATTTTCCAGATACTCTAGCACGTTTAGCTCGATGACCAAAGTTCTCAGTTGCTGACGTGGAGGCACCCTTTAACCATATAAAAAAGAACTGGTTAAGGCATTAAGCCTCTAGTAAAAAGTGTCAGTTAAACACTTAATTCCAGAAATAGAATACATTTAAAACTTTAAAAATAATTACCTCCATGCTGCTCTTTGTAGGGCAAGCTGTTCTTTTAGGTAAAAGAGTTTTTCTGCGAAGTTGGTATGGACTATTTTGTGCACCAGGACCTGATTCTTCTGCAACCATATCTGCAGGTACATCATCATCTGTTAAAAGACAAAAAGGAACCCCAGCAATTAGGATTATACAGCTTTCACCGATTCCTAAGGGAAAATCTGCAAACAGCTTTGACTTGGTACTTTTCTGGGACAAAAGTATTTATCACACTTCAGCAGCTTGCTTACCCAAGAGGCACACAGACCCATAAAAGCTGTACTAATGCAGGTGCTAGACGTACATAACAGCAATTTTTTAATGTATGCACTGTGTATTCTACATTTTCACCTATTTTTTTTTTTTATACATGTATTGTCCTCTCAGTATGTATACAACACCAACGGCAGAAATGTCAAACATTATTCCATATGCTAGGGTTTAAGTTTTTACATATGATATGATTCAGTGTAGATTCCACCATATGATCCTATCTGACCTTTTACTTGTTTACAACAGCATCCTTAGAACGGAAGACTTGCAAATTCAAACATGCTATCAAGAACCCCTTCAATTTAGCATGTTATTTAGTGTAAAATCTGAGGCAGGATCTCCTATTCAGAGTATGTCCTAACGTACCAATTCTTGGGGGGAGGGGACAAAGAAAGGGGATGGCTATAGCCTAAAGAAGATGGGAAAACAGCTGCTTGCTTTGTTTAGCTAAAAATGAACAGAAACTAACAACATACTCTCAAAATTTGTTCTTTTTTTCCTTTCAACTTTTTTTAGGGCAAGGATATAGATATTTGTAAGGATTTGATTTATTGTTGTACAATTTGATGTAAGCATTTTATGAAAATGGAATGGAACAAACTTAATGAAAGGAGAAAGGAATAATCAGTTGTTTGACTACTTCAGTAATTAAACCATTTATCACCACATGTTCTACCACGCAGGTACAAAAAAAATTCTAAGTATAAACACAGCTGGAAGACTCAATCAAACTCAATATTTCTTTCCTAAGTAATAAGGAGACCTGCATCTTTCATTTAAGCATTCCAAAAACAAAATAAGAAAGGCACACATGTATTCACTAACTCTGAAGAACAATTTTTGGAATCATCTCAAGATTAACTGCTTTTTCATTGCAAAATCATTTTAGACTTGAGGAAGTAAACCAAAAAAAGTGAGCCACATCAGCCAAAAGAAAACATTATATTAAAATATCCAGGACATTGCTTAAATGACAGAAGAGATCAAGGTTGTGCTGGGAGAGAAAAGTTGAGGAAATCCTAAAATTTTATTCCAGTACAGAAAATAAAGCAGTATACTTAAAGAACAAAAAAGTTCTGAAACAAAGGGTTGCACAAATTTCATTATTTTAGTAGTATTTTAAAAGTTGCATAAAACAAATCATGATTATCATCCTACCTCTATTATGGGCAGTATTTATATATGTCATTAGAGGTTTAACTACTTCAAGAACTAGTGGCAGCTGATATGAAAATTTCTAAAAGCAACCTTTTTCTGATTATTCCCATTATTTTTATATCTATAATGAAAACTGTCATTTTTCATTTTAATGTGAGAGTCCAAAACTCCCATACACAGACAGATGCTGGAGAAGACTCAAAACTGACTAACTGACCAGAAAGAGTATGGTAGCAACAGAGTGATACTGTAGCTGTGATGGTCTATTATTATACAAGGCAAGGATTTCTTAGGGTAATATCATCTATTGGACCTACTGCATAATTAGAATAGAGTTAGACAAGCTTTCAAATGCAAAGAATTCTTCCATCAGCTCTGAGCAATAAAAACCAGTACAGCATAGTAAAAAGCAATTGCAAGTGTGAGCAGAGAAATTCCCAGGGCTAGATAAACAATTAAATGAAGAAAAGATGATGATTACTGGGGGGGTTCAAGGCCTACCAAAAGGCAGGAGGGTCATTCTCACCTTTCATCTATGAGAAGAATTCAGGAATCAGGTATTATAATATGCCATAAAATCAGGATCAGTGTTAAGTGTCTTTGTTCTCAAGTGTTCAGATAGCTTACACATTTTTGTTCCCAAGTTCATCTTTTAAAAACGCTGTCTAGATTTCACTTCCACATTAGGGCAGTGAGGTCAGAGAGAGTGATAGTGCTGTAAGAAATGTGCTCCTTTGCGGGGCGGGGCGGGGGGGGGGGTGGTCCTTTATATTTTTTCTGTTCTAAACTAGCCCCCACCACCTCCACACTCACCTGTCCCCAGTCCCTCCCACACAGCATCTACCTTCCCCCATGCCCCTGCCACTGCTTACCCTTGCTCTTGTGCTGCAAGCTCCATCCCTATTCCAGCTTGGGACAGGGAGCAGGAATCTAGCCCCAGCCTGGTCCAGGAGCAGTGGCATGGCAACTCTGGCCCTGGCTCTGAGGCCCAAGGCATTAAAGCAAGCGTAAACAGGGAACGGAGGCAATCAACATCTGTGGCCACAGCCTGGAACAGCTGCCTGGCCCCTCCCACCACCTTGCTTGGAAAAGGAATACAAGACCCTGAGTGGAGGCCAAAGCTAGATCCAGAGCCACACACCTTGTACTCAATTCCAAGATGCGGGGCTTCCCCTGATCTCCATGTTAAATAGGGTGGGGAACAATCTTGGAACCAAGCAAATATCGTATTCTACCTTAGTGCCTTAAAAGGCCAAAGTTGCTCAGGGCACACCAACAGCACAGAGTTCAGAACACAAACAGGATCTATAGCCACTGTCATAAAGACTGGCAGGTGTCCACTTTGTTTTGGGAGGGGGAGATGCAGTTAGATCTAAGCTATTATATACAGTGTCCCAGTCAATGGTCTACAGGTAATTTTCAGCTGGGGGCACTCCCCTCTTTCCCACCCCTCCCCCCTTTCTGAAGCTGTGCCACTTGCAGTAGGCCAGAGAGACAGCACAAGCAGGCACAACTCTCTAGCCATGCATTCTGAAACCATGCTTCTGTTATATCCAATGACTGTTTAAATACAAAAATGCAGGAAGGTTTGCAGACAAGGACTGGAACAGGTCTCCTCACTTTCAAGGAATGTTCTACCTCCCCAGCTAAAGAATCTTCTTTGCGGGGTTGCTTGCACATGTGCTCTCTCTCATAGTGGCCAGGTCTGCGGTTCACAGTCAGACAGGCAAGTGCCCAAGTCTCTTCATGGATCAAACCCTACATGACTTGCTCAAGATCAAGTCTGTAGCAAAGCATGAACTTGAACACGGTCTCTAAATTCTAGAATACCCCTCTAAAGCAGGAATGGGGGGTGAGGGGGTTACAGGAGAGGCCATTAGGGGCTTGATCCTGGCATGCAAGATCCTAGCTGACCCAAGGACCAGAACCACACCATTCATCTGGCTTGCAAGGCCAAAACATTGAGCACCACTGCTCTAAAGCATTAGACCTTCCCTTCTCCTCCCTGGCAGTGGTAGCTCAGAAAACTGCACAGCTTGGTTTCCCCTTCCTTCTGTTACCATATGCTGGTAAAACAATTAAATTCTTGAAGCAGTCAAAGGGATTCAGCACCCAAGGCCTGCAAGAAACATCTTGGTCTCAAACCTATAATAGAAGATGTTCTTGACTACAACCTGACATAACCTAAGGACCCAACATAATCAGTGTTGCATGTCTTGCAAAGCAAAAAAGTTAAAAGTAGCCTAGACTTACTGCTGTTTACTTCCAACTAATCAGCATGCTTCAGAACTACACCCCCTCCTCATGTGAACTGTTATTTTTATAAAAATGTCACTATTAATGGGGAGGAAAGGAGACAAACTGACAAACTACAGGAATACATACAGCATAACCTCTCTAACAAATCCCAATGGGACCAGGAGACAAGTTCATTAAAAGGAGGGTCTTCATTACAATACACAGTGGGAGCATCTAAACAAAATGTTCACAGCAGAAGTGCCTAATCAGCTCCGCAGCAAAGCCTCACCATTTACATGTATGGAGCTGTTAGGCTGGAATAAACTAATTAACTGTGCCATAGGTTAGTACTTCCTGACAAATACTATCCTACAGTGGAGCTGTTTACTCCACTGCAATGCACATGTAGACCATGACAGGGGTTGGCCAAGGCCCAAGTGTGCTACAGTGCAGGAGCTGCCTGCTGGGTAGCCCCACACTGTAGCACCCTCATGCCCCAGCCAGCCCCTCCACAGCACAGAGCCAGGGCAGAGCAGCTCCAGGCTGGTAGCCTGACTGATTTTACTTGTGGATGCAGCCACAGACAATTTGCTGCATTAAAAAAAAAAGTTTATGCTGTTAAGATTGTTAGCAGTGGGTTTTGTTATATGGTACAACCTCATTATAAAAGTTGTGTGACCTTTTCACAAGGGAGAGGGAAGAACCCATACAAGTTTGTGTTGCCTTTTAGTCCCAGTTGCTACTCGGAATGAACAAACAGGAAAACTGGTTTCACAACACGCTGCTCTTTACAGAGACTAAGGGAGAGATTTCCATAGATAACACCCTGCAAATTTATAAAGTAAAAAAGCCACATAGGATGGGACCAGTGAAAAAGTGTCTTGTGTCTAGTGGGGGGGAGAAACAGCCCTTTTTCATAAAGCATATTTATTTTCCTCTATCATGATTACTTGGGGAGAGAGGGTATAGCTCAAGAAAAACATTTCTAAAGCTAGATGATGTAAGAGATTTAAATATACTATACTACATACGTATGTGTAGGAGTTAAGAATTCTGAATGATCAAATTGAATCTACATTAGATAAAGCCTCAACAATGGAAAAAATAGGTGGCTAGAAAGTAAGAGTGATGCATCTTAGAGTTAAGATAAAAACTAGCAAAGAAAAGATTTTAGAAATGCAAAGAATAATGAAACTGTGTACATAGATACTTTTATAAGATTAATTTAAGTATTACTAAAATGGTAACAGTTTAGCATGAAACAGGCATAGAAAGGATGGCAATTTATTTTTTATATTGCCATCTTAACAAGTGAGCCAACTACTAACCTGGTTTTAACAAATAATTTAACTTAAAAAAAATATAGGTAACAATTTAACTTTATTACAAGGTAAAGTCTTCAAAATGTTTTGTAAGTATGCAATTACAATAAATTTAACAGTATGAATGTTTGAAAATCTGAATTATTCCATTACTAAAAGTGATTAGGAGCAAAAATAGACATAATTTTTTTTAAAAGGTTACATTTTAAAATATGAAATCAAATTAACATTTACTTTTGAATTCTCATAAAGCTTATTTCTATACTCAAAGGGTAAATACCAATATTTTGTGGAGCCTATGTCTTATTCTTAATGAACACAAATTGTAACAAAATTTGTAACAGCTGTACTACACTAACACTTAGAAGACCCAGCAAACAGTCACTTGCGCTTGGTGCTATACAACCACATAATGAAAGAGAGCCCCTGGACTAAAGAATTCTAATATTATAAAAGCCTCTGTCTGTCTGTCCATCCATAATGCTTTATTTGTGTTCTCATTGGCTGACTGAAACGATCAAGAGTGTGAATAAGTGTTTGAACAGGAGGTGGTGGCACAGCGGAGCGCCACCATGACAGCAGGGACACAGGGGGGACCCAGGCCAGCACAGCTGGCCTTGCCCCCCACCCTGCTCCCTGAAGGTGACGACAATGGGGGGGGGGGGTGTAAAGCCACCGGAGCTGGCCTGTCCCCCCCTTGCTCCTATGAGGCAACGGGGCAGTAGCAACACTACTGGCCTCGGCCCACCCCTCCCCACTTCTGCCATCGCCGCCTGCAGGGCCAACGTGGTGGCAGTGAAGGGAAAGCAGGCATGATGCTGGTGGGGGGAGAAAAAGGGGGCACCACAGCAGTGGTGGGGGGAGAAGAGCGAGCCTGAGCTGGGGGAGAAGCTGGCCCACCGTAGTGGTTGGGGGATGCAGTGGGACAGCCCAACGTGGCAGCGGTGGTGGGGAGGGGAGGAGCGGAACTCCTCCCCCACTCAGGCCCAGGCCCAGGCCCACTCTTCCCCCACCCTCACCCCCCCATCATTCTTGACAGGCAATTGGCTAGTGTACAGAGAACAACATTCAACAAACTTCAACTACTAAAGCTACAACGCAGGTCTCTAAAGGAGGGACTGAACTACAGGTTTCCCCTCGCTTTATGCTGTACATGCATTCCTGGAAAATGGCACAACTCAAATTCACATGAAGGGAACCCATTTTACAAATGTAACAAATAGACATACGCTCCAAGACCTTGACTGTACTGCCCCCAAGACGCATTTACACCACTTTTACAAGACAATTTTGGTACTCACCAACACCAGACAGTACACACAAGCATAGGGCACTATCATAATGGGGATGGCAACTACAGAAACGTGCCACAGCCAAGCAAGGAGCACAGATCCACACAGGAGACTATATTTTGGTGTGCATCACTCCTACAATGCATTGCACAAAGCAGCCGATGGCAGGCTTCCATCACACTAATCACATAAGAGTGAATTTACCTTGCACGTAACAGGTGGTTGGTATAAAAAGGGTCATCGCATAAAAGCAAATTTGTAAATACAGAACCCACATAAAGCAAGGGAAACCTGTATTGTTTTGGGACGTTCCAGTTAAGTACTTATCCATAAATATTACTTGTTGTATTTGATGACACTAGTAAAGTGCATTATACGCTCATTTGTTCTTGTAGAAGGATTAACTACATACCACTTGTTTCAACAAAGTAATTTTTTTGTGTTACACATGCCTACCAAAAGAAATATCAGTTGCCATTGCTATTTTAACTGAGTTGGCTCAAAAGCTGCTTTCTGAAAAGTAGACATACACAAAACCTTCTGCTTCAGAATATTTTCTTTGTATAGTTTACAGTATGTTGTGTAGTAAAACAAAATCAATTTAATATTTAATAGCAAAGTGATGGCAATCTAGCAGCACATCAGTAAATGGTCTGACAGTCTATTTTTCATTCATTCTAACACTATCACTGTTTAGCATACATCTCAAAGCATGTTACAAAAATTACACCACAGCATACAAGATTTAATTCCCAGGTAATTAGAAAACTATGGTTTGACCTTTTTTATCTACCACTTCTATATTCATTAGCAAAAATATAACGAAAAGAATGACTTGTACAGGCTTCTTATGTTTTCATTTTCTTTTATTGATATATTTTCATTTTACCACCCTAATTTTCCAATACTGGAGAAATTTGGGGAAAAGATACAAAGTAGAAAAAAAAAACCCCCTCAATATGGTTGATTTTATTTATTGTATTCTTTCCCAAATGGAAAATACAGGAAAATTAAAAGTTTAAAAAATGTAAAGTGAGGTTATGTTGAAAAGTGAAAAACTTCTCCACTTTGAATCCTGTCCAGTAAGCATTATATCTAAGTTCACTCTAAAGCAGGGGTAGACAACCCCTGGGCAAAGGTGCCAAAGAATGGCATGCAAAGGCACTTTGCTTGGCACATGCTCCCCAGAGCACATGGCAGGGAAGGGGCCAGGGCTGTGCTTCCACAGTAAGGATCAGGGCCTCTTACAGCTCCCCTGCCTTCCATGCCGGGGTGCCAACATCTTATGAGTTCAGGTTATGGGTGGTTTTTGTCATTCTGCCCAAAAATGCAGCCAACCCCTGTTCTAAGGCTGTATTTTCCAGCTTTCAACCAGCATTACTGGAGAACCTCACAACAGGGAAGAGATTTGGACTAAGAGCCATAGAACATTCTTTAAATCACCTGGGCAGAGAATAAGCTGCTGTACCTTTTAAAAAGCCAGCCCTGTAAAAACAATCCAAAATGTCTAGAAGAGAGGACCACTTTAGGGTCAAATAGTAAAATTTTTAAAAAATTGTTTTTAAACACTGAATGTCTCATGGCTGTTAACTAGTTAATGTAAACCCTAATGGTGATGCCTTAAATGTTGACTTGAGTTATTTAACTACTGATCATTTAAAGTGGTTGGGCTGGGGACTGGGAACAGCCTCAGAGAATTAAGTCTACGGTAGGAGAGGAGGAACACACACACAAAAAGACTGGAAAGGGAAGAAACGTAAACAGGAAAGGAGAGAAAAGGGCAGAAATATAAATGGTTTTAAAAAGAGGAGAGACTTTTTCCATACCAAGTGCTGGCTATTGAGACTATCAGGAACTGTTAAAATAACCAAAATCTAACTTACTACATGAGTACCATATTCCCTCCTTGAGCTTTGTGAAAAACTTCTAGGAACATATATTTCATAGACGTTAGGGCTGGAAGGGATGTTGGAAGATCATGTCCAGCCCACTGCCCCAGGGGCAGGAAGTCAGCTGGGGTCACAGGATCTCACCAAGATAAGCATCCAAATTCTCTTGAAGGCATTCAATGTAGGTCCTTGAACCACCTCTGATGGCAGGCTGTTCCAGACCTTGGGGGCTCGGACAGTAAAGAAATTCTTCCTTATGTCCAGCCTGAAACGGTCTTGCAGTAGTTTATAACCATTCGACCTCAGTGAAACCTCTCCTGTACACTGAGGATACTACTTAAAATTGTACGCTTTAACACAGAGCAACAAAATAATCTAAAACGTAATAACCTCATTCTGCAAAAATGGTAATAATACCCCAATCTCTTTCCAATAAAAGCCACTGATTGACACTGGTAATGTAAGATATGAATAATGGTAAGGAGATCGAGATACAAAGTTTGTACCATCACTAGCATAAAGACATAATCAGTTCGGCCACTGGAGAAACAGCTTATGAAAGACACCACGGAACATACATCCAGGTGGCTCTAAACTACGTTTATATTTATTATAATTGTTCAGTGAATACTCCTTTAACTGCTACTATCCTAAACAGTAAAACAGAAGTTCATGAGAAACGCTGTATCTGCATGAGATAAGATTATTTCAATACTGCAAATGAGTTTTCCAAGCAAATCAAAAGGAGACAAACCCAAGTACTCCGGGAATAAAGGAAAATATTGTTGAAATTGCAAAGTATTTCCATAATAACCAGCTTGCTTCAGCTTCACTGAAAAAGGCTGGGGAAAAAGGCTGGGGATAACCTCATGGACATGATCTTCCAACATCCCTTCCAGCCCTAACGTCTATGAAATATATGTTCCTAGAAGTTTTTCACAAAGCTCAAGGAGGGAATATGGTACTCATGTAGTGAGTTAGAGTACCATAAAGCTAATTCTCCTTTACGATGAATGATGGAATTTAGCCGTCAACTGCTTTGGACTATTTATTAATAACTGACCTATTCTGAGGAACATCTGTAAAAAATAGTGATAAAATTGATGGAAGCATCACAGCTAGAGCAGTCAACATCAGACTAAAGAGAAATGCAGAAGATATTCTGAATGTGAACGTTAAAACCTATGTCCATAGCCTTGGATAAGTCGCAGAAAGATTGCTGCTGTACTGCAGGTGCTGTGAAATTTGGAAAAAGATCATAACAAGAAATACCCAACAGCAAAGTTAAAACTGCAGGCAGTAGAGATACAAATGGATCAAGCACTTAGTCCCCCTGATCTTCCTGCCAATATTCTTAACAAAGCACCAGCGTAGAAGCCTAGCTGCCAAAGAGGAAAATGTTGCTGTGATGTGGGCATGTACAAATGGCCCAATCCGGCTAACTATAATAAATTTTGGGGCCACTGATAAACTACTCAAGCAGTACACATTTGCTGAGGATGTTTTAAAGAAAGCCAACACCACTGAACTAGTGGAAGTCACTGGCAAAGCACCTGGAACCAGAGTTTGTGGAAGTGCCAAGCAGCTTTTTGCCAGCAACAGCCTCTTCGGCAGGTGCAGAAAGTATTCGCTTCATTTTGACTAGTTCACTGAAAGCCAAGAAATTAATTACGAGTTGATAAAAAGCAGGGAAGCTTGTTTTTCCTCTTCCCTACCAAGTGCTGGCTATTGAGACTATTAAGGGAAGGAAAATAAGTTTTATGGGGCTCTAAAAACCTTAAAAATGGGGTAACATTTTTCAGAACTGCCTAGGTAAAGAGAATTGGACAAGCAGAAACATAAAAAACACCTGACTTCCACTTAAGCATTTTAGAAAAAATTTCCCCAGGCTGACCCAAAATAATTGCTTTAATTCACTAACCACACAGTTCATACTTCGAATACTACAACAGCTAATACTAACATTTAATAAATCAGTTGTAAAAGGTGCACCCTGTTTTGATTAAAAAAAAGGTTTCCCTATCCAAACTAATGAAATTACACCTTTAAAAAACAACACAAAAATATACTATGGGAAAGTTGATAAACAATTTACCAATCAGGCTTTTGGCTTGCCAATTTAAATCATGATTCAAATCAACATGATTCAAATGAATCCACCCTATGCAAATCTAGAGAGTCCTCTAAACCAAAATTTTGTATTTTAGGGTCACTACCTTGTTAGATCAAAAAAAAATCCAACTTTGATGGATTTTGTTTTGCAAAACTATCTTGCTTATATTTTTTAATTAGTTTAAAGGGGTAAAATTTGACATATATTATACCATATCCCCAGAACATCTGCTCATGGTATTTAACTCCCTAGATGACTCCAGCATGAACTAGACTCTCCCTCTCTCTCATGGCTCTTCCAAAAGTAGTACAGGGGCAGAAAGCATTCCTTGCAAAAAAAGTGGAGATCCAGGACCTAGCCCAAAACTACAGAAGTTTTAAAGGCACAACATACCCTGTGGAACCATGACTGCTAACCTTCTTGAGCGTATATATCTTCCAGAGAGGAGAAATGTGATGCCACAACTACTCCATATCATTTATTAATATTAAATAAAGAATTGTACTTGCAAGAAAATGTTAATTGCATCTAAAAGGCTCCTGAATATAATCCTGGCTCCCTTACAGGTATATTTTAAATAAAAATTGTTTCTTTGGCTGACAATCTTAGAACAAACAACGTATTTAGAATTGTTGCTGCGTAAGAGATCAAATGCTTCTATTGCTAGAGGAAATAAATACAAAATGTTTGTTTCAAGCTAAAAAACACTGAAGTATATTTATTACACATGGTGGAAAAGAAAACAAGACTACATATGAAAAGGTCTCTAGCATCTCTAAACATCAGTCCCAAACTTGTCTAAAAACTTTAAAAAAAATATTGTACAGCACATTAATTGTATTACAATTTTCAGGAAGTAGATAGCACCACTAAAACAACTGCTCTGTTAATTAAATGGGATATTCAAGTCTGTTTAATTATTGAAAGTAATTTGCTTTGATTTGGCAAGAGGGAGTTTATTTTGTTCAATGTAAAAACTGTTATTTTCCCCCTTTTTGGTATCTACATAAAAGTTACAGTGGTCAAAGTCTACTTTGTGTCCTTCTACCAATTCATGTTGTATCTGTACCTGGCCTCCAAAGGAGTGCAGAGGCAGAAGACGAGCGTCTTCTTTTACCTGCAGTCCCCATCTCAATGGAAGAGCCACGTAAAATCAGCCAAAGCTAGTGAGAAAGGAGAAGAGAGTCACCAAGAGGATAAACGCAGGAGAACAGGACTGGAAGAGACCTCCTGAACCATCAAGTCCAAGCTGGAGCATCCAAAAACCCAAAGCCTCCATCACAACAGGTCACCTCTGGTTGCACATATAGGACACATCTACACATGTGTAGTAATGTGAAGCAATAAACTCTGGTGCATACTGAGTCAAAAAGTTTGTTGTTGCCAGGTACTGTATTTACATGCGAGTCCAGGACCACAGCATGTTCAGCCAGGTCGGAGCAGCCCCAACTGGCAAGGTGCCCAAGGGAATCAGCCTGGCAGCCTGGGATTGCTCCAACCCGGCTCAATATGCTACAGAAGGGTTGCCTGGGGGACAAGGTGTTACAGTGTGGGGCTAGCTGGCACTGAAGCACCCTAGTGCCCCATCCAGGTACATCAGCATCTACACTATATTTATAAGTACTAACCTGCTGCAGAGTTTATTGGTTTCCTGAGGCCTAATAAGGCTGCACACGTAGACAGACATTTAGTGTGGAGCTAATTAGACAAATCCATAGTAAACTTCTCATGTGCCCAGTGACCAACAATGCTTTTCCTTATAATTAACCAAAGAATTCATTTATGTTACAAATCTAAAATAATTGTACAGATAAATATATTACTAAAGATACTCTCTTAAAGATCCATTTTACAGGTAGAGAAAAGAGTTTCCTTTTCTAGAGCAAGTTGTTCCAATACTCAAGACTAGACTGCTTTAAACAGTACCGCTGTGCTATAACAAAACCTTCCTTTTCATATTTTTTTTTAAAACATACTGGATTACATCACCCGTAAGTGATGGCTACAACTAGCTGAAATGCATTCTATAGTGCTCAGCAAATAACTAGATGAAATTTCCAGGCAGCTACTCTGTAAATCGCCTTTACTAATAGCACTTCCCTTACCACCGATGTAGCCTGACCTCTGGCCTGACTGGCTTTCAATAAAAAGCAACAAGAGTCTCTTTTTGGATGCATTCTTGAAAACAGAGATAACTTAATCAATATTCACACTTTCAAAACAGCTTTTCCTAACTGTTTTGGAGAAGCACGGTAAGGTAAGAGTTGAGGGAGAGATACATGTCCATTTCCAAATAATGTTTAGATAGGTGGCACCTACAAGCAGGATAAGATCCTTCTTACATTTTGGAGTAGGACAGAAGTAAAGTAAATCTCACCAGATTCTCAACCAGATGAAATCTGTCCAACTTCAACCCCCTCCCCCCAAAAAAAGATTTTTCAACAACTGTGTTAGGATGAATGGTAGCAAATGGGATATTTCAAAGAAAGAACTGCACCTGCTCCTATTCTGCTAGCTGATAAAGTTGCAACCAAAATTGCCACCATAAATAAAGACTAAAGAAATAATGACCTCAAATTACAAGAGGAATGCGTCTCAGTATTGTTAATCAGATTTAAAAATTTTCAACTGGATCAAGTTGATTGAGTTCAAGCTAGAATTGCTCAACTTCTATTAAAATAAAAGCCAACCTTACTTAATCATAGACAATCCCACAGGGACAAAGATGATACATTTTTACAGTGAACTTATAAAAAGAGAGAGATGTTTTGGCCAGAGGTAGCCAACCTGTGCCATAAGTGATATGGGCATCCTCTGCATTTGGCATGTGACAGACTGGGGAGGGAACAGGCAGCACAACAGCAGATAGGACAGAAAACAAAGCAGCAAATTCGGCAACAAGCACAGGGAAGGAACCAGACTAAGAAATAGAAGTTCAGATAAGGAGAACAGAGCTGGGAGCAGTAAACAGTAGGCAGGGGAAGAGTACTGGAGTAATACTTTAGCTCCCACTGTTCTAGACCAGGAGTTTCTCAACCCATGGGTCACAACCCAAAAGCGGTTCACAAAAAATATATGAGAGAGTCACGAACAAAACTTTAAAAATGGATTCTCTTTTAAAGGAGAAAAATGCGGAAAACTGTTTTTTCCTTGGCAGCCTGCCAGAGTTCCAGCCTGCAAGGGGCGACTTGGGCCTCCCCATACCCCACACACTGGGGGCTAAGGCCTAGGGGTGGGGGACAACAGGTCAGGAATGAGGTCGAGACTGGCCATCGATGTTTACAAATGGGTCCTAGTACAAAAAAAAGTTTGAGAACCACTGTTCTAGGCCATGCTGGAGAAAATTAGGACCAGAGAGCTATTAATTGAAGGCAGACAAAAGAAAGCAGAAGCAATGCCCCTATTAAGAGACCATAAACGGAAAGTTACCCAGTCTGTCAACCTAGATCAAACTGGACCTACTTAATTCTAACCTCAGTCAACTGCCAGAATGTGATGTTTCAGAAAGTGACATAAGAACCTTACAGTAGACAAACCTGGAATAAATTTATTCCCCGTGCTCTTCTGCACCTTATAGATCTCATACTGATCTATAACAAGAGACTGGTTTAAACCTTCAATCTAATAATTTTGGAAAGGCTTTTGGTCATTACATTAGGATAACTCAGAGGAAGCTGGAGAAAGGTGGAGGAAGGAGGGCAAGCCTGAAGATCCCAGCAACAGCATCCAGATCAGTGTGGGAACTGACTCCTGTCTGGGCACCAAGACTGCAATTAAACCCTGTGGGCCACAAGTTGGACAGCCACAGTGTAGCAGGGGGATGTTGAGGGATCTTGC
Organism: Crocodylus porosus; assembly: GCF_001723895.1. Taxonomy (NCBI): domain Eukaryota; kingdom Metazoa; phylum Chordata; order Crocodylia; family Crocodylidae; genus Crocodylus; species Crocodylus porosus. The sequence continues at coordinate 51,227,709 of NW_017728943.1, read as the reverse complement.
TTGGCACATGGTGGGTCTGTGTCTAGGATCTTTGGGCAGTGACAGTCCAGGGCCAAGGCCAGGTAAGAACCACAATCCATTCCCCTCGTGCCCCTGCCATGCATGAGGAGTTTCACAGGTTCATAGATGCTGGGGTCTGAAGGGACCTCAACAGATCATTGAATCTGATCCCATGCCTAGGCAGCAAAAAACGCTCGGGTTAGATGACCCCAGCCAGATGCTTATCCAGCCTTCTCTTAAAGGCCTCCAAGGTAAGGGAGAGCACCACCTCTCTTGGAAGCCCATTCCAAGTTCTGGCCACCCTTACTGTGAAGAAGTTTTTCCTGATATCTAACCTAAATCTCCTTTCCGTCAGTTTGTGACCATTGTTCCTTGTTACCCCAAGAGGCACCCTGGTAAACAGAGCATCTCTGATCCCTTGCTGTGTCCTCCTAATTAATTTTTAAGGCAGCCACAAGATCACGAGTTCTGAACCCTACCCACACAGGCCCTGGCTGGTCTTCATGGAGACCCTGGGATCATGGGGCAGTGACAGTGAGGGGTAAGAGCCGGACCCTGGAGCAGAGCTGCAATCCACTTCTTGAATGCCCCTACTCACAGAACCGGCACCCACTGCAGGGGCATGCAGGCAGATCAGAGTTTTGCTCCATGTTCAGTCAGGATGGGACTACAGGCAGGTGGGGAGAGGCATCTGGGAGTGGGATGGGCAGGTGACCTGGGATCACAGAGTTCTGACTCCATCCACCCCACACCCAGATGCTGCTCCCTGCCCATGGCCCCCATTCCAGCCAAGTGTGGAACAGAGCTCTGATCCATCACAAATACACCCCTCCAACAGGCACCAATTCTAGAGGCAGGGGCAAGCGGGAAGTGGATTGCAACTCTGCCCCAGGCCCCAGCCCCAACCCCACACTGTCAGCACCCCAAGATCCCAGGGTCTCCATGAAGACTGTCCAGGACCTGACCTGGCCTGTGACAGCTCCCCACGTGGCCCGAAGGCCCAAATAAACTGCCCACTCCAGTGTACGGTATCAAACATGTGGCTTGCTACAGTGTTAAGATCAGAAAGTCCTGTCAAGTTTACTATAAACTGCACTCTTATGCAAATAATAAATTTTATTTAGCCACCCTAACATATAAACAGAAGAAAAAAAAAAAAAAAACCAAAAAACACACACCTTTTTCTGAAAAGACAGGCTTATTTACAAAAAACAGCATTTGTTAAAGTATCAGTGGCATAGTTGGCTGGTGTTATGTAAATTACACAGATTTTGTCTAAGTCCTGAAAGGTACACAAATACCATACAGTGATGACCAGTTTAATAAAGGTTATCAACAGATTTTTGGGAGGGGGGGGGGTTGTTTGGGTTTTTTTGGTTTTTAACCACCCATCCACCTTCCAGGAGAATACAGCTTCTCTCTCCACCTTTATATTATCTTTACCATAACCCTTCAGAGAACCTCTGCCTTGCAACACGCTTTAAATGTCAGACTGACTTCTCATACAAAGGACTAAAAGCTGAGCCGAGATGAAAACCTCTTCACTGAAAATAATGTAAATTAACTCTGTTAAAACCAGGCAGAAGCTGTCAATGTCAGTATTTCACCTAATCTTAACTGCTATGGCAGGGGTGCTCAACCACTGGCCTACAGGCCAAATATGGCCTGTGGCCCTGTGTCATCAAGCTTGCGGAGCTCTCCACTAGTCTGCTCCCCTACCAACATATTTCCATCCTCATAGGAAGCCCCACACCTTGCACACTGGATCCAGTGCCCAAACCCAGCACATAGGCCAGGCAGGGGCAGCACCATCTGGTTTCGATCCAAGGGCACTGGGTCAGAAAGGGGCAGCGCCAGGCCCCTAGTGACCAATCCCAGTAGGAAGGAGTGACACAAAGTCCCCTAGGACCAATACCAGTGGGGGGAGGAGGGTGGACAGGATGGCTTTTTGGCCCCTGGGGACAATCCCCACCATACTGGTTAGGAGAGGGCAGTGCCAGGCCCAAAGGTTTGCTCCCAGAGCAGGGGGCAGTGCCAGGTCCCAGAATCTAGTCCTGACACATGGGGCTCAAATTAGGCCATGGACCAGCTCCATCCCACTCATCTGGCCTACAGGGCCAAGAGGTTAAGCACCACTGTATTACACTATGACAAGAGTTTTCAACCTTTTTTAACAAGTGTACCCCCCCCCG
>NW_017728943.1:51224129-51225417 GCF_001723895.1 Crocodylus porosus | reverse complement strand
ATGGCAAGCGGCCAGATGTGGAACAGGGATATGACAAGCAGCAGCGCAGTGTCTGTGCAGCCCTGATCTCATCCTGCCCTGGCCCCTGCTCCTGTGGGGCAGTGGTGTGGGGCGGTGGTACTCCATCTGCACCTGCCCCCACGTACCGCCTGAGGCCTTTCAAAGTACCCCCAGGGGTATGCGTACTTCTGATTAACAACCCCTGCACTATAAGAAGAGGAGGTCTCCAAGGTAGCCAGGAATCAAACTACATTTTTATAGGTTAGAGATAACTTTGACTTTACCCCTAAAAACAGAATAGAAGCAAGCCAACACAGCAGTGAAAGTTTAAAATGTAAGATCTTATTTGGTAAATCAGCAGCCACATTCTGCATGAGTTAGAGTTAAATCATCTTCATGATATTTACCCAAATACATAAAACCACTACACTGGAAACTGTGAAAAAGTGGCTAACTGACAAGATCTGTAGTATAAGGAACATCAGCACATCTGACACAAGGCAGCTGAAAAGAAAAACAGAATTAGCTGCTGCTATCTGGACATAATTGGATTTTACAAGATTTTAGGTTCTGCACACAAATTACAGAAGCCTCAAACTCCTAAAGAAATACAAGTGCACTGATGGTCTCTGCAACATCCTCTGTCTATTCTGCCAAATCAGAAGTTGCTAACCTGAGGCACGGGTGCTATAAGCAACATGAGAAGTCTGCACGCAACATATAGGAGATGAGAGAAGGGGCAAGCAGCAGTGGCAGATAGTTCAGGGAGCAGAAGGCAGAGCATTAGATTCAGCAGCAGGGGACTGGAGTGACACTCAGGGAGGGTGCAGGGCTAAAAGGTTGGCCCCCCTCAGCCCTAAACTATCATTAATACCAGGCCTCCTTTACCTTACTTTCTGAGGCCAAATCCAAGATGCAACATGCAAACATAACTTTGGTGTGGTTTCTACATGTTTGGATACATTAGAAAATATTTTTTAAAAATGCAGAAATTATGCATCAGGAAATGCAAATACCTACTATGAAGAAAGTGGTGTAGGTTGTAGCTGTGTTTGTCTGAGGACATAAGCAGACAAGGTTCTTTGGGTGAATCTGGTATGTTTTATCAGACCAACTTAAGTAGTTGGAAAACAATTATTAAGCAAGCTTTCGGGTTCAAAAACCCTTTGTCAGGGTAAGGAAGTTTCTGCAGTTGGTGTGTTCTTCCTGGATGGAATGAAAAGTAAAGACGACAGTGGCTGGGCTGGGCTGCATACAAGACAGGCAGTCAGTGAAAATGTAAATTAAG
>NW_017728943.1:51197028-51223889 GCF_001723895.1 Crocodylus porosus | reverse complement strand
TTCATTCTGGTGCGCAGGTGTTGTTTGGTCTCTCCTACGTATTTTCCATCAGGGCATGTGGTGCATTGGATGAGATATTACATTTCTGGAGGTCCAGCTGTAAGATCTAGGAATGCTGATGGCTCTGTTGTGGGGTATAGTGATTGTGGGGGTGGTGATGTGTTGGCAGGTTTTGCATTTCTTGTCACGGCATGGGCTGGATCCTTTTGGTGTGTTCTGGGTCTGAGGAAGTTTGCTTCTGGTGATGAGGTCAGCAAGGTTCGGTGCTTGTTTGAAGGCTAGGATGGGTGGCTCTGGGAAGATCTTCTTAAGAATAGGGTCTCTTTCCAGTATGGGTTGCAATTGTTTGAGGATTTTCCGTACGGGTTCAAGGGAGGAGTGATATGTCATAACCAGCTGTGTGTGATTTGTGGGGGTTTTCTTCTGTACTGCAGCAGTTCTTCACGTGGTATCTGGGTGTCTCTTTCAAATCTGCAATCTCTCTGTCTGGAGGAGCGTCCTTGTTGGGTGAAAGCCTTTTTACGACTGGTGAGGTGGCAATCCCGCGTGTTGTCTTCAGAGCAAATTCAGTGGTATCTGAGGGCTTGGCTGTATATCACAGCTTTTTGCGTGCGTTTAGGGTGATTGCTGGTTCTGTGCAGATATGTATATTGGTCTGTGGCTTTCTTGTATAACGTGGTCTGTACTATGAAGAAAGGCACAGGTGCTTTGTTACATTCCTTCAGTTTTGTGTCTATGCTATTTATTTCTATTCCTTTGATGTAAAACTTGTACAATTTTCATAAAACACAGAACAGACTTACCAGCCCAACACTGTTCTCTGAGCTTCCGGGCTGGCCTATGCATGCTGCAGCTGCGCACACGACATTTATTATCAACATTATTGACCACATCAGCCAGAAAAAGACAATTACCAATCAACATCAATCTTCCTTTTATTGGTGCAGATATGATAAGGACTGATGCATCAGTGCATCTCTATATGTAACACTTATAAAAAATTTGGCTTTTTTCTAAAGAATTCACAGTTTGCTACAAAACTGTCTCTAATGTGATGGTTTGCAGCCTTTTTCCATTTGTGGACCTCTAAAAAAAAAAATTGAATGGAGGTAAGGATGCCTTTAAATTGTAAGTGTGAATTGTAAAAGTAAAAGTCACATACTTTCAATTGATCACTTTCTCTTTTGCGGACCTCTTAAATATAAGTCTGTGGACTCTGAGGTGAGTAGACTACAAGTTGAAAAGAACAGATCAAGTGCAAAATCCATGGTAGCTAATGAGTCCTATAAGGCAGGTATTCTCCACTTCGTATATGGGGGGGAAGGTGGGAGGAGGAATAGGGAGGGATCAGAAGGGTCTTCAGGTTTTAGTTCCATACATGTGTGCACTTATGAGATACCTTAGACAAACTCTGACTTCATCTAGATATTTTTCCTAGTTTCCATGGTTGTCAAGCATGCAGCATGAACCACCCCCATTCATCTAAAGAAGTTTGAAACAGTAAAAATGACAATTTAGCTGTCATTATCATTAACTATTTTTCATTGCTGACAATTTCAGCAGAACTCTAGCTTAAATTTATTTCACACCTTCCCAAGATTACTGTTTCAGAAGTTCTAGTTCTTAACCCAATTTGGTCCTTACTATACCACACACACAGCCAGCTGTCCTCCATCTGCCTACCAAATTCCAGACTCTCAATAACTTCCAATTCATTTAAAACACTGTCAGTACAAAAATGAAAACCTAAAAATTGGGGGTGGGGGGTCAAATTAAACTGTATAATTTTAAGATAAAAATTACAGGAACTTTTGGCAAATGGTGTAGACTTTTACACCTGTTGCAGCAAGCAGCTACAGAACCCAAGAACTTTTTGGCTTAAATTTACTGGCATGTGTATGGACTTTACCATGCAGTTTTTTTTAGTAGTAAGTAGTGATACTGTTTTGTTGTTTTTATAATAGAGTGACTCTCTTGACCAGGAAATTGGATTTGTGATGCAGCAACTCCTTGCTTTCACTTCAGAATACATTCTTACCAGCTGCAGATAGAACTAAAGTGTGTGGGTGATGCAAACTTAGCTGGTTGATAGTAGATGAGTAATGGATGACAGAAGAGGAACTGGTTTAAACTTTTAACCGTTCACCCCCAGACATCATAAATATTGAACACCTTAAACTTTTCCAATGTACTGAAAAAGATATTTAAAATTTTAAATCAAGAAACCTGTTTAACATGAACAGGGATTACTTTTCCCCTCACCTTTATAACCATCTCATCCCACAATTTTCTATCCTTTCTTCATACTGCTCCAGGCACTCCTGGATTTCATATTTCCAGTTCTCTGGACCCCACACTTCCACAATCCCCTGTTCAAGATTCCACTGAAGACTCACCAGCAACCCCACCCCATTCCAAGATGTGGATGAACTGTTCTATGCTGAACAGAATGGATAGAGAAGTTAACAATTTTTAAAACAATTTAAAAAAAAACCACCCAAAAACAAAAACCATCAGATTTTTTTAAATGTATCCATTCGTTTTCATTTTTTTTGTTAAGACGACTTTAAAAAAATAAACCTGTATAAAAGATAGCTTTAATTTAAGATATGTTAAAAGCTCAAAGATATCATCATGGAATAGGGATTATAATTTCTAATTATATAGTATTTGAGACAATATATTCATGTAACCTTTTTAGAAAAGTTTTACAAATAGGTCACAACAAGCTATGGACTACATTCAGGGCTTTATACATAATCTTATGGGGTTCCCAGAGGTTCCTTTACAGGATCAGTAAAGATTGAAGAAAACCACCCTACCCAGTGAGACACAGTGCTCAGTCTAGAAGATCCCCTTAAGCATCTCTATGATGCTTAGTGTCAGTTCTCAAACTGCAGGGCTGTTAGTTGTAGCTGCGTTGGTCTAAAGGACATAGGCAGGCAAGGTTCTTTGGGTAGATGTAATATCTTTTATCAGACCAACTAAATAGTTGGAAAAAAGTTATTTGCAAGCTTTTGGGCACAAACACCTTTTTTCAGGCATAGGTAACACCAACAGAATCTCCCTATACCTGAAGAAGGGTGTTTGTGCCCAAAAGCTTGCAAAAGAACTTTTATGTAACTATTTAGTTGGTCTAATAAAAGATATTGCATCTACCCAAAGAACCCTGCCTGCCAGTTCTCAAACTGAATTTGTGTCTTCAGAGATAACATCCTAAAAGCAGTATATGGAGAGGAGAGAACAGACCTGATTATTCACCCATCAGCCCTGTTGTCTCTCTGCAAGTTTGTGTATATAGTCAAGCCCGTCCCTTTCGCTAAAAGTGTGAAGTTTCAATAAGTTAAATGAATAAAGGATATCACACAACAAGAATGACCTTTTTTGTAGAAAACAATAATTAAAATCGAGTCTAGCCTGGGTAACTCCTCTACACTTCTTCATCTAATCTAGCAACAAATGAAAAATCTTTAAATCTGAATCTTTTTCTTCCAAATACAAAATAGCTATATATAAAATGGTCAGTTTCCTAAGTTTTCCTTAGTTTCTAATCCAATTGCAGAACATTTCCTCTATTCTGCAAGGCCTCTCCCTCTGACCTCCTGTTATCTTCCAATAAAGATTCCCCCCTGCAATAATCTAGTCTCTCTCCTTTCCAATTAAAAATATAGAATTTTGTAGGCCAAGCCATTATGAAGACAAAGGGAAGAAGGCAAAATTAACCCAATTAATTAAATTAATGAAAACATTTTCAGGTCAGTCAACAGGAAAAGCATTTTAAAAACTTTATCAAACTCCTTTTTTGACTACTATTTTCTCCAAAAGTCTCCCAGAAAAATTAGGTTCAGCATGACATGCCCCAGTCTCTCCCAACTTCTTTGCAATTTGGTTGTGCCCTTCTGTCCATTTGCTTCTGTTAAGAGGTCTCTGGAAGTCAGGGTGGGGCAATTTACATTACCAAGTCCAAAACTTCCATCTTAATAAACAATTTTAAATATTTTATTTGTACTGGAGTTATTTTCCACGGTGAGATGCTTTGATCCACTTATTGCTTTGATATAATCATTAGAAGATGTAGTTTTTAAAACAAAGTACAGCATTTACACTAAATTTGGTACATCTTTTTGCTATTTGCAGGATAAACTCTAGCACAACTCCACTTATAGAAAATACTGAAACCAAGTATTAGAAGCGTCAAAAAAATGACAAACTAATCAATGTTGAGGCAGTTAATATCATGGGGCTACCAGTGCTGTGTACTTAATGAAAACTACTTATGCCATGTTCAGATAAATGCATACTTTGTGCAACTGCACAACCTTATTTTAGTACCAAGGAATGTATATGTACATACAATATATTCCATTTATTTAAGCAACTGTTTAATTTAAATCTTTAAGCTTACTACTAAAAAGTAGAATAAACTCTCTCAAACATGTTAAGTTTTATATTACTACCTTGTTAAGTTTTGCTTATGATTTGTTGGATGGTAACCTAAATTTTAAATTTAAAACTACAAAACAACTGAATTCTACTTTTGTTAACCAAGACCACCTTAAGTTTTTTTAGATTCACAAACTTCTCCATAAACTTGAAAACAGAATAAATCATAGCTCAGAAAGGGAGAAGCTAAAAAGAAGGAGTACAAACCTACTTAGTGACATGGGTGGAAGTAGAAGCTTAGATGATGGCATCTCCTAGGGGTCAGGTCTCAATGCCTATAACAATTTACCCAACAAAACAGTCCATGGATTCCTCAAGGGATCAGGTGCTTAACATGGTACATCATCTGACTTTGGAGGTCACAGAAGAGTCCCCCCCCACCATTATTCCTTCTTTATACAGAAAAAAAGAAAATGAAATTCAAAGTATTCCATAGAGGCTCATGTATTTTAGTATACACGTTTCGTTTTGGGTTTGTTTGGGGTTTGTTTTTTTTTTTTAAGATGTATTATAATAAGGTTAGGCTATATACTTTATATTTATGATATTTCATTTTAAACAGGTTTATTTCTTCTTTTTTTAAGGAAAAGAATGCAATATAAAATTAAAAATCCTATTTTTTTCAAGGACAAATCGATTTTTAATCAATCATAAGGAGTCTAAAATCAAAAAAAAAGGAGGGAGAGATAAACATATACTTCTTTGCACATGGCTGGTCATAGATTGCTTGTTTCTATCTGTGGTTGCTTGAATACAAACTGAACAGTGGGAAGTAACAGCCCTCACTAAACTAACTGAAGTATTTGGCTAATGGCAAGATTCTAAAAGAAAATCTGCTGGGGGGGGGGGGGGGGCAGGAGGAGAGGAGAAGTAAAATGGCTGCAGAAGTATCAGAAAGCACATACACTTTTAGAAGGCAAATCCCTGTTTTCACAAAAAAAGAAGGTGGCCAATAATCCTATTCAAAGAAAATTACTAGACAAATAATTCTTTTTTTTAAGACGACTTCTATATACAGAAGCTTTTTTATTTCCTTTTTGGAGAGAAAATACCCCAAAGAATGTCCCAAATAAAACAAATAAAAGGAGGCAGACTCAAACAATTTGGGGTCCCTGCAGCTTTGGAAGTCCCCCAGTTCAAAGAATTACAGATGTTTACCCAACATATTGCTCTGCAGGAATAAGGCACACTAGAACGCTAAAGAGCCAATCACGAGCATTAAAACAAATACCGTAACTGTTATAATGGGCTGGAGAGTCAAAGGCAGCTAGGCATGATGCCACATCACACTCCTGTGTGCCGCCATCTCTAAAAACAGGTACACTGTAACATACCATCCCAATGAAGCATTAGATTTGGGAGGATCTCCCATTTAACTTGACAGCACTTATACTATCCTAAAGGTCTCTAGCCTCTACCCCACAGCTGATAATCCACAACTGAGGTTCCTACACAACAGCTGGGCAGAGCTAAGGTTAGTTTTCCTTTTGAGGGCAAGGAACAAGAGGAAAAGAAGAAAGGAGCTGGAAAAAGGATTAGTAAGTTAGGTGGATGAATATTTTCTCAACATTCTAAAACCTCTCCGAGGGAGACTGCATCTTAAGTGACATCAAAATAGGTAGCTCAGATTTCAACAGAATTAGCTGACAGACATGCTGTCATGGATATTTCAGAAAGCGTATGCCTTGCTTAGTACCATGCAGCAGTGCATATTTTTCCTAATAAACTATACTTAGAACACTCTGGGCACCTACTGACCATAAAATGAAGCAACTGCCATGCAAACATCTCAATACCAACTGCATTTATCAAAGAAATACTCAAAAAAAAAAAAAGCACAAAAAAGTTGCAACTTATGAAAAACAAGATTTCTCGCATCTAACTTACATTACAGAAACATCCCAAGGTCTGTCACATTCACTGTGTTGGGGCATTATACATTGATCAACAGACAGCCCTAGATCAGGAGTAAGCAACAGTTTTTGGCCGGAATGCCAAAAACCCCCAAAATGCTTACCTTGGAGGCGCGGAGTGCTGGCCAGCCAGAAAAACAACATGAAGGCAGGGGGTGCATGGCAGGATGCCCTCCTCATGACCCTTGCCTCCCACCCAAAGCCCTTGCCTTCCACCCCTGCTGCCCCTTGCCCCCCACCCAAAGCCCCTGCGCCTCCCAACCCCGCTGCCCCTTGCCCTCCAGCCCAGGCTCTATGTCTGTCAGCACCTACCCAGGACCTGGGCCAGCTGCAAACATCTGCTGCCTCTCCACCCCAACACTGGCTCCAGCTGCCTCCCAGACCCAGCCTTAGATTTTGGGGAGGAAGTACGAACCGGCAATGATCCCCACTGTGCTGCCCTCGCCGCTTCTACAGAACAGTGTTGGAACCCGGCATGGCAGGCCACAGCAGGGGGCACAGAAAGCTGCTTGATCCCCACTGCCCTGCCACACTTCCCCTGCAAGCAGGGGCAGCAGTAAGGGGCACAACCCTGCGTGCTGCCCATGCTGCTCCCATGCACACAGGGGAAGTGTGGCAGGGCAGCAGGGAGCTGGGATCAGGCAGCTTTCTGAGTCCCCTGCTGTGCACTGCCATGCTGGGTTCCAACACTGCTGGGTTCCAAGAAGCCGCGAGGGCAGCACGGTGGGGATCCGTACTTCCTCCCTGGAGCCCAGAGCCGGGTCTGGGGCTGGGAGGCAGCTGGAGCCGGGGCCAAAATACAGGCAGAAGTTTGCAGCTGGCCCAGGTTCTGGGTAGCTGTTGACAACCACAGAGCCCGGGCTGCGTACAGCAGGGCTTCCATGGGAGCAGCCCAGGCTCCGTGGCTATCAGCAGCTACCCAGAGCCGGGGCCGGCTGCAGCCAGGAGGCTACAAACAGCTGCTGCCCTCCTGCCCCCCAGCCCCAGAAAGGCAGCAGGTGCCGGCACTGCACCTATTGGGACTGGGGCCAGGGCTGGGGAGAAAGCCCTTCCGGCTACAGCTGGCCCCAGCTCTGGGTAGCTGCTGATAGCCACAGAGCCCAGGCTGCTCCCTGCTGGGCTTGCAGCATCCCAGCTGCCTGCTGGGAGCAGCATGGGCTCCCAGCTGGCAGCAGCTACTCAGAGCTGGGGCCAGCTGCAGCTGGGAGGCTGCAAACAGCTACTACCTCCCCAGCCCCAGTGCATGCCGAGGAAAATGGCCTCAAGTCCCATGTTCAGCACGCGTGCCAGGCAGGGGTTGCCAACCCCTACCCTAGATAGTTAACAATATAGAAAGTGTATGATGTCTTAGCAACACCATGAACAGCACTGCTAGTACTAGTGCATATTCTGGAAAGATATAATATTATTAGATGTAGACAAAATCAATTTATTAAACAGTATTACAAAAATCTCTATGGATCAAATCAAATTTTGCCAGCAAGAAGTCCAATACACAGCAACTGGAACAGTTTTGAAGTTACTATTAAGACTTTTAGTGTTTATTGAAATTCAGTATTGTAAAAAATTTTGTAATTAAAAGGAATTGCTTTTTGTTTCTAAGACCAGAGGAAATTCCAATTTAAGTTGATTTTCCTATACTTTATACCTCACCCCCATCCACATTCTCATCTGCAAGAGCCAGTTCCACAGATTCACCATTCTGGTCCAAAAGGATATGAAGAGCACTCTTTACAGCTACTTTTTAAATCTACAATCCAGAATCAGCAATGTAGATCTTGCTGACCAATACAGTAACACTTTACGAAGTCAAGAAGAATGACATGATTAGAATATTATTACTAGGCCAGAAGGTTTCCAGAAAAATCAGGTCCATCCCCAAAGAGGAGCAGAAAATTGTTCTGCTTGTTGGTTTACTGGCTTTAAACAAAATAAAAAATTAAAAAAAATAAAACAATGCATAACATTAGAGATTAGATATGAAGACAGAATAGACAACTAATTATTTGGGGGAGAAAAACCTAAATCTCTTCCTCCACAAGGGAGAAGAATGCCCGCAATACAATTCTGAGTCATAAAAATACCACCCCCCCCCCAAAGAAACCTTCCTGCTCCCACCATTACATCTGTCAGGCTTCTTTTATTTAAAAAAAAACAACAAGCAATAGAAGTCACCATGGATCTAGAAGCAAAGTGGGGGGGGTACTCTTCTAGGCTCTGTACACAAACCAAGCCCAACATACCACTTGCACTGGGCTCTGCAAATGTTCAATTCGACTATACTACCATGGCTAGGCTTCTCAGCTTCTCTTTCAAAGTGTGGATGTCCTCAGTCTCATCTCCCATTTGGAGAGACCCAGAAGTTAGAGCACACTTCCTTGATTTGTTTCTCTCTTCCAATTTACAAAGTCCAGAGTTTAGGTTGGGGGTGGGGAAGACAAAGGAGGCTCTCTCTCGCAAGTTATCACCCTATTACAAGACCAAATGAACTCTTTTCTTAGCTTCTTAATTAGTTTGTTGGTGATCAAAGCACTTGATACTGGTATCTTTGAACAGAGGTGTTACTGTGCCCTTGGTATAAAAGAAAGAAGACAGTTCACCTCTTTCTGTTGCTGGTCTCAGGCCAGTAAAAAAACTCAGGGATACACCATTACTGGTTCACATTTTCAAGACTCTCTCTGCAACAGGAAAGGTCAAAAAACTGGCTTCCTTACATAAAGGCTTAGATTTTAGAACACATAATACATCGACCTAAAAAATACTGCATCTACTAGACAAGTCCCTGCAGCCTATATCAATTCAAATAACCAACCTTCTACCTTTGCACCCTAAATGACAGTCAATTTGCCAGATGTGAAAGTGCACAAAATACTTCTCTATATTACATGTCCTTAAAGCTAACGAGTCTGAATAAAACTAAAATATGCTATCTGATCCCATTTTTCTAATTTTTCTGAAACCTATTTTCCATTACAATTTGTAGCCATTGTCTGTTTACAATCTCCTTTACTGAGCGATCCTGTCAGAATTTCACCTGCTTTTTATTTTCCAGTCTCTCAGGCACATCTGAAATCTTCATAATTATTCCACTGTTATTATTTATATTGCTGTGGTATCAAGACCCCAAATGGGCTAACACTGTCCATATAAAAAAAGATGACAGACAATTCCTGCCCGAAGGCCCTGCAGATGAGGTTAATAAGGAGATGCAATGGATGGCCAAAATAGAGGACACAAAGCTGGCATAGTATCTACAGGTAAGTAATAATGTTATGTTGTAGGGCCTAGTTATGTTAACACTGGGTAGCCAGAATTTCTCTGCCCATACTATCCTATCTACAAGCTACAAGGCAGGGTGTTCATAATGCAGCTCAGTACTTCAGGTTGGATAAGGGAACTGAGAGAACCAGTACTGTTCTGTCACTTATGACCCAACAAACCAGCACAAAGGAGGCATTTTTACTGAAGACTCCAATCCCACATGCAAGAAGCATTTAGTGCCTACAGTGGAATCCACGTTGACAAACACTCAAAAAAACAAAAAAACAAAAACAAAAACCCCCCCAAAGTATTTCAGTGTAGACCAGTCGCCTTCAACCTTTTTATAGTGAAGATCACCTTTTGGAAGTAAAGGGTACCCCCCCCCACACACACACACACACACGTGGGCAGCAGAGTGCCCCAGACCCAGCTGCGGCTCAATGTCACACGAGTCCCTACTGCTGAGCTGAGCCAAGCCACACATGCCCAGCTGCAGCAAGGCTCGAGGCGCAGCACCAGCTGCCTCTGCCCCTGTAGAGATGGGGAGGAAGTACCCCTGCCCCTGGAGGAACCCCACCCAGGCTCCAATCCTCCCACCACCCAATGGGGCTGGGGCTCTACTTACCTTCCCCTGCTCCTGGCTGAGCCATAGGTCAGTCACTCACCACCGGGGCCTCAATCTGAACACTGCCCCTTCCCTCCCCCATTGATTGATCTGCTGGGGCTGGCGGCAGCGAGTGTATGTATGGGCCCAGCTGTCTCCCACAGCCTAGCATCGACCTAAAGAAGCTCTGGGATCAACCAGTCAATCGCGAGCCCCGGGTTGCTGACCATTGATGTAGACTCTGTTCACATTTCAAAAGTTGCTCTTCCCAGCTATGAGCACTAAAAACGCTTCAATTCAGATTCTGTAAAATAGCAATGTGCCAAGACAATCAAACACCAAAATCTAGGCCAGTGGTTTTTAACCAGGGTGCTTTGAGGTCCAGAGTACCATGGTCCATGACACTTGGCCTCTGTGAAAAGAGGCAAATGCTAGCACCTTTACACACCCAGGACCCTGCACTCACCCCGGTATCCCAGCAGTACTCCCCACAGCCCCTCCTCTCACTAAGTCTGGGAACACAGGAGAACAAGCTGTCCTGAGAAGTGTAGACTCCACACTCTGGAAATCTTTGAGTGGCATACTTTGCTAAAAGCAGGTGGGCGCAGAAAAACAGGACTATGGCAAGGGCCAGGCTATTTCAGTTAAGCTATTTCTCCCACTCCTCCCATGCTCTTGGAGCTGATGGGAAGAGCTGCAGGGAATGGGTCCAGTATGCAAGTCCCTGGAGTAAGGCTCTTGCCCATGGTGCCCTCACCTGGCAGCAGCCTTTGTACCAGTAGTCAGTCATCTCCTTCTGCTCTCCACAGGGACAACTGCCTCTTTCAGGAGTCTAGTGACCCACCAACAGGTTCAATCTGCTCCACCAAGCAGCACTTGACACCAAACACTATGCACCAACCCCTGCCACACACTCAGGAGCCCTCTGTCTGCTACTGCCACCCCATGAGTTCCTTTTAAGAGTGCTACAAATGCAAGAAGGTAAGCATTGCAAGAAATGAATCTTGAAATATAGTACCAATACATTCTGAGAAGTAATCAAAGAAAGTCATGAGTCTTTAAAAAATCTGAAAATCACCAATCTAGTCCAACACCTAAAGTTTTCACCAAGCAATACTATGTACTATTGAGTAGACACACCTCCTACCCCCAAAACCATGTGTGCATGCACATGCATAGACACAAAATTAATCTTTTGTACTCGTTGGCAAAGCAGCCTACTAAGAATATTCCTTATTTTCAATATGAGGAAGGATAGGTTTAGGTTAGATATTAGGAAGAACTACTTCACTGTAAGGGTGGCCAGAGCCTGGAATAGGCTTCCCAGAGAGGTGGTACCTCTCTCGCCTTCCCTGGAAATCTTCAAGAGGAGACTGGATAGGCACCTGGCTGGGGTCTTATGACCCCTGCCACCCCCAGTGCTCCTTCCTGCCCACGGCAGGGGGTCAGACTAGATGATCTGTCTAGGTCCCTTCCAACTCACTGATTCTATGATATTTTCTAATAAGAATGTACTCTGGTCTCTCTTTATGTAAACTGTCTTATATGCAATGACCTTATTTATACCAGAAATTCACTCAGTGCAAGAAAAATCCAATCTTATGCAAAGTTGGCTAGCACTGAGCTTTCTGCAGACTGGCAGAGTTCCAGCCTGCAGGGAGCTGGGAGGAAGTGGAAAGAAGGCAGTGGGACAGGGGGTACCACATGCATGTACAATAAATGCACGTGGCCCCAAGTAGCCTGGAGGGCAGCTCCGGCAGGTAAGTGTAGGGGAAGAGAGGGATTGAGGCCCTTGTAGGGAGGGAGCTGGGCAGGGCTGGGGCTGCTATCCAGCCAGGGGGTGCTTGGAACCTAGGGCCACAGTATGCAGCTGCCGGGCCCCAGCGGGGAGCAGAATGGAGCCTCCAGTTGCTCATCGGGGGAGGGCTGGCCCCCTGCTACCACACATGCTTCCAAGGGGAAGGGGCAGACGCATGGGGGCAGTGGGCCCTGGCCCCAATCCTGGGCCCTGCTTGGCTCCTCTCCCTGCCTAGTCACAGTGCCCCGTACTCTGCTGCCCTGGCCACGTGCCTCCTGTGGTACAGGGCTGAGTCCCTCAAAAAGCAGCAGGCACAGGAGGCACATCCCCAGGGCAGCGCAGGACAAGCAGCCACCATTCCCTGCTGCCCTGCTTTCCTGCCTTGGGTGCCTCTCCAGCCTGGCAGGCGTGACCTGGCACAGCTGGGCCCGCCAGGCTGCAGAGGCTTGGAGGCAGGGAAACGGAGCAGCAGGACCGCATGAAGAAGGTGCTTGCCCCATGCTGCCTTGGCAATACACCGGCTGTGTGGCCCGCTGCTTGCAGCGTGAGGGGAGCACCTTCTCTGCATGGCTCTCCTGTTCCCAGCTTCCCTCCCCTGGGTGCCTCTCCAACCTTCCCCATGCTGCCCTGGTGACACACCACCGCACATGCCACCACTTGCAGCACAGAGCTCACAGCCCCTCCATGCAGCAGTTATAATATTGTGCGATTACTGCTTGAATTTGTCATGGTTTGGGGGGCAGTAGCGTGAGGCCAATGCATTCCCTATTAATTACATGTAATAATGGATTCACTTTGTGAGGTTTTTTTTGGAACGCAACCCTTGCATAAAGAGACCCCAATGCACCTTTCTTTCTTTTTTGCCACTTCTACAATTTATGAAATTTTAACATGGTGGGTACAGCTTTTGTCAGCCACTAGAGATTTAGGTTTAGAATAACTGTCTAATTCAATTTTGAAGCAGCATATTGTCATGTTTTCTGAAATAAGTTTTATTTCAAGTAAGTTAGCCCTCCCCACAAAAACTTTTTAAAAAAAAAATATGACAGTACACAGGAAATTCCCTTAAAATAGTAACCTTAATTATGCACCGACCTCAAAATCCCAAAACTGAACTTGAAGGTTATCACAGAAATTTAATTCTCCTCTTTCTTACATATTATAATCTTTTATACAATACTGGGTAGTGAAATCAGACAGCAATTCAATACACATTAAAGTCAGAGAGGAAAACAAAACAAAAACAAAAACCCAAGGAAATTTTTCTCCATATTATTCCAAGAAGAATGAATATTAAGGGTGTGTGAAATGGACCATATTAAATTCGGATTCGGCCCAAATCAGGGACAGCTATTCGATTCATTAATTCGGATCACTGTCCCAATTCAATATGGCCACATCCGAATCTGAAGACTCGATGCCGATTTGGAGAATCAGCGATTCGGCCACAGACACAGCTTTGAATTTGTTTTTTCTATATACCTCAACGTACCAGGCACAGCTTGTGAATGCTACAATGCTGGAGCAGATGAAGCACCCCACAGAAGCGCGGGGGGTCGGGGCCCCCGCGTGCTCAGTGGCAAACCCAGAAGCGGACCAAAAGTATTTCTGGTCCACTTCTGGGTCTGCTGCTGAGCACACTGGGGACCCCCCTGCACTCCTGTGGGATGCTCCATCCGCCCCAGCATCTCAGCATTCACGAGCCACCTAGTATCTTGAGGTATCTATTAAAAAAACAACAACAACAACAACAACAACAACAAATAAACATCCACACGTTTAAAAGCCGTGTCTATGTTCGAATTGTCAAATCTTTCCGAATCAATTCAGAGGGTCCCGATTCGATTTGGAGAGATTAAAGGGTCTCCTAATGCAATTCAGATTTGGAGATTCTGCCACCGAATCGAGCGAAATCTCTGCCAAATCTTCATACAGCTCTAATGAATATGGTGACCTGTGTAATTTCTTCCATAAAGAACTATTTATATGTAAATAGTACTAAGCACTTATGCATGATCGTGGAACATAAGGTCTTGCAGGAATGCATGCAGAAGAGGGCAAAGTTAAGGTTCCCCCAAAAATAAAACTTTAAAGTTTGAATTGTATAAATCCAAGAAATTCAAAGTTTGCCTTGCATTACAAATTTAGATTCATCAATGCAAGGGGGAGACAAAATCTTGTCTTCTGCTTGGATCACAATGATAGGGGAAAAAATATTTTATTCACTGCAAGGAAGTGAATTAAATGTTTTGAAAAACTATAGAAAAATTGAGTTATTTAAATCTTCAGTACTATAACACCAAAAATGACCTGTTACATGTAGTTTTAAGACTATTAAAAGAAAAATTCAAGAAGATCTGATAGTTCATGTATTTAGAACGTATAAAGAAGATCTGAAGGGTTAAGTTCTACTTCTTATTAACGTTAAAATTGTGTATCTGGGTTTAGCCTAGGCATCTCCAAGGACTAGAATAGTGAATTTCACGAGTTAAAAAAGTGATGTGGATCCCATTAAAGGGAAAGAAACTGACTTTCCTATCTCCATTTTCAATTAATTTAAAATGAGGGTAAGTTATCTAATGCAGATTCTGCGTATAGACATGAAAGATGATTGAATTCATAAGCTTAAGCAAATTTTTACACTGATTTAAGAGTATCCACAACATTTCTTGGACTAGCTCACCCAAAACAGACACTAGTTACATTAGTCCCTCTGTCACATTGTTTAAAAATCTCTGGGGCAAGGAAGGAGATGTGTTTTAGCTGATTTTTTTTTTTTTTTTTAAACACTTCAATGGTTATGTATTTTGAAGAAAGAAGAAGTTTTTCAAGGGGGGAGGGAAGATTATTTTTAAAATTTTAGTCTTATGGACAGATTAAAGATAAAATTTCTAAATCTAGTGAATAGGAATATCATAGGAAAGTAGGCCTGGAAGGGACCTCACAAGGTCACCTCTCACAAGGTCAAAGCAGGATCGCCCCCAACTAAGATATCCCAGCCAACTATCTGTCTACCCTGCTCCTGAAACCTTCCAAGGATGGGCATTCCACACTTTCTCTAGGTTTTCTGTTCCAATGCTTGACCAACCTCCTAGGCAGGCTGTTCCTCCCAGTCTCCAACCTGTCTCCTCAGTCTCCAACAACCCGTGCTTCAGCTTGAAGCTGTTACTCCTAGTTTTATCCCCTATGGCCATGGAGAAAAGTGCATCTCCATTCTCTCTGAGATTTCCCTTCAGGTTTTTGAAGGCTATTATCGAACTCCCCCTCGATCTTCTCTTCTCCAGATTAAATAACCCTAGTTTTCAGCCTTTCCTCGTAACTCGTGCTTCTCAGGCCCCTAATTGTTTTTGTTGCTCTGTATTAGACTTTTCCCAAACTGCCCACATCCTTCCTGATGCATGGGACCCAAAAGTGGACACTATATACTGAGAAAAGTCTCACCAGTGCTGAATAGAGTGGAAGAATCACTTTCCTTCATTTGCAAGTGACATTTATGTTAATACAGGAGATGCTCTGTGCTCTTGTTGCAAAAAAAAAAAGTCAACTGTTGACACCTACTCAGTTTGTCTACTCTAACCCTCAGGTCCTTTTCTACAGTATTGCACCCTAGCTAGTCATTCCTTCATCTAGCATACAATTATTCCATCCCAAGTGTAGGACTCTGCACATGTCCCTTTCTGATTCGCATCCCACTGATAGTGAACCGTTTCTCCTGTCTATCCAGGTCATTTTGGATCCTAGCCTTACCCTCCAGAATATCTGCAACTCCACCCAACTTGGTGTCATTAACTAACTTGGGAAGCATGCACTCAATCCCACTGTCCCTATCATTAGTTAAAGACATTAAACACCAGACCCAGGACATATCTCCTCCTAACTAGACAGTGAGTCACTGAAAAATAGTTTTCCATTTTCCATTTAAGTATAACAGCAGTGTAGGGACATGGTTGGGCACCTTGGACAAAGTGGAAGCACAGGCATTTGGGGGGGAAGGGAGGGTTTCCACAGCTCCAGTGTTCCCTCAAGTTGGGAGGAAGAGCGGTTGCCCCTATCACTCCCACTCCACTATGCTACTGACATAAGAAGTTTCCACATTTTCCCTTCTGACATCTTCTTCTCTAACCATCAGATTACCATAGTTCCATACTCTTAAGTAGTCAAACACTTATCCAAAGACATAGCAATATAACTAGGTTTAAATAAGCAGCTTTAAAACACTCCAATGTTTCCTTGCTTGTACCTAGAAAGTTCTACCACATTATATGATCAGAGTTGTTGACACTTCGGTACTAATAAGAACATACAAAGAAGAAAAGCTTAGGAATTTTTTGGTTCCAAGGGGAGAAGTATGTTGCAGCAAAGGCTCATAAAAAACACTCTGATATTTCACTGGTCTCTAGTAATGTGTAGCAAGAGAAAATACTCCATCCGCAAAAGTAAAGCAACGGTAGACAAAGCACCAAGGAGGCCTCACCACAGCAGACAGAATCAAACAGAATCTGAAACAACTTGTATGTAAAGTAGGTGAGAAGAGCAGGAAGGCAAGGCAGGAGAGGCAAAGAAGTAACTTAGCGTTGCACAATCCATTTAAAATTGTGCTACCAGCACACAATTTAATGGAGAAATAGGGAGGGAGCAGCAATTCACAGAGTCTTGTACAGACAGTTCCTTAAGTAAAGGAGACCTGACTGTTGGATTTCCGGTATATAACATGGTACACTACTTTTTAAAAAGGAAGAACATAGTTAAAATGAAATACTATATTAAGAACCAGAAAGTGTCCTAGTTCAGCATTCCCCCAGGCTCTCTGGGAAAATAAATCAAAATCATTCAAGCCACTCACAACCCCCTAGTTTCTGAATGCTAACCCCATAGTGTTTCAACACGAGACATTACTGTTTATATCTTCTTCTAAAAATTGTAGATTTGCTGGTGAAAAATAATTACTATATTTCATGGCTGCTCTGGCCATAGCAGCAGGAGCCTGGCAGCGGCAAGCACAAAACTCCTGAGGAGCTCCTTTAAGTGCGTTTAAGAAGCAGGTTCGGCATTCGCAAATATCTGAAACCGTGAATGCGGAACCTGCGAATAGTGAGTGTTTCCTGTATAAAAATCAGCTACTAGGGGTCTACCAAGGGCCCAGTATTGTTTAAATATCGTCCTTAACTATTTTGAAGATGATTTAGCAGTGCAGATGACACCAAATTGGGTGGAGTTGTCATAACTCTGAAAGATAGGACAAGAATCAAGAATTACCTGGATAATTGATCTTGGACTATTTATCTAGTTTAAGTTAAATTTAATAAAAGGACAAGCACAAACTCCTATACTTGGGACAAAAAAATTACAGGTACAAATACAGACTAGGGAAAAGAGTGCCTAGGCTAGCACTATAGAAAAGGACACTGGGGTTTCAGTGGACCGTAAGCTGAATATGCCAGCATGCCCCGGGGAACAATAAGGACAATGGCCTATGTCACTTGCAAATCCAGGTAAGCAATTCTCATGTTCTATTCAGCACCAGTGAGGCCTCGCCTAGAATCCTGTGTCCAATTTTGGGCCCATCACTTCAAGGAATATGTGGACAAATTAGAAAGTCTCATGGCAAGTGACAAAGATAAAATTAGGAAGCCTGGAAAGTATAACAAAATGCAGAAGACTGAAAAAATTAAGGAGGGATTTGATAACAGTCTTCCACTACCTGAAAGACGGTCATGAAGACAGCTGAGATGGTCTATGCTCTGTGGTCACAGGGGAGACTACTAGAAGTAAGTTTCAAATTGCGACTGCCCAGAACAGACTGCCTAGGGCAGGTGTGCAATCTCCATCCTTGGACATATTTACGAGTAGGTTCAGCAGACACTAGACTGGGATGGGTTAGTCAGAGACAATCCTGCCTTGATGATCTCTGGAGGTCACCTCCAATCCTATCATTCTATGATCCATCACCACTTCAACAGTTGGCATTTTTTACCATTAAAACACATACATACAGTACAGCCATTACATAAACATCCCACAATGTTATCTGTCCACACTGCATTTATTTATAGCAAATTATTTTTCCCACAAATAGCGAAGGCACTAAATAAATGCAACTATTAGCAAAAATAAATATGTAAGTTTTTACTTTAAAAAAGGAAGATGGGGGGAAGGGAATTTGGTATCAGAATCCACAACAAGCTGTATTACAAAAAAACCAAATTAAAATTAAAATTAAAAAATGGGTACGTAAATATTTATTTTAAACTACTAAAGATTAACACAGCCTTAGGATAAGCCTGAAAGGTCAACAACAGATCAGCAGATTAAAAAAAAAAAAAAGTGGCCCTTGGTTTAATAGGTTCAGGTTGATAAAAGCTATACATACAATTCTACTTTTACAGTAGCATTACGCATACCAGAATAGACCAACTTCTATTCAAGTTCCTTTAACAAAGAGACCCTGAAAACCTTGTTACATACTGGTTTAAATTGCACAACAATTCTTTAGTGGAATGTAACATACAAAATATATTATATCCTCAAACTTTCTACTTAAACAACCATTTCCTATTTGGGAGAGGGAAGTGTGTGGAGGGAAAAGTTCTGTGACTTAACACTGGACACCCATTTCCCAATAAAATAAGGGAATTACTCATTCAGTTTCCCTACACAGTTTTCAAAACCCCCAACTCAGGGGAGAAGGTATGAGGAATTAAAAGTTCCAATTTTCAAAATTTGGGTGCACACTCAGCCTGATTTCTTAACAAAACAAAACAAAAAACCAACAAAAAGTTTATCATGAGTCCATGTGTGTATTGGAGCCCATGTCCATTGCAAAGGGTTTTTAAAGACATCACAAATACTTATGCTACTTTATATGCAGAACTAACAACATTTCACTAAGAACTAAGTAGTTATAGTTAAACACAGCACTGTGTAAGTCATCATGTTTGACAATCATGATGCAGAATATGTACATCATCAGCTTTAAAACAGTCACTGCTGCCTACTGATTTCAGACCTACACATTCCTTACCCAGGTTAATATCCCTATATCCAGTTACCAAAGCACACCCACCCACCCCTAGGACTAAAATGCATAAAGAACTAAACAACTCGATTCAAATTCAGAGTCTTAACTTCTACCACCACAAAAATCATTATGTGCTTCTCTAGTCTGACATAGGAAGACCAGAAACAATTAGGAAGCTACCATCACTATCCCTCATCTACACCAACCAATACAGAATTACCTTTTTCTGTTATGAAATTCTGTATTAAAATAGAAGTCAAACTAACAAACTAAGCATGCCAAACATAGCATCTACAAACCATACTATTCAAATAACCCAAGACAAATAAAGGCACAAGGATGAACAAGATGTCCACACCACACTCAGTTCTAAAAGGGAAACACCCCATCACTCATCCCAAGAGCAGCACTGTTCTTCCTAAACGAACCTTGATAAAAAGCTAGTCTACCTAGGACATTAACTTTCCTAATTCAGTTAAGATTATAACAAGTCAGAAGCATTGAAAGTTATTAAGCATTTCTTCTTAGGTTACCTTAAAATGGCCTTATTTTCTAACTTGGAAAGTCTCCAAAGGTGATATGCTAAGTTACCTTCCATGTGAACAAAAGCAATTCATATTTCATCAGACCAGAAAGGGGATGAGTAGGGGACACAACCCTGACTAAGAAACAGAAGCCACCTTGAGTAGCACAGGAACAGAATTATTCACTTAAAAGGTGAAAGGGAGGTACAAACTAGATTGCACTGCCTCCATGCAAGAGCCCAACTCGCTTTCCCACTCTCCTAGATAAAATGGCAGCAACTTGTAAGTCAGTTCAAGGGGGATGCACCAAAGTCAATTTGTAATAACATTCAGCTTCCAATTGCATCCTACCAAGTTAAGTGTACAGTCAGTCCACAGAGGGGCTTAGACAGTGCTCAGCTCTGCTATGCCATTCTAGACTTAAAGTGCCTCTTCAAAATAAATGGAAACTTCTGTGTTAAGGGTGAATCCAAGTTCTTCACACCCAAAACACCAGGGCAGGTGAAAGGCAAGTGGTGGGGGCTAAATAAGGAAAAGGGAGAAAAAAGCTTCAGTCCAGAGAAGAGAAATTACAAGGGGAGAAGAAAGCAGATTCGCACAGAATAATGAATGCCATTAAAATCTGCACTAAGGATCCTAAAAAGGGAAGAGGAAGGGGCCATCTCCACAGAGACAAAGAGTACTGCCTTAAAGGGACAAATGCAGCAGGAATAAATAGCCTAAAAAGGAACAAGAACAATGGAGCTGATCATCATAATACCCCCAAACTATTAACTTTGCTAATAAACAGCATACCCATTCTAGTTATGCTAATTCTGAGCAGTTTTTATACAGCATCAGGACTTATTAATAAGAGGAATACCTCTTTATTACATATATTAATCACAGGAGACAACTGGACAATATTCTCATATCAAGCTGGTCTCTGAATCAGAGGAAAAAAGACTGAAATATTAGAGAAAATGATGTATGTAATTCGATTGGATCTATTCACAGAAAGAGAACCAAAAAGAAAGAAAAATTCAAAAGCCAAGAGAAAGGAAGGGAACACTGCACATCCAGTACTGCTTGTGGCAATAAGACACGATGCCAACAGACTAAAATTCACAATGGAGTGCACATAAGGTTATGTAAGAATTCTTCAGCCAGGAAAATAATCTTCATAAAGAATTTGTTATCTTCTTTTAAAATTTCTAAGACACGACTAAACTGGAAGATACTTGGCCTTTGATGAAAAAAGTAACATTAGACACAGAGGGCTGCAAAACCTTGATTGCAATAGTGCTGAGGAGGGGGAAGGGGAACACAACACAGAAAAAGGAAATTTCCACTGCAGACATGACAGAGCTGTCAATGACTGACCATGGAAGCACAGTAAAACTGCTGGGGGAAGGGCCAAGGAGAGATATCCATATCAGACAATTATAGAGCTGCAGTTATCTTTGCTGAACAACTAATCAGAATGAATTTTCACCAGCTTTCCTGCCACATCTTGTGAAGCAGCTCATTGTAATCACAGAACAGGAATCACAGATAGTCAGATTCATCAGAAAACTTAACAGATCAAAACGTAAGTGAAGGAACCCTGATGCTAGTCATACAAACTGCGTCAAGTCTCAGGCTTGCTGAAGATGAAAACAAAGTAAAAATTAAAAATTAAAATTAAAAAAGTCCACTCAGAAAAAAATGTTGGTTCTACTCTTGCTTCACAATATACATTCTTGGCAGCATAACTATTTTGGTAAGGTTTCTGATGGAATATGGCCTTTTACTAACGCACCTGTGCAGAAACCCCCTCTAGCATAGTTATACCAGCAGAATCTAGCTTTTTCCAGATTGCTTTAGCAATGAGCTGTTGACAGATTTAACAGTATTAGTAAGGATATTTGCCACTGTCTATTTTTACTACAAATTAAAAGGTTGAGTGACTGAAAAATAATATCCAAGTATGCTCCATGAAGATTTGAGTAGGCTTCATTCTGAAGATGGAGCTACTGTTTAAGATATATCTACATGCTACTACTGTTACTCTGTACAGTCAACAGCATTACTAAAATTGAGAATTTACACAACTGAAGTTTCAAGATCTTAGTTTGACTGGAACCAAGTATTAATATTATTAGCCACCCTTCTTTTTAAAAAGTTACCAACTCCTCAACATTGATATTAACTTTTATTTAAAAAGGGGGGAGGCAAAGTTCCCCGAATTTTCTATAGTAGTGCTAGCTTTGTTACTGTCCCAAATCTTCAACATTGTGTTAATAAAGACCTCAAAATAAAGATACCTCAACTTGTAATTTGTAACCTGTTCACATGGTAAAACTTAAATATACAAGTGCTAGCTGCATCCGCATTAGCAATACTTTGCCAGTATTATATACAAGTACACCTGCATCAGTATTTAACTGACAAGTTACATAATGTGGAAACAGATGTCCCCTTTATGCCATCATAAAGATGTTTATGATGGCAAAAGCAAACATCTACACATCCATGCCCCTCCCTGCACTACAAAACACTGAAAATCTGTGGCAGTGACAAAGATGATGTTAATCTGTGCTGCTATTTAGCAGTAGACAATCTGCTTTGTAGAGGGAGAGTACAAGCAACCTGGAGCTGCCCACACTCTCCAGCCACCTGGGGCAGCTGCTCTAGGGGACTGAAGGGCTTAAGCCTGTGTACTTGTGCAGGGTCAGGCCCCTCAGGCCACAGAAGCACAGCCTGGCTTTCCCTGCTTAGAGATGTGCCCTGGGAAACCTTAACATTCACCATGAAGGATCACAAGTTGTCAGCCTAATGTCCAGAGATTGGACATCATTGCTGTGAATAAAGAAACAAAGCTAAATGCACTCATACTGATATTTTTTGATTGGTATCTATAGTTTTTCCAAGTCTTTACATGGAGGCATTATCTTATTTCTGACAGTTTGCCATTTTAAAAATGCCCAAAAAGCCCATGTGCCCCTTTACTCTAGTTCTTTCAACGTTTTCTGAAAACGCTGTGCTTCACAACAGCATTTTATATCAATTGAGATGTATAATTTTCTTGAATCATATTTAGGGTTTACCATACCTTTATACACGTTTACAAGTTTAACTGTCATACGGTTATGTTTATGCAGCTACAGAAAGTGAAGCATCTGTAGCACACAGAATGCGCATTATATACAGGTAACAGTCCTGCCAAAAGGCTCACTAGTATTATTGGGACTTTGCATTTAGTGCACAAAATTAAAGGAAAACTTGAATCTTTCCTTACCACGAATAATAAAAAGCTAAAAACAAGTGTGATGAAGTACCAAGAGTGATAAAATCATTTAGGTTTAAGGGCTGAGAGGCAAGCATTCAATTCCCTGGTCTGCCACAGATGCCCCATATGACTGTGGGACAGTCATGCAATTTCTCCATACCTCAGTCCCGCCATTGTTAAAATAAGACTAGTACTTCCCTCATGTGTGCATCTTTTACCTTAAATACTCATTACACTCAGATACTGATTACACTCAGATACCATGCTGTATACAAGACAGACAAGCAACAGGCTTTTTAAGCCACGTATTACCACTATTTAAGTGCCCCACTAAAGATCTTGGGAAAGTAAATACTGTGGGACTGAGGAATACAAGGAAGACCTGAGGAATACAAGTCAAAGACACGGTGCAAAGAAGAAATAAAACTGAGCATGCCAATTTGCTTCTTTTTACTTCACTGCAGAGTAAGTCTTCTAAGGCTTGGCAGTCCTCTTTCCTGCCACAGCCCTTGGAACACAGAGACATAAAGATTTCATTACAAAGAGCAATAATACTATGAACTTTCTGGACCAAAGGCTACTGCTTAGTCCACCTGTATCTAATGTAATTTGTCCATTATCATTAGGGACCTACTTAAATTGTGCTTTCACGATTTTTGCAGAAACTCTGATGGCGGTTCCTATGATCACCAAAAAAAATGGCATTTGCCATGATTTCCCATGGAATTGCGTCCCCCACAAAATACAAGCTTAAAAAATAAAATGCTGGCTCCCCAATGGGAGCCAGCAGTCCTCATTGCTGCCACTGCCCAGCCTCACAGCCCACCAGGGGTGAAGCAGGGGGCAGGGACGTAGCAGAGCAGCATGAAAGAGAGCAGTCAGGATGACAGCCACCCCTTTGTCCCTCCTCCACTGGGGCCTCTCAGCCAAATCAGCAGCAAGGGGCAGGGCCACTACAAAATGCCTGCAAGAGTGTCTCTGCGCGCTGTGAGCAGACCACAAAAAGACGCTTCTTTTTGCTCCAATTTAGACAGCTCCTTAATTATCATAAACATACCCTGGGTGGGGAAGGGGAGAGCACAGTGAATTATACCTCTTGTATTAAAAGGAAAATGCACCAAATGCCTTGTAGTGAAGATTTTTTATCTTTGCAAGAATTCAAAAACTAGAAGAAACCCCCATAAAAAGGCAGCACCCGTTTTTAAATTTGATCTGAATTCCTAAAATTGTTGGCTTTTCTATATATACTCTCATTATAAAATGGTTTTCCTACTTGGATACATGAGAAGTGTACTTCACTCCAAACAAAAAATGAAACTGAAGACATGACATCACATGCTTCTGCATCTTTACATCACACTGGAGCCAAGATTCAGTGCTGTATTTACAGAGAAGGGGAAGGGGACTTTCAGATCACTCAACCTAGGATGCAGAGGGAGTTGATAAAGTCCCTGCCACAAAAAGGAGCAGCCAAGAACAGCTCTAGTTTGCAATGAAAGGTGGTACACGCCACCTTTTCTCTATCCCCAACCCCCTTGCCCTATTTATGAGCTTCTGCCCAGAATCACAATAGCAGCATAGACTACAGCAACTTTTCTTCTACTTCTTGGCATCCACTACACTGGAGATTGCAAAATAACACTCACAGCTGGTGTACAGAAAAGTCTTAGAGATTCTAAGCCAGGGGGATTCTTTCCCAGGCAGTTAGAAGGTAACACAACCTCCTCCCAAAACATTTAAATATCCCAACCAATCCATCAAGTCAAGAATTAGGTGTCCATCAACAGTCAAGAGGGCTTCTGAGAAAGGCATCCACCTTGCCTATTCCCATCAACAAAAATTTAATAGACTTAAAATTACACTGATTCACTATGATCTGCTATGTTGAGTCATGAACAAGAGAATAGTGCTAGATCAGATACTGAACACCATTTCAAAACCCAAAGCTACAGATGACTGCTTTATGTCATTATGTTTTTCAAATGTCTAATCCCTGCAGTTGGTGAAACAACTAAAATCATGATTCAAATCACACTCATAGAATAAGTGGAGGAACATGATTATCAGAATTACAAGATTTTAAATTTTAGTATGTCAAGCCAGTATTATAAAAATCCCAAGTATTTTTGCAACATGCAAGAATTTTTGTAGGCAATATATTTTATTGGACCAACTGCATAGTCGGGATAGATTTAGACAAGCTGTTGGGTACCAAAAGACCTTTCCCCCAGAAAGGGACAAGGATAAAAGGCCATCTGTAAATAAAAACAGAATAACAGAAATTATCAGATAGCCAACAGACAGGAAAGTTGAAACCTAGTAAGTGGAAGTGCAAGATAGTTCAGGAGGGTTATCACCACCTGTGAAGTGCAGTTACTTTTGTCATAAGTACTCAAACACTTTAAGGACAAATAAATGAAGGGAAAAAAAGTTCACAGCATTAAAGGGGAAAAACCTCTGTGATATCTTACCTCTTTCACAACAGCTGATAATGATCTCCTCTAGAAGCTAAACAAAAGTAGATTTGCTAGAAGGGTAGAGAACTTGACAAGCTTTCACACAACTTTTTGATGAAAAAATATTAGTATATAAAGATATCTAGCTCTGGTATTTGGAGAAGACTAAGGTTTAGTAGTTTACAGAGGCTAACCAAAGCATATTCTTAGCTAAACAGCTAAGAACATTAGTGTTGGGTGTGCTATTCTTAACTTTGCCTGCAGTGACCTTGTTTAACCTTTGCATTTTCTCCCTTTCTTTTAAATAAAATGAAGTAGCAGTTCCATGAAGCAGCAGTTCTTATTTTACATCCTTCCAGGCTTGGGCAATGTGGGCCTGGTCAATAAGAAGGAAAAATATATTCACATTTAACCCATCCAAAACTGGTTTTGAATTCATGGTCTCCCTGTTCTGAGCTCAGAAAACCCTTCCCCTCAAACTGGTTTGTCAAATGGAATGTGATAAAACTTGGCATGTCTTTCCAGTAGCAGATAAAAAGTTGTCAGGACACAAACAAATGCAATCTATTTACAACTAATACTGTATTCTTCAGCATATAAGAAGCAACACCTGGAAAAAAGCTCCCATCTTGGTGTTTTAGATTTCCTACCAAAACACTGACTTAATGCAGAGAAAAAATTCTGAAGAAGGGTCATGGGGGATGACCCATTTTACCTACATTTCCTTCAAATCAAGATCCACACACACAACAACCCCCAAGATTTAAACCTCCTCTTAAAACTCAACTTGATTATGAACCTGCATGCAGTGACATGTGCATGAAAATAAAAAAAAAACTGAAGGACCTATATAATTATTACTTTTTGCTATAAATGAACAAATTCTCTATTGCAAGCAGAGGTATTTCTGTTATTCCAAAGCAACAAAGCTGGCACCACTACAAAATTTGGGGAACTTCCCCTCCCCCATTTCAAATAAAAATTAAAGTTAACGCAAGTGTTAAAAAGGGGTTGGTAAGTAAAAACAGTGTGTAGCTAGGCTTGGAACCAAGTATTAATCAAGAACAATTTGAACAATTAGATTCTCAAACCTCACTTGGTGTATAAAATTCCCACTTTTGCTAATTCTATTGACTGGACAGACTAACAGCAGCAGCATATTGATATTACAATAGCTTCATCTTCAGAACAGAATCTACTCAGGTCTTCACGACGCATAATCAGAAGTTTTTCTTCAAATCACTAAATCCTTTAATTTGGCATAAGAATGGACAATGGCAAATATACAGTACATCAAATCTGTCAACAGCCCACTAATTATGAGTTGCTGCTGAGCCCAAGAAACCTGTCGCAGGTAGAAGAGGTATAAACCTACTTCCAATAAAGGGCCTTCTGTGATTATAACATGGTACACACTCATTAGGAGGAGTTAGTTAGGGTACTTCTGGAGAGGCTGGACGTGTTCAAGTCCGCTGGTCCGGACGATCTTCACCCTAGGGTTCTACAGGAACTGGCCGAGGTCATTGCGGGACCCCTGGCGCGGCTCTATGAGCACTCGTGGTGCTCTGGCGAGGTGCCGGAGGAGTGGAAGAGG
>NW_017728943.1:51188681-51195838 GCF_001723895.1 Crocodylus porosus | reverse complement strand
TCTTTCCTGCCAAGGCAGGGGGTCGGACTAGATGATCTACCTAGGTCCCTTCCGACTCTAGCTACTATGAAACTATGAACTATGAAACTATCAGTTGTTCTTTGAAAGCTAAACAGAAAGAATAACCAAATGTGCATATACCACTCATTCCCTAGTCTTTAGTTGGCCAACAGATTATACAGATTCCTACTGAGGAATTATCTAGTCACATGAGATGTCCCCCTTCCAGCTTTAACTATTATATAGCTCAGTACCAGAGATAAGAAGGCAGGTAGAGAATAAGTTCCAAGCAGATCAAAATGAAGCGTCTCTTCACCTAGGTAACAAAACTAACGATAACATACCATTCTATAGGATTCACATACTAGATACATGCAAGTGTCCTGTTTTTATCTTCTGAGTTACTGAGATCTGAGCCTTGCCTATCTTACAGGCACCCTATCCTTTACCCAAAGACATAACTGCAATTAAACAAGAGCCAAGAAAGATTAGGCACTGTTTCTAGAGGCAGATCTTTAGCTGTGTAACATCTTCCATTGCAAATTAGGAAAGCCATAGAGCTGACCATCAGAAAAAAAAATTAAGACTATTGCTTCACAAAAGGTTTTACACAACTATCCTAAAGAATTCCTGATTATTGTCTAAGAAGTCATTCCATGAGAAACAATACACTAAAGTTAAAACAGAAATCAAATCAAACCAATGGTGTAAGAAAGGATGAAAATGGCAAATATAGTCCACTGAACTGTCACTGCACGTATTATTCTCGAGTCTTTGACACCATAGTAAGTGACGCAGGTATACTGTTACTGTTTCTTACCATCCTAATCCGCTATGTTAAGTAGAATACATCTTTACTTGCCCAAATACTTCTATCCACCCCAGATTATTGGGCAGTACCCATTTTCCTCCCAC
Organism: Crocodylus porosus; assembly: GCF_001723895.1. Lineage (NCBI taxonomy): Eukaryota > Metazoa > Chordata > Crocodylia > Crocodylidae > Crocodylus > Crocodylus porosus. The sequence goes on along the minus strand of NW_017728943.1, from coordinate 51,194,923 downwards.
AACTGGGACTGCAAATTGCACTGTACTTGTACAGGACACCAATTTGCTATCAAATGCTACATTTTTTCTAATTATGTTGAGAGGGGAACATTTCCCAAGAACACACATCTCAAGGACAACACCGAGATGTGAGTTAGTATGAGGTTTTAATATAAAAAACTTAAGTTCTAGATTTAAATAAATAAATATACATACGTGTGTGAGAGACTGCAAAATACATATTTCAAATGCATGTGTCAAAATATGGATTTCACACTCACTTGTCAATGTTCAGATAATTCACATATGCTTAATTTTACCCAACTTTCCAAGTAAAAGTTCTCTCAGGCCTAAGAATAAGCATGAAATGGAGCAAAAAGCTATCTTACCTAAAAGCAGAATGGGAAGCAGAGGTACATCTGCTTCTTCAGAGAACCACTGTTGGGGCACTCAGATAACCAGCAGCGTGCACATAAGAATGGTCATACAAGTAAAACAAAGATTAATAGAAGCTAACATGGAAACGTCTTCTCTCCATCAGGATGCTCTCACTATTTAATCAGTGAGGAGGGGCATCATAAAAGATCATTTTCCCACACCTAGTTAAGCAAAATGTACTTTCTAATTTAAAGACTGCCCTCTCAGGATAACGTGTTTCATCAACAATTATTGGGATCCCTATAGCATTCACATTTACTTTTGAAAAATTATTACCTATGGGTATATTTACAGCAAATGAAGACACAACTGAACAAACAGGAAATGGACAGTTTTCCCATTTGTGTCACTTAAGGGCTGATCCTAACACAACTGCAGTCAAAGGGAGGTTTGCAGTTGGCTTTAGTGGGTTTTGGATTAGGCCAGTGGTTTCCAATCTGTGGTACATGTACTGACAGGTTGTCTGTGTACAAGTTAACAGATTTATTATAATTACTTTATATAACAAAAATTTGCTGGTAGTACTTGAGGATGTATCATTTTAAGTTGGTGGTGCATGATCTGTCAGAGTTTGGGAACCACTAGTTTAGGCCATTAATAATTATTTAACTGTCCCAGCAACTATCCATCTATATTATCATACTTTGTTCATCACCATGGAATCTAGAGTGTATATCAATTTTCACATAGCCTTACTCAATATACTTACTCTATTTCTAAAAACATTTAAAATAGTATTTGACAACTATTATACCATTATTAGCAAGTACCTTCAAAAGCAAATTGATCTCTCTTTTTATATTTAAAAGGATTCTTCCGTAACAAGAAACAAACCATATTAACTTATTTATATGGACTTCAGAAATGCTCCAATAAACTCTCCATAAATTTAAGGAAAACACATCCAAATTGCAGATTTCAGAAACAGCCCCTTGTAGCATTCACCACTTAACCATAACTTGGAAAAAATGACAATACTGTAGAGCTGCGGCATTAAAGATGAGACCTGCAGAGCTGTATCATCTGCGAGGCACCTAAAGGGGCTGGGAATTCAAAAGTGAAGCAAGTCAGGACAGGGCCTACAGTCATATTCTGGTGTGTGAAGTTCCACTGGGGACAGGTGTTGGCAGTGGAGAAGCAAACAACGGCTACATTAACCCACATGGCTCCCTGACCCTGCTCAGTCCATTAATAGAGGTGGGTCCAGATCTAGCCCACGAGGACCCTCAGGATCTAGATGGAAGGCAGAGAACCAAGGGAGTTTGGCACTTCTACTGTATATAGCCCATGTCAAAGATACCCAACCAGCTCTTATCAGAGGGATAGAACAGCAATAACTAGGTACCTAAGGAATGACTGCCAAAAAAGCAAAATGCAAGAAGTAATCTCTTACCAGGCTTTTATAGATATTAGAATTTTACCTTAAAATGACAGCAGTACCTACACCAGGGTACTAGCTGACAAATACAGGTAAGCAACAGGGTTTTTTCCCCTTGTAAAATTTACACTGGCCTCTCCAACTACGCCTAGAAGAATCAATATTTGGCTGAAAGTCACATTTTAAGAGTCCCTAAGTAACCAGTTACAGTAAGAAGGACTTAGTGACAAGTGGCTCCATTATGACATGTCTAAAATGCCTTTATCTACATCAGCGTATACACCTCAATTTTATTAGCTTTTACTAGCAGTTTTAAATGATCTCCTGTTAAAAGCAGAAAACAACCAGTAGTAGTAAACAGTAGTTTGAAAATTGTCAGGTTATTTCTATTGAAGAGCAAGAACTCCAATTCAGATACTGACCAATATCACCAAACTGTAAGCAATACAGTAATTGGATGCATTTCTCTCATCTCCCATATCAAATACCCAATACATATTCTGTAACAAATTAATAGAAATGTAGAACAAACAGAAAATAACGAAAGAGTAGGAGATGACAATATAAATGGGCACACTTTTTTCCAAGGTCAGTTTAAGCTATACTAAATATTTTTCCTATTTATATGTAGTTTTATTCTCTCCCGTTGCAACCACCATGTAATCTACATATACGATGCAGTACTGCACAATTTCCCTCCCTCTTCTGAGTTTAGTTTTTATAAAAACAGAAAACAAAAAAACAAAAACAAAAAACCCACACAACCCAAAAACACAAAAATCCTGATGAGAAGGGCTAGAGATCTTCCCAATTTAGAAATAGTAAAGAAACGCATCTTGTATATATGACAGGGAAATCAGTGTTACGGCTATAACCAGGAAGGGTAGCAGGAGGGAAAAGAGCTTTAAGCAAATAAATAAAATAAGAGATTTGAAAAGATTTGCAAGCCAGATCTAAAATAAGATCTGAAATTCCACAAGAACTGAAGCTGTATATTATATAATAGCTCTAAACAGTCTCATTTACAGAAAATGATCTTTAATGTATATTAATCCATTCAACAGCTTCATTGTAATTTTACCTAATTTAGGTCTCTATCCTGCACCAGGAACCATACTGAGGTGCTCCCTTGTATTCAGGATGTTCAATGAAGAACTGGGACTTAAAAAAAAAAAAGTAGTGCTAAAAACACTGAGTTTACAACTTCTAATTTTATTTCTTAAGAATGTATTTTGGAAATTTTCCGTTAAAACAAGGACTGCACATCCTCATATTAACATATCTTTTCTTAGCGCAAAGTGGCTTTAAAGGACCATAGAAAACCAATATTAAATTTATTTCCACATTGGGGACCCCTGGCTTTCCCCCTCCCAAAAGCTGAGCTATACACAAACCCAAAGTAATGCCGTTATTTTGTTGGAAGTCTATCTGCAAACACTTGTTTTAGAATAAAAAGAGTAAAGTTAGCTATGGTTATTCCACATAAATTAAGGTTTAGTGCACATTTTAGTTTATTTGTTTCAGCATAATTTTTTACACGGCCCATGTCTAAATAAGACCCACTATTACCACTACATCACAAAACCTTGGGGGTGGAGGGAAGGGAAGCAAACTTACAAGGCATTCTTGAAAATTACAAGAATTGGATCCCCAGCCCCCAATTACTAGACAACACCCCCTTATTTCACACATACTTTATCAGTCATGTATGTAGTATTGAAGGAACTGGAAGCCCTAACACTTTATATATGTACATAATTTTTTTGTTTAGAAATGTAAATAGCGGCCCATCTCCTGTGAAGTTTCTCAGGCTAATATTTTTGTCTATCCAGTGAGCAAGAGTTGATTTTGGATATCAGCCTAAGTTTGTTTTTTTCCAAAAATCATATCTGAACTATTTCAATGGGTGAAAAACAACACTGCATAGCAAACATAAGAACATTCAAGCAGAGAAGTCCATCTAATCAGTACGTGGTCTTGGGCAGGAGCCCATCCCTAATGCTTCAAAGGAAGATATAAGAGACCCACCTACGCTGTATTGTTAGTTATGTGAAATTATGGTTATATGACACAGTTATGAGATTTTATAAGCATATATTTTATTTTCACATAGACACCATGTCCCTTCTACCCTAAAAACAAAAGGCTGATTTAGTTATAAAATACTACAATATAGAAGCACATAAGTGTGGACATAGTAATTACACACGCATGTCCTGATCCCACTGCAAATAATAGATTGTGTTCTCACATTTTGTAACATAAGTGTCATGTCCTACAACAAACTATTTGTATTTTTAGATAGGTTAAATCCCTATAATTAACTTATCCAAAAACTGAAAGAAAAAAATTATTTTCTTGTGCCACTTACTTCCTGTTACCGGAAATAAATGGATCAGTAAAACCCATAGTCTTCATCCATTAGTTCAAATAGAACCTCTACTGTGGTTGTAAAATATTGTGCGCACAGAGAGTATTCAATAACAGAGGGGTCTGAGCATTATATGAACCTAAATCATCTGCCTCAATAATATTACGCCACTACAAATTCCATAGATAAACAGTGATTAAAGCATCATATGGTATTTGTTTATTTATATACATATGAGGCCCCATTGGCACAGATATCCATTTTTATTTTAATTCATTGTCACATCTGCTATTACTCCCCTTCGCAGTACTAAAACATAGTTTAGATATTTCTTTCCAAAAGGAAGTCTGTTGTTAAACTGCTGTTTGCTAGGACTTTTTATTATGCTGACCTAGACTGAGTATAAGTTGAAAACATACATCACTTCTTTACAGAATGTCATTTTCTATCCCCTCAGTATTGCCCAATACCTTAGGAGATTTATTGACCATTTCTAGTGGTTATGATCCAATCCAACAACTATTGCAGCCCCTGGAAAAACTCTTGCTAATTTCCAGATACATTTGAGCCCTGAAACCAAAAGGAAAAGAATAGGAAGTGCAGCCCTGGTGCTTTAAAAACTTACACATAAAACTAAAGTTAACATCCAAAAACATATGAAGTAGACTGGAGGGGGGTTGTCAAGACAGGCTTCAGAATACAAGAGCTAAAAAAAACCCAACAGTGATCCATCAAAAAGTAGTCATTTTAAGAAACAAGACCACTTGATTTTGCTGTAGTTCTGACACCAGGAGATGATACATTCCAGTAGATAAGTGCCATACAAATGTTAGGCTACAAAAAAAATCCCCACCCCACCCCAAAAACATCATCTGAGTAAATTGCAGCTGCATATAATAATTGAAAAAGTTTCTGCCTAGATTATTAACTAGGTATCAGAGCCTGAATGAACTGCAATGAGCCAAGAAAACCTACTGAATAGTCATAGCAAGTAACCTGGAACCTCGTCATTTTTCTTGTCCACGTTATTTCTCAGCTATTTTTAAAACTGTCAACTCAGGAAATGAAGAAAGCTTACACGGTGCACATGCAACATAGGAGATGAAAATCTACAGGGCCTGGCACATACTTGGAAATTCTCTGAAAATTCTCTTTGAAAACGTCACTTTGCCAGAAATGTTTTAATTACATAATTGCTGAAGATAGGGGAAGGTTTACACAAGACCCATAATTGGGCATAAGACATCACATCCTCCTGGTCTATACCCGGCAATCTGGTCTGGGTAACATTCTTTGCTCCAACCAATGTGCGCAAGAGGGGCGGAGGAAGAGAGGCAAAGCAAAGCAAGGGGGAGGAATGGAGAGGGGTTTTTTTTCCTCCTTTAATACTTCCTCTGCTTATATGTTCGCTGCACTGCTCCTGTGAGGCATTTTGGTGGCGTCCAAACACTGAAATATTGATGGCCGTGCATCCTTGCTTTGGCAAGATCTCGTTTCCAATGCAGTCTCCTAGAGACTCTCGGAAACAAAAGGCGCCGCGGGGCTGACAATGAAGGCCTCCCCTGATTTTTTTCTTCATTCCTCCCCCCCAAAAAAATTTTTTAAAAAAGGAAGAAAGAAGCGGGGTGAGGGGCACGTGTCCATGTGCCTCCAACCCTACCACCGCCGGGGCCCTGCTTCTGGGGCCACAAGGACTGACAGCCAAGACATTCAAGGGAAAGAAAAAAAAAAAAAAATCACAACCCGCTGGGCCGGAGAAGACGTGCAAAATGTCTCCTCAGATCCCACCCCCATCTCTCTTTAAAAAAAAAAAAAAGAAGAAGAAAAAAGCCATCGCCGGGCCAACCCGGCGCGCACGCTCCCTCCCTTCCCTCTCTCGCTCCCTCCCAGCCCACGATGATGGCAACAGTCCCTCCGCGAGCGGGAGCGACCCCCGCCTCCCCCGGCCCGCACCGCCAGCGCCTCCATTAGAGGAGAGAAGGAGAGGGAGGGAGCTCGGCCCCGGCCCCGCACAATGGTGCTTCCCCGCTGTCACCGCGTCCCCTAGGCCGCACCCCCCCCACACACATACACGCC